>NC_068914.1:7535357-8749285 GCF_023091745.1 Budorcas taxicolor
GAAAAGAAAAGGGCATCATATCACCTCTTGTCATGGATGCAAGAGATAGAAAAATTAAGGGATCATCGCTGTATAATGTAGAAAATGCCACAAGAGAAACACAGGAAAGCCGAAGGTGAAAAGTTTCATAGAGAACATAGCATTTGAGTTAAATCTTAAGGACCTAAGTTCACATGGCAGCACTTGCGAGGAGGAAAGAAAATGTTCATGGAAGAGAAGAGAGATGTGCTAGCATATAATATGCTTAAGAAAATGAAGTTCATTCAAAGGCGAAATGTCTGAAGAGGTAGGCTGCCGGAGTCCAACTCCAGCAGCCAGGGATTCAATCTGAAGAGGTCAACGGTGTTGGTGAATGAGGCAGCCTCTCCCAGTTTTCTTTTGGACTGCCTGTTTATTTCAAGTTTAACATTCTCTTTTATACTTTTACAAAAGCATTAGTCCAGAGGTTTGATATTTTCAGTTCCCATTCTCCCAGATTTATTATCTCCGTAAATCACTGTTGCTCTTCAAACACAGTTCCTGCTTCAGTGATTCTCTTGGAATCAGCCTTATCACCTATTATCTACCTCTTCTAATGTGTCCTATGGTTAACTTGTGATTGCATTGTAACTCATGCTACATTCCTCAGTTTACTACTTATCTTCCTAAGACCTGTTTGCCCCTAACATCCTGAGCTCACTATCTCTAAAAAAGGCTTCTAGCTATAGTGTCTCTAAAAATTCCGAACTTCTATAAGCTATAGTAAACTATGCTAACTTTACAGCATTCCTTAAATCTTCTTTTTTTCGTCTTTTATTTATTTATTTATTTTTTAATTAGTTTTTTATTTTTTTAATTTTAAAATCTTTAATTCTTACATGCGTTCCCAAACATGAACCCCCCTCCCACCTCCCTCCCCATAACATCTCACTTCTAAGTATTTTAATTATATCTAAGCCCTAAATTCAGTAAACTCCTTTGCTATAACATTCTCCTCACAAATAGGCTTCAGATATCAATCCCTCCCATGGCCTCAAGCTACGGCCTGTGTGCTCATCCTGGAACCCTCTTGTAAAAGTCCTTGAACAAATGTCAATGATTAACTTTATGAATTATTTTCTGAACAATGCTGCAGAAGGCTTTGTGCCTTCTCATGCTCCTCTTAAGAACAATAAGCACCTTAATATTCCTTTTCAGTCAACTCAGCTGAGGAGAGGGAGAGACAAGTCAGAATTACAAGGCCTAACTCCTTCATCCTGGGATCCCTGCCTGCGGAATGAGGAGAGGGGGCTGGGGACCGTGCCTCCATTTTGCCAGTAATGCCTAACGCGGCTCCTGGCAGTAGGCTTCAACTTAAGGAGAAGTCAAACTCTACCCTGAAGGAATAGAGACTGGGGCCACTGAGAGAAAAGGCTTCACTAAATTTTCAGAGAGAGAAGGAGACAAGACAAGTCTGCTGCTTTCCAGCTTGTCTGGCTAGATGAATTATGGTGAGGTAAATGCTCTGAGATGGAAAACACTGGAGGCAGATTGGTCCAGAGTGTATGTATTGTATGTATGCACGATGGCGAGGGAGAAAGTGGTAAGCTGATGGGTTCACCTTTGGACATGTTAGTTTTGGGTCCTTTAGGTAGAGCTGTATAGCAGGAAAGTTGATGCACAGTCATCAGATGAAGACTGAAGTTCTGTTTGAAGATGATGACTGAAAAGTCATACAGATAAGACTGAAAGCCATGACACTACAAAAGAGTGCACAGAAAGGACATTTAATGGAAAGACAAAATAAGTTTTATTTAATCAGCGCCTATAGTCAAAGCTATGTTTTTCTAGTAGTCATGTAAGAATGTGAGAGTTGGTCCAAAACAAAGGCCAAGCACTGAAGAATTGATGCTGAAGAAGACTCTTGAGAGTCCTTTGGACAGAAAGGAGATCAAACCAGTCAGTTCTAAAAGAAATCAACCCTGAATATTCATTGGAAGGACTGATACTGAAGCTGAAGCTCCATTACTTTGACCACCTGATGCGATGAGCTGACTCACTGAAAAAGATCCTGATGCTGGGAAAGACTGAAGGCAAAAGGAAAGGGGGCCAGCAGAGGATGATATGGATAACATCACTGACTCAATGGACATGAATTTGAACAAATTCTGGGAGACAGGAGTGGCCACAGAACTGGAAAAGGTCAGTTTTTAATTCCAATCCCAAAAAAAGGCAATGGCAAAGAATTCAAACTACAGCACAATTGCACTTATCTCACACACTAGCAAAGAAATGCTCAAAATTCTCCAAGCCAGGCTTCAGCAGTACATGAACTGTGAACTTCCAGATGTTCAAGCTGGATTTAGAAAAGTCAGAGGAACCAGAGATCAAATTGCCAACATCTGCTGGATCATCGAAAAATCACGAGAGTTCCAGAAAAACATCTATTTCTGCTTTATTGATTACACCAAAGCCTCTGACTATGTGGATCACAACAAACTGTGGAAAATTCTGAAAGAGATGGGAATACCAGACCACCTTATCTGCCTCCTGAGCAATCTGTATGCACGTCAAGAAGCAACAGTTAGAGCTGGACAGGGAAAAACAGACTGGTTCCAAATCAGGAAAGGAGTATGTCAAGGCTGTATATTGTCACCCTGCTTATTTAACTTATATGCAGGATATATCATGCGAAATGCCAGGCTGAGTGAAGCACAAGGTGGAATCAAAATTGCCAGGAGAAATATCAATAACCTCAGATATGCAGATAACACCATCCTTATGGCAGGAAGTGAAGAAGGACTAAAGAGCCTCTTGACGAAAGTGAAAGAGGAGAGTGAAAAAGTTGGCTGAAAACTCAACATTCAGAAATCTAAGATCATGGCATCTGGTCCCATCACTTCATGGCGAATAGATGGGGAAATAATGGAAACAACAACTTTATTTTGGGGGCTCCAAAATCACTGCAGATGGTGACTGCAGCCATGAAATTAAGAGACCCTTGCTCCTTGGGAAAAAAGCTATGACCAACCTAGAGAGCATATTAAAAAGCAGAGACATTGCTTTGCCAACAAAGGTCTGCCTAGTCAAGCTTTATTTTTTTTCCCCAGTAGTCATATATGGTTGTAAGAGTTGAACTATAAAGAAAGCTGAGAACCAAAGAACTGATGCTTTTGAACTGTGGTGTTGGGGAAGACTTTTGAGAGTCCCTTAGACTGCAAGGAGATCAAACCAGTCGATCCTAAAGGAAATCAGTCCTGAATATTCACTGGAAGGACTGATGCTTAAAAGTCCAATACTTTGGCCACCTGATGCAAAGAACTGACTCATTGGAAAAGACCCTGATGCTGGGAAACATTGAAGGCAGGAGGAGAAGGGGACAACAAAGGATCAGATAGTTGGATGGTATCACCGAATCGATGGACATGGATTTGAGTAAGCTATGAGACTTGGTGATGGACAGGGAAGCCTGGCGTGCTGCAGTCCATGGAGTTGCAGAGTTGGACACAACTGAATGACTGAGCTGAGCTAAACTGGGAGATAGTGGAGGACAGAGGAGCCTGGTGTACTACAATCCATGGGGCTGCAGAGTCAGACATGGTTTAGTGACTGAACAAGAACAACACCAAACCAATATCATTTTCTTAGAGGAAAGTTTTTGAATTCTGCCACAATGGCCTCAACTTATCAAATGGGGAAATGTGATCCCATAGCAGGCCTTCATTCAATGAATGTGTATGTTTCCAGTTGCAAGGTACATAAAAGATACAGGCAGGGAATATTTATACAAAAGTTATGAAATTTATTTTTAGGCAAAAATATGCTTCACTGAACTACAAAGTGTGTTGATTTCTAATTGTCATGTGCTAAAATCCAGGAGAAATAAGCTTTCAGTTCTGATGTAGCAACACTTAGGAGGGGATGTGTCAGCAAGTATGGCATTACTTGTTTGGAAAAACTCAATGAGTATGGAGCAGCTTTTTTGTACTGATAATGGATGAGGCGAGATGGTAGGGTGAGGCGACTCAGTGATTGCTCATCAAAGGACCAGGATTGCTTATAAACAGGACTATTGTCTTTCATGTCCAGCTGATTTGAAATACACATTAGTATCTGCTTCAATATTCTCATGTGCATTGGTATCTTCTCTTGTGAAAGCAGCTGGGCCAGGAGCTCAGCAGCTGGGACCCAATGGTCTAAAAGCAGTCACAACAACGGCAGGTTTCTGGTATTTGGGGATTTTCTTCCTTGAAACTATGGATGGACAAGACTACAGGAAGCTGGCTACTTCTTTCTCTGAACAGTTTCTTGTTAGACAGAAATAAAGTAGACAGAGAGAGGTTAGGTAGATAGCTAATCAGACACAAGTGTTATTACCCCCTTACCCTGTTCCCAATCTTTTTTCTTTTTTTGTGTTGGATATTTATTTTGTGAACTACCTTTGTATTATGTATGTATTTATTTGTTTGGCTGTGCTGGCTGCTAGTTGCAGCCTATGGGATCTTTATTTGTGCCATGTGAAGTCTTAGTTGTAGCATTCGATGCAGATCGAATTTCCTGACCAAGGACTGGACCCAGGCCCTCTGCGTTGGGAACACGGGGTCTTAGCCACTGGACCACCAGGGAAGTCCCCCTACTCTCAGTATTTTATACATTTCTGAAGCCATCTGGGGATTTTAATATCTTAAGTTCTTCATACCTAAATATATTCAAAACTATTGTATTTTTCTTTGACTACACTAAAAATAATCTGAGAAAAAATTAGCTCAGGCAGGTCAGAAGCATTTTGATGAAAGTAAAAGGAAATATTTGAGTCACCTGGCTAAAGAATCATTAAAAACAATTGTTCATCAAAAGCAACCCATAAGAGCTCCTCAATTTTTGAAAATTTAAATATAGTGTGAAAGTAGAAGATTAGGGATATAACCAAAGACTTTGAATTCCAATTACTTGAAAAATAATTTAAATGGATTTCTTATACATTTGATTATGCTTGGAATTTAGTCTTTCTAGGCCCCTTAACTATTTTATGAATTAAGATGTGTCTGTAACAGAGTCTTATGCCTATTTCCTCAGTGAATATCAAAGCCATCTCATATTCTTTATTTCTTACTAACTCTATTAAAGTTAAGCTATAAAGAACATGGTACCAACTGACTACTAAGGGATTGAAATTTTAAAGTGCAAGCAACATTTAGAAAACCACAATATAGATTCCACACACATAGTTTAGCGCTTTGGAAAAAATGGGCAAATAGTCGTCTCTGCTTTGAGGGAAGAAAACTAAATTTAGCATTATTGTCTACTGTATCTTGATAAATGCCACGGAAAGAATAACACGGAGAATCAGGAGCCTCTCCTTTCACGTTGGTTTTTATAACTGTTTCTGTGATCTTGATAAAGCTACATTTCTCTTTGGGTCTCATTTTCCTCATCTCTGAAATAGGATAGTTCAGTTCAGTTCAGTTCAGTTGATCAGTTGTGTCCGACTCTTTGCGACCCATGAATCGCAGCACGCCAGGCCTCCCTGTCCATCCCCAACTCCCGGAGTCCACTCAGACTCACGTCCGTCAAGTCAGTGATGCCATCCAGCCATCTCATCCTCTGTCATCCCCTTCTCCTCCTGCTCCCAATCCCTCCCAGCATCAGAGTCTTTTCCAATGAGTCAACTCTTCGCATGAGGTGGCCAATAGGATACTTAGAATTACTCATTCCTTCATCTCTAATAGTCTGAGTCTATGAAATAGTTGGATTCAAAGGTAACTGACAAATCTTGGCAGAAGAGATTGGTCTTAGGCCCAGGTGATGCAAAGAATGATGAGATATGCAGAGCCCAGCAGCGTTTCTATATTTGGATGCTGAGATGTTCTTTGTTGGCATCTTGGAAGCTGGGTGTTGTCAACATTTCCTGATTCAAGTAAGCAGATGCTCTGCTGGCCGTCTTCAGTTATCTGCACCCTGAAACCAGCGGGAGCAAAAATTTTAATCAGATCCACCTGAGTACTTGGTGCCACTGGACATTATATGATTAAGTCTCTAAATAACACTCCAGCCGAATTCAAATCAGAAAGCCTGGATTGCAGTTGTCATGCATCCACCAGCTATCTATGTGCTGAATAAATATTGCACTTCCTGTGACACAAACTTACCAAGATACTCCTGATTTTTTTTTTTTTTTTCCCTAGCAAGAGGGCTCCCAACCAGGAACCATGTCTTTCACACACCTGTTTTTGTCTCCAAAAATTTGCAATTACTTTTCCTCCAGGCTTAGACTGATTAGAACATTCTTCTTTCTCCTCCAGTTGTTGCAAAGGCAGCACTAATACGAATCAGCTCAAATGCCAGGACAGGTCAAAGCTTTGGCTTTTAGCCTCCTCAATGAGCCTAGTTTAAGTTTAAAAAGGAGCCTTTAAGCCTTGCAGTATAATACTGTCTTTTGGCCTCTGAGCAAGAAACCAGGAGAGTTAGTAATGATCACAGCAGAGAATTCATTAAGCTGCCCTAATTGAAGGCTGAAGTGAGGGGGAAGTGAGGATGCAATATTTGACCTGATTGAGCCTGAAGACTGGAGAAGGAAGACAACTAACACTCCATGAAGCATCTAAGAACTAGAGGCTTAAACATTTTATTTTACCCTCACGGCATCTCTTAAAGATAAGAATTGTTATCACCATTTTACAGGTTACTCAGAGAGGTTAAGTAATTTGCCCCGGGTCACATATCTACAAGTAGAAGATCCATGAGTAGAATGCAGATCTGTTTTCAGGCCAGCATTTTTTTTTTCCCTGTTTCTAGCCTTCTGGGGAGAAAACTGAGCTTAGGGACATATAAGGCAACAAACAGGAAGAATGGTTTTGGAAATCAGTTTCCTTTGGTAGCAAGACAATGACTAAAGCCTGCTATCATGGGGTTGGAGGCGGAATATGGAAAGGGGCTGAATTCAAATCTGGCCTCTGTAACCTGACTCCAAATTAAATCTCGGAGACAAAGATTTGAGTGAAGTAGAAAAGAATAATCTTTATTACTTTGACAGGCAAAGGGGGCCACAGTGGGCTAATGTCCTCAAAACTGAGTCCCAACTTGGAAGGGGTAGTGAGGGGTTCCACAGCAGTGGTTCAAAGAGGATGTGATCAGTTCATGGACATTCTTCTTACTGGTTAGTGGTGAGGTAAGTGGGAGTCAGCATCATCAAGCTTCTGGCTCCAGTGATCTGGGGTCTATGAGCTTGTGGGCAGCATACAGTTATGTTATCCCACCTGGTGGGGGTTTCACTATCTGCAAAAGAGCTCAAAGATGGTGTTATGTAAATCCCTTCATGGGTGGCCAGGACCCTGCCCCAAGGCTACACTTTTGTTTCTTTTGACAGCTCCTGGCCATAGGAAGCATCACTAGGAACAAAGTCAGTGGAGCTGATGGAATTCCAGTTGAGCTACTTCAAATCCTAAAAGATGATGCTGTGAAAATGCTGCACTCAATGTGCCAGCAAATTTAGAAAACTCAGCAGTGGCCACAGGGCAGGAAAAGGTCCATTTTCATTTCAATCACAAAGAAAGGAAACACCAAAGAATGTTCAAACTGCTGTGCAATTGCATTCATCACACATGCTAGCAAAGCAATGCTCAAAATTCTCCAAGTCAGGCTTCAACAGTATGTGAATCCTGAACTTCCAGATGTTCAAGTTGAATTTGGAAAAGGCAGAGGAATCAGAGATCAAATTGCCAACATCTGCTGGATCACTGGAAAAGCAAGAGAGTTCCAGAAGAGCATCTACTTCTGCTTTATTGACTACGCCAAACCCTTTGACTGTGTGGATCACAACAAAGAGTGGAGAATTCTTCAAGCGATGGGGATACCAGGCCATCTGACCTGCCTCTTGAGAAATCTGTATGCAGGTCAAGAAGCAACAGTTAGAACTGGACATGAAACAACAGACTGGTTTCAAATCGGGAAAGGAGTACGTCAAGGCTGTATATTGTCACTGGGCTTATTTAACTTATATGCAGAGTACATCATGTGAAATGCCACACTGGCTGAAGCACAAATTGGAATCAAGATTGCTGGGAGAAATATCAATAACCTCAGATATGCAGATAACACCATCCTTATGGCAGAAAGTGAAGAACTAAAGAGCCTCTTGATGAAAATGAAAGAGGAGAGTGAAAAAGTTGGCTGAAAACTCAACAGTCAGAAAACCAAGATCATGGCATCTGGTCCCTTCACTTCATGGCAAATAGATGGAGAAATAATGGAAACAGTGAGAAGCTTTACTTTGGGGGGCTCCAAAATCACTGCCGATGGTGACTGCAGCCATGAAAGTAAGAGATGCTTGCTCCTTGGAAAAAAAGTTATGACCAACCTAGACAGCATATTCAAAAGCAGAGACATTACTTTGCCAACAAAGGTCCATCTACTCAAGGATATGATTTTTCCAGTAGTCCCATATGGATGTGAGAGTTGGACTATAAAGAAAGCTGAGCGCCAAAGAACTGATGCTTTTGAACTGTGGTGTTGGAAAAGACTCTTGAAAGTCCCTTGGACAGCAAGGAGATTCAACTAGTCCATGCTAAAGGAAATCAGTCCTGAATATTCATTGGAAGGACTGATGCTGAAGCTGAAACTCCAATACTTTGGCCACCTGATGTGAAGAACTAACTCATTTGAAAAGACCCTGATGCTGAGAAAGATTGAAGGCAGGAGCATAACGGGACAACAGAGGATGAGATGGTTGGATGGCATCATCAACTCTGGACATGAGTTTGAGTAAGCTCTGGGAGTTGATGATGGACAGGGAGGCCTGGTGTGCTGCAGTCCATGGGTCGCAAAGAGTCGGACATGACTGAGCTATTGAACTGAACTGAACCCTTGTCTCTCCATCTTCTTTCTTCCCTAATTAGCAACTATTTGATCCTGCTCATTGGAACTCAGGGAAGGTCATGGAGGCTGAATGAAGCCTATTTCCTATAATCAGTAAATGGAGGACACAGAAAGGCTTTTGTGCCCGGGAGCCCCACAGAGTCCTGCTGGGTTTCAGGAATAGAGGGTACTTCTAATTAATTACAGGTTGGAAGGGCTGGCTGGGAGAGAAAACATCTAGGGTTCAGGCTTTGTGGAGAATTAGCTGAGGCTTCTAGGTATTCATGTAGAAAGCCCAACTTTTAATTTTTCTTACTATCAATTAAAGCCTCCAAAGCCCCGCCATACTGCTCCAACCTATTGCTCATGCTGGTTGCTGAGTCTCACATGCCCTGTACTTAAGGAACGTGACAACATGCTTCTCTTCCAGGATATGGAGATCCGTCTCTTCCCTCTTGCCCTACTCCTCCATCAAGGCCCAGATCAAATGTCTGTAGCCTTTTCTAAGTCTCCAAGGTGAAAACAGAAATCTTTTACTGAATTGCTTTAGCACATTTATCAAGTTCGAACCACAGGACAGTTTTTGTATAAGCTTTGTATTCCCTGCTAGATTCTCAGATACTTAAAGCTTGAGGCAAGAGATGGCAGAAGAAGCACATATTCGAGGTTTGAAAATCCTCTTTCCCCTTTCAATATCCTTCACAGATATGATGATACCCAGAAAATATGTATGAAGCAAAGGAATTTATTCCCACCATTATGCTTGCTTTTTGTTGGTTAGTACAAGTGAAATGACACAGAACATACAAGACATACAAGACGCACACAAGAGACATACACTCTGGCCAGAGGGACAAGAACTGGGCAAACTAATTGCCGTTTATTATTATAAAGCCCTCCTTAGGCAGAATTCCAGACTGTAAGAATAAGCCTTTTCAGTACAGTGCAGGTGCATACATGTTATCGAACAGCAAAGGGGAGTGAAATCTCTGTCTACTGCAGAGTCTGCACAAAGCCCTCATCTCCTTCTTATCTCAAGAAGGGAATGCTCCCTTGTTTGCAAGGGACCATTAAACTCAAGGCTGTGTCCAGACTCTTTGGCAGAATGCCTCGTATGCAAGGACGCTAAGCCTGAGCAAAGAGACCCGTTTGCAGGCACATCTCTGCTACCCTATTAACCCTTCACTTTTTCTTTTAATTTCCTTGATAGAAACAACTGATCATCTGCTGACTAAGTTTTTATTTACTAAAAACCAACTATGTGGATAATTATGTGATTGACCACATTATAGAAGGCTTTTTCTCTCATGTTAAGACACTGTTAGTCTTATTTCAGGAAAGGTGAATAAGTATGACACAAGGAAGTGACATGATCAGAGCTATTTTCCAGAAAGATCTTTTTGGTGCAATATTAAAGACAGAATGGAGAGAGAACAGAAGTATGGCAACATTCCTGGCATGAGATGATTACAGCTTAAATCATTCTTTATGATGGAGAGGAAAAGGTCTGATGGAATAATAGACTGTGAGTGTCTGTTCATAGATCTTTATAGGCCAGATTTCACCACCTGATTGCTTATTGCTGCTTCCCAGTATCTGACTAGTCCTTCATTTCCACTCCATAGGATTTGACTTTTTGTCTTTGTAGATTTGTCAGATAGAAAAAAGTAAAACCTTATTATTAAAAGAGAATAAACATACATTTCTTTTACACTTGCAATGCAAGAGACATGAGTTCAATCTCTAGATCAAAAAGATGCCCTGAAGAGGGAAATAGCCACCCATTCCAGTATTCTTGCCTGGGAAATCCCATGGATGGAGGAACCTGGTGGGCTATAGTCCATGGGGGATGCAAAAGAATCAGATATAGCTTAGTAATTAAACGACAACAACACAATGTATATCATTAAGAAAAAATGGGTTCCAGAATGTGATGGTCTCACAACACTGTCATGAAATTGCTGTGAACCATGGGCCATATGATGATTATATATGTAGCTCTCCAAGGAACTGCCAAGTTCTTTTCTACAGCTGACCTAGCATGTTACATTTCCATTGGCAATGTATAAGTATTCCAATTTCTGTACATCCTCACCAACACTTGTTTTTTTTTTTTTTCTTTTTAAAATTACAACTATCTTAGTAGTTATGAAGTGATATCTCATTGTGGCTTTGATTTGCATTTTCCTAAAGACAATTGATGTTTAATATTAGTTCTTGTGATTTTAGTGAAATTTTATAACTTTTTTGGATAAAGGTCTATTTATGTGTTATATGCCCCTCAAACATAGATTTATAATTATTTTTATGCATTTGAGTGAAAAATAAAAATCTGAAGTTACAAAAAATATGGTCACATTGGCCTTTATATTGCCTGTGTATTTACTTTTATTGTCAGTTTGTATTTCTTCATATGGCTTCAGATTATTGTCTAATGTTCTGCCTTTAGAATCTGAAGGACTCCCTTTAGGATTCCTTGTAGGGCAGATTTAGTGTTAATAAACACCCTTAGGGTTTGTTTGTTTGCCTGGGAATATTTTAATTTCTCCTTCATTTTTTGAAGGACAAATTTTCTAGATATAGAATTATCTCTTGCCAGTTTTTTTTTTTTCTTTCAACACTTTATGTCATCATACTGCCTTCCTGGTTCCATAGTTTCTGATGAAAATGGCTGCTAACCTTACTGAGGATCTCTTGTGTGCTTGATAAATTTGCTTCCTTTTTCTCACTGCTTTTTAGATTATTTCTTGTCTTTGGCTACTTTGATAATAATATATCTTAATATGAATCTCTTAGTTTATCTTATTTAAATTTATTGAATTTCTTGGATTTGTAGACCTATGTATGTCATTTTCCTATCTGTATTAATTTTAGAATTAGCTAACGAAATGCTACAATAAAAGCTTATAAATGAGGCATGAAATTAAATAAAGGCCTGTAGACTAATTTGGAAAAATCAGTATCATAACAATATTGACTTCCAAGCAGTATATTTTTTCATTCATTAGTTCTTTTTAATATTTCTCAGTAGTATTTGTATCTTTCAGTACACTGAACTGTTTCTTTACATATCTTGTGTTAAATACATCTCTTAGTTTGGATGGTTGGTGGTATAAAGAAAATGAAATTTTTAATTTAATTTTTCCATTTCTTTACTGGTAATATATAACCACAGAAGTTTATTTTTGTAAATAAAGCTTGTGTTCTCTGACATTATTAAATATGCTTATTCAAATAATTGTTTTATCAATTTCTTAGATTCTGCTATACAAACAGTCATGTTGCCTGCCCCAGAAGAAAAGTTTGCCTCTTTACACTTCTGGCATTTTGTATCTTTTCTTTTCTTTTTTTTAATATCACTTTTGTCATCTATGCCTTTGTTGGTATTTTATCTAGTTGTTCTATCAGTTGAAAGAGGGAATTGTTAAATTTTCAAAAATGATGATAGATTGGTTATTTTAATTACTTTAATTTTCAATTCATGTGATTGATACAAAGGATATAATTCTTTGTCTTTTTCTTGAATTGACCATTTTATCATGGAATATTCCATATGATCAAAGTCAAATATCTTTGACTTAAAGAATAATTTATTAATATGGCTATTCTTGCTTTCTTATGCTTACAGTTGCATGAGGTATCTCCTTTTTATCATTTCTATTTAATCTATATTTGTTTTTGTATTCGAGATGTGTATGCATGATATAGAAAATATATGCCGTTTTTTAACCAGTTGGACAATCTCTGCATTTCCTTATGTGTGTTTATTCCAATAACATTTAAAATAAATAGAAATGAGATTGGATTTAGATGTACCATTTTATTCTTTGATTTATCTTAGTCTTCATAATTTTTCATTCTCTGTTTATGATTGCCTATCTTCTTTAGGATTTTTTAAACTTTTCTTAAGCTTCCATTTTATGTTACTCATTGGCATTTTAGATATGCCTTTATGCATTATTTTCCTAATGATTGATATTAATGTACATATTATAAACTTTTCAGCTTACTTAGAACTAATGTGAAGCCACCTCAAATAAACTAGAGGAAACTTGCAACCATGCATGACCATTTTTCACCCACTAATATTTTGTTCTAGAGTTTTCATGTGTATTAAATTTAAATAAGTAAAAATGAATACATTGCTATGTTATTATTTTACCTTATACTAAGGTATACTTTGATTTTTGTTTTTAATTAAGATTTTAAGTTTGGAGTGACATCAGCAACATGGCTGAAATAGATGTCCTCTGTTCATTTTCCCCCTTCAGTAACAATAGTCTGGTATCCATCCATGGAAAAAACTGCTTTTGTTTGAGCTGTGCGATCCCACATCATATGCAAAGGGATCCAGGAGGAGTCTTGCCAACCTATGCTTTGTGTAATAGGAATATTTGATCCTGGTTGTGGAGCCTGAACTGGACTCTGACCCTGCAGTGTCTCACGAACAAACTCCAGTCCCTCTTGACTGTGGTCTGGGAGCCCCTGGAAAACACTTGCTTAGACAGTCATTTGTGAGTAAGAGAGACTTTGTGGATGTCCAGGTTTCCAGAATTGAAGTTTGAACACTCCTCTGGGGCAAAAAATACAAGTTTGTATGCGTGGAGAAGGTAAAAGAAACAAAACTAACGACTTTACCTGCATCACTACTTCCCCAAGTGGCACAATTTAGTGACAAGAAAGATCTTCTTAGCCCATGGTTGCTCCCTCAGAGGAAAAAGAATTTGAGTGAGTGCCCAGCTTCCCCAGCTGTGCAGGAAGATGCCAAGGAGGTCCGCTTCACTTTGAACACCATCCAGAGTTCAGAGTTATCATTGTAAAATACAATAACAGATGATGTATCATTTTATTCATTTTGAAGTGTATATTCAGGGCATGAACTATGTTAACAGTGTACAACCTACCCCACTATGGGAAGTTTACATTTAGCACTGAAAAAAAGTTGTGAAACTAGGTAACAGTGAATGTGTTTTAAGCAAAAGTTTGACTTGTCTAAGAAGAGGGTAAAGTGGGAATAGAGAGGCTGGATCTAATACTTAGTAGTCATGAGTCACATGACTAGGGCTGAGAAGAGACTGGGAGAGTATGAGGACTCTCAATTCAGTTCAGTTCAGTTCAGTCGCTCAGTCGTGTCTGACTCTTTGCGACCCCATGAATCACAGCACGCCAGGCCTCACTGTGAGGACTCTAAGAGGGCATTAAAAGGATGTGGTTTCCACTTGCTGCACCACAGACGTCATCATGAATCCTGCCACCTGTGGCTGACTTTGGCTTTTGTATCTCACTAGTAAATAGAGACAGGCAGGAAGTTGAAGGACTCATCATATATTACTTCCTATCATTTCTTCTGACATCCTTGCGGGGATGTCAAAATTTTGGAAGATAATACTGAGTTGCTATTTTTCATTAATCTTGTTTCAGCATGATCTCCCAGTAGACAATGAAGGAGGGACAGCTATTTTTCACATATCCAACTTTAAATCCAACATTCTCAAAAATAATATAGTCTGGAAAAAATTATCCTCTTTTTTTTACAAATATGCACAGACCACATGTTTGCAATGTAGGAGTCAAAATTTTGACACTGTAGTATTCTGGATTTTTGGAGTAGCCTACCTAAGTTAAGAGGCTTTCCAGGCAGTGCTATTAGTAAAGAATCCACCTGCATGTCAGTCAGAATGGCTGCTATCAAAAAGTCTACAAACAATAAATGCTGGAGAGGGTGCGAAGAAAAGGGAACCCTCTTACACTGTTGGTGGGAATGCAAACTAATATAGCCACTATGGAGAACAGTGTGGAGATTCCTTAAAAAACTGGAAATAAAACTGCCATATGACCCAGCAATCCCACTGCTAGGCATACTCACTGAGGAAACCAGAATTGAAAGAGACACATATACCCCAATGTTCATTGCAGCACTGTTTACAATAGCTAGGACATGGAAGCAACCTAGATGTCCATCAGCAGACAAATGGATAAGAAAGCTGTGGTACATGAATATTACTCAGCTATGAAAAAGAATGCATTTGAATCAGTTCTAATGAGGTGGATGAAACTGGAGCCTATTACACAGAGTGAAGTAAGTCAGAAAGAAAAACACCAATACAGTATATAAATGCATATATATGGAATTTAGACAGATGGTAATGATGACCCTATATGCAAGACAGCAAAAGAGACACAGATGTAAAGAACAGACTTTTGGACTCTGTGGGAGAAGGTGAGGGTGGGATGATTTGAGAGAATAGCATTGAAACGTATATTACCATATATGAAATAGATTGCCAATCCAGGTTTGAAGCATGAGACAGGGTGCTCGGGGCTGGTGCACTGGGATGGCCCTGAGGGATGGGATGGGGAGGGAGGAGGGAGGGGTGTTCAGGATGGGGAACACATGTACACCCATGGCTGCTTCATGTCAATGTATGGCAAAAACCACTACAGTATTGTAAAGTAATTAGCCTCCAATTAAAATAAGTAAATTAATTAAATAAAAAATAAATTAATAATAACTGACTTCAAAGACATATTAGAATGGCTGAGTTTTTTTACATATTAATATTTGAAAGAGGCAAAATGCATTGGTGCTGCTTGGTTTTAAAATATAAATCTGATATTGTTAAAATATTTCAGTAATCATGTTTTGTGCTTACATTCTTGAAAAGCTATGAAAATGCATTTGGTTCATTATTGATCATTTCCTTACAACTCTGTGCCTATTTACTGATATTTTAGTATCTGTGTGTAACAATAATAAAGATGTGCTGCACATTAAGAGAAAATAAAAGAATCCACCTGTAGTGCAGAAGACACCAGAGACACAGACTCTATCCCTGGGCCGGGAAGATCCCCTGGAGGAGGGGATGGCAATGCCTGGAGAATGCCATGGAGGGAGGAGCCTGGCAGGCTACAGTCAGTAGATTTGCACAGAGTTGGACACAACAGAAGCGACCTAGCATGCATGCACAAAAGCAAGTGTGATGTTAGGTAAACACATTTTTCATACGTTAAAATAATTTCTCCATATTGTCTACAATTGCTTCTCCAAGAGGTGAGGAACACAATTGCTTGCTTCTCCAAGTGTGTCGAGGGAAAGCTTTTATTTAGACCTGATCTAAGAAAGAGAATCAACTCGCCTACTGCCATTTAAACATTCACTGACCTACCAGAAAAAAAAAAAAAAAAAGGGAGAGAGAGAGAGAAAGAGAAAATTAAAGTTTGCAGTAAAGTAAATGGTCCATTTTTCTTATCTTCTGTTGATTTAATTTCCCAAGTTTTCTTTTGGTTGAGATTCTGTGACTACAGAGATCAATTTTTCGGAGCAAATGGATAGATGAACGTGTCATAGTAAGCAATCAAAATGGAAGGCTTTGCGTGTGCATGCATGTATAGGTGTAAGCAGGCTGATCCTTTGAAATAGACCTTGAGAGATACTGTGATAGACTCTTAAGAATGTGATGATTCATAAGATGTGGGTGTAGAGGAAAATTTGAAAATGATGTCTGGACATCTTGTTGGATAGTTATATCTTTCAATGAAATAAAAAAATACAGAAGCAGGAGCAGGTCTGAGAGTGCAAAATAATGAGTACTGCCTTGGACAAGCTGAGTTGAAAGTGTCTGTAGGCTATCAAGGTGATGTCCAGTAGGCAGTTGGATATATGTTCTAGTGCTCAAGAGAGAAGTGTGGGCTGGAAAAGAGATTTGGAAGTCATCAACAGCACGTCAAGCGCTTGTCAAGTGGAAACTCAAGTGAAAGCCCCAAGATTCATTTTATACTCAACAGACCAAATAAAATACCAGGAAATTCTTTGTGCAAATGGTGCATTTCTCTCTGAGAAATAGCATTCCTATAGCAGAAAACTTTAGTGTTTTAAAACTCCTTGCAGTCCCCTTGTGAAGTACAGTTTTTGATAAGTGATCATGCTACCTCTGTCCCTGTGCCATAAAATCGATATTTAACCAGGTAAAGCGAAAATGGAGATAATAAAAAATATAGTACACAAGATATTAACTTAATAAAACCAGCTTAGGTATTTCATCCTGGACTCTGTAATTATTGACATAACTTTTAAGGAAAGGGAGTTAAGAAAAACATTGGGAAGATTATAAATGTGTGTGTGTGGTTTTTTATTGTGGTAATGTACAAATAACAGATAATTTACCATTTTTTTTTTTGAAATGTACATTCGGGGCATTAACTATATTAACAGTGTACAGCAAACCCCACTATAGGAAGTAACTGCCAAATGGGTACAGAGTTTCCATTTAGCATGAAAAATAAAGTTCTGGAACTAGGTAACAATGAATGTGTTTTAGGCAAAAGTTTGTCTTGAAAGAGAGCAGGGTAAAGTGGGAGTGAAGAGGCTGACATCTAATACCGCCTTTCCAAGAATGAGATCTGCCCCTGTGTTTAAGACACCTCTCAAGGCTTAATTTCCCAGTCTATAAAATGAGATAATAGAGTGAAAACTATAGGCTTGTGATGCTAAAACCAAATTATATGTGTGTAGGTGTATGTGTCACTTATCCCAAAATGGGGCATTTAATACATATCAGTGTGCTAAATGGTCAGTGTATTAAACGGGACATTTAATACATAACGCAGAAACCACTGGTTTCTGTACCCAAAGCCTAAAGTACAGTTGGGGTGGGTGGGACATCGACTGCCCAGCAATTGTCCCCTGGAAAGCGACTCCCTTTGGGAGTTCATCCTCACGCCAGTGAAGTGAAAACTGGAATAAAAACAAGCAGTGAAACGAATGGCAAAGCTTTCCTGTGCTTTGATGGTGTAAGTGCAAGTTCATTCACAACACAGTGTGTATTCAGAAATAGATTTTGAAATGTGATGAAGAATTTTAGGAGGATCTAAAAGCCATCCACAGAATTCAGGAAGAAGTTGCTGAGGAGGTGTGTGACTTGATCAGTAAGTAGATAGTGAGATTATGGTTAAAAAGTCAGAAGCAGAATGATGCGCCATATTGAAGAATGAGGAGAAAGATAAAGGATAGGGGGTGTGGAAGAGAAAAACGCAGAGAGAGCGGGAGAAGTACGGATTTAGTCAGATTTAGTTGTTCATCGTGTCTTCTTTTTGTAGTGTTAGTCTCTCAGTCGTGTCCGATCCTTTGTGACCCCCATGGAAAGCTGCAAGGTCGTGTTTATCCAAAAGCCAATGAAGCGAGGTAGAAGAACCAGGTAATCAGGTGAGTGGCTTGATTCATCAATTTCCTGGAGATAGCACTTTAAGAAAGGAGGGTCCTAGAAGATGGAGAGAGAAAGAATGTCACCTATTGGCCACGACAATGTCATTAGAACTCTGCTCATCAATGCTTAGAACTAAGAGTAGATTTTATTTTATTTTTAATTGGAGGATAATTGCTTTACAATGTTATGCTGGTTTCTGCCGTATAACTACACATATCAGTCATAATTATATATATGTATGTGTGTGTGTGTGTGTGTGTATCCTGTCCCTGTTCAGTGGCCCTCCTGTCCCTTCCCCATCTCACCCCTTGAGGTCATCACCAGGCTGGGCTCCCTGCGTTGCACAGTGGTCCCACTAGCTGTCTGTTTCATTCACGGTGATATACACACGTCAATGCGACTATCTCGATTCCTCCCACCCTCTCCTTCCCCCACTATGTCTCCAAGTCCATTCCCTATGATTGTAAATTAAATCAGAAAACCACCTTTTCGACTCATTGCTTATTTACTCATGTATTCACTGGCTTATACTTTTATTTGTTTAATCAATAAGTAAAATTGGAAAATCTACTATACTGCAGTACATGGGGTCACAAAGAGTCGAACAAGACTTCGTGACTGAACAATAACTATATGCAAGGTCAAAGATATTGCAAAAGCTTTTTTGCTAGATATTGGGTGATAGGAAAACTGGGAACAAGGAACGACAAAATTTCAGTATGAGAGCAAGGGAGTGACCTAAAATGTAGGAAATTCAAGAATTTGAAGCCATTTTCAGAGATACCTGAATATGAAGTAAGTAGGCTTACATGAGCTTCTCTGAGTGTAGTATTCTCACCCAAGTAGAACTCACTTTTTAAAAAAGCATTGGTTATAAAGCCTGGTTATAAATTATTTGAAACTTAAATCATATTTCCTCAAAAACACAATACCATGCATGGTACATAATTCTGATGTTTTTTCCATAAATACCTCATTAATCCTCAATGTGGCAGGGAATAAAACTACCAGCATATTACAGGTATGTAATGAATCTTCCCATGATATCCTGAGGGCTCTGATTCAGAAATACAGCTTTAATTGAATTATATTGTAGTTGTATTTAACTATGGAAATTCAACTAAACAACACAGGGGGAAAAGTTAGAGTGGGGCAAAAACGAAAAAGAAATGTTTTAAATAGTAAATGTTGCCATGTGACATTTTACTGAAAGAGGTGCTGTCCAAAGGGCACATGAGATGGTGACTTACGGCTGTGGTGCCCTCAGTGTGTCTCATCCCCATGCGCCTCCCTTTCATAATGTGAATGTCTCTCGCTTCTGAAAGTGATACCTGAGTTAAAGATATACAGTAGGCTTTTTGAGTTGGGAAAGCTCTCTTTACAGAAGACAGAGATATTGTTGCATCTCCTAGGAACTTCTTGCATCTTCCTTTTTATTGGAATATACTTGCTTCACAATGTTGTGTGGTTTCTGCTGTACAGCAAGGTGAATCTGCTCTCTGTATACATGCATTCCTTCCTTTTGAGCCTCCCTCCCACTCCTTGCATCTTAGCCCTCCAGGTTATCACAGAGTACCGAGCTGAGCTCTCTGTACTATACAGCAACTTCCCACTACCCATTTTACACAAGGTGGTGTATATATGTTGAAGCTAACTCTCAGTTTGCCCCACCCTCCCCTGCCCCACTGCACCACCCACCCTGGCCGCATGTCCACAGGCCCATTGTGTATTCTGTGTCTCTATTCCTGCCCTGCAAATACATTCATTAGTGCCATTTTTCTAGATTCTACATATGTGCATTAATATATGACCTTTGCTTTTCTCTTTTTGACTTAACTCCACTCTGTGTGACAGACTTTAGGTTTGTCTTGCCTCTTGAAGATTCATCTCTTGCAAGTTATTGGCCTCCTCTCCAATTACAGTGGGTTTTCTAATAAGAAAATCTGTTTCTCCCTGAAAACTCCCACTTCCCTCCTTGATGACACACATTTCCTGACTCTTGTATCTGGATTCTTAGTCCAGCCAAAATTCTATGGCAGTTCTCTAAGTGCTCCCGTGTGTTCTCTCCTTTTCACTGACAGAAGCCAGGGGTAGTGTTGTTCAGTTTTTCCTATGTGCTTTCTTTCACCTTATGTGCCCAAGCTGGTATTATCTCACATGCTAAAGGCTTGACATTAACATAACATCGTGAGTTTAATAGCTATCTGAGAACTACATGAAGTTTGTAACTCATAGTAAGTTGCATCCTTTCTGCAAGTAAATTTATTCTTCCACGAGAGTCAACTGTCTTAGTGGCAGGGTCCACTTGTAAAGGCCTCTGTATCAAAAGCAGACTTCAGCTCAATCACTGAATCTGTTTGCTTATAATGGCAGCAAAATTATACAGATTAGAAATTAAATTACAGCCACTGCAAATGATGGTAGGAAAATGGGCTTTGTTTTGGATAAGATGCTATAGAAAAAGCTTTGACCTCTGGTGGAAGGAAAGCAGTACCCATCAAAATCACTAGGCCTGGCATATAGATTGTGGTCAGTAGATTCTGTGTTGAAGGACCACAGGTCAGCGTGCAGTGGGAAATCCCAAGGGTAAAGAAGTCTACATGTTTCTTGATGTTGATTACTGTATTTATTTGAATTTAAGTTAACATCTATCCTAGTGTTATTATCTTACAAACAGCAAAGGAAGATAAAGTGTAGTCAACTTCCAACACACTGTTCTCTGATGTAGAGATTTTATTTTAAATGAATTAATACTCAGATATATAGTCTTAATATATATCATGCTGCTCTGTTCAGTAACTCTTTGAATACACAATATTGTCTGTTTTGCTGCTTGCTTGTAGTGTATTATTTTTGAGGACATTTAAAAAGGCAGCTAAACTCAATACATCTCATACTAGCAATACAAATAACACACAAAGCTCTTGTACAATGGATGGTTATGGCCAAGCCTGCCCATTTCAGGCAGTAACAGTCTACCACACAGTTAGCTACTGACCTGCTGCCTGGATGGTGCCTATTGAAACACTCTATCGATTCTAAGGGATTTCAGAATTCAGGAATTTGTAGTATGTGAAAAATAGCATGAATCTTACTATTTTTGAAATGGCATAGATGAAGGAGAACATGCCTTCTGTTTTGATTGTGATGGACTTAATAAACGTGAGGATAGCTCTACTCCAAGCAAATGATGTGTAGATATGTGGGACAAGAATTAATTCTGAAGAAATTGATTCTAACATGTTGAAATTTGTCACCATGACAGGAAAATCGTTATTCCAAGGGATTTGCTTTCTGTACCTGGTAACAGATACCAAGCTTGCCATTAGAGAAAAACAAAACAAAACGGAAATGCAGTGAAACCTTGAGCACCTCGAGGACAAACTGCCTTTTAATGGCTAACGTTCGCCTGGATAGAGCGCATCATGAGAGATGGGTTTTGTCACGCACTGTTTCTTCTAAATTTCATAGAAATCAAATGAGTTAAAAATCATTGTTAGCACATTTTATTGATGAGGAACAGAGGTGCAAAAAGGCAAAATAACTCATTCGGTATTCCATAGCTTGTAAACAGAAGGGTGTAATTCAAAATGCCAAGCTGAAGCATTTCTCATGCAGCTATGCTGTCTCCTGGCAAGTGAACTGGGCCAGTAACTTTCTCTTTATGTGCCAGGTGTTCATAAATTAGGCATTTGTGAGTTGGGAAGTCAGTCCACAACTCTGGCTTTCTATCAGAATAAATTAGGATTCTCTACTGGCTTCACTGTGGAACCAAAGCAGGTGCATGTGGTATCAATGTGTGAGAGCGAGTGGTACAAGGCATTTGATTGTTTTTCTTCACATATTCTTTCTCAAAAGTTTTAGTTGATGGGATTTAAAAATTATTTTTCAACTATTAGACTCATGCAGTTAATTGTTAAAATGCTAGTCAATATAAAAGTATATAATAGAAAAAACAAAAGAGATTCTTCCTCTTGTTGCCCACTATTCCAAGGGTTGATGTTGTTCCATCCTAAGTCATGTCTGACTCTTTGCGACCCCATGGACTGCAGCATGCCAGTCTTCCCTGTGCTTCAGTATTTCCCAGAGTTTGTGCAAACTCATGTCCACTGACTAGTGATGCCATCCAACCATCTCATCCTCTGTAGTCCCCTTCTCCTGCCCTCAGTCTTTCTCAGCATCAGGTTCTTTTCCAATGTGTCAGCTCTTCGCATCAGGTGACCAAAGTATTGGAGCTTCAGCTTCAGCGTCAGTCCTTCCAGTGAATATTCAGGACTGATCTCCTTTAGGATGGACTAGTTTGATCTCCTTGCAGTCCAACAAACTCTCAAGAGCCTTCTCCAACACCACACTTTGAAAGCATCAATTCTTCAGTGCTCAGCTTTCTTTATGATCCAACTCTCACGTCTATACATGACTACTGGAAAAACCATACCTTTGACTATATGGACCTAATTCAGCAAAGTGATGTCTCTGCTTTCTAATATGCTAAGTTTGTCATAGCTTCTCTTCCAAGGAGGCAGTGTCTTTTACTTTCATGGCAGCAGTCACTGTCTGCAGTGATTTTGGAGCTGAAGAAAATAAATTCTGTCACTACTTCCCCTTTTTCCTCATCTATTTGCCATGAAGCAATGGCACTGGATGCCATGACCTCAGTTTTATGGATGTTGAATTTTAAGCTATCTTTTCACTCTCCTCTTTCACCTTCATCAAAAGGCACTTTAGATCCTCTTCACTTTCTGCCATTAGGGTGGTGTCATCTGCATATCTGAAGTGATCGATATTTCTCCAGCAGTCTTGATTCCAGCTTGTACTTCATCAAGACCAGCAATCAGTGCCAGGACTTGACTGTATCTCTTCTATGAAGATTTTTAGATTCATATACAAATAAGGTACAAGTTTTATAGAAAATTATACCAAATTATTCATATTGTTATGAAATATGCCTTTTTACTCACCAATATAATGTCAAAACAGAAACTCAATTTGATCTGTTTAAGTTTGAGGAGAAATTTAAGGAGATTTAAAGGAGAAATTTATTGGTCATGAATTCCAAAGAAGGGTTGAATGATTGAACTATAGGATCAGAAGGTTGAGTTGGGCCTCAGTATTTCCTGAAACCAAAATTTTGAACACTCTCCTCTAAACTCAGATTCTTGCATATTGTCATCTGGATTTACAAAGCAAAACATCTCTACAGGAAGGGAAATGAGGCTACCAACAAGTTGCCACAGTGCTGTTTCTTAGTTGCACTTCAAAAATCTGTTATCATTCTTAATCGATTCAGTTTGGGTTAGGTATCTATCTCTGGATCAATCAGCATATGTATAAGACTGGGGAATTATGACTGTCATATCTTTGTTCAGTTACCCAAGTCTGGGACATTCAACATTGGCCTACAGGACAGGGAATTTAAAATATGCCAATTTCCAGCTTAAACTATGTGGTTGGGAGCAGGAACTGGGTTTTAACAATGGTCTCTTTACGTCTCTAAACAAATATCACAAGGATAAAAGTTATCTGGATGAACAAAAGGTAAGAATCCATTAAGTAAAATATGAATGTATTATAGATCATTTCCTGTCTTTCTATGGATGGGCATTCATCTTAGCTTATATTGTTATTATGATAAATAATGCTGCTATGATCTTCCTTGCACACATATCTTTCTGTCCATATAAGCATTTCTGCATAATAGACTTGTAAATATGGAGCTGCAAGTTAAAAGCATACGCATATTTTAATTTCATAGACACTGTAAAATCCCCACCAAAAGGTATTTACACAGCCACCAACAGTGAATGTTTGTGCACCTCACAAATCCCTTAAAAACTATCAGATACAATGAACTAGAAGGAAACTAAGCACTTTTATAAGTGGATTATAAATCTGTTACCTCAAGGTAAATGTTGAAATTTCTAGGCCCTATTTTTATATAATTTCAAGGTATGTGTCTTTAAGAGTGAGTTGACAGTGAGTATGAAGCTTAGTATTAAACTTCAGAAAATTCAGGGTTTTTTTTCACCAAGAGAGGAAAAGCAAGTTAATTTCAAGACTGAGAATCTACCTCGTTATGGAATATGCTGGTGGAAGAGATGTGTTAGATTACCTAGAGGCTCGTGGCACATGAAAGGAAAATAAATTTGAAGAAAATTCCACCAGAAAGTATCTGCTGTGTGTGAGTACTGCCAACAGAAGTGGGTTGTTTACTGACTTAAAGGCAGAAAACCTACTCTTCGATGTTGACATGAAATCAGGATTGTAGACCTTGGCGTCAGCAACAAATTCACCTTTGGCAACTAGTTGCACAACTTTTGTGGCAGAATTTTGCTGTCCAGAACTATTCCAGGGCAAAATTTAAGACAGACCCAAGTGAGGGTGTGTGTGTGAAGGCTGAGAGCTATCCTATATGCAGGGGTCATCTGATTCCAGCCTTCGGATCTCAAGGAGCCACGAGAGAAGTTATGGAGTGAAAAGTACCATAGTCCCTTGTACTTGTCCATGGAGTATGAAAACCTGCTTAAGAAATTTCTTTCTCAGTCCCACCAGGAGAGTCACTTTTGATCAAATTATGAAATATTAATGGATAAATCTGGGTCATAAAGAGGAATTAAAGCCTTATGTGGAACTACTTCCTGACTACAAAGACCCCCAGAGGGCTGAGTTGATGGTGTTAATAGATTACACACAAGAAGAGCTCAAGGACTCACTGATGGGCCAGAAGTCTAAGGTGATGGCCACCCATCTGCCCCTGGACATACGAGCTCAGAATTGGAGGGCTGTGCAATTACTCTGAGGCCCTAGCCTTCTGCTAATCTGACCAACAATAGCATTCCTTTCCCATTGCACGTGAAAATAGTCTCTGCCAACCCCAACCAATGGAGTGTCAGCAATAATGCTGGTCCTGCCGCTCCCATCCACTCTATCTCTAATTCTCAGAGTAGCAGTGCAGACAACCAGCAGCTTTAGAATGATCAGGAGCCAGAACAAAAAGCTGGCAGCACAATCAACATGCTGGCCACCTCCCTGCTTGTCTTGGAGAAGAAAATAACTCCTATCACCTCCACAGAGAGCAGTCTCTCTACTAACAGAAATGAAAACAGGAATTCCTCAAATTTGGAGAGGGCCAGCCTCAGACAGAAAGCAAAGAGCTGAGCCAGGCTAAGTTCTGGGGCCTCTTGTGGCAGCCTTGGTGCAGCCCAGCCAGGCCTCCCAGTGCAAAGAATGGGGAGGTGCCTCTGCCCCGTTGCATCAGTATGTCATGTCCCTGTTGTTGTTCAATCGCTATGTCATGTCTGACTATTTGCAACCCCATGGACTGCAGCATGCCAGGCTTCCCTGTCCTTCACTATCTACCAGAGCTTGCTCAAACTTATGTCCATTGAGTTGGTGATGCCATCCAACCATTTCATCCTCTGCTTCCTCCTTCTCCTCTTGCCCTCAATCTTTCCCAGCATCAGGATCTTTTCCAAGGTGACTTCCCACCATGGTGGAGCCCCAGACAGGAAATTCCTTCCATACTGAACAGCTGTCCCATATATACAACCAGCAGAATGTGCCCTGTGGGAAGAATCCAGCCTCTACCTCTGGCAACAGACAGGACCTGCAGAGTTAGTGCAGACATTCAGCTCAAACTTCACCTGGTGGGCAACAGAGGCAATTATAAAAGAATTTCCAGAGGCAAAGCGGTGCTCACTCTCCTTTACTTGGAGTATGAAGATCGCAAGCAGGTAGAGCCTACTGGGAGATCTAAGGTTCTGGATGCAAACAGCTGCCGATGTGAACTAAAGAGAAAATGCTTCCTATTTCATGTGCATAGCTCCTGGGGCCACAGGGACTACTGCATGCAGTGAAAGATGGAGGGGCACAACATGTTCTGATGTTTCTTAATGTGTTTGACCTAAGTGGATAGGCCATTTCCGTGGCCTTCAGAAACATTGCTCTAAGACCACCATGGAGTTTAAGCTTGTTAAGGCTGCCAGGAACCACCAGGGAGACAAGAGAAGAAGTAGGCTGGCCCTAGCTACCAAGCCAGCCATTCTGTCCCGTGTTTCGCCCTGGGTCACTTCTCTTCTTGAAACTTTCTCTTTTCTTCTCTATTTATATATATATTCCACCCCCCCACCCCCCCCCCACCCCCACCCCCCCCGCCCAGGGGAAAGAGATTGATCTTTTGAAATAATGACAAACTATCCAAATGGAAACACAACAGTCATATACCTCTCTCTCTCTCTGCTGTTAACTCATAATGTCTATTAACATGTCTTTGAGCTGACTAGAATAAACCATTCTTTATAATAATAGACTACATGTTACATAGTAAATACATTCACATCATGCCCTCTGGAGCAAAAGGGAAGCATACATATATAAAATCTCTGGGTCAGATGGTTAAAGCTGTCATCACTTAAAATCAAGGATGGCATGAGAAAACAGGAAATCACTGAGCTACTTCTGCAAAGAAAAATAAATTGCTTTTCTCTGGAATAAATATAAGCCAATAAAGCTCAGCCAAATGACTTCATGAGTATAAATGTTTTCCAGGCAAACTTATAAAGTGCTAAGATGAACACATCTAACCTGTTGCAATAAAGCTGTTCAGTAATAAGAGCCCCTGGATTCCATAGCTCTAGGGTGGATTAAATATTTTATCTTCTAAGGAACAATAACCAGTTTGGGAGAGTGAAGGAACTGGCTTTATTTGATATTTGATTTACTTTCCCTGCCATTTCCATGAGTCACCTTTTGGTGTTGTAGCACCAAAATCCTGAATTATGAAGAAAAAAGAGTGGTTTCATTTAGGAGAAGCAAATATTCCAGCAGCTGTGAACTCAGGGTTTAAAAATCATTCTAACTTGCTGAAAACAAACAGACCCAGCAGAGAGTCAAGAGAAGCAAATGACGGAAATACTTGTGCACGTCCGTTCACTGTGTATGGGGTGAGTGGCTCATGTGTGGCTTACTGCTTGTTATTTCCTTGTTTCTTGCCCTGCTTTCACACCCCCACCCCCACCCAGATGCCCTCAGCTGCTGCATCTTCAGCTCTACCTCTGCAGACCAACGGAATCCTTCATTCTCTTCATTTAATAAAACATTGCTCATCTATGAAGATTGTTGTTGTTGTTCAATCACTAAGTTGTGTCCACCTCTTTGCAACCCCATGGACTGCAGCATGTCAGAGTTTGCTCAAATTCATGTTCATTGAGGAGGTGATGCCATCCAACCATCTCATCCTCTGTCAACCCCTTCTCCTCCTGCCTTCATTCTTTCCCAGCATCAGGGTCTATTCCAATGAGTCAGCTCTTTGCATCAGGTGGCCAGAGCATTGGAGTTTCAGCTTCAGCATCAGTCCTTCCTGTGAATATTCAGGACTGATTTCCTTTAGGAGTGGCTGGTTTGATCTATAAAGATAAAATATTTAAAATAAATTTTAAAATTTAAAATAGTGTTGTTGTTGATGTTCAGTCACTCAGTCATGTTTGCCTCCTTGTGACCCCATGGATTGCAGCATGCCAGGCCTTGCCAACTCCTGAAGCTTGCCCAAGTTCATGTTCATTGCGTCAGTGATGCCATGCAGCCATCTCATCTTCTGACACCCTCTTTTCCTTCTGCCCTCAATCTTTCCCAGGATCAGGGACTTTTCCAATGAGTTGGCTGTTCACATCAGATGACCAAAATACTGGAGCTTCAGCCTCACCATCAGTCCTTCCAATGAGTATTCAGGGTTGATTTCCCTTAAGATTGACTTGTTTGATCTCCTTGCTGTCCAAGGGTGTTTCAGGAGTCTTCTCCAGAACCACAGTTCAAAGACATCAATTCTTTGGTACTCCGCCTTCTTTATGGTCTAGCTGTCACAACCTTACATGGTTACTGAGAAGACCATAGCCTTAACTATAAGGATGTTTGTTGGCAGAGTAATGTCTCTGCTTTTCAACACACTGTCTAGGCTTGTGATAGCTTTCCTGCCAAAAAGCAATCTTCTTCTTGTTTCACGGCTGCAGTCACCATCTGCAGTGATTTTACTACTTCCACCTTTTCCCCTTCTATTTGCCACGAAATAATGGGGCTGGATGCCATGATCTTAGTTTTTTAATATTTAGTTTTAAGCTGGCTCTTTCATGCTCCTCCTTCACTTTTATCAAGAGGCTCTTTATAGTAGACTTGCATAAAGAAAGTGCTATTTTAGGCTGTTGGAACAAAGAATATGATGTAACTAATTGTGGGTGGAATCATCAGAGGATGGGCAGAAATAGGAGTTGCAAATATATAAGGAACCAACTTTTAGGTAAAAAGACCTGGGCTAAAAATCACAGAGTCTCAAAGGTTCTCTGAGATAAGCAATGGCAAACAAATAGTTATATCATAGCATGACAAAGGATATGACTTGCTTCAGTGTGATAAGAGATGATACAGAAAGATACACTGAAATCATATTCTAAAGAATTCCAAGAGCAGAAGAACCTGGTCTTTATTCTGGAGGTAAATCATCAACAATGGTGATCAGATAAAGGGTGTATTCTAGAATGATCACTCCATTTTCAGGATAGAGAATTTGCATTAAAAATCCCAGTTTCTAAATTTTTCCACAACATGAAGAAAAAATATTTGAGACCACAACTTTGGTTAATACATACCAATTACCAACATTGTTGCTTTTAAGAGGATCACACTTTTTAGTGATATTACTAGTGAGTACAATTCTCCCCACTGTAAGTAGGCTATGAGAAAATGAGGTCACTTCTTCATATCTTGAAATTAAAGCAAGAAGCAATATGGTGAGTAGGGAGTCTCTGAGTGTCCAGCTCTCTTTTGATCTTCAGTGGTGATACTCACCAGTGGACAAAGTTACTGAACTAAATCCAGTACTCAGTGGAAAGTAACTGCTTACTGGAGGCATTAAGTGCCACCTTAATCCCAGTCTCTTTCTTGGTAAGCTTCCCCTCTCACAGTCCCTGTGTATTTGATACAATGAGGAAACTATCCCAAAACTCTGGCCCCAAGTGATTGGACAAATCATAGGCACAAGACCTAAAGGTAATCAAACCCCTGAACTGGCCTAGTACACCTATTTCCTGACTTGGTACGATTCTCTACGTTGCACACATACCATGATGTATAGACAAGTATCTCTGGCATCACCAGGTGGTTAATCAGACATGCAAAATCTCAAGCCCTACCCAAGACCTCCTGAATCAATCTGCATTTTAATAAGATTCCCGGTTGATCTGTATCCATATTAAATGTTAAGAAACACAACTCTAGACTAGCAGGCATGACTGTCTTGAGAATTTAAGTTAGGAAATATTAAAATTATGGAGTGATTGGTAGCCTGGAAATAAACAGACATACAAAGCATGACTGTGTCCATGTTCAAGACCAGTTACCTCAGCAGAAACCTCTTGACTCCTTTTACACGGAGGTGCCTGTCACTAACCCATGTCTAGACTGTCCCACAAGTTACAGGCGTTCAAATTCCTCCTGCAATGTCTCTGTTCTTAGATTTCCATGAAAATCGCATCTTTCATGTATTTGTAATTAACTTCCTTCCTCTTGGAACCAGTTTGAAATTCTGTTTCCTATAACAAAAGTTGCCAAAATGAAATACTTCTTGTGATAGCAATCACTGAGGAGTTAATGTGAGGAAATCTCCAATTCAATTTAGTAATTCTAGTAAGAGCAACATTTCTCTTGTGCAAAAACAATTGGCAGCAATTCATTTCCTCAGCCAGACCTGGCCAGTGAGGGAAAAACAGATCACTGTCATTTAAGACTTGCATTAATCTCCTCAGGCGAACAGGATGACATTCCTTGTACAGAAAAGGATCACTTACTTGACCTAAAAGGAGGAAAGAAACAACATCAAGAGAGAATTGTCCTCCCTTTTCACAGGCAAATTGGTAATTTTTGCTGATGCTTCTCTAGGGAGAACAGGGGGTTTGATGTAGACTTTCCAGTTTTAAATTCAGAAGGTTTGAATTTTTCCCAAGATCTTTGCCAAGAGAGACACTCTCTTTTTTCCCTATGTAAATTTTTTGAAGTATAGTTGATTTACAGACTTCTGTTATCTTCAGGTGTACAACATAGTGATTCAGTATTTTTTATAGATTATATTCCATTTAAAGTTATTGCAAAATAATAGTTATGCAAGCCAGACAGAGACAAATAATGTACATTATCACTTATATGTGAAAACTAAAAAATAAAGGTCAAATTTATATAGTGAAACAGAAGCAAACTCACTGATACAGAAAACAAACTAGTGGATACAGCTGGGAGAGAGATGGGGGAGGGGTAAGCTCTCAGTGTGGAATTAAAAGATATAAACTACTATCAACAGACAAAAAGGGTGTATTGCACAACCCAGGGAATTGCAGCCATTATTAGGAGCGTCTGTTTATTGACATTTCCTCCTTTGTTTTCATAAACTCCTTAAGAGAATACTATTCGTCACGAACACTCTGTCCTGCCTCATTGCAAGCTATTTGATGTTGAGCAAGTTATTTAACTTGCTTGAATCTTCATTTCATTTTTTATAAAAGGAGGACATAAAAACCCAGTCATTCCTCCTATATGATGCTATGCTATAATCAAATCTAATTATCTATCTATCTGTCTATCTATCTATATCATCCTTGGATATTTGCCCTCCATAACTGCAGGTTGCATTATCTACAGATTCAACCAACTGCAGATACGTGGACCTAATGTATATGTAATTTTCAATGTCAGTTATATAAATGGAAAATATTCTTAAAATATTCCATGGTGTCTTAACACTTTTTCAAAATGTTTTAACAGTGGAATTTTTGTTCAAAGAAAATATTGTATATTAAGTAAATATATAAGCACTGGTGATTTGGTTGAATTAGCTGTGTGGTAATGAAGGTGCCTGTTGATTTAAGGAACTGACTCTTTGAACATAGTAACTGAATGTAGGGTTTTATGAAGAATAGTGTGAAAATCAGATTTCTATGCAACTTGAGTCATCATATATTCATCTCAACAACTATTTATAAAGTTCCTGAATTTTATATCAGGAATAGGGCAAAAATACAAAGATCTCAATTTAGCTGAGACAGAGGTAAAAAAAAAATACATTACATGGTATATGTTGATAATTGATTTTGGAATAGGGATTATTGAAGCACAAATCTCTCATCAAATACCTTTACCTAATAAAAGTGGGGTAAAATTTTACTTGTTGGATGGCATCCCTGACTCAATGGACATGAGTTTGAGCAAACTCTGGGAGATAGCGAAAGACAAGGAAGCCTGGCATGTTGCAGTCCATGGGGTTAGAGTTGGATATGATGTAGCGACTGTACAAGAAATTATTTGGAAAGAAGAGAAATGAAGTTATATTTGACCCAGACCTTTAGGGATTCGTAGGAAATGTTGTGTTAAATGAATGAGAAAAGAATACTTCAAGCAAGGGGAAATTTAGGTAGATAAAGACACAATACTGTAAGAGAGTGGCTTCAAAAACATCACATAGTCTGATCAGACTGGAGTTTAGTTTATGATAGAAGCTGCTGCTGCTGCTGCTGGGTTGCTTCAGTCGTGTCTGACTCTGTGTGACCCTATAGACCGCAGCCCACCAGGCTCCCCTGTTCCTGGGATTCTCCAGGCAAGAACACTGGAGTGGGTTGCCATTTCCTTCTCCAATGCATGAAAGTGAAAAGTGAAAGTGAAGTCACTCAATTGTGTCTGACTCTTCGCGACCCCATGTACTATAGCCCACCAGGCTCCTCCATCCGTGGGATTTTCCAGGCAAGAGTACTGGAGTGGGGTGCCATCGCCTTCTCCTATGAGAGAGGCAGTGGTGGAGAAAAGCTTATAAAGACAGGTTAGGACCAAGTTGTGAAGAGTTTGATTTTCATGACGTTCTATCTTTGGGTCAATAATTATTTCATAAATGGGCTTCCTAAGTGGTGCTAATGATAAAGAACCCATCAGCCAATGCAGGAGACATAAAAGATGTGGGTTCGATCCCTGGATCGGGAAGATTCCCTGAGGAGGGCATGGCAATCCACTCCAGTATTCTTACTTCAAGAATCTATGAACAGAGGACCCTAGCAGGCTACAGTCCATGGGGTTTGATTAGAGCAAACAAAAATAGCTAAAATGTCAGTTTTGGAAAAGCATCTGTGGCAACCACATCAAAGAGTTTGCTGGATCACCTCTTTTTGCTCCTACGGGTCTGCAAACCCTCCTGTCATTCTGTTTCCTGTCTTCCAGGAATCTGACCTGCACATATTGCACTGATGTGCTGCCATGACCTCTAGTCTGGTAAGGAGCCATCAGTGGGAGGCACCAGCACGAGGGTGGTGGAATGGGGGGTGGAAGAGAGGTCTGATGGGCAATTCTTTGCTTTCCAGCTTTCTCCCTTCTGGGTCACCACTGGTGAACTGCATCTCTGTAGCAAAGGCCATGGTTCCTGCTGTATGAGTTTCTTCCCAGGTTCTTTTATTTCTTCCTTTTCTTTCTTTCTCATATATTTATTTATTTATCATTTATTTACACCAGGCTAGACTCAGGCATTTTAATTTTTAAAAACAGGGTTATAATCAGCTACTATCACATTTATTTTCAAGTCATATTGTCAGAGTCTTGGCTCTTCAAGCTGACTCTAATGTTCTCTTGACATGTTCCACATTCATTTTTTAAAAATCATTTTAAATTGCAGGGTAATTGCTTTACAGTGTTGTGTTGGTTCCTACTACACATCAACATGAATCAGCCATAGATATATGTCTCTTCCCTTGTGAACCTCCCTGCCACCTCCCATCTCATCTTACCCCACTAGGTTGTCACAGAGCACCAGGGTGAGCTCCCTGTCTTATACAGCAACTTCCCATTAGCTATCTATTTTACTTATGGTAATGCATATATTTTCAAATCTATTCTCAATTCATCCCACCCTCTCCTTCCTCCATGGTGTCCATAAGTCTCTTCTCTATGAGTCTCTGTTTCTACCCTGCAAATAGGCTCAACGGTACCAATTTTCTAGATTATATATATACATATGCATTAATAGATGGTATTTGTTTTTCTCTTTCTGACTTACTTCACGAGATATAACAGGCTCGAGGTTCATCCACTTCACTGACTCAACTTTATTCCTTTTAATGACTGAGTAATATTCCTTTGCATATATCTACCGCTACATTTTTATCCATTCATCTGTCAGTGGACATCTAGGTTGCTTCCATGTCTTAGCTCTTGTAAATAGTGCTGCAGTGGTGAACCTTTGAGTATATGTGTGTCTTTTTCAGTTATGGTTTTCTTAGGGTATACGCCCAGTAGTGGAATTGCTGTGTTACACCATTCTTTAAGTATTTTCTTACACTGAGGCTCAACACAACATTTGAGATGTTTCTTATAGTTTTAGTGGCTCAGCCCTAGATTATCCACCATTTTTCTATGGAGATCTAGTTCCTCCCAATGGTTCAAGTTATGCTCATTGCTCTTTTGATGCTGCTTCTAGGCCTCTCAGTACACAGACTTATAGAGGGTCTCTCAGTTTATGTTGGTAACCCTGTATCTAATCTAATACCATGAAGTTATGGGCTTCGTAGGTGGCTCAGTGGTAAAGAATCTGCCTACCATTGTAGGAGATGGAAGAGACATGAGTTTGATCCCTGGGTAGGGAAGATCTCCTGGAGGAGGACATAACAACCCACTCCAGTAGTCTTGCCTGGAAAATGTCAATAACAGGGGAGCCTAGAGGCCTGCAGTCTGCAGGCTGCAGTCCAAGAGTCACAAAGACTTGGACGCCACTGAGCGACTGAGCATGCATACACTCGGAATTCTAGTCTTCTCATTTCCATATAATGCCTTCCTCCAACCCTTAGAAACCTGATTGTCCAATTCTAGTATACATGGAAATTAATTTCAGAATTATTAGCGCATGTCACTGAGAAAAGGGAACTTCCTCAGGTTTAGGAAATGACAGTAGGTCTCTGCTCTCATGAGCCCTGGGATATTGCACCGTTTCTTTTTGTTCTCTCTAAAACTCCATTACACATCTGCTCACAGGCTTTCTATTAGACACTCTTTAAGTATCTATCTAATTTGACTCTGTCATCTGCTTTCTACTGGGATAATTACTGATAAAGTGTGCTAGAGAATGACAACATACAAGGGGTTTAAAATATGTAGAAAGAGACAATCTACCCTCGCCCTTGTCTGTCTGCAGGCGCGGAGCACTTTGTGTCAGCACCAGTGGATTTATCCAGTGCCTGGTTTAATCATGGACAATGTAGTGAGCCATGCAAGAAGAACCTTATATTGTGAGTTGCGTGCAGATAGAGATCTTGGGAAAGGCATAGACCCTTTTATACACTGTAGAGAATTAAGTACCTGTGTTAGATGAGCTAGTTATTTCCACTCCAATTAATAACATTCTACTATTTTAGCTTCTTCACCTGTATCTGATCTGGGGATGGTGCCTCTATAGCTACCTTTCCATTGGCAAGACTCATGAAGAAGCATAGGCTGTTTCTGCAAAAATCCATGTCACAAAGACAATAATTAGAAACTGGTACTGGGAAACATGGAATACCTGAGCCCTACAACTAACAATTAAAAGTAGTATATGCTTTCTTAAGGAAAAAATTTTTTATACTGGATTTGTCAAAAATTACTTATACTATTTGATTCAGAAACAAACTCTTCTCTAATTTATTCTTTAAAAAAATCTTGAAAAATGGCCAAAGAGAGTTGTGTTAAATCATTTTCATTTCATCATTACTTTTATTAATTAAATCTTGAAAACTTTTAGCATTGATATATTTCCTAAATCTACTTTGGTGAAGCTTTTATAATTATACTTTAGTTCAATAAATAATGGCAGACACTTAAATACAACATATTAGAAGAAAAAAACAAGACATGAAATGGGAAATTTATTAACTCATATTAAGAATGTTAGGAATATACTAGAGTTTGAAAAAGTAATGTTATCATATGTAAATTAAAGAAAATAAACTGGTCAATTTGGGAGGATGCTAGAGAACTAAATTATTATTTTACAAGCAGATAATTAATGGGCAAGAATGAAACATTTGTCTGTTTTTTTCTGTTAAAAATATACCAGCAGGGCTTCACAGGTGGCTCAGTGATAGAGAATCCACCTGTCAGTGCAGGACACACGGGTTCGATCTCTAATCCAAGAGGATCCCACATGACGCAGAGCAACTAAGCCCACGAGCCACAACTACTGAGCCCACACTCTAGAGCCCCTGTAGCCACAGCACTGAGCCCGCGTGCCCTAGAGCCTGCGCCCTCTGAGCCTGCGCCCTCTGAGCCCGCGTGCCCTAGAGCCTGCGCCCTCTGAACCCGCGTGCACTAGAGCCTGCGCCCTCTGAGCCCGCGTGCTCTAGAGCCCGTGCTCTGCAACGAGACGCCATTGCAATGCAAATCCTGCATACTGCAACTAGAAAGTAGCCTGTGCAGCAGCGAAGACCCAGCACAGCCAAAAATAATAAGTAAAATAAAATATATATATATACCAGTAGATTAATAAATAGAAATTGAGAAGAAAATTTTATTTATAAAAACATTCATGGAGAAAAAATGATTTAACTGGCTTATCACTATTTTGCCACACTTAATAAATTATTCATGGACCTAAGCTTTATGTTTAAATGGTAGCTGTTACCACAAACAGAGAAGGCAGTGGCAACCCACTCCAGTACTCTCGCCTGGAAAATCCCATGGATGAAGGAGTCTGGAAGGCTGCAGTCCATGGGGTCGCTAAGAGTCGGGCAAGACTGAGCGACTTCACTTTCACTTTTCACTTTGCTGCACTGGAGAAGGGAATGGCAATGTTCTTGCCTGGAGAATCCCAGGGACAGGGAGCCTGGTGGGCTGCCGTCTATGGGGTCGCACAGAGTCGGACACGACGGAAGCGACTTAGCAGCAGAAGCAGTTACCACAAAAAGAGAGATAACTAGACATTATATATACCCTGATGGAGGAATATAACACTAGCTATAAATATGAAGTATTTTTACTCTCTCACAAATGCCAAAACTGAGTCAGCTTAAATCTCTAGGCCCAAGTACTAGAGGAAATAAATACACAGAGGAACATATCAAATAACACTTTATATAAACAGTTTACAGTCTCTATAGAATTTTTTAAATTGCTAGAGATTTTCATTCTGAAAAGATCTATAAATTAAAAGAGATTTAAGAACTCTATTATACAATTCAAAAATGTAGTTTTTGTTGTTTAGATTCTGATTCAAATTAAAAAGTTGTACCTCAGAGAGGTCTCATAATGGCTATGATATTAAAATTTTAAGCAATCAACTTATTGAGTTTTCTTACTGGTCTTCTATTGTAAGAGTTTTTCAACTAATTCTCCCTAATTTTTAAAATGTCCATTCATAGCATCTTCAGTAATGAAAAATTTCCATTATCTTTCTCAGTATGTGTGCTTTTCTGTTAATGAAGGGAATAACCATTCCTGTTTGTTCTTCATAACTTGCTTTTGGCTTGAGAGATTATGTCATTTATAATTTTTTAAATTTTTAATTTTTTATTGAGGTATATAAAGTATACAACACAATGACTCATTATTTGTAAATATTGCAAAGTGACCACCACAATAAGTCTAGTTAACATCTAACACCGTACCAAAGGAAATATTTTTTCTTGTGATGAGGACTTTTAATATCTACTCTCTTAGCAGCTGTAATATGCAGTACCATATTATTAGCTATAATACTTACTAACATTTTCACTTAAAAATAATACTCATTATATTAATTTTAATAGTACCTTTAAAGACATATAGACTGGTTTTTAACATTTATTATTTATTTGGCTGCACTGGGTCTTAGCTGTGGGATGTGGGATCTTCAGCTGTGGCATGCAAACTCTAGTTGTACTGTTTGGGATCTAGTTCTCTGACCAGAGCTCGAACCTGGGCCCCTTGCAGTGGGAGCGTGGAGCCTTAGCCACTGGATCACCAGGGAGTCTGCTTTTTCTATTTCTGCAAGAGGTTTATTCTTAGAATGATGACTTTCATGAAATGACTTTTTCCCCCAAATATTATGAACTGATTCAAACGCTTTAAGTAATACATATAAATCATAAAAATTATCATGAGCATAACAGAAATAACTACTCAAGTATAATTGGTTACCCAATTAAGAAATAGAATAGTATCTTTAAAGCCCACTCAAATGCCTTTTCATCACTTATTAGGTATATTTTTTGTTTTGCATTTTTTTCTGATCACAGATTTTATTTACTTACTAACAGTAATTAAAAATATGGCAAAATATAAAGAATATATTACTGTAATTAATATTTGCAACAATATTTATATTTTTGCAAATAATAATTTGCAATTATTTATAAACTGTAATTTTACCACCTAGCAATGAGCACCCCTTAATCTTTTGTATACTTCCAATATACTAACTTTTTAATAGTTCAAAATTCATCTATGTAATGATTCCAGAAAAACATCTACTTCTGCTTCATTGACTGCACTAAAGCCTTTGACTGTGTGAATCATGATAAACTATGGAAAATCCTTAAAAAAGGTGGGAACACCAGATCACCCTACCTGTCTCCTGAGGAATCAGTATGTGGGTCAAGAAGCAACAGTTAGAACCAGACATGAAACAACAGACTGGTTCAAAATTGGGAAAGGTGTAGGACAAGGCTATGTACTGTCATCCTGCTTATTTAAATTGTATGCAGAGTACATCATGTGAAATGTCAGGCTGGATGAATCACAGGCTGGAATCAAGATTGCTGGGAGAAATACCAATGACCTCACATATACAGATGATACTACTCTAATGGCAGAAAGTAAAGAGGAACTAGAGAGCCTCTCGATGAGAATAATAGAAGAGAGCAAAAAGGCTGGCTTAAAACTCAGCATTCAAACAATTAAGATTATGGTTTCCGGTCCCATCACTTTGTGGCAGAGAAAAGGGGGAAAAGTGGAAATAGTGACAGATTTTATTTCCTTGGGCTTCAGTATCACTGCAGACAGTGACTGAAGTCATGAAATTAAAAGATGCCTGCTCCTTGGAAAGAAAGCTATGACAAACCTAGGCAGCGTATTAAAAAGGCATCACTTTGCTGACAAAGGTCCATAAAGCAAAGCTGTGGATCTTCCAGTAGTCATGTATGGATGGGAGAGTTGGACCATAAAGAAGGCTGAATGCTGAAGAATTGATGCTTTGGACCTGTGGTGTTGGAGAAAACCCTTCAGAGTCCCTTGAACTGCAAGGAGATCAAACCAGTCAATCCTAAAGGAAATCAACCTTGAATATTTATTGGAAGGACTGATGCTAAAGCTGAAGCTCCAATACTTTGGCCACCTAATGTGAAGAGCTGACCTACTGGAAAAGACCCTGATGCTGGGAAAGACCAAGGGCAGGAGGAAAGGGAAAAGACAGAGGATGAGATGGTAGGATGGCCTCACTGACTCAATGGACATGAGTTTGAACAAACTATGGGAGATAGTGAAGGACAGGGAAGCTTGGTGTACTACAGTCCATGAGGTGGGAAAGAGCCAAAGACAACTTTGCAACTAAACAACAACAATGATTTTTAACATAATTTTGAAATATTCACACTGCTTCCAAAGGCAATAGGTAAGTGGTATTTATTTTTCTTTCTTTTCTTTTAAGTCTTTTGTTCTTCATTTTTATTTAAACTTTTAAAAGTTAATAATTATTAAATGTTGCCATTTTCTTATTTACAATAAAGAGGTAGAAAGCAAAGTGAAAAAAATCAGTTGAAGTCTCTATGTTTTCAAATTCTATATGAAATGGTTCACTCTTGATGCTATGTGGATGGTCATGATTGACTGAGGTATATTTTAGGTCAGACTTTACAAAGCTAACTGGAATTTTACAGGAAACATCAAACCAAGAGTATTGTACTCCCATAATATCTGTACTATACATCATACTTGTCTATGATAAAAAATCCATTCCACCATTTTTTCCATAAGTCTGACATGTTGAGAACCACAGAACAAAGTTAAAATGACAGAAATTTATTCAATGTCTGGCTGCTCCAGCATTAATGGGGCTTAGAATCTTGCATTTCTAGTTTTCAGCTGCCAGTTCCCAAGCAAGAGATTTTACTGATAAAGGGTAGCTTTGACAGGGAAGAAGAGACAAGGGCAATATGATTTAGAAAATTGAACAGGTTTAATAGAGAGTATTTTTAGAGCCGAAAAGAGAAATGCCTTCAGAACTTCTTTAAGCTTCTCTTAAGTTGATTCCAGGATACCAACACAGCTTTCCTTATCAAATGTAGCCAGAGGAGGTCAAGAAAAACCAGCCCACCCAATGAGACACACAGGCTTTCACAGAATTGAAAATGTAAGATGGTTTTGGCAAGGCGATTTGGATAGGATACAGGTAAAATGATTCTTTGAGGGGTTCTTTTGCCCTCACAGTTTTAATATTTTATTGTACTGATTTTCTTTCTTTCTACCTACTTACCTCCTAGTCACTCTATAATTCAAAAATTCAAAGTATATTGTATGCTCCATGTGAAAAAAGAGGTTGGAATAATGTAATTTAACCTTTTTAGTAGAGCCTGTATCTGGAGATTCTCCATGCACACAGAGGTTGGGAATGTTACTTTGCCAAGCCAAGCTCCTCCATGATTGCTCCACCATGGCCCATTAGTGAAAGTGAAAGTGAAGTCGCTCAGTCGTGTCCGACTCTGTGACTGCATGGACTGCAGCCTACCAGGTTTCTCAGTTCATGGGATTTTCCAGGCAATAGTAATGGAGTGGATTGCCATTTCCTTTTTCAGAGGATCTTCCTGACCCAGGGATCGAACGCGGGTCTCCCACATTGTAGACAGACGCTTAACTGTCTGAGTTGGCCCATTAGACCTCAACAAAATACACCCACCTGACTCAGTCAGTTCTCTTGACACACACCTGAGCTCAAGTGTCTGTTTGGCTGGGCTTTCCCTCAGTTTTCTGTCTCTTTTTTATGACTGTATCGCACAATCTCTATTCCTTTTCTACTAACCATTTCTCTTTCCCACACATAATCCAACCATAAATACACTTTTAAAATAATTATTTGCAGGAGTTGTTAGCTTTGGCTTAACATGAATGATTGATTTTTTTTTTTAACTCTCTGGGACACACATAGGATATTCTATGCTTACATAATTAATAAGAATTATGAGCACAGCACTCTGCGGCTCCTGGGTGCTCTGGGGCTGTTATCTCCCTGGATATCCATGCAGCTGTACCTTCCTCTGGTGCATGCAGGAGTGTGTGTACCACCCTCCCATTTGTGGATCTCTGGTTCCTTCTGTGCAAGGACCACATGACTTCTCTTTTCCCATCTGGATTAGCCTGACTTCACCTCAAGGGTTCTATCTCTCACCACCTCCCTGGCCTTATGTAATTTCATGCAGGAACTCAGATTTAATAAAACAAAAGGCAGAGAAAGGAGTTTACCTTTAATAACCTTTTGGTTTGTACTTTATCACAAATCTAAATTTATATATATATATGTATACACATGTATGTTTATATATCTTGGGTTCAGAGATAAAAGGGAAGGTGTAAAGGAATCTAAGAAGTACTAGGTAGGCATTTGGGTAGGTGAGTCATAAAAATGAGTAATCAAATCTCTTCTGTTTCTTGGCATATAATTCAATTACATTTACTTCAGATATTTAGATAATTTTATGTTATGATTTTTAATGGACTTTGACAATAAGACTCAGCAATAACTGGAACTTTTCTTAGATAATTTGACTTTAGATGCCAATATACCTAGCCATATGCAGAATATATTTATTTTTGAAGATATGTTAATAACAGTGAACTTTTATTTTTAACACACAGCAGTTGGGCAGCAATAGAATTGGATGTGATTGTGCATAGCTCAGTGTATTTTATAGAATCTCTTCCCTAGGAACTTCTAGCAGAGTTGCTGGTGTTTCAGCAATGTTTTTCAATACACAGAACAGAGTTGCATTTTAAAAGGATACATATGCTAAACTTAACTAAAAATCTTTGAAAATTTGTATTTTGCCTTTAATTTGCCTAATGCCGTATGCATGCCAAGTTGCTTCAGTACTGTCTCGCTCTTTGCAACCCTATGGACTGTAGCCTGGCAAGGTCCTCTGTTCGGTCCTCTGTTCCTGGGATTCTCCAGAGAGAAATACTGGAGTGAGTTGCTATGCCCCCCTCCAGGGGGGCATCTTCCCAACCCGGAGATTGAACCCATGTCTCCTGTATTTCTTGCATTGGCACCACCCAGGAAGATCCTCATTTACTTAAGTATCCACGATGCACTACTTTAAGGGGTAAATGCAAAACAGTAGGAACACTCTAGCCTGAATCTTTGTAGAATTTGGAAAATCATTTTAGTTTCTTTTGATAATGAAAGAAGGAAATAGATTTGGAGCCAATGAGATGTGATGGAAAGCGCCAGGAGGTGGAGGTTTATGTCCTCCTCTGTATTTTATCTATTCAATCAGAGGTTAAACACATGCTGGCATTCTTTAACACTAAATTTCTGTCCAAGTATGAATTACTTATATTACTCCTAAATCCAAAGATATTTAGGAACAAGTTACTTTTTCACTTTTCCATCCTCCATAAAGTAAAGGCAGAGGATAAGGGTTTCCTCCCAGTATGATGGAAAGTTCACAGTGGTGTATCTACATTTATTTAATCAGGAATTCTCTAGACAAGAATATGAAATAAGGATTCCATTATCTGCATTTTAAAATGAATAAACTTGTAGGGATTTTAGACTTAAGACACATGAGCAATATTATGAGATGTTACTTTAAACAATATTTTGTGTGAGATGCTACTTTAAAATAATCTATTGAGTTCTCTATTAGAAGAAACTTGAACTAAATAGCATATCTTTCCCCTTCCTCCCTGATCTTCACTCAAGCAATTCATAAAGTAATAGCAACAAGCTTTTATTGGTTGCTTATTATAAGCTAAGTACTATTAAAATGATTTCTTGCATTATATCATTTTTTTAAACAGTCTACATATGCCACAAGCATCAAAATGTTTTTGCCTCAAGTAGTGTTGTTGAGAAAATGTGATATGATGGGATAGACTCAGGGCTCAGATATTTTTTCCTCCAAACAAAGCAGTAGAGATTAGGGAAATAAATGAAGACTATCTTAAAAGAACAATATTAGTATGCACGGGTAAGGAGCAAGGACAAGCATGATTTGAATGAATAGATAAGGAGAATGCCACATTGAACCACTTAATTTCACTGCCTGCTCAGTCGTGTAAGTCTTGTCCGACTTTTTGAGACCCCATGGACTGTAGCCTATCAGGCTCCTCTGTCCATGGAATTCTCCAGGTAAGAATACTGAAGTGGGTTGCCATGCCCACCTCCAGGGGATCTTCTCGACCCAGGGATGGAACCCTTGTCTCCTGCATTACAAGGGGATTCTTTACCACTGAGCCACTGGGGAACCCCTGTATACTAATAAAAATACATAACATCAAGAAAGAAATTGCTTATGGAATTCCATGTATCAATTCATCAGTTCAACAGATATTTGTTGTTTTTGAACCTTACATCTGCTTAAGGTTCTTTTGTGAAACCTTTGGATACAGAGTTTAAAAAAATAAAGTTTCTTACATGGAAGATGTATTTTAATAAAAATTAGAATAAGGTGCAAATAATATTAGGGAACTACATAAATTTGAAATATATAATGTGCCAACATTTTCTCAGGAAAAAGTAGAAAACTTGGCAGGGTGATGACGACGAAAAATATCTTTAATGGATAGTATGTGCTGCTGCTAATGCTAAGTCGCTTCAGTCGTGTCCGACTCTATGCGACCGCGTAGACGGCAGCCTACCAGGATCCTCCGTCTCTGGGAGTCTCCAGGCAATAACACTGTATTGGGTTGCCATTTCCTTCTCCAATGCGTGAAAGTGAAAATGAAGTTGCTCAGTCATGTCCAACTCTTCACGACCCCATGGACTGCAGTCTACCAGGCTCCTCCATCCATGGGATTTTCCAGGCAAGAGTACTGGAGTGGGGTCCCATTGCCTTCTTCATAGTATGTCCTATTAAGATATTATTCACAGGTTTTAACACAGTTGTGCCATTAATGTGCCTTGTGGTAAATATTCTATAATTTCTGAATATCTTTGTAACTTACTATGATAAAACTAAAATGTTTAAAATGTTTATAAGAGTAAATGGATGTAGACAGATACTTGGATTAATAGTATTGTTTTGTAAACTTTTAACATGTAAATTTAATAATTTCAAATAGCATTATTCTTTAAAATATTTAATTTAGCAATCTGTAAGGACATTTTAATAATGTTAAAATTTCCCAGAAATTAATTTGTAAATTTTTAATTACCCCTTATCTGTTAATTGCTCAGTTGTGTCCAACTCTGCAATCCCATGGACTGTAGCCTGCCAGGCTCCTCTGTCCATGGAATTTTCTGGGTAAGAATACTGGAGTGGATAGCCATTCCCTTCTCCGGGGCTTTTCCCAACCCATGGATAGAACTAGGGTCTATCACATACATTTCATATAAACAGTATCACATAATGCACAGTATTTTTGTGACAGGCTTCTTTCTCCTGGCATAAACAGTTTATCTTTTTGCTATCCATCCATATCTTAGCAGTATTGACTTCATTCTCTGTTATTATGAAATAAATTTCATTATATGGACATGTTACATGTAGCGTATTCACGAATTCATCTATTGATGGAATTTTGAGTATGAGTTTGTATGTGAAGCTATACCTTCATTTCTCTTTTTTAATTTATTTTTATGGCTGTGCTGGTCTTCGTTGCTGTGTGTGGGTTTTCTCTAGTTGCACAAGCAGGGACTTCTCTCCAGTTGCAGTGCACAGCTCTCGTTGCAGAGCTCAGGCGCTAGGCTGCCAGGCTTCAGTAGCTACAGCATGCTGGCTCTAGAGCTCTGGCTCAGTGGGTGTGGTGCACAGGCTTAGTTGCCTCAGAGCATGTGGAATGTTCCTGGACCACAGATCAAACCTGTGTCCCTGGTATTGGCAGGCTGATTCTTAACCACTGGACCACCAGGGATGTCCCTCTTTATTTCTCCTGAGTAGAGACTTAGGGGTGGAATTGGTAGGTCATGCAGTACTTGGATGCAATCTCAAAAACGACAGAATGATCTCTGTTCATTTCCAAGGCAAACCATTCAATATCACAGTTATCGAAGTCTATGCCCCAACCAGTAACGCTGAAGAAGCTGAAGTTGAATGGTTCTATGAAGACCTACAACACCTTTTAGAACTAACACCCAAAAAAGATGTCCTTTTCATTATAGGGGACTGGAATGCAAAAGTAGGAAGTCAAGAAACACCTGGAGTAACAGGCAAATTTGGCCTTGGAATGTGGAATGAAGCAGGGCAAAGGCTAATAGAGTTTTACCAAGAAAATGCACTGGTCATAGCAAACATCCTCTTCCAACAACACAAGAGAAGACTCGACACATGGACATCACCAGATGGTCCACACCGAAATCAGATTGATTATATTCTTTGCAGCCAAAGATGGAGAAGCTCTATACAGTCAACAAAAACAAGACCGGGAGCTGACTGTGGCTCAGATCATGAACTCCTTATTACCAAATTCAGACTTAAATTGAAGAAAGTAGGGAAAACTGCTAGACCATTCAGGTATGACCTAAATCAAATCCCTTATGATTATACAGTGGAAGTGAGAAATAGATTTAAGGGCCTAGATCTGATCGATAGAGTGCCTGATGAACTATGGAATGAGGTTCGTGACATTGTACAGGAGACAGGGATCAAGACCATCCCCATGGAAAAGAAATGCAAAAAAGCAAAATGGCTGTCTGGGGAGGCCTTCCAAATAGCTGTGAAAAGAAGAGAGGTGAAAAGCATAGGAGAAAAGGAAAGATATAAGCATCTGAATGCGGAGTTCCAGAGAATAGGAAGAAGAGATAAAAAAGCCTTCTTCAGTGATCAATGCAAAGAAATAGAGGAAAGGAACAGAGTGGGAAAGACTAGAGATCTCTTCAAGAAAATTAGAGATACCAAGGGAATATTTCATGCAAAGATGGGCTCGATAAAGGACAGAAATGGTATGGACCTAACAGAAGCAGAAGATATTAAGAAGAAGAGGTGACAAGAATACACAGAAGAACTGTCCAAAAAAGATCTCATGACCCAGATAATCACGATGGTGTGATGACTCATCTAGAGCCAGACATCCTGGAATGTGACATCAAGTGGGCCTTAGAAAGCATGACTACGAACTAAGCTAGTGGAGGCGAAGGAATTCCTGAGCTGTTTCAAATCCCAAAAGATGATGCTGTGAAAGTGCTGCACTCAATATGCCAGCAAATTTGGAAAACTCAGCAGTGGCCACAGGACTGGAAAAGATCAGTTTTCATTCCAATCCCAAAGAAAGGCTATGCCAAAGAATGCTCAAACTACCGCACAATTGCACTCATCTCACATGCTAGTATAGTAACGCTCAAAATTCTCCAAGCCAGGCTTAAGCAATACGTGAACTGTGAAATCTCTGATGTTCAAGCTGGTTTTAGAAAAGGCAGAGGAACCAGAGATCAAATTGCCAACATCCGCTGGATCATGGAAAAAGCAAGAGAGTTCCAGAAAAACATCTACTTTTGCTTTATTGACTATGCCAAAGCCTTTGACTGTGTGGATCCCAATAAGCTGTGGAAAATTCTGAAAGAGATGGGAATACCAGACCACCTGACCTGCCTCTTGAGAAACCTATATGCAGGTCAGGAAGCAACAGTTAGAACTGGACATGGAACAACAGACTGGTTCCAAATAAGAAAAGGAGTACGTCAAGGCTGTATATTATCACCCTGCTTATTTAACTTATATGCAGAGTACATCATGAGAAACGATGGACTGGAAGAAACGCAAGCTGGAATCAAGATTGCCAGGAGAAATATCAATCACCTCAGATGTGCAGATGACACCACCCTTATGGCAGAAAGTGAAGAGGAGCTAAAGAGCCTCTTGATGAAAGTGAAAGAGGAGAGTGAAAAAGTTGGCTTAAAGCTCAACATTCAGAAAACGAAGATCATGGCATCTGGTCCCATCACTTCATAGGAAATAGATGGGAAAACAGTGGAAACAGTGTCAGACTTTATTTTTTTGGGTTCCAAAATCACTCAAATGGTGACTGCAGCCATGAAATTAAAAGATGCTTACTCCTTGGAAGAAAAGTTATGACCAATCTAGTTAGCATATTCAAAAGCAGAGACATTACTTTGCCAACTAAGGTCCGTCTAGTCAAGGCTATGGTTTTTCCTGTGGTCATGTATGGATGTGAGAGTTGGACTGTGAAGAAGGCTGAGCACCGAGGAATTGATGCGTTTGAACTGTGGTGTTGGAGAAGATTCTTGAGAGTCCCTTGGACTGCAAGGAGATCCAACCAGTCCATTCTGAAGGAGATCAGCCCTGGGATTTCTTTGGAAGGAATGATGCTAAAGGTGAAACTCCAGTACTTTGGCCACCTCATGCGAAGAGTTGACTCATTGGAAAGGACTCTGATGCTGGGAGGGATTAGGGGCAGGAGGAGAAGGAGACGGCAGAGGATGAGATGGCTGGATGGCATCACTGACTCAATGGAGGTGAGTCTGAGTGAACTCCGGGAGTTGGTGATGAACAGGGAAGCCTGGCGTGCTGCAATTCATTGGGTCACAAAGAGCTGGACACAACTGAGCGACTGAGCTGAACTGATGGGAAGAATCTGTCTGCCAAGAAGGAGATGTGGGTTCGATCTCTGGGTCAAGAAGATCTCGTGGAAAAGGAAAGGGTAACCCCACTCCAGTATTCTTGCCCTGGAACGCCTATGGACAAAGGAGCCTGGCGGGCTGCAGTCCATGGGGTTGCACAAGAGTCAGATACAACTTAGCAACTAAACAACAACAACATGGTAACTGAAGGTTAAACAGTTTGAGGAATGGCTAAACTGTTTTCCAAAGGTCTGCACCATTTTACATTCCCACCAACAGTGTACAAGGATTATAATTGTTCCCAATTCTTGTCTAAACTTATTATCATCTGTCCTTTGATTATAGCCACCCTACTGTTTGTGATGCAGTATCTCACTTTATTTTTTTCTCCAGTGGTGCCTCTGTTGTTCGAAATGAATGACTAGTGGATGTCTGTCATTTTAAAATCTTCTTTGAGAAAGTGTCTACTCAAATATTTTGTCCATTTTTTAAATTGATTGCTACTAAAAAAAATTATTGAGTTATAATATTTTTAAATAAATATGGATATAATTATCTCATTACATACATGATTTGCAAATAATTTCTCCATTCTATGAGTTGTCTTTTCACCTTCTTGATGGTATTCTTTGAAGGACAAATATTTTTAGTTTTGATTAACCATGACTTTCAATTTTATACCTTTTGCTTTTGTTGTTAATGAAAGATTGTGATTTACTCTTATATTTTCTTCTAAGAGTTTTGTAGCTTACTCTTACATTTAGTTAATGACTCACTTTGAATCAGTTTTTGTGTATGGTGTGAGAGAGGGGACCAGATTAGTTATTTTGGGTGTGAACATGTATTTGCCCCATATAATAATTTTTTTCTGTATTTTAACATCATGTTCTTCTCTGGTTATCACACTTATTTCTCCTAAATCTTAATGAGGTAAATAACATCAATATATTCTGATACTGTGCCATTCTTCATAACTTCTGTTATGAATTAATCACAATATTTTATTTTAATTCACTGTCAAATTTCCTTTTTAATATTGTGTCTAGAATTTTTCATCTATTTTATAATTGATCTCTTATAATGAAAATATACATTTATTTAACAGTCTTTAAACTTTCCTGATATTGGTTTTACTAGCTTATGAAGTGAAGTGGACAGTTTCATAAAGTTTCTACTCTTGAGGCAATTTTATTTAGAAATTCAGTGAAGTGCTATCTTAATGCAATGACCTCCCTCCATGTTTATGCATGTGTCTGTGTGCACATGAGTGCCTGCACACATGGCATATAGGAGAAAAAGAAATATTTTTTAAAAAACAAAATAAGTAGTAAAATTTTTTCCATTTTTATTATTTTAATTCATGTTATATTCTCCTAAAAATTAATGCATTCAGTCTATTTTAAAATACAGGGTTACCAAAAAGTTCGTCCATGTTTTTTCATAAGACGTTACACCTGAGTGAACCTTTTGTCAATCCATTATGTTTGCATTTCTAATTTTAAATAATGTTCACTGTATGTGGTTTGGGATCTTGTTTTCATTCACAGTGTTTTCTTTATTTCTATTATGTTTCTTCAGTCTTGCTATGTTTATTTTCAGTCTTTTTCAAGAATCAGTTTTTAGTTTTGTGTATCCCTTCTATCTTTTAAAGAAGTTTATGACTTTTAAATTTCTATGATTTTTAAAAATTTTGTATTAGAAGTCCATTCTTTTCTACATTTCTTTCATATAGTTTCTTATATTTTCTTTCTTCTTTTTGAAGTTGGGAAAAGGTGGGTAATGAATGTAACACCTTTTGATTTACTTAGTTGATTGTTTCAGATATACTATTTTTGTTCTTTGTATTATCTGAATTTAATGCTGAAAGGTTTATGTATTAGTTTAGCTACAAGTCATATGGTTTTAGCATATACTATTTATGTTACTGTTTAGAATGGAAACTTTTATAACATCTGTTATACTTTCTTTTTAAACCGTAGAATAATTAAGATATCCTTTATTTTATATTTGTTTTCTTTTAAAAACTACACTTATCTGGCTGTGGCCGGTCCTAGCTGTGGCATGTGGGGTCTAGTTCCCTGACCAGGGACTGAACCCTAGCTCCCTGCGCTGGGAGTGCATAGTCTTACCCTCTGTGCCACCAGGGAAGTCCCTCCCTTATTTTAGGTCCTCATTATATAGAGTTTAGATTGTCATCTAATCTAAATTGAAGATTTCTAACATTTTCTTGTAATAAAAAACGTTGAGATAGTGTTGATTCTTTGAAATTGATTGAGATTTCACTGATAGCCTGAAATTTAGTCATTTTCTTTGTGAAATGTTACATTTGTCTTTGAAAAATGAATTTATTCTTTAATATTGTTGTCTAAGTTTATTTAATTTACATTGTAAATCTCCATCTGTAGTTTCTACAGCTTCTAAATATATAACCCTATGAGCCATCTTGTCTTCAACTTCCAGTGTTTGCCCTGATTTTAAGGTTCCTCTTCTTTTACAATGCTTGGCCAGTGCCCCCTTTCAATTCTTAATGCCACTCTGTATACCAACACACTTTATTATATTTATCCAGAAGTATTACATGGTTAGAAAGAGGAATCTTTATTAACAGCTCTTTTTTCCCCCTCAAATTTACCAGAAACTCATAAGAGTAATTTCCAAAATTTTCAATATAGGATCATTTTCTATTGTCCAGTCAAAATAGTAAATTCAGACAAAAATTGCTTATAACTTTAAAGAACAAAGATTTCAGTACTTTAGAAGACATTACAAATTACAAAATAAAAACAATACTTCTCAATTTAATTTAAGGAACTAAAATACCACTTTAAAAAGGCATATAACACAAAATAGATAACTATAATACATTTCTCATTATTTTAGGGGTCAGATGTTTATATAAAAGTGAGCCAAAGATTTTTTTTTAATTTTATTTTTTTTAATTTTAAAATCTTTAATTCTTACATGTGTTCCCAAACATGCCAAAGATTTTTATAATAAATTAAAATAGCAAAACACTATAAACTAGTGTCTGTCCAATAAATAGGAAATATATGGATGGTTGACATTAGATATCTGCTAATATCTGAAGATATTTTAATGTACTAAAACATGTTTATCCAGTTTTACAATGAACAAACATTTAATTAAACTCAAAGTGAAATATCTATTTTTGCTGGTAATACTAAGACTAGAATGATACTACTTTAAGATGATAAATATCACTCTTAAACCATGATAATTAAAAAAAAACCAATAATCACAAATACCATAATCATTTTAATTCTTAGAACAGTCCCATTAAATCAGACCTATAATAATGTCATATGTAAACCACTCTTCTGAAAAAACTCCATAAGAATTTTCTGCAAATTGTAATCAATCCAATTTGCAAAAAGAAAATGAAGGCATATAATTGGAAAAGTCTGGGAAATTCATCATTATTTGCAGATCATATGACTTTACCATGGAAACCTAAGAGCTTAAACTGACAAAAATTATTAATTACAATAAGAAATTTTAGTAAAGTGTCAACTTATGAATAAAGAAAACAGAACAGCTATCTTTCTATGTATAGCAGTAATCAGTGATAGCATTTAAGTAAATATGTAAGAATAAATTCTAAAAGAAAATTATAGCAACTATGTGAAAAAAAATGACTGGCTCACATATAATACAAAGATATAAATTTAGAAAACATGATTTAAGATATATGTTCTCATAAAACTTACCTATGAAAACTATCAGGTTTCTTCTAAAGAAATAAGCAGTTTTAAAATTCATTTTGAAAGATAAATGCTGTAGAGTTCTCATATTTTAAAGTAATAATATAATAAAAAGTATGAGCTGTTCTTACAGATACCAAGCCCTATTAGAATTTTCTGGTCTTGTATACTTTGAGCACATTGTCACCCTTAAACTGTACTTCTAAAGGCTAAATTCACACTTTCCTCTAAGAGGGGGCTAACACCATGATCCATTATGAAGATTTTTATCATAAATCTGTTTTATCAACTCTGGCATTTAGTAGGATAATTTATTTGCTGTCTTGCACTATTTTTAAAAATTAGTGAAGAGCAATAATTTATATCTCACAAACTTAACCTTGTTTAGGTAAGGATGACTATCACTGGATTTTGAAAAATATGATCTTTGACCTTGGTCTTACACCCATTGGATTTAGCTTGATACTCTTGCCTGGAAAATCCCATGGATAGAGGAGCCTGGTGGGCTACAGTCCATGCGGTCTCTAAGAGTCAGACATGACTGAACGACTTCACTTTCACCCACTGGAGGAGGAAATGGCAATCCACTCCATTCTTGCCTTGAGAAGCCCAGGGACAGGGGAGCCTGGTGAGCTGCCATCTATGGGGTCGCATAGAGTCGGATGCGACTGAAGCGACTTAGCAGCAGTAGCAGCAACCATTTTTAATAAAGATTAAAACTTAAGAGCAGACTTCTGGAATGGAAATTCAAATACACTCTGAGCCCTTGAAGTTAGAGTAAAGATGAATCTGGAACCTGTCTCACTTATGTCTTTTTCACTTGATCATCTTCTGCTTTACGGTGCAAGCTCCTTGAGGATAAGGACCTTCTTTATCTATTTCAAGCACCTAGAGCAATGCCGGACTCATGATATGTCCCTACTCAATACATGAAGGGAAAAGGAGAAGAGCTTACTTCTTGTGTATCTCACGCGGCACTGTGGAAGGCTAGGAAACGTGCTGGTGTGAGGATGCGGTCGGACAGGAGTGGCTAACACGTGTGTAAGCAGGTGTACTGAAGTCCTGCGCTGTGCAAGGGGTCATTTCAGCTCTTTCTTTCTTTCTTTTTCTTTTCTTTCATTTATTTTCAACTGGAGGATGTGAAAAACATGCTCACCAGCCCAAAACCAAGGGATGGACTCGAAGACACGAAGTACAGAGCAAAGGAGACTTTTAATGATGGTTTTGTAAGATCAGGTGTCTGGTGGTTACAACAAGCAATTTATTCCCTAACACACAGGTCCCTCAGACCCAGTTCCTCATTGGCTGAGTACAGTGGGAGTGTCACTCAGTCGTGTCCAGCTCTTTTGCGACCCCATGGACTACACAACCCATGGAATTCTTCAGAACAGAATACTGGAGTGGGTAGCCTTTCCCTTCTCCAGGGGATCTTCCCAACCCAGGAATTGAACTGGGGGTCTCCTGCATTGCAGGCAGATTCTTTACCAACTGAGCTATCAGGGAAGCCCCACAATCTTCCCAGACATCGCCTAAGTTTCATTATCTCCTTATAGGGTATTCTTTTTTCTCCTGTTTCAACTTACATCTGCATTTTTCAACAAAGACTTTCTTACTGGTTTATCCCTTCGCCCAACATCCTGTTTTCTTAGGGACCCTCCAGGTGCAGGAACTGTCATATCTGCAAGTCCTTAGGCAAGTTTAGAGCCAGGGCACAGGCAATGGGTGGAGTCCTGACTCTTTAGGATCCAGTCTGATCTCCCTCCCTCAACCCTGTGTGCTGTCACTTCAGTCCTGAGTCTGTGCAACCCCATGGGCTATATCCTGCCAGTTTCCTCTGTCCATGGGATTCTCCAGACAGGTATACTGGAGTGGGTTGCCATGCCCTTCTCCAGGGGATCTTCCAGACACAGGGATGGAACCCACATCTCTTACAGCTCTTGCTTTGGTAGGTAGGTTCTTTACCACTAGCGCCACCTGTGAAGACCCCCTCCCCTCATAGCCCTTGCTATTTGTTACCGAGCCCTAACTTTATCTATAGAGTCCAGGCCTCAACTTTGTTACGTTTGCAAGTGTATCCGCTAGTAATTTTTCCACTCAGAGCTAGTTACTTTGTCTTGAAAATGGACTGCTTCAAGTTTCTGTTGCTTACAGAGGATGATTGACTTACAATGCTGTGTTCGTTTCTGCTGTACAACAGTGAATCAGCTATAAATATGCATCCCTCCCTTCTTCTCGAAACTCCTTCCCACTCCCACATCCCACCGCTCCAGGTCATCACAGAGCCTGGGGCTGAACTCCCTGGGCCCCACAGCAGCTTTCCACTAGTTGTCTCTTTTACACACGGTAGTGTGTATATGGCAGTGCTGCTATTCGCTCAGTTCTTCCCACTCTGTCCTTCCCCTGCTGTGTCTACAAGTCCATTCTCTACGTCTGTTTCTCTATTCCTGCCCTGCAAATAGATTCATCAGTGCCATTTTTTCTAGATTACATGTGTGTGTGTCTGGTCATTTGTTTCAGTCGTGTCTGACTCTTTGCAACCCTGTGGACTGTAGCCTGCCAGGGTCTTCTCTGGGATTCTCCAGGCAAGAAGACTGGAGTGGTGTGAAATGAAAATATCTCCTGCCATATCAATCAATAAAAAATGTCACGGCCATCAGTGATTTCTGTCCTCCAAATGTGGATGAGGGCTCCCCAAACTGCAACCCAGAACATGCTGCCCCTCCCCACCCCCCATGATGATTGCTGAAGAGCTGAGGGAATGCAAGAAGCAAGGTGAACAAGGATTGGCCCCCAGATAGCTGAGGTGCATATGAAAGGAATGAATTCATTGAGTCCAGAGGCTTGCATCCTCCCATATGTAGAATGCTAAGCTCCTTAGCTTGGTACCTGAGCTTTGATGTTCAGACTGCCTGCTCCCTGTGTTGCAAACTTGTATATAGCCTGACTTCCTCTTCTGCCTCCTTGGAGCAGTTTTCTTAGAGCTATTGAGATGCTGCCTCCAGAGCTCAGAGTCCTAAACATTCCCATCAAATAAAATAACTCTCTACTTTCAGGTCGTGAGTATATTTTTTAGTCGACAATGTGTTGCCATGCTCTTCTCCAGGCGGTCTTCCTGACCCAGGGACTGAACTTATATCTCTTTCATTGCAGGCAGATTTTTTACCAACATAGCCACTAAGGATGCCCTTAGGTTCCATATATATATATATACATTAATATACAATATTATTTTTTCTTTCAGACTTACTTCACTCTGCATGACAGACTCTAGTTTCATCCATGACTCAAGTTTGTTCCTTTTTATGACTAATATCCCATAGCATATATGTACCACAGCTCTTTCTGTCTCATTTCCTTTCCCAAGATCAAGGTCAGAAAATCAGCGCCTGCAGGAAAACCCACAGGTTGGTCAAGAGGTTGCTCACTAGCGTAGTGCATCCCAATTTGAAGGTAGTGACTAGAACCAGCCCAGGAGCTGTTGTAAAAATGTACAGATCCGGTGTCTTTGCTGTGAACCCTGGTGGTGGCCACACAAAGGCACCCGAAGTCCATGCCCTGCCCATGGAGCGTGCCTCAGTGCCCAGCAGCTGTGGTCTTGTGATGCCTCCTGTCGGTGTCCTTTTCTGTGTTCACCCTCGGGTTCTGCTGTAACTGGGGAGGGACAAGAAGAGACAGCCAACACTTTACCTGGCTGACAGGTGGAGTGTAGAAAGCATTAGTTTTTTCTGCTTTTATGAACTCGTTGTACCTCCTAGCTCCTCTAGGCTGGGAAAGCACCTGTTATACTTCCCGATAGCTGGGCCGTTTTTTCTGCTTTACAAGTGGAAATACAATTCCCTTTAGGCTCAGAGTCTACATTTACAGGGAAATTTCCTGCTTGTTTTTCTCATCCCGGTTTCCATTTCAAAACGTCTCAGCAAGTTTTTCTGTAAGCAAGCTGTATATAAATAAATGTGTAGACACATTCACTACATATTAGAGTCCAGGGTATTGTGAAACACATCTGAGAATGATGTCGAGGAAATCCTCTAGGGTGAAGGCTAAAGCAAGCCAAGGCAGGCTCTGAAGATTAAGACCTTCAAGTATGTCATTATCACATTCCAGCTGACCCTGCTGAGCCCCATTCAAAAACCAAATATACATTCAAATCGGTAGAAAGGCTTTCCTCCTAGGAAGAGATTTCAGACTGGAGGGGTGCGGGTTTCTGACTGGGCTTGTTTATCTTGTTATACATCAGCCGGGATGACTGTAGAAGTACTTTCTCTTATCTCACCATTCTTGTTAACAAATTGAGGGGAAGGATTTTTGTACTATCTTCTTTTAAAATGTTAGTAGAATAAGCCAGTGAAAAGAAATTGATTTATAGAATATTAAAGTGGAATGAAAACTACAGTAAGTCCTCTACATGTGAACCTTCAAGCTGTGAACTTTCAAAGATGTGAATATGCATTCCATCAATATCGAGTGTAAGGGAACTTGCAGCTTGCACTCTGTCCCTATTAGTGATGACCCTTCAACCCTGCCATCTCCCACCTCCTCTCCCTCTTCCAGTCAGTAACTCTTCTTGCCTATTCACTCGAAGTCAGCCCCTGTCTGCCAGCTGTTGTACTGTACTGAACTGTTCAAGGTAAGTGTACTATAAGATTTAAAGTTTTTTTTTCTATTTTTTGTTTTTTTAATGTGTTATTGTGTGAAAGGAATTTTAAACCTATTACAGTACAGTACCATATCTAGTTGTGTGATTTGGGTATCTAGAATAACTTTGTTGGGTTTATGAACAAATTGAACTTTACAAAGGCATTCTCAGAATGGATCTTGTTTGTATGAGGGGACTTACTATATTTACATATTTTATTTTTATGTTGTGTGATATAACACTTTACAAGTAATTCTGGCAATTGCAAAAGTAAAGGAAAATTATTGCTACCCTATTGCTTGTATCCAACTTTTCTTGGTAAATTTCATTATAATAGATGATTATCCTCTATTGATTTTTTTAAATCTTAAAGTAAACATAACTTCTGTATGATTATATTGTTGAGTTTTAAGAGTCTTTTGCATATTTTGGATAACAGACACAGATATGTGTCTTTTGAAAATATTTTATCCCAGTTTGTAGCTTGTCTTGTCATTCTCTTGATATTGTCTTTCCCAGAGCAGAAATTCTTAATTGTAATGAAGCTCAGCTTCTTCATTGTTTCTTTCATGGATTATGTCTTCAGTGTGATATCTAAAGGGCTGCCCCAGTGGCTCAGTTGTAAAGAATCTGCCTGCCAGTGCAGGAGACTCAGGAAACCAGGGGACGTAGGTTCAGTCCCTGGGTCAGGAAGATCATTTGGAGAAGGAAATGGCAATCCACTCCAGTATTCTTGCCTGGAAAAAATCCCACGGAGAGAGGAACCTGGTGGACTGCAGTCCATGGGGAAACATAGAGTAGGACATAACTTAGCAACTGAGCACGCACGCATTTCATACCTAAAAAGGCATCAGCATACCCAAGGTCACGTAGATTTTCTGCTTTGCTATCTTGTAAGGGTTTTATTGTTTTATGGTTCACACTTAAGGCTATGATCCATTTTAAGTCATTTTTGCGTATGACTTAAAAGTCCTACATGTGAAAGGTGTATGTCTGTGTAGAGATTCTTTCTTTTTGCATGTGAATGTCCAGTTAGTCCAGCACTGTTTGTTGAAGAGACCATCTTTGCTCCACTGTATTGTCTTTGTTCCTTTGTCAATGATCAGTTGAGTGCATTTATGGTAGGCCTATTTCTGGGATCTCTATTCTGTCCCATTGATCTATTTATCTGTCCTTTCACCAACATCACATTGTCTTCATTGTCTTCATTTATTGTATAGCCACGATAGATCTTGAAGTCAGGCAACTGGAACTGCCTCCAGTACCTTGTTCAGTAGGGTGGCACTTGGACAATGCTCTGGTTCCGGGTCCGTGGTTAGGTACTCAGTTGACTGACAGTGCCTCTGTTACCAGGTGTATGACTGGTGTGGCTCCCACCAAACCCCTGGGAGGCTAATACTGGCCCTGGGCTGTGGCTGAGAGAAGCTGAGACCAAGCACTGAGGGATGCTTCAAGTTCCATGAACACATTTGAGGTCTGCAGGCCTAGTTCTAAAGGCATAAATGGATGTATCTCCAGTCAGGTCCCAAGGCAGTTTAGACTGGCCTGTAACCACAGCTAGAATAGTTGAAACTGACTATAGGAGTGTGCCTGTGTTTGAGAGAGATATATATGTCTATATCTGATCTTTGCATAAGCATACATACTCTAATACACTGTTGGTGTTATTTTGAATAAATTGTTACCAGATCATTAATAAGAAAAAAGTGGTTTTTTTTTTAAAATTTTCCCTTCATTTATTTCTTCTTCAATACTCCTTCATTCTGTGTGTAGACCCAAATTTCTGACCTGTGTTATTTACCTACATTTTAAAGAGCTTCTTTTTAACATGTCTTATAAAACAAGTCTCAGTTCAGTTCAGTTCAGTTCAGTCGCTCAGTCGTGTCCGACTCTTTGTGACACTATGAATCACAGCACGCCAGGCCTCCCTGTCCATCACCATCTCCCGGAGTTCACTTAGACTCACGTCTGAGTCCGTGATGCCATCCAGCCATCTCACCTCGGTCATCCCCTTCTCCTGCCCCAATCCCTCCCAGCATCAGAGTCTTTTCCAATGAATCAACACTTCGCATGAGGTGGCCAAAGTACTGGAGCTTCAGCTTTAGCATCATTCCTTCCAAAGAAATCCCAGGGCTGATCTCCTTCAGAATGGACTGGTTGGATCTCCTTGCAGTCCAAGGGACTCTCAAGAGTCTTCTCCAACACCACAGTTCAAAAGCATCAATTCTTTGGCGCTCAGCCTTCTTCACAGCCCAACTCTCACATCCATACATGACCACAAGAAAAACCACAGCCTTGACTAGACGGACCTTAGTCGGCAAAGTAATGTCTCTGCTTTTGAATATAACTGACAACAAATTCAGTCTCTTTTTGTTCTTCTGAGAAAGTCTTTATTTTCCTTTACGTCAGTTCAGTTCACTTGTCCGACTCTTTGCCACCTCCATGGACTGTAGCATGCCAGGCTTCCCTGTCCATTACCAACTCTTGGAGTTTACCCAGACTCATGTCCCTTGAGTCAATGAGGCCATCCAACCATCTCATCCTCTGTTGTTCCCTTCTCCACCTGCCCTCTATCTTTCCTAGCATTAGGGTCTTTTCAAATGAGTCAGCTCTTTGCATCAGGTGGCCAAAGTATTGGAGTTTCAGCTTCATCAATCTAAGGGTAATTTTGTAGTTTATAGAATTCTAAGTTAGTGAGTTTCTCTTTGAACACTTTAAACATTTCCCTCTACTCTCTTCTTGTTTCATAGTTTCTGCAAGGTATAACTTTTACCTTCCTTTATAGAAAGTTGTTTTTTTTTTTTTTCCTCTGCCTTCTTTCAGAATTTTTCCTTTGTCTTTGATTTTCTGTAGCTTGACAATTATATGCCTAAGTGTAGATGTTTTGGACTATTTCCTGCTTGGTGTTCTCTGAGTTTCCTGCATGTGTTTGGTTCCTGGCATTAATTCGATAAAATTCTCAGTCATTATTGTTTCAAATGCTTTTTCTTTTCTTTTTTCTCTTTTTTCTTCTCCTGGTATTTCCATTACAGATATGTTATGCCTTTTATACTGTCCCAAAGCCGTTGGCCAGTCTGTTCACTTTTTTTCCATCTTTGTTCTCACTACTTTTCAGGTTTTGACCATTCTATTATTATACAACTAGCGCGGAGAGTCTTTCATCAACCACGTCTAGTCTACTGATATGACCATCCGAGGAATTCTTCATTTTTATTACTGTGATTTTTATCTGGCATTTCTGTTTATTTATTTCTTAGGATTTCCATCTCTCTGCTTCCATTGTCTATCTGTTGCGGGCCATCTGTTTATCTATTATGGCCCTTAGTCTATTAATCTTAGATGCTTTAATTTCCCAGTCTGGTAATTCCCCCACCCCTGCCATGTCTGGTTCTAATGCTTGCTCTGTCCCTTCAAATTTTGGTTTTGGCTTTTGGTATGCCTTATAATTTTTTCTTGATAGGCAGACATGTTGTGTTGTACCAGGTAAAAAGAACTGTTATGAATAGGCCTGTAGTCACATGGTTGCGAGGTGTGGTGGGAGGGGAAGTTCTACAGTCCTGTGATTAGAGCTCAGTCCTCAGAGGGCCTCTGCCTCTAAACTGTGGACTTCACATGGGTTTCTCAGGTTTTTCTCCCACTTCAAATGGGACAGGATAGCTAGATTAGGTTGAGTTAGGTATTGCCTTTCTCAGGGGATTTAGATTCTGATACTGCCCCATTTTAGGTTCTGGTTAACTATAGTTTCCTCTGAGTGCAGGCCTTGTTAAGAATAACAGAGTTCCCTAGTGTATTTTAAAATGATTCCCTTTCCCCACTTCCTGCACAGTAGTTTGACCTGTGTCTTTCCTGTTTCATGGATCCAAGAACAGTTGGTTTTTCAGTCTGTTCAGCTTTTTACTTGTTATTAGTATGGAGTGGTGACTCCCAACCTCCTTACACGTGAAACTAGAAGCTGCAAGTCCTATGTATAACTTTGTACTTTTTTCTAAACTAATTTCCTCTAACAAATATTGATCTGTATTTCTTGAAATGTACCATTTTACCGGACCTTGATGTGGTAACGAGGTAGTTAGAGGGTTAGTCTGCTCCTGTCATTTTATAGGTGAAGGGAATGAGGCCCCTCAGGGAGCAGTGACATACCCAAGCTCCTGCAGCCAGTGACCATTCAAGGCTGAAACTCACTGAGGGTTCTTCCCGTCCAGGTAGCTTTCTCTTCAACAGATAGAAAGGGAGTGAGAGTGTAGGTGGGTTAGTGGCTCTAACAAGCCTCTCCTGACTCACAGTATGTGTAAATAAGGTGTGTGACAGACAGAAACAGCAACCACATGTTGCAAAACCTGAACGCACCAAGGGATATCCACTTGATAGATATATTGAATTTTTAAAAAATAATAAAATGACTACTCCATATTCACAAGCCAGATCAAAAGTGACTTCTTAAGAGACTCCCCACTGCATAGAATAATTTTCTCCTTCATTTGCATTCCTATTTCACTTTGTTTTCACTAAATTATGACATTTACCACATTCATTTTAATTTCCTTTTCAAATGTCACCCACTGACTAGTTGGGGAGTATATTAAGCAGAGCAGCATTTATTATTCCTCTTTCTAGTCCTAATATCTAACTCTGGCCCATAATAGTTGATCAATATATTAATACAGTTTGTGAATTGAATTGCTATGGGCTTTCATCACAAGTAGCTTTAAGCATGTAGATTTTCTCAAATTTTGCAAAAGCATGAATTGGTTGAATTTCTTTCAAAAGAGACATTTAATAAATGTTTATTCATTACTAGCTCCTCTTTATGCACTGTGTTAAGAGTAAAGATAGAAAGATATCATTCTTATCTTCAATAGATTTTCATGTTAATGGGGAATATAGAAAAAAATCAATAAACACAATATGATAAAACTGTGGTACAGAAGTATGTAGACATAGGCCAGGCAACTCCTACACTGAGGAACTCTTCCAATAAACTTCCAAGAAAATGGTAGAAATTTGAGGGGGTCCTTGGCAAAGAGATACAAACTTAACCATGTACTTATGATAGGAAAAGTTCTTCCATTCAGGAAAAGTAATGTATTTTAAATAGATGTATGTGAATATGGGTGGCAAGGGGAAGAGACAAGGGTAGTGTGATTAGGACAAAAGTTAGTCTCAGAAATGAGGATTAATAGTCAAACAAACAGTTTCTTGCCAAACTGTGCAATGGGGTAGCAGGAAGTGGATATAAGCGTTCAGGTTTTTGGTAGGAGTGCTGAATTTTGTAGTTATTTTTTAAAATTTTTTGGCCACATCATGTGGCATGTGGGACAAGCCCATGCCCCCTGCATTGGAAACATGGAGTCTTAACCACGGACTTCCAGGGAATTCCCAAGAGTGTTGGTTTTTAACCACTAAAATTAGTTGTGAATATTCTTTCCCCTAGTGTTTTCCTACATTAATCTATTACTCTCTCTGTCTCTGTCTCTCTCTGTCTATCTATCTATCTATCTATCTATCTATCTATCTATCTATATATATATAGACATTCTCACCTGCTCAGTTAACCTTGATGGAAATGAACCAGAATTATTAGTTTCTCACTTCTTGTCACCCAGTTAACCAAAACCCTTGAACACATTCACTTCTCCTTGTCTCCACTGTCACTGCCTGAGTCCAATTACTGTGACTCTCACCTAATCTTCATTGTTGTCATCCTTTCTCCCTATTTCCATTCTCTTGTCCTTTAATGAAATTCTTACACAAAAACCACAGTCAAATCTCTTATAAATGTCAAACGAAAAAGTGTTTCCTCTGCTACTTCTGTTCTTTATGTCTTAATTCATGTAGGATGATACTCAAATGCCTTATCTTAATCTACAGTCTTGCAAGCTGTGGCTCACGCTTTCATCGCTGACATAATTGCATGACACCGTTCCCCGAGTTCATCCTGCAGCAGTCACAGTGGCCTGGTTTCAGATTTCTCCCATGCGTTTTTTCTCTTTCCTTATTCTTCCTATGACTAGCTCCTTTTCATCCTTCAAGCCTCATTTTAAATATCACACTCTTGGAGTCTTCTTCAAACATATAGAACAGATTGCTTTGATTTATTTTTAAACTTACTTATTTATTCTCACTTTTAAACTAAAATATAGATATAGACAACTAGTATAGAATGCATATGCAATTAATTATTGTGAGACTAACATCTTTGTTAGCAGTTGACCAATCAGTTCAAACCTAGAGGAGGAAATGGCAACCCACTTCAATATTCTTGCCTGGAATTTTAATAAACATGTGCTTGCACTGCTTTAGTTTTATCATACAAGTGTAACTCCCAAGGCTTCGCAGGCTCAGTGGTAAAGAATCTACTGCCCATACAGAAGACACAGCAGATGTAGGTTCAATCTATAGGTCAGGAAGATCCTCTGGAGTAGGAAATGGCAACCCACTTCAGCATTCTTGCCTGAAGAATTCCATGGAGGAGCTTGGTAGACTACTGTCCCTGGGGTTGCAAAGAGTTGGACACAACTCAGTGACTGAGAATGTATGCACGTATCTCCCTAAATCTTATTCTGTAGCGTCATCCATTTGTCTCTGTTTTGTTTTGATGTATCCATCCATCGGATTTGATTTATAGGTTATGCTTTCGTCATTTTTTTCCTCATGTTTTATTTTTTAAAGTTGAAGTTAATTTACATAAAATGAAATATCCAGATTGTAAACATACAATTCAGTAAACTGTTTCAAATCTATGCTTCAAGTCATCATCTCAAACCACCAAGTCATCATCTCAAAAAGTTTCCTCACCCGTCTTTTTTCTATTTATCCCATCTCTCAGAGACAACAACCATTCTAATCTTTATCATCATAGATTTTCCTTGTTCTTGAATGTCATAGAAAGAGAATTATGCAGTGTGTGCTCTTCTGTTTCCAGGTTCTTTCATTCAGCATAATGCTGTTTCAACTATTAGTCATCTGTCTTCTTTCATCACTAAATAGTATTCCATTCTACAATATACTATATTATTTTTTATCCATTCTTTTGTTCATGGACACATGGATTGATTTCAACTATGAGAAAACATCAGTAAAATGTGGACATTCTTATACAGGTCTTTTCATGAATGTATTTTCATTTCTCTTGGGAAAATTTCTAAAAGTGAAATTGTTGGATTGTGTAGTAAGCATATGTTAAACTTTATAAGAATCCAACTGGTTTTCAAAACAGTTGTACCATTTTACATTCCAACCGGTAATACACGAGCATATCGGTTGCTTCGCAAATTTGCCAACAACTGGAATGGAAGAGCCATTCGAGTGGGTGTAGGGTGGTGTCACACTGTGGCTTGTTTTACATTTATCTGATGACTAATTCACTGAGCATCTTACCATGTGCCTTTTGGAGAACATTATTTGTGAAGTGTCTGTTCAAGGCTTCCCCTATTTTAATTGGATAGTGGGTTATTTCATCTATTTTTATGTTGTAGAAGTACTTTATACACAGACCTGTATGTGTTCACACAAACACACACACAGTCCTTGCTCACATGTATATATGTCAGTAGGTGTAATGGTGGATGTCTGTCAGATGTATTGAGAATATTTTCCCCAAGTGTATACCAAGTCTATTTTCTTACAAGTGTCTTTTGAGGAGACTATTTAATGCTGTCTAATTAACTGAATTTTTATTTGATGTTTTCCCTGGTGGCTCAGACAGTAAAGCGTCTGCCTACAGTGCGGGAGACCTGGGTTCGATCCCTAGGTCAGGAAGATCCTCTGGAGAAGGAAATGGCAACCCACTCCAGGACTCTTGCCTGGAAAATCCCATGGATGAAGGAGCATAGTAGGCTATACAGTCCATGGGGTCGCAAAGAGTCAGACACGACTGAGCGACTCCACTTCACTTCTTCACTTTTTGTGCATCCAAGAAATTGTTATCCACTCCAAGTTCATAAAAATATTCATCAGTATTTTTATTTAGAATTTTAATTAGTTTAGCTTTTATGTTTATTTATATTGTAAATCTCACATTAGTTTGCATGTATAGTATCATATACAGGTCAGTTTTTTTTTCATACAAATGTCTAGTAGTTTTATTGCCATTAAAAAAAAAATCATCCTTGCCTCACTGAACTATTTTAGATGCTTGAAAAAAAAAAAAATCAGTTGACCATGAATGTTCAAGTTTATTTCTCTAATCTTTTACTTTATGTTTTACTATGTTTTTTAACCCTTGATCCAATATACTCTGTCTTGAGTCCTCTTTCTTCTTTTCCAGATCTTTTTACACTTTGCTAATGACTTTGGATTTCCATGTAAATTTTGGAGTTATCTTCAGTTCAGTTCAGTAGCTCAGTCATGTCCGACTCTTTGCAACCCCATGAATCGCAGCACGCCAGGCCTCCCTGTCCATCACCAACTCCCGGAGTTCACTCAAACTCATGTCCATCGAGTTGTTGATGCCATCCAGCCATCTCATCCTCTGTCGTCCCCTTCTCCTCCTGCCCCCAATCCCTCCCAGCATCAGGGTCTTTTCCAATGAGTCAACTTTTCGCATGAGGTGGTCAAAGTACTGGAGTTTCAGCTTCAGCATCGGTCCTTCCAATGAACACCCAGGACTGATCTCCTGGTAAAGTGGTATTTACCAACCTTTTATTAGTATATAGAAATAGTAAAAAAACAAACAAACAAACAAAAAAAACCAAACCTGATGCTTTCAAATTGTGGTGTTGGGCCGAGGAAACCAGAATTGAAAGAGACACGTATACCCCAATATTCATCGCAGCACTGTTTATAATAGCCAGGACATGGAAGCAACCGAGATGTCCATTGGCAGATGAATGGATAAGAAAGCTGTGGTACACATACACAATGGAGTATTACTCAGCCATTAAAAAGAATGCATTTGAATCAGTTCTAATGAGGTGGATGAAACTGGAGCCTATTATACAGAGTGAAGTAAATCAGAAAGAAAAATACCAATACAGTATACTGACACAAATATATGGAATTTAGAAAGATTGTAACAATGACCCTATATGTGAGACAGCAAAAGAGACACAGATATAAAGAACAGTCTTGGACTCTGTGGGAGAAGGTGAAGGTGGAATGATTTGAGAGAATAGCATTGAAACATGTATGTTATCATATGTGAAACAGATCTCCAGTCCAGGTTCAATGCTTGAGCCAGGGCATTTAGGGCTGGTGCACTGGGATGACCCTGAGGGATGGGATGGGGAGGGAGATGGGAGGGGGGTTCAGGATGGGGAACACATGTACACCCATGGCTGATTCATGTCAATGTATGGCAAAAACCACTATAATATTGTAAAGTAATTAGCCTCCAATTAAAAGAAATAATTAATTAAAAAAAAGAAAAACAAGCTGTGGTGTTGGAGAAGACTCTTGAAAGTCCCTTGGATTACAGAGACATCAAACCAGTCAATCCTACACAGGAAATCAACCCTGGAAGGATTGGAAGGATTGATGCTAAAGCTGAAGCTTTAATACTTTGGCTACCTGATGTGAAGAGCCTACTCATTGGAAAAGACCTGGATGTTGGAAAAAACTGAGGGCAGGAGGAGAAGGGGGTGATAGAACATGAGATGGTTGGATGGCATCATTGACACAGTGGACATGAATTTGAGTGAGCTCCGGAAGATGGTGAAGAACAGGAAAGCCTGGTGAATGCAGTCCATGGGGTCACAAAGAGTCATACATAACTTAGGAACTGAACAATAACAACAACGTATAGAAATACAATTCATCTTACTGTATTCACAATTTAACTTTCAATAATAATAGTAATTCTAATAGTAGAATTTATTCGTTTTTGACGGATTCCTTTCTTAGGATTTTAAACCTAAACCATCAAGCAGTCAGCAAATAAAGACATCTTTGTATCTGTGCACTTTATTTCTGTTTTCTTCTAGTAACTCATTCCCAAAGGGAGGGTTATAAAAATTACGTGAGGAAACAACTTATAAAGTGAGAATAAGTATTTTTGCTGTTTTTCCTTTCTAGTCTTCTCTCAATATCAACCAGCACTGACTACAATCAGTAAATGTGTCCATTCTTGTCTTTTTCCTCTCTGGGAGCACTGTGTCTACCAGAAGGGGTGGAGTGATTTCCTGAATTGCCAAAGGTAGGACTGCAAGGGTTTTCTTTCATTAGAACGCAGCTGAGAAAAGGGGAGGCTTCTCAGCTGGTCTCCAAAAGAGAAAGAACACAGCAGCAGGATTTGGCCAATCACTACAAGTTTTCGTAAAACAGTGCTTTCTTTAAGGCTGCCTCTGAGAGGGTCCCTGGCTTATAAGTTTACCATTGTGGTTCATAGCCAGAGTTTCTCTTAGTGCTGGCAGGCTTTGATATCCCAGGAGGCATGTGAGAAACTGTGGTCCAGGCTGAATTAAGGTCAGAAGAAATGAAAAATGCAATTACAGTGGAGACACATCCGATTTTCTTATCATTTTGTTTTTGTGTATGGCTGTGTTCACTTTAGTATTGTGCAAACTTGATAATTAGTTCCTTGAAGATTTCTGGTACTGACTTGAATTAAATTGAGGAAAAAAACTTTCATCAAACATCGTTGGATCTGGATATAGAGGAATGAATGTGTAATACAATGTGAATAAAGGAAAACAGAAGGAAATGCACAAGAGACTAGAAATAGAATGAGCTGGTAAAAGAGTATAAAAAAGGAAAAAAAAAGAGCTGAAAAGAAGTTGTAAAACATATCCTGAAAATCTACCACATAACATGCATTATATATAGATCTTTTGCCTTTCATAACCTTTCTTTAACTTACGGAAAAGTTAATGCACGCTCATTTTAAGCAAATTTGTAAATTACGTTTGTCAGTTATAATTCAAAGATAAAACTTGCCTGAAATCTCTTTTATATCACTGTTAATATCATGTCATATTGTTTTTAACTGTTTCTTTGACATCACTCACATCTATCTATATCTGTCTATCACCTATTATATAATACAATGTATCACAATTTAGACCAGAAAGAACACATTGTTCTGTATTGTAGTATTAGCCACCCAGTCCTGTCCAGCTCTTTGTGACCCCATGGACTGGGGCCCACCAGGCTCCTCTGTCCATGGGATTTCCCAGGCAAGAATACTGGACTGGGTAGCCATATCCTTCTTCAGGGCATCTTCCCAACCCAGGGATTGAACCTGGGTCTCCTGCACTGCAGGTGGATTCTTTACTGTCTGAGTCACCAAGTAATGTATGTTAAATAGACTCTGTAACTTAGATTTTATTTAATATACAATTTTAATCAACTTTATTGAGGTATAATTTATATAAAAGGCCAGTCATTTGAAGTTGACATTTGGGAACTGATAAACTTAGGCACCCATAGCCCCATTCAAGATGCTGAACATTTCTATTACCTCAGAACGTTCTCTTGTGGCTTCTGCATTAAAGCATCCCTTACTGCTATTTCAGGCAATCAGTGACTTCCAAACTTATGAAGCAGTTTTATACGTGTATGTTACGTGTATGTATAAACTGTGTATACATTAGCTATAGATTAATTTTAAACATTAGTTTTATGGATTCTATTATTTCATATAAATCAGATATTATAAGTACTCTATGTCTGATTTCTTTTATTTTGCATACTGTTTTTGATATTCATTCATGTTTGCTTTTATATGTATGTGTTCACTCATTTTACTGCTGAGTAGCATTTAATTGTATGAATATACCACCATATTATTTATATGTAAATCTGGATTTCATGTGTTAATATTTGATCTGGAACTTCTGAATCTATGTTCATGACTAATTCTGGTCTGTAATTTAAAACTTCTGGAAATCCTTTGTCAGCTTTAGGCATAGTGTTTTACTGTTATACTGCCTTCATAAAATGTTTATAGAGATGGGTTCTCCATTTCTTTATTATTATTATAACCAGAAAACTTTATGAGAGCAATCTAGTTCCTAGTATGAATTTACCAGTTTCTCAGATCTCTCATTTATGGAGAATTTTTATTCTTTATTGTTTTCATACAGTATTTCTCATAGTATTCCATGGAAGAGAAGACTTTCTTGATTGATTGATTTTTCAGTTCAGTTCAATCGCTCAATCGTGTCCAACTCTTTGCAACCCCATGAATTGCAGCATGCCAGGACTCCCTGTCCATCACCAACTCCCGGAGTTCACCCAAACCCATGTCCATCGAGTCAATGATGCCATCTAACCATCTTATCCTCTGTCGTCCCCTTCTCCTCCTGCCCTCAATCTTTCCCAGCATCAGGATCTTTTCCAATGAGTGAGCTCTTCTCATCAGGTGGCCAAAATATTGGAGTTTCAGCTTCAACATCAGTCCTTCCAGTGAACACCCAGAACTGATCTCTTTTAGGATGGACTGGCTGGATTTCCTTGCAGTCCAAGGGACTCTCAAGAGTCTTCTCCAACACCACACTTCAAAAGCATCAATTCTTTGGCACTCAGCTTTCTTTATAGTCCAACTCTCACATCCATACATGACTACTGGGAAGCATAGCCTTGACTAGATGGAATTTTGTTGGCAAAGTAATGTCTCTGCTTTTTAATATGCTGTCTAGGTTGCTCATAACTTTCCTTCCAAGGAGTAAGCGTCTTTTAATTTAATTGCTGCAATCACCATCTGCAGTGATTTTGGAGACCAGAAAAATAAAGTCAGCCACTGTTTCCATTGTTTCCCCATTTATCTGCCAAAAAGTGATGGGACCAGATGCCATGATCTTCGTTTTCTGAATGTTGAGCTTTAAGCCAACTTTTCCACTCTCCTCTTTCACTTTCATCAAGAGGCTCTTTAGTTCTTCTTCACTTTCTGCCGTAAGGGTGGTGTCATCTGCATATCTGAGGTTATTGATATTTTTCCTGGCAATCTTGATTCCAGCTTGTGCTTCTTCCAGCCCAGCGTTTCTCATGATGTACTCTGCATAGAAGGTAAATAAGCAAGGTGACAATATACAGCCTTGACGTACTCCTTTTCCTATTTGGAACCAGTCTGTTGTTCCATGCCCAGTTCTAACTGTTGCTTCCTAACCTGCATACAGGTTTCTCAAGAGGCAGGTCAGGTGGTCTGGTATGCCCATCTCTTCCTAGTTTTAATTGTTTAGAGGCTTTGCTTTAATTTTTTCCCTAGCTCCACAATAGTTTATATAACTTGTAAAAAAATGTCTATGTCAAAACTTGGAATAAGCTTCAAAACTTTTTTCATATCACTTCATTGGATATACCTTCTATATTTTGATATATATTTTTCTCAGTCATTATTTTGAAAATAATATACTAGTGTGATTTGGTTTCTTAACTCAGGAGAGAGTATGGGAGCTTGAAAGTTTTGATTTTGTTTTTATCACTTTTGTATTTTATTTATAATTTAGTGTCACTATATTTAAAGAGAATGGTCTATAATAATTTTGCCTTCACATATACAATGGAGTATGGAAAATAGGAAAAAAAAAAGCTGGTATAACGGCAAGAAAAATATTGGGCAAGAAATAGGATTGGCCTATGAGCATGCTTGTTTCCCTTATTTGCTTTTGTTTCAAAATGTTAAACCTGCTTAGGAGATTATATTGAATATCCAGGTATGTGATTCAGGATAGAGTGAGCATCTGTAAGGAGGTGGAAGAGACAGAAAGATTCTTCCAGATGAAAAAGCTAACTGGAGCCTGGGAGAAGGGGGAAAGAAGTCCAGGATTCTTCTCCTTTAAAGAGGGGCTGTATTCTGTTGTCTTGCTAATGCTGGAAAAGAAAGAGAAGGATAACTGAGTTTTTTGGCTTTGACTAAATGGCCTGTTTTTCAAGCAGAGAACCTTGAATGAAAACTTAATGCCTTAAATTCTACCTTGTTTGTTCCTGCCTGCCCTATATCTGTTTTTAATCATCTAACATGTCTGCAAAGCTGTATTTCTAAAGAAATACTTTTAAATGTATTACATAAATAACTTGTGATAAATGTTTTTCATGCAAAGATAGTTTTATCTTAGAAGGTATTACTCATTTTGATTGCTCATATTAACTGATAAATCTGATTTTTAATGTTTAAAAAATACTCTCTGTTTTAGATATCTGTTAATACAGCCTGTGAACTAAATGTGGTCTGGCACTTATTTTTATATGAGCTAGATTGTTTTTACATTTTTAAATAGAGAAAGAAAGGAAAAAGAAAAATATGTGAGGGTGACCATATGTGGCACACAGAGCTTAAAATATCTACCAGCTGGTACTTTTCAAAAAAGGTTTGCTGACCTCTGCCTTGTTTTATTTCAAAACATACTTTTCAGCAGATGCTGTCACGCTACTCATAGTGTCTCTTTGCTTATCCGATCGCTGGTACATGTGCCTCTTGACTTAGAGAGCAGGGGTTCCATTCCACATCTGTGCTCGTCAAGAAATGAATGCCCCGTCAGCACTCACTCTTAACTGGTGGATAAACATCCACTCTCTTGTGAAGAGCCGACTCATTGGAAAAGATCTGACTCATTGGAAAAGACCCTGATGCTGGGAAAGACTGAAGGAAGGAGGAGAAAAGGACAACAGAGGTTAAGATGGTTGGATGGCATCACTGACTCAGTGGGCCTGAGTTTGAGTAAATTGGGAAATGGTGAAGGACAGGGAAGCCTGGCGTGCTGCAGTCCATGGGGTCACAAAGAGTCAGACATGACGGAGCAACTGAACAACATCTCTTGCCCTTCACGAGAGGGTTCTAAGGCACTTGCTCTAAGCGAGTTCACAGTGCCCAAAGGAATCAAGCTCTGGCTGACCAGGGCAGTGGTCACTTGATATATCCTGGCTTTCTTTTGTTCCCTGACCCACTCCACCACTTGCTGCCGCTCTCTGCTGGTATTACCTCTCACACTACTCACAGTTCATGTGCCATTGCCTAAAATAGTCTTCGGAATGCTCTTTTCTGTTTCCTTGAATTTTACCCAGTACTTAATTTCATACATAATGAATTCCTGAGAACATGTACAAGTTAAATATGTATAATTTGAGAAGATAGATTTACATTTTATAAGTTCTCAGAGAGCCAAATGTATCATTTTAAAATTTCTCCCTACGGTAACCTTTAGTCACTAATTTCAAGGGCATATTGTATATATCTTTTATATATACATATATTTTATATGCATTTTACATATTTATACCTATATATATTTTAGATTTTACTGATTTTTAATTTTTAAACTTAACTTTTCTTGACAATTTCACACATAGTTTACTATGATTATTCAATGACTAAGACTAAAGACTCAGTGTCTTTATATACCCTTAATACTTTTTATCTCTAAGTTTTATCATATTATATTATGATTGTGCTGGCTATGACCAGTAACTTCATTTTTAATTTTCTTCTCTTTCTATGACTTTAATTAAAATAATCACATGCAAATGAAATTAAGCTCTCAAATAACTGGAAAAACCTTGTTCAGATAAAGACAACAGTGCTGCAGCTAAAATGTGTGTTTGACAGACTGGCCATTTCACCTTGAAATATTCATCAGAAGAAGAATGAAAACCATTTAATTGACTTGAGAAAGGTATTTCAGAGCAAACAATGCATTTTTAAAAGAATACCATACATACAAGTTAAATGTTTTTGTTAGTTTGTTTTTTTAAATCAAGAACCCCTACTAGCTTTTTCCTGTTTCCTCCAGGAACCCCTACAGTTTTGTGTTGCAGTAGCTTTTTTAATTCTAGTGATTTTTCTTCCTCTCTGCTTATTCTTGCAGAAAGAGACATTTATTTACCTCATGTTTATTTAGAGCAGTGCTTCTTAACCGTGACTGCACAGTGGAATCCAGGGTACTTTAAAGACAATATAGGGGCCTGGATCTCACCTCCAGGGATTCTGATTTAATTAGACTTTGGTGTGGCCTGGGCATTCATGTTTGGGAACACATGTAAGAATTAAAGATTTTAAAATTAGAAAAATAAAATAAAATAAAAAGGGAATTATGAAGTCATCCTGGATGATTTTAATTCACAGGCAGAATCAGCTATTCAATTGGGGTGTGTTGTGTTCCTTTTGAATCTTTCATATACAAGAGGAAAAATGAATTTACAACACAAAAATTCACAGTATAAACCCAATAGAGGGCTCTGTTTCTCTTCTGAAGGGTTCCTTTTCTCTGCGTTTTATTAGAAAGATGGAAGTTGCATGCTCTTAACTCTTGCAGGTGCTCCCTGTTTTCCAAAAGGCTATCCATCTGTACCACCAGTCATTGCTTTGTACTCCTGCCCTGAGTGCAGGGAAACCAAGGACTTTCTATTGCCAGTGCCGCAGCATAAGTATTGATCCCAAGTCTAGAGAGATTCTAAATGGTTGTTGCTTTAAGGAACTCCCTTCTTCAGGTCTATCATCACCTCACCCTCCTATGGCCCCCTCGTTTATCAGCATCTCTTCTAGACTGTAGACTATAAAAGTTCTTTTTTACTAGGCTTGCATCCATTTAATTGCTTGATTATCTAAGACAGACATGGTTCCAGGATTTTCCTTTTGGAGAAACTTAAGACAATCTTTCTACTGAAAGGGCACTAGAGCTCTTCTCTTGTGTCTTCTTACATACAGCAAACATGATGTCGTCATTAATCTCAATTGTTAATTTGGCATTACTTCGGAGAAACTAGTGGAGACGGTTATTATGACTTCAGGGAAAGTTGCAGAACTTTCTTCAATTTAATCCAATTGCACGTTTCTAGTCAACATTTTTAAAATTTTGGTACGTGGCTGCTAAGATTTCCTTGTTGCTAATGCCAATGAAGATTCTCTTTAACTCCTATCTTGTTCATTTCTGTGGCGATCAACAAGTCAAAAAATAACCGTGGATCCAACTTTTTCTGTTTTAAAAAAAATTATTTATTTTTAATTGAAGGATAATGCTTTCCAGTATTGTGTTGGTTTCTACCAAACAACAACGTGAATCAGCCATAGATTTACCCATGTCCCCTCAACTTTTGATGGAGCAGTTCAGGTGGGCAGAATAGCGGTCTGTGGTACGTGACCAGTGAAACCAGAAAACATGGGTTCATCCCCAAAGGATGGTCTATTACAAGGGTAAAGGCACTGCCAACAGTGGCAGCCTTGCTATGTAGGTACAGGACACATACATGTTTATAGTGTCAGAGATGGAAGTTCCACTCCCACCTCCTGCCACTGTGGCTTCCAAATTATTTCATGTAGTGTATACTGCTCTTTCTGTCATTATTGGGCATCTGCCTAAGCAAAACAGGCCAATCATAAAAATTCACCTGATAGGCACAGTTCATTGGTTTGCAGTTGATCTAAGTAGGACCAATCGGAAATTTACCAGGACATTTACAAAGAGGCAGAACTTCCATCCCAGTCTCTATAATGATCAAAGTTGAAAATGTGAGATAGAGGAGTCATCAGTAACTGTATTTCCTGCTCTGTGGATGAATCCAGTTGACAACTGATGCCGTCAAGTAAGGAGAAGGGATGAGACTCAGAAAATGTCCTGGGTGTGTCAAATTTCTGAGACCTAGCCACCAAGGTATATCTAGATTTCCATCTCTTGGGCAGCCAGTGAACTCCTTTTCACCTGAAATACTTAGAAATGGGTCTGTCTCACTTGGTTTTCCTGATGGCTCAGTGGTGAAGAATTGGTCTGCCAATGCAGAAGACGTGAATGTGATCCCTGGGTTGGGAGATGCCCTGGAGAAGGAAATGGCAACCCACCCCAGGATTCTTGCCTGGGAAATCCCATGGGCAGAGAAGCTTTGTGCGCTGCAGTTCATGGGGTTGCAAAAGAGTCAGACATGACTTAGCAAATAGACAACATGTGTCACTTCCAAACCAGAGTCCCAGGTAATAACAGCACTCACCATGTAATCAGAGGATCTGAGTTAGAGACCTGTCTCCAACCTTGGAAATTTATACTGTAGACATTCCTGCAAAATGAAAACAATACCAGCACATTACCAGGAAAAAGTGAGAAAATTCTTACCTCAGTGTCTGGCAAGAAATTATAGAATGGAATAGCAATCAGAAATCAGTTATCTTTACCTTTCCCTTCCCACTCCTCTCCAACCACCTGCTGAAAGAACAGAGTAAAATCCCAGAGACACCCAGCAAAGGTCCCGTTCTTACTTTCAATCCTCTAAGAAAGACTTTTCTCTGAATGTTGTAGTTGGGGATCCAGTATGGTTTCACCTGAATCAAGTCTTACACTGTTAAAGAAAAATCTAAAAGGAGGTCTTTTTGATAATTTTCCTTGCCTGAGAATCCACATTTTCCTCTTTCTGAGTAGCTTCATACCTTTTCTTAACAGTTGTGATCATGTATAAGTCTACAAGTGATTAACCTGTTCCTTGTGGTTCATATTCTGAACCACAAGGAAGTAAACCCTGAACCAGGAAGTAAACCCTGGCAAGGTCTTAAAACATCCAAAGAAGTCAGACAATGTAACAGTCAGCAGAAAAATAAAAGAACATTTCATGTTATTCAATTTCAACAATCTCTGTAAACATCTTAAGGAAGCCAAAGTCTTCCACTGATCAGTTTAGTATGTCATTCTGCTCCAGAGGAAAATGGTAATAAAATGTTAAATAAAATGCCGTTAAGTGTTCAGAGACCACATCACAATATACCATGTGTGACAGGTCCCTGTGCACTCAGAATGTTCCACATTTGCAAATGAAAATCATCTCGCCTGCTTCCTAAAATGGTTCCTTGGTATAAAATTCTGTGTAATTTTATATTTCAAACTCTTGTTCTCATTTGTGCCTTTTCCTCCTGCTTCCACTTGGGTAAGGGTGACATATTTATATCCTCACTTTGAGTTCAAAAACAGCGGAGAGAATTAGATAAACACACCAGGGGCCTGACAAGGCCATGGAACACCTCGCTCTGTTCCTGTACACCGCCTTCTATTACAGAAATGCACTTGTCCTTGGAAAAGTGTCTGTTTATTTCCTAGTTTTGGATACCACACTGCCTTTATTGCCACTCTCTACAGCCAAAGTTCCATCAGATAAAAACTATAAACTAAGCTATGAAAACAATAGACAACCTTTGGTGTCTCAGAAGCCGTGTGCACTTGCCAGTCATCATGGAGTATAATTTCTTTGCGTGTGAATGTGAACAGCTGGCATTTAAACAGTGCTGTGTGCCGCTGATCTTTAGGAGAAAGATTATGAGCCCTGTCGTCAGTAGATAACTAATTCAAGCCCAATTTCTGTTGACTCATTATATTTCTCCAATGAAAAGTAACTTATCCCTCCAAGTATCATGTCTCCACCTTTTATAAAATAGAAATAATAATTGCTCATGACCCATAAGTGGTTTAAGTAGAAATGAGATAAAGCATATGAAATTAAATCTAACCATATTTGCAAATATCATATTTAAAAAAAAACTTTTTGTTTTATACTAGAGTATAGACAATTAACAATGTTGTAATAGTTTCAGGTGAACAGCATAGGGACTTAGCCATACATGGAAAAGCCATGTTTTGGAGTCAAATCAACCCAAGTAAATTTCCCAGAAGGATCATTGATGTTGTCTTCTGGAAAAAGAGCTCTTTAAGACAAGTGTCGATTTGCTTCTTGCAGAAGGAAGGGAACGTTAAACCATGTAATTAGCCATCCGTATTTTTTTTCACCACTCAGTCTCACTTTCCACTGACATTAGAATGACCTAAGAACACTTCTGAATTGCTAATAGAAGAGAGGCGCTGAGGTAACTACAGTAAAAACACCTGCTCATTTCTCTGCCTTTGGAGGCTGTGACAGAGCTGTTACTCATATGATGACCCCGGAATCAAGAATCAATGCCTCATATATCAGTCAAATGGAGCTCTTCCTTGGAATGGAGTTAACTGAGGGAGCTCTTGAGAGTCTTCAGTAACTATTTTAGAATTGATGATAACATGCAGGCTCGACAGTTTGCAACATGGGACTATGGAAAGACAGTGACGCTCTAGGACACAACACTCCGCTTCTGGAGTGGCTTCCCACCGAGGGCCTAGTCCTTCCATTTGTTATTGTTCAATCTCTGGGTTGTTTCCCACTCTTTGCAACCTTATAGACTGTAGCCTGCCAGGCTCTTCTTTCTATCCATGGGATTTCCAAGGCAAGAATATCGGAGTGGGTTGTCATTTCCTTCTCCAGGGGATCTTCTTGACCCACAGATCGAACCTGCATCTCTGGTATTGACAGGTGGATTCTTTACCACTCATCCACTAGGGAAGCCTAATTCTTCCACATAATACCTGAAATCTTTTCCATCTGGTTTGTTCTCTCTCTTCTCACTCTACTCTTCCCACACTGTAGATTTGCCTCTCCAAATGTCTATGTGCATTATTCCCTCAGTGGCGTGTGTCAAGGGAGACTGTCACATGGGGCCTGTGTATCAGCATCTCTCATACTGCTCTTTCCCTGCAGGAAGTGAATAAGTGCTGATGAAGCAGCCTGTAAGAACTGTAAATTCTATTTCAATGTGAAAAGAATAATCTCTCGAGACAGCAGAGACTAGATGGGCACCTTTTTGCTTTTCTTCTGCTGTGTGGCTGTCAGGAAGGTCATTTGGGCTGCTCTAGCTTTCAGTGGAAAGGAATCTACCTTACATGCCATCAGACAGTTGTCATTGAATTCACTTTCCTTTCTTAAGTCATAATTTTCGTTATCTTCTTGTTGCAAAAGCCAGGATTTTTTTTGTTTAACCATTTCCTGCCAAAACAAAGCCAGACAGTCATTTATAAAACACTGAAGTCTCTTAGAAGGGCAAAACATAGTTCAGGAAAACATAAATCTTGAATTAATATTTAAAGCATGGCATACATTTCAAAAGATATTAACTCACCATAGACTCCTTGGAATGCCCTTTTTAGCCATGAAAAAAAAAGTTAAAAAAAATACTATACACTGAATCAACATTTCATGTACTCCATTATGGACAGAAAGAACTCCACAGTAAACTTGGAAATGGTTATAGAAAAAGATTTTTGTTCAGACTGAAGAAGATGTGATCATCTTATATTTCTGACTGAAGTATTTGGTCTGGGGTAGAGCTGGGCCACAGATTAGAGAGGAGAATTAAGCTGCATTTGCCTGGGAAAGCTGCTGGTGTCTTGGGATGATCAACTCTAAACCTGGAGAATGTGAACATTTCTTAACTTTTTGGAATACAATAGAATACCAACCAAGTCCACACCACAGCCTTTGATTTGTTTCAAGATCTTCCTCTCTAGGAGAGAATTTGAATCTATAACTGAAGCTGAGATACATAGAGACATATTTGGTGGGTCTTTTTCACCAATGAGAGGGAATATATCAAAACTGCAGCTAAGCTCTAAATTTAAATGCTTCAAAGCCCTTCTGTTTGATTAGCACTAAATGCAACCTTTCTCTGTACCCTGCTCCTTTACTGATCCCACCTCCAGGGAGAATGTGTGGCAGTGGAGCAGATGCTCGCCTCTCTAGGGCCCCCAGATGTCCTTTTATCCACCATGGGTGGGGATCTCTATTCCTCTGGTATCTGAGGTTCCATTCACCCCTTACCCTGTTGGAGGCTATAACTGGGACTCCAGGCTTCTGGGTATGCTCTTTTGAACTGCTGATTTTCTACCCCTTCTCTCTGGTGAGAAACATCATTGTTCGCTGCCCATCTTCTCAGGTATTGTTGGAATAAGCAAGCTTTAGCAGGAGTTTCCTATCAGAGCTATTGAGCACACAGACCTCGCAGGCATTAGGGACAGGGGATGATAAAGGTGGGACTTGGTGATGGTCTGGGCTGGGTAGAAAATGGTCAGAAAGTCTTCCTCATCTGAGAGCCCTGCAGCTTACGGGTTAAGAGCAGAAGCCTAAGAAAGAAATGTCTTAATTTTAGTCCTAATTAACTAGCTCTATGACCTTGGGTAAATTATTGAATCTTGTTTCTCCTTAAATGTGAAGTGTGAATAATGAAAGTTCCTGCCTGATGGCCTAATTGAGAAGCACTTAGCCTTATAATTGGTACAAGGTAAGCATCCTTGGAAAATCTCTTGATACATAGCCTTCTAATGTTAAGCACAGTAATGATGGCATACCTCCATTCTTTTTCGTTGAGATGTAATTGACATATAACATTATGTTAGTTTTAGGTGTACAATATAATGATTCAATATTTGTATATATTAGAAAATGATCATCACAATGAGTCTAGTTAACATCTATCAGCATACACAGAATTTTTTTCTTGTGATTCTTTCTTGAGGACTTTTTTCTTCCTCCATTTTTAATTATTAATCCATCAGCAACCTATGTTTGATGAGCATTTACTTTTATAATGGGCCAGACATTGCCTTTCAATAACTTTATTCATGAATTCTGCCATCAATTGCCCTGGTGAGTTTGCTCTCTTGCACATGTTGGCTTTTAAAATACCTGAAGGCATGAGCTTCTATCCTTCTATCCTTCCCCATAAGCTTTCAAGCTTTTTGGGTAAAATGACTCACTATTTCAAAAGAAAACTACCAAGTACTCATCTTTATTGTTTGTTATTTTTAGTCACCATGTCTGACTTTTATGCAACCCCATGGACTGTAGCCTGCCAGGCTCCTCCGTTCATGATATTTCCCAGGCAAGAATACTGCAGTGGGTTGCCATTTGCTCCTCTAGGGTATCTTCCCAACCCAGGGACAGAGCCTGCATCTCTTGCATTGGCAGGCAGATTCTTTACCACAGAGTCACCAGGGAAGCCCTCACATCTATATAGTTTCTAGTGTATCAGTACCTTATTAAATTGTATCACCCAGAATATTCCAAGTATAATTAAAAATACATGGTGTAATTGAACTTAATGCATTTTAATAGCATATTGGCCTTCTCAGCACTGCTGGCACACTGGTGGTGCAAAGTGAGCTTTCAGTTACCCAAACCTTTGGAGTTTTTCACATTCATGCATATTTTGCACCTTGGCTAAATTGCATTTATCAGATTCAGCTATTTCAAACAGCTTAATAATTATGGATTCCTGATTTCATCATTCACTGTTACACAGTTCTTCCACCTTTGAAAGTGTCACCCTCAAGAATTATAAGCATGCCATATATCTTCATGTCATTTATAAAAATGTTGTCCTCAACTTCTAGTTGAGTCTTATGAATTAAACAGAATTATCTTTGCTCCTTTCTCCTTTTTTATTGAAGTATAGTGGACTTACTACATTGTATTAATTTCTGCTGTATAACAAAGTGATTCATTCTATTTTATATTCTTTTCCATTATGGTTTATCTCAGGATATTGAATGTAGTTCCCTGTGGTATACAGTAGGACCTTATTGTTTATCCATACTGTATATAATAGATCTGCTAACCCCAAACTCCCAGTCCATACCGCCCCGCCCCAGCTTTGGCAACCACAAGTCTGTTCTCCCTGTCTGCCTGTTCCTGTTTCATCAACACTTTATTTGTGTCATATTTTAGACTCCACATCTAAGTGATAGCATATGATATTTGTCTTTCTCTCTCTGACTTACTTCAGTTAGTAGCTGAATGGCATCATTTCATCCTTTTTATTGCTGAGTAGTATTCCATTGCATATATGCACCACATCGTCTTTATCCATCCATCTATTGATGGACATTTATGTTGTTTTCATGGCTTGGCTATTGTGAATAATAACGCTATGAACACTGGAGTGCATATATATTTTTGGATTATAGTTTTGTCCAGATATATGCCCAGGAGTAGGGTTTCTCTTTTCTGAAAGTCTGCTTAAATGACAGTTATGGGAGAGAAACTTTACTTGCAGAGATGGCTACCAAAAAGAAATAACCATGTTCCCATGTAGAATCTTAGAGAGGCTCTGGAACTGGAGGCACCAGATGTTCTGAGAAGCTGGATTCAGGTTTGGGGCTGGAAAAGTGTGTGAATTCTACAGCTTTGACTAGATGGACGTTTGTTGCCAAAGTAATGTAGAAGCCACAGATGCTGTAAACATCAGCGCTCCACAATAAATAATTACCCAGCCCCTAGTTCAGCTTAAGGCTGACACTGTGGAACCCCATGCTAATTAATCAAGTCCCATGGACAAGCACAATGTCAAATGGTTAAGAAAGACCCACTAGGAGGCTAGGGCAAAGGTCTACACATATATTACTGTCACAAAGGGAGTGAAGAATCAAATGGATAATTTGATCTCACTCATTAGTGGGTAAAAAATGGAAAATTCCTTTCAAAGAATGTAGACAAATCTTTGATGGGTAATGTGTTTATTTCCTAAGAAGGGATTATTGAATTTATTTGATTGTAAGATGCATACTTCTTTTCCACATTCTATCATTTCTGAAGTAACAATATATTTTATGATCAATGTGATCAGAAAGTGTTATATTATACTTTAGTTGGTATTTTTTTTTTATTCCAGTAGAACATGAAATAATGATGTCCCTTGCTATTGGTGGTGTATAGATTTAATGACATTTACTTCCCAGGTGGCACTAGTGATATAGAATTTATCTTCCAATGCAGGAGACACAAGAGTCATGGGTTCAATCCCTGAGTCAAGAAGAACCCTTGAAGCAGGAATTGGAAACCCATTCAAGTATTCTTGCCTGGAAAATTCTGTAGGCAGAGGTGCCTGGCAGGCATGGAAAGTGAAAGTGAAAGTGAAGTTCCTCAGTCATCTCTGACTCTTTGCGACACCATGGACTATAGCCTATCAGGCTTCTCCATCCATGGGATTTTCCAGGCAAGAGTACTGGAGTGGGGTGCCATTTCCTTCTCCAGTGGATCTTCCTGACCCAGGGATCAAACCCAGGTCTCCTGCATTGCAGGCAGGCATGGGTCTGGCTGCAAAGAGTGAGATATGACTGAACAACTTAACATATTAAATGCTTGTTATGTACTTGCCCTTTTCACACTGTTCATGGGATTCTCAAGACAAGAATACTTAAGTGGTTTGCCATTCCCTTCTCCAGTGGACCACATTTTGTCAGAACTCTCCACCATGACCTGTCCATCTTGGGTGGCCCTATATGCATGGCTAATAGTTTCATTGAGTTAGACAAGGCTGTGGTCCATGTGATCAATTGGTTAGTTTCCTGTGATTGTGGTTTTCAGTCTGTCTGCCCTCTGATGGAGAAGGATAAGAGGCTTATGGAAGCTTCCTGATGGGAGAGACTGGCTGAGGGGGAAACTGGGTCTTGTTCTGATGGGTGGGGCCATACACAATAAATCTTAATCAAATTTTCTATTCAAAGGTGGGGCTGTGTTCCCTCCCTGTTATTTGACCTGATGCCAAACTATGGTGGAGGTAACGAAGTTAATGGCGACCTCCTTCCAAAGGTCCCATGCACTCACTGCTGCACTCAGTGCCCCCAACCCTGCAGCAGGCCGCTGCCAGCCCACACCTCCACCAGAGACTCCTGGACACTCGTGAGCAAGTCTGGGTCAGTCTCTTGAAGGATCCCTGTTCCTTTCTCCTGGGTCCTGGTGCACACAAGGTTCTGTTTGTGCCCTCCAAGAGTCTGTTTCCCAAGTCTTGCGTAAGTTCTGGCAGCTCTATGGTGGGTTAATGGCGACCTCCTCCAACCAAGTCCTGCGTAAGTTCTGGGAGCTCTATGGTGGGTTAATGGCAACCTCCTCCAAGAGGGCTTATGCCATACCCAGGTCTGCTGCACCCAGAGCCCCTGCACCCCCAGCAGTCCGCTGCTGACCCATACCTCCTCAGGAGACACCCAAACCAGTTCTGTCTCAGTTTCTGTGGGGTCTCTGAGTCCTGGTGCACACAGGGTACATTTGAGCCCTCTGAGTGTCTCTGGTGCTTATTGAACTTATATGCAGAGTACATTATGAGAAATGCTGGATTGGATGAGGCACAAATTGGCATCAAGATTGCTTGGAGAAATATCAATAACCTCAGATATGCAGATGACACCACTCTTATGAGAGAAAGAAAAGAACTACAGAGTCCCTTGATGAAAGTGAAAGAAGAGAGTGAAAAAGTTGACTTAAAACTCAACATTCAGAAAACTAAGGTCATGGCATCTGGTCCCATCACTTCATGGGAAATAGATGGGGAAACGGTGGAAACAGTGACAGACTTTATTTGGGGGAAGGCTCCAAAATCACTGCAGATGGTGACAGCAGCCATGAAATTAAAAGATGCTTGCTCCTTGGAAGGAAAGTTATGACCAACCTACTCAGCATATTGAAAAGCAGAGATATTACTTTGCCAACAAAGGTCCATCTAGTCAAAGCTATGATTTTTCCAGTGGTCATGTATGGATGTGAGAGTTGGACTATAAAGAAAGCTGAGCGCTGAAGAATTGATGCTTTTGTACTGTGGTGTTGGAGAAGACTCTTGAGAGTCCTTTGGACTGCAAGGAGATCGAACCAGTCCATTCAAAAGGAGATCAGTCCTGACTATTCATTGGAAGGACTGGTGCTGAAGCTGAAACTCCAATACTTTGGCCACCTGATGCCCAAAACTGACTCATTTGAAAAGACCCTGATGCTGGGAAAGATTGAAGGTGGGACGAGAAGGGGACGACAGAAGAGATGGTTGGATGGCATCACTGACTCAATCGATATGAGTTTGAGTAAACTCTGGGAGTTGTTGATGGACAGGGAGGCTGGGTGTGATGCGGTTCATGGGGTCACAAAGAGTCGGACACGACTGAGCAACTGAACTGAATGTACTTGCCCTGGATAGGCAGTAAATTCAGAACTCTTACAGATATAAATAATTACATTTTGCAGATATAAGCGAAGATCAGAATCCTGTTCTCTTTCTCTCCATACAAGCAATAGTCAACCCTTTTCACACTGATCCTGAGACAGAGCAATGATGCTAACATCGATCTGTCCTATTCAAGAGCTACAATTGATAACAACTGGGAACAGTTTAGGACAGTGATTAAAATAAAAAAATAGGAGCTTCAGCATCAGAGGCTAATGAATGAAAACACTTTGGATGATATTTGTCATACGATTTAAAAAATGCACACTATTATGTAATGAATTTATTTGGGTGCTCCAAGTCTTAGTTGTGGCGTATGGGATCTTGGTTCCCTGACCAGGGATTGACCCAGGGCCCCTGCATTGGGAGCACAGAGTCTTAGCCACTGGACCACCAGGGAAGTCTCAAATACTGAGTTTAAGCCAGCTTTTACACTCTCCTCTTTCACCTTCATCAATAGCCTCTTTAGCTACCCTTCACTTTCTGCAATTAGGCTGGTATCATGTGCACATGTGAGGATATTGATATTTCTCCCAGTAATCTTGATTCGATTGAGCTTCATCTATCCTGGCATTTCGCATGATGTATTCTGCATATGAGTTAAATAAACAGGTTGACAATAAACAGCCTTGACATATTCCTCTCCCAATTTGGAATCAGTCAATTTTTCCATGTCTGTTTCTAACTGTTGCTTCTTGACCTGAATACAGGTTTCTCAGGAGGCAGGTAAGGTGATCTGGTATTCCCATCTCTTAAAGAATTTTCCAGTTTGTTGTGATCCAGATCCACACAGTCAAAGACTTTACCATAGTCAATGAAGCAAAAGTAGATGTTTTTTATGGAATTATCTTTCTTTTTCTATGATTAAACAGATATTGACAATTTAACCTCTGGTTCCTCTGCCTTTTCTAAATTCAGCTTGTACATCTGGAGGTTCTTTGTTCCCATACTGTTGAAGCCTAGCTTGGAGGATTTTGAGCATGACCTTGCTAACATGTGAAATGAGTGCAACTGTGCAGTAGTTTGAACATTCTTTGGTGTGGCCCTTTTTGAGATTGGAATGAAAACTGACCTTTTCCAGTCCTGTGGCCACTGCTGAGTTTTCCAAATTCGAAGGCATATTGAGTGCGGCACTTTCGTGGCATCATCTTTCAGGATTTGAAACAGCTCAGCTGGAATTCCATCACCTCCACTAGATTTGTTTGTAGTAACGTTTCCTAAGGTCCACTTAACTTCAAACTGCAGCATGTCTGGCTCTAGGTGAGTGATACCTTCCTGGTTATCCAGGTCATTAAGACCTTTTTTTGTACAGTTCTGTGTATTCTTGCCACCTCTTCTTAATCTCTTCTACTTCTGTTAAATCCATATCCTTTCTGTCCTTTATTGTGCCCATCTTTGCATAAAATGTCCCCTTGGTATCTCTAATTTTCAAGGAGGGATTTCTAGTCTTTCCCATTCTATTGTTTTCCTCTATTCCTTTGCATTGTTTGCTTAAGAAGACTTCTTTTCTCTCCTTGGTATTCTTTGAAACTCTGCATTCAGATGGGTATAGCTTTCCTTTTCTCCTTTACCTTTTGCTTCTCTTCTTTTCTTAGCTATTTGTGAGGCCTCCTCAGACAATCATTTTGCCTTTTTGCATTTCTTTTTCTTGGGGGTAGTTTTGATCACCACCTCCTGTACAATGTTATGAACCTCTGTCCATAGTTCCTCATGCACTCTCTCAGATCTAATCCCTTGAATTTATTTGTTACTTCCACTGTATAGTCACAAGGGACTTGATTCGGTTCATGCCTCTGTGGCCTAGTGGTTTTTCCTGCTTTCTTCAATTTAAGTCTGAATTTTGCAATAAGGAGTTCAGATCTGAGCCACAGTCAGCTCCAGGTCTTATTTTTTCTGACAGTATAGATATTCCCCATCTTTGGCTGCAAAAAATGTAATCAATCTGACTTTTATATTGACCATCTGGTGATGTCCACGTGTATATCTTCTCTTAACGTTGTTTGAAGAAGGTGTTTGCTATGACCAGTGTGTTCTGTTGGCAAAGCTCTGTTAGCCTTTACCCTGCTTCATTTTTTACTCCATGGCCAAACTTACCTGTTACTCCAGGTATCACTTGACTTCCTACTTTTGCATTCCAGTCCCCTATGATAAAAAGGACATTTTATTTTCTTTTGGTGTGAGTTCTAGAAGGTATTGTAGACCTTCATAGAACCATTCAGTTTCTTTGGCATTAGTGGTTGGGGCATAGACTTGAATTACTGTGATATTGTATGGTTTATCTGGGAAAGGAACGGAGATCATTCAGTCATTTTTGAGATTGCAACCAAGTACTGCATTTTGGACTCTTTTGTTGACTATGAGGGGTACTCCATTTCTTCTAGGGGATTCTTGCCCACAGTAATATATATATATATATATAAATAATGGTGTTCTGAATTAAATTTACCCATTCCTGTCCATTTTAGTTCACTGATCTATACTGTCGATGTTCACTCTTACCATCTCCTGTTTGACCACTTCCAACTTACCTTGATTCATAGATCTAACATTCCAGGTTCTTATGCAGTATTTCTCTTTACAGCATTGGACTTTACTTTCACCACCAGATGCATCCACAGCTAGGCATAGTTTCTGTTTTCATTCCTTCTGGAGCTATTTCTCCCTTCTTCTCCCATAGTATATTGGACACCTTCTAAGGGCTCATCTTTCAGTGTCCTGTCTTTCTGCCTTTTCATACTGTTCATGGGGTTTTCAAGGGAAGAATGCTGAAGTGGTTTGCCTTTCCCTTCTCCAGTGGACCAGGTTTTATCAGAACTCTCCACCATTACCCATCCGTCTTAGGTGGCTTTACACAGCATGGCTCATAGTTTTATTAAGTTACATGAAGCTGTGATCCATGTGATCATTTTGGTTAGTTTTCTGTGACTGTGAATTTCATTCTGTCTGCCCTCTGATGGATGAGTATAAGAGGCTTGTGCAAGCTTCCTGATGGGAGGGATTGGCTCTGAGGAGAACTGGGTCTTGCTCTGGTGGGCAAGTCCATGCTCAGTAAAACTTAAATCCAATTTTCTGTTCCTGATTGGGGCTGTGTTCCCTCCTATAGTTGGTTCTGAGGCGACCTCCTCCAAAAGGACTTATACCAGCATGCTGCACCTCCCAGGACATCTGCTGTCAGTATCCCTGACCCCGCTGCAGGCTACTGTTAACCCATGCTTCCACCAGAGACTCCGAAACACTCACATCAAAGTCTGGCTCATTCTCTTCTGGGATCACTGCTCCTTTCTCCTGGGTCCTAGTGCACACTAGTTTTTGTTTGTGCCCTCCAAGAGTCTCTGTTCCCCCAGTCCTGTGGAAGTTATGAATTCAAATCCTGCTGAACTTCAAAGTCAGATTCCCTGGGAATTCTCAGTCCCTTTGCTGGATCCATAGGTTGGGAAGTTTGTTATGAGACCTAGAACTTTCACAGCAGTGCAAGAACTTCTTTGGTATAATTATTCCATTTATATCTCCCTATATCCTATGAGATGCATCATCTATTAATATATTTTTTTCAGAAATAGCACCAAGATAAGAAGAGGTAAAACAACCCAAATTCACACAGCTGACAGTGGTGCGTGTGTGTGTGTTTGGGGCGGGGGCGGGGGTGGGATTTGAAACTTACGTCTGTGATCTTAGTGGTTGTGTACCCTCTGTAATCTATCTGTGGTGCCATGTTGTTCTTTGAGGCTCTTAGTATATATAGCCAATGCTGGGGAATGTTTTACCTGAACATAAAATGAAACTGTAGAATACCTTGTCCATGGGTTTTAGGAATAGATTTCTTTACTTACTTATAGAGGAGACAAGAAAGGTAAGAATAGGCAGAGAACTATATGGAAAAAATACAGCAATTTATTCATTATGCATGTTATAATCTATTTTAAAATATTAATGAAAATAACAGATACCCATTTGCAATTCCTCTTTCTGCATCTTAGTGAAATGCCCAAAGTCAACTTTCAAATGCTCTATTAAAACAAACCATGAGGCACCTTAGAAAGTATTTAGAAAATTTTAGCTCAGCAAATACTACATAGCCTAGTCATCACCAATAGTTTAGTAGTAAGTAACTGTGCAGTCCTAGGTAAATTAAGATATTCTTTGGTTCATTGCTGTAAAGTAAAGCAGTTGACCTCTTTTCTAGCTTGACTGTTTAGGTAGATAACTATGTGGAGCAGTTTGTTTATTTATTCATTTGTTTGCTTGAAGGCAAGTCTTATTAGGCATTTTGGTAGGCAATTGCAGCATTGAAGTTCATTAATACTTGGCCAAAAGTTTAATTTATGGCTTCATAAAATTAAGACAGCCTCAGTCAATTGTTCAGTGGATAGCATTGTAGTCTGAGCTTTCTCACCTACCTATAAAATAAAGATACATGTTCCATATTGATAACTTGTCATTATATGGGATAACATATGCAAAGTAACTCACAGTGTCCACATAGACAACATGCTTGAAAAAGTGCTGCTAGGATATATCTCACATGGTATTAGGCTCCTAGCAACTACTATCTAAATTCAGTGGTCTGATATTTTTGTTTTCTTGCAGGGCTTGGGCTTAATACACATTTTACTTAACATGTATAAACACAGCAAGCTAATCAGTGCAGCTGTTTAGGGGGTTCAGAAATACTTTTATAAGGTAATGTTGAAGTCAGCATTTGTAGAGAGAAGTTAAAACAAATCTTGTGAAATATTTAAAGAAGATAAATGAACAACACTTTAGCTGACTTCAATATTTATTCCCCTAGACCAAAACTTACATCAACCTTCCCATTAAAATTTCCTCTGAGCACCTTATATATTAGTTAATATGAAAACGCAGTTTTTCCCTATACTCTAGATTGTCATGAATATAAATACGTATTATTATAAATAGATAGACCTTGGAAACTGACTGCATTTATAAAGGGGAGAAATCACATAGCAATAACTTTCTATTACTATGACTGTGTATGGAAGAAATCCTATGTTACTGTGGTACAAAAACAAAAATGTGTTTAGCAATGAAAGATAAGTTATAGGTGGGTTCCTGGGAGAGCGGCCTGCCTGCTTCTTTGACTAATGTTCCAGCCACATCTATGCTTGCGTCTTTGCAAGCAGATCAGATTCATTTCTAGTACATTTCTGCTTTTGAGTTAACATTTTAAGATTGACTGTGGCTTAGATCATCTGGCTTCCCAAATAGATCTGGGGGTGTGTAGCTGCATACCAATGAGGATTTACAATTCATTGCAAATAAAGCTCAGGGACATGGCAGTAGAAGTCCAGGGCCATTACAGGAAGTGACTACCACCTGTTAGGATTATTCTGTCAGTTTCTCTATTATTTTCTGTCTCTCTACTGAGTTACCACTATATACAACATACAGCCTTGGCATTGCGGGGAGTTAGAAAAAGTGCCTGGAAAAATTTTGTGATGATTATAATTCAGACTATTGAGAACAAGATTTTTGGTTCCAGTGAAAAAGGATTTGTGGCTCATTTACCTTTATATTATTAGAACCCCTGTAGTTTGTTGTCTTAACAATGAGGACACAGATCACTGAATGATATAGCCAGGAATACTTGTTCTTTGGGGATTTCATCCAAATTTTGAAGAAGATGACCATGTCATGGCTGCCTTATTTTGGCCATATAATCTTAATTAAGCATTAGGTTAGATTCAATGAGAGAGTTAGTCACTCAGTCATATTTGATTCATGGCGATCCCCAAGGACTGTAGCCTGCCAGGCTCCTCTGTCCATGGGATTTCCCAGCAAGAATACTGGAGTGGGATACCATTTCCTTCTCTAGGGGATCTGCCTGATGCGGGGATGGAACCCGGGTCTTCTGCTGATTGCTGGCTGATTCTTTACCATCTGAGCCTTCAGGGAAGCCTAGATTCAGAGACAGTAGCATTGAATGGGGAGTTCAGGGCAGTTCAGTTGCTCAGTCGTGTCTGACTCTTGGTGACCCCATGAACTGCAGCACACCAGGCCTCCCTGTTCATCACAAACACCCAGAGTTTACCCAAAGTTATGTCCATTGAGTCGGTGATACTATCCAACTATCTCATCCTCTGTTATCCCCTTCTCCTCCTGCCCTCAATATTTCCCAGCAACAGGGTCTTTTCAAATTAGTCAGCTCTTAGCATCAGGTGGCCAAAGTATTGGAGCCTCAGCTTCAACATTAGTCCTTCCAATGAACACCCAGGACTGATCTCCTTTAGGATGGACTGGTTGGATCTCCTTGCAGTCCAAGGGACTCTCAAGAGTCTTCTCCAACACCACAGTTCAAAAGCATCAATTCTTTGGCGCTCAACTTTCTTTATAGTCCAACTCTCACATCCGACATGACCACTGGAAAAACCATAGCCTTGACTAGATGGACCTTTGTTGACAAAGTAATGTCTCTGCTCTTTAGTATGCTGTCTAGGTTGGTCATAGAAGGAAGGAAGGTTGGACACTTCCTTCCAAGGAGTAAGTGTCTTTTAATTTCATGGCTGCAGTCACCATCTGCAGTGATTCTGGAGCCCCAAAAAGTAAAGTCTGTCACTGTTTCCACTGTTTCCCCATCCATTTCCCATGAAGTGATGGGACCAGATGCCATGATCTTCGTTTTCTGAATTTTGAGTTTTAAGCCAACTTTTTCACTCTCCTCTTTCACTTTCATCAAGAGGCTTTTTAGTTCTTCTTCATTTTCTGCCATAAGGGTGGTGTCATCTGCATATCTGAGGTTATTGATATTTCTCCCAGCAATCTTGATTCCAGCTTGTGCTTCTTCCAGCCCAGCGTTTCTCTTGATGTATTCTGCATAGAAGTTAAATAAGCAGGGTGATAATATACAGCCTTGACATACTCCTTTTCCTATTTGGAACCAGTCTGTTGTTCCATGTCCAGTTCTAACTGTTGCTTCCTGACCTGCATACAGATTTCTCAAGAGGCAGGTGAAGTGGTCTGGTATGCCCATCTCTCTCAGAATTTTCCGCAGTTTATTGTGATCTACTCATTCAAAGGCTTTGGTATAGTCAAAAAAGCAGAAATAAATGTTTTTCTGGAACTCTCTTGCTTTTTCCATGATCCAGCGGATGTTGGCAATTTGATCTCTGGTTCCGTTGCCTTTTCTAAAACCCGCCTGAATATCTGGAAGTTCACGGTTCACGTATTGCTGAAGCCTGGCTGGGAGAATTTAAAGAATTACTTTACTAGCATGTGAGATGAGTGCAATAGTGCCACGCAGCCACTCCTGCATGAATGGGGAGGAAGAACCATAAATTAAGAGATGAAAACTGGGTTTAGTCTTGACTTTCTACGTCTCTGGACTTCACTCAGTTTCTCTGGATTTCCTAAGCGGGGTTTATGCAGTGCTCTCCACCCTTGCTGTACCTCCTAATCACCATAGGAATCTGTGAAATACACTAATGCTTGCTTTATTTCCAGGTAATTTGGTGAGAACTTCTGTAGGGGAGACCTGAGTGTTCATATTTTTAAAATGTCTCCTGGGTGTCCAGTGGAAGCCAGGATTAATTCCACTATCCTGGATGATTCCTAAGAGCCTTTGCCTGCTACTTAATGCAGGTGGTGGACTTGCCCTCCATTCACCTTTTATTTCTTTCCACCAGGTCTTATTTTCCACCCTCTACTTATTTTCTTTTTCCTTCTTATTTGACTAACTTACCATGATGTGTGACAATGTAAACCTCTATGTTCTGGTATAAAACCAGGTAACATTGTTTAACATTTATTTTATGTTTGCTTTTTTATTTTTAAACTTTGTATTTTACACTGGAATATAGTTGATTAACAACATTGTGTTAGTTTCAGGTATACAGCAGAGTGATTCAGTTATACATATAGGAAAATTTTTAAATCAATATTCCCTAGCATGAAAGCACAGTGCTGAGGTTCCTTCAGGTTTCAGAGCTGAATTCAGTCACAGAAAAAAAACAAAGTTATTTGGCAAATGGGATGGGATAGACGTGGCTCTCATTTGGCCTTTTCCTGAGTATTCTGATAGAAAAATTTCTTTGGGAATAAAAGATGACTATTTGACAGAACAGTTATTTGCTATTGGAAAATGACCACAATTCTCTCTTGTATCTTTAAAAATAAATTAGTTTGGTTATACTGTGTTGTTTATGAACTGTGCCTGTGAAGACCATACAACCCACATATAAGAGATTTCTCAGTTTCTCCTACTAAAGAACCTGGGGCATATACCATTTTATATTCTGATGATGAGAGTCTGAGTTGACAGTCTGGATTAATGCAGCCTTCAGCATTCATCTCAGGAGATTAGCAAATTGTAGGGAAGCTGTGATTGGTGGATAAAACATTACTATATAACGTGCTCAAATTGACACCTGGTGGATAGATTTTTTTTCTATGTCATTGCTTATAAAATTCTCGTAGATAAAAACTCTAATAATGAATTTGCTTTGTTATTTATTTTGGCTTGACTTTACCAAATGCACTGCAACCAGTCTTAATCTTCTTCATCTATCTCTTTACAGCTGAGAATGAATAACTTTAAAGTAATCAACTGGTAACAAATTCCTTAATTCTAAGCATCACATTTCTCATTCTTTGCAGTTCTTCCAACTAAAACTTGGAATTAGACTCATGGGGCTATGCTGTCAGTACTGGCTAGGTATTTAAAAGAGGCAGACATATTTTTTCTATGCCTCTGGGGAGTTTCTAGGAAGGAAAAAATTATATTCATTAAATATCTGAATTATTTGGAAGGAGAATAGAATTCTGTCTGGTCATCTCCTTAAGAAATATGCGTTTTTACTGCTGCAGTCTCCCTGAAGTAGTTCTTTGGGGAATCAGGAAAAATCCAGTATGTCAATCTTTCTTCCCTGTTAAATAATCACCTAGAGTATCAGGTAAATGTCACATTCATTCATTCACTTTTTTCCCCAACAAATATCCATGAATGCTGACTATATGTCAGGCACTGTCAGGCCTTAGGGATGAGAAATTAACTAAAGACTTTGCTTCTCGGATTGAACTAACAGAGAAAGGTCAAATGGCACTAACTACTGTGGAATAAACACAGAGGGTAATGGGCAGAGGGAGGGAGAAAGTGTTATATATCTGGTAGTCAGGAAATTCTCTCTGGTATAGTCACATTTGAGCGGCATGTAAAGAAACGAAGAAATCAGTCAAGCTGGAATCTGGGGGAACGTTTTCAAGGCAGTGGTGACATAGTGTGCAAAGGCTCTCAGGCTGCAGTGTTCTTGGTCTGTTTGGGGAAAAGTGAGAAAGCTGGTATGGTTGGAATAGAATGATGAAGGACCAGGGCTGTAGAAAGAAAGGTCAGATGCTCCACAAAGAATAGGTCATTAAGTCTCTGTAGGTTATGATAAGGATTTTGTTTTTATTCTGAAAGAGACTGTTGAATTACCTCATTATTATTTTTTAATTTAGTTTTTTATTGAAGGATAATTGCTTTATAGAGTTTTGTTGTTTTCTGTCAAACCTCAATATGAATCAGCCATAGGTATAACCTCATTATTATTTTCGAAGGATCAGTCTGGCTTCTGTGATGAGAATAGCTTTGCAAGCAGTTGTTGGGACAGAGAGGCCAGTTCAGAGGCTTCCTGTATTGTTCAGGTGAGTAATGATGATGGGTTGGTTTAGGGAAATGTGGCGCAGGTGGTATCAAGCAGGTAGATTCTGGAGTAATTTTGAAGACAGAGCTGAGAAATTAGATGATGGATTGAGTGTGGCATGAGAAAAGATAAAGAAGACTCTCAGTTTTGTTCTACAGATCATTGTCTTGAGCTCTGCTATGGAACTATATCTCAGGTTTAGAAGTGAGAGGAAACAGGATTCAACTCTGCACACTGTCAGTGGTTTTCTTAAATGATATGAGCTTCAGTTTCTCCAAAGGTGTGCGCCTGTGTGCTCAGTCACTCTGGTGAGGTCTGACTCTTTGTGACCCTAAGGACTGAGCCCGCCAGGCTCCTCTGCCCATGGGGATTCTCCAGGCAAGAATACTGGAGTGGGTTCTCATGACCTCCTCTGGGGGGACTTTCCTGGCCCAGGTACTGAACCTGCATTTCTTATGTCTGCTAAATTGGCAGGCTGGTTCTTTCCCACTAGTGCCATTTGGGAAGCCCATACCTCACTAATAATTATACTAATAAGATACACTATCTTCAAGGTTTAAATTAAATAATAACCATAACTGTATTAAACTGTATATTGACATCTTAAAATCCATAGCAACACTATGAGAGAAGTGATGTTATTCCAATCACATGGACTCCAAAATCACTGCAGATGGTGACTGCAGCCATGAAATTAAAAGACGCTTGCTCCTTGGAATAAAAGCTATGATCAACCTAGAAAGCATATTAAAAAGCAGAGACATCATTTTACCAACAAAGATCTGTCTAGTCAAAGCTATGATTTTTCCAGTAGTCTTGTATGGATGTGAGAGTTGGACTATAAAGAAAGCTGAGGGTTGAAGAATTGATGCTTTTGAGCTGTGGTGTTGGAGAAGACTCTTGAGAGTTCCTTGGACAGCAAGGAGATCCAACCAGTCCGTCCTAAAGGAGATAAGTCCTGAATATTCATGGGAAGGACTGATGCTGAAGCTGAATCTCCAATACTTTGGCAACCTGATGTGAAGAACTGACTCACTAGAAAAGACCCTAATATTGGGAAAGATTGAGGGCGTGAGGAGAAGGGGATGACAGAGGATAAGATGGTTGGATGGCATCACTGACTCAATGACCATGAGTTTGAGTAAGCTCCGGGAGTTGGTGATGGACAGGGAAGCCTGTCCATGGGGTCCATGCAGTCCATGGGGTCACCAAGAGTTGGACACGACTGATTGACTGAACTGATGGATGAGGAAACTAAAACATGAAGGGATTACAGAATTTGTTAATGGTCATATAAAGAGCTAGATATGGGATTTGAAAACAGATCTGTCTCATACCGGAACCCAAGTCCCCAAACGGTTCATTGAAAACTATAAAAATAATAATAATCATACTAATATTAATGTAGTAGCTAACATTGGACAGCATGCTATATCTTTTATTTCCTCAAGTACAGTATTTCTTTTATTTCTTACAACTTCCTTGGTAGGAAGTTGTCCACGTGTTATCTTTCTTTCACAAATGAGAAAGTAGAGACTTGTTCATATTGCATTGGCAATCAGCTCACACACTTGGAAGCCTGGCTCACAACTCAACACTGCACAGAGCAGTCTGCTCAAGTAATGCCAAGTGGCCTGTCTATACTAAGGATTCAGTGTATATCCCTTCTTAGATGTGGGGGAAGGGAGAGTATGTGGGAAAGCTGAATGTAGAAATTCTTATAAAAACCCCTAAAGCTCTGAGGAACATCAGGTACCTGCCCACATAAGATGCCAGAGCAGTAGGCAGGAAGTGGCCACTTCAGCTCTCTGGCACATTTCTCTGAGGTTAATATTGCAAGATGTTAATCTGCTTCTTCCTCCAAACCCAGAATTTATTGCATTTCTTCATTGTTTTTATTTTTCAGATATGATAAAGTATTTACCAGAAAGCACACCACTTTTGCAATTCATAAGTACTCTCCTTTTACCAGTAAATCCAATAGTTTCATGTTGACAGGAAAAAAAAAAAGAATACAAGTGAAAACATGGCTATCTTTGGGATTTTTCTCCCCCTTGGAGAAATAAAAGCAAAAAGAAAAGAAAAAAAAAAAAAAACCCCAACTATTTTAAAGGTAAAATCTAACTGTATTTGACAGATTAGAAAGAGGAAAAATGTTATTTGCTATCAAACAACAGTAATGGATTGGTTTCCTTTTGTTTCATTGCAAATCCAACTGAATTTTTTTTTCCGAGATCTTGTTTTTTCTTGCCAGGATCTGGTCAAAATCTCACAGGAATTAAATCAATTCTTTATAAATCTACTTTTAGAATGGCAGAAATTAGAGACAGTTGTGGACAGAACTCCTTAGAACTGTCCTTGGTCATTTAAGATGGAAAATCCATTTATTCTGATGGTGAAATGCAGCTACAGGGATGTTTCTGTACCTTTTGCTGCACTATGGGAAATGCAGTAAAAGTAGTACTCAGGACACTTACTGGTGGTTGAAGTATGATGTTGTGATCTAGAATACTAAAGGTGCAGACATTTTTGAACACCCTTGACATTTTGAACACCCATGACTAAGCATTCACATATACGAATTCAGTCTTCACAACCACCACCAGAGTGAGACAGTTTTTGTCCTTCTCATTTCAGAGATGAGGAAATAGTCTCAGAGAATCGAAATTGTCTAAAATACCTATGGAGTACAGTATACGGGGAGCTACTAGGGTATACATCCGTAATTGCCTGATAGCTTCTCATGGCTGCTGTACATTGCAACACCTTTTCTTAGCATCTTAACCCTCTTTTAGGGCTTCCCTGGTAGCTCAGCTGGTAAAGAATCTGCCTGCAATGCAGGAGACCCTGGTTCAGTTCCTGGGTTGGGAAGATCCCCTGAAGAAGGGAAAGGCTACCCACTCCAGTATTCTTGGGCTTTCCTGATGGGTCAGCTGGTAAAGAATCTGCCTGCAATGCGGGAGACCTGGGTTTGACCCCTGGGTTGGGAAGATCTGAAGAAGGGAATGGCTACCCACTGCAGTATTCTGGCCTGGAGAATTCCATTGATTGAATAGTCCATGGGGTCACAAAGAGTCTGACACAACTAAGTGACTTTCACTTAACCCTCTACTAACTTCCCTGTAAAATGGGGGTATGCATTTTCTGAAAAGATTAACTTTAGATAACATATGTAAAGTGTACAGTATAATGTCTGGCATGTTTGAGGAAGTTTTGTTATTTCTGTTTTCTTTTTTTTATTTGTTTGTTTTACCAAGTGTACTCATTTCCATTTTATGGAGATCTATGACCAGAGTACTAAGGAAAACCATCAAAGTTCCCAATGGTCTCCTGACATTGAAAAGTAGAGAAGGAATGCAAATTATTAGATTATTAAGTTAGTAAGGAGCTATTAATTCTATGTAATATGTGATATATAATATAATACTATACATATATTTTAACCTTAATGGTTTTATTTGGTGCATGTGTCAGTCCAAGCTTGGAGATAGGTACACTCTAGGCTTCCCAGGTGGCTCACTGGTAAAGAATCTGCCTGCCAGTGCAGGAAACGTTAAGAGACATGGATTTGATCCCTGGGTCAGGAAGATCCCCTGGAGGAGGAAATGGCAAACCACTCCAGTATTCTTGCCTGGAAGATTCCACAGACATAGGAGCCTGGGCTGCAGTCCATGGGATTGCAAAGACTCCACATGACTAAGTACACACGTAGACCAACAGATGCACAGATGTGTATACGTATGTGTGCTGTGCTACTGTGTTTTACAAATATAATACTATAAGATATAAGGTTATAGTATTACAATGATATATGAAAGTTATAATGTTACAGCTGTATGTAACATGGCTACAGTCCACAGGCAGAATTTCTTCTTCCTTGGAGTACTTTACTTTTCCCCTCAAGATCTTTCACCTAATCAGAGGAAGTCCACCCCAATTACCAATTGAAGAATAACCTTCAACTGATTGCAGAGTATTCACCACATCTGCATAATATCTTTATAGCAATACCTAAATTAATGTTTAATTATTTGGGTACTATTGCCTACAAAATTAACACATAAGACTATCTATCACAGTACTTATTTGCCTCACTGTGCAACAGCAGGAAACTTGTCTGAATCATTTTATCACACTTGATAATCAAAGATCCAGGCTGTTATTATTTTTTAGATTATCTCCATGGGGATAGGGGAATCAATAGAGGAAGAGGCATTGCTTTTCCTTGAGTCTGCACATTTTCCTTAAAAAGTAGCTATTGTAGTATTTGTTCTTACTTACTGAATTATTTGCAAAATGCCTTGAATTCAATATTTTCTTGAAGGCAAACACTTGTTAAATTATTCATAGTGCTTCTTTCTAAGAATAATTCGATTACCTGCTGCCTACATCAGCTAGGAGACTGTAGTACTGAAATTTGAGATTTATAATATTTTATGTGCATTTTTCCTTGACTAATCTATCCTGTATTTAGAAATGGGAAAATGATAAACTCTGAAAGCAATTTATGGAGTGTGCTTTATGCTGATGGGGTTTGGGATTTTAGAAAAGGTGATCAGAGAAGGCTTTGCTGACAAATTGACATTTGAATAAACATCAGAAAGAAATGAAGAGGAGAGGCATGTAATCATCTGGGCAAAATGTATTCTAGGCAAAATTCATCTGAGTGAAGAATGTATGGTGTACTCTGGCACAAATGAAATGGTGTGACTAGAAGGGATTTAATGAGAGGAAAGTGGTAATAAAAGAAAGCAGTTGTTAGATTATTTTTTAATAATACTCCCTTCCCTACTTCCATGAGAGGATATACTTCCTTGCTCCAATTTCGTTGATTTGTCAATGTAACTGGCATTGAAACTGATAAATATGCTGCTCAGATCTTCTTCAAAAAAGCCTGCTTCAACCATCGTAACTGGAACTAGAACTTCCAGTTCTAGTGTGGTCCCTCTGATACATTACAGTGTTCACACAGAGACAAAACTTCTACTGGACTGTTCTTGGCCAGCTACTGTTCATTGCCTGTGCATGAGCACCAGTATCATTTTTGTGGAATGTAATCTCCCTTGCATAGGACTTTAAACTCAAAGATTGCACATCAGTCTAGCTGAAACTTTCTTAGAACTGCACTGCAATCCGATATTCACACTGCCTATTTCTTCCTCCCCTCATTACAAAATTATCAGACTTGGATTGCAGCTTTGCAATGAAAATTCTTCTGCCTAATAGTATCTATACCCATTGTCCTTCACGTGCCTTCCCCTACTGAATCTCTTACAATTCCAATCCATTTCTAGCATCTGGTTTTTAGCAGAGCTGAACACAGTACACTTAACCTAGCTTCATACTGTTACATTGTATTCCCTGCAGATTGATTTTGGATGGTCATGTGGCATGCACTGAGGAAAGATAAGGAGTATGTGAAGCAAAACCAGACCCTATCTGTAGTTTGAATCAATTGCCCCGAGCCTAGACGACCACCACAGAACCACAATCATTCCATAGCTATGAGCATATAGGTGACTTACAATGCTATGCTAATGTTTGCTATATAGCAAAGTGACTCAGCTATATATATATACACACATTTTTAATAAACAGTATTTTCCAGCTTTCATATCACTAAAATGGGAAGGGTAATGTAACCTAATAAAAGGACTGCTGTAAAAATTAATTGCCCTCATGTACAGGATAAACATTTTAGGAATATCTACAAGGAATTTAATTTGTTTAAAAAGGACAAGTTGACAAATAGCTAAAGTGATCATGGAAAAATACATCCAGTTTAAATTTGGCAAACATGCTGAAATAGATAGATTAAGGTAAGATAAAGAGAGCAAATAAAATATATATGTATATAGTAACCGATGGTGATTATAAAATAAGGACTATATTCTCAAAAAACATCCCAGTGATATGTAGTAAGACACAAATTAATGAATGGATCCAAATAGCAGTTGTGCTTCTGTTTCTTAACATGATATAAAAATGTGTAAGCATCATGGCCAGCAGATGAAACTTATAGCACCTATAAGAAAATTTATGACCAAAGCATAAAATAAGAAGACCCATGGAATTAGAGGTTTGTTTGTATTGTAGTTTCTTTCATGACCAACTTTAATTCATTCACATATGAAAGTGTTATTTAAAATTAGAAACAGTTGTTTAGTCACTCAGTGTGTCTGACTCTGCCACCACATGGACTGCAGCATGCCAGGCTTCCCAGTTCTTCACCATCTCCAGGATCTTGCTCAAACTTATGTCCTTTGAGTCAATGATGCCATCCAATCAGATCATCCTCTGTCGTCCCCTTCTCCTGCCTTCAGTCTTTCCCAGCATCAGGATCTCATCCAGGGACTTCATGCTCCGTATCAGGTAGCCAAAGTACTGGAGCTTCAGCTTCAGCATCATCCTTCCAATGAATATTCGGGACTGATTTCCTTTAGGATGGCCTGGTTGGGTCTCTTTGCAGTCCAAGGGACTCTCAAGAGTCTTCTCCAACACCACAGTTCAAAAGTGTCAATTCTTTGGTACTCAGATTACTTTACAGTCCAACTCTCACATCTGTATGTGACTCCTGGAAAAACCATAGCTTTGACTATACAGACCTTTACTGGAAAAGTGATGTATCTTTAATATGCTGTCTAGGTTTGTCATAGCTTTTCTTACATGGAGCAAGCGTGTTTTAATTTCATGGCTGCAGTCTCCATCCCAGTGATTTTGGAGCCCAAGAAAATAAAGTCTGTCACTGCTTCCATTGCATCCCTATCTATTTGCCACGAAATGATGAGACCAGATGCTATGATCTTAGATTTGTGAATGCTGTTTTAAGGCAGCTTTTTTACTCTCCTCTTTCACCTTTATCAAGAGGCTCTTTAGTTCCCATTCTCTTTCTGCTGTAAGAGTGGTGTCATCTACATATCTGAGGTTATTGACATTTCTCCCTGCAATATTGATTCCAGTTTGTGATTCATCTAGCCTGGCATTTCACATGATGTACTCTGCATATAAGTTTTGTAAACAGGGTGACAATATACAGCCGTGATGTACTCCTTTCCCAATTTGGAACCAGTCCGTTGTTCCATGTCTGGTTCTAATTGTTGCTTCTTGACCTGCATACAGATTTCTCAGGAGGTAGGTAAGGTGGTCTGTTATTCCCATCTCTCTCAGAATTTTCCACAGTTTATTGTGATCAACATAGTTAAAGGCTTTCAGTTCAGTTCAGTTCAGTTGCTCAGTCGTGTCCGACTCTTTGCGACCCCATGAATCACAGCACGCCAGGCCTCCCTGTCCATCACCATCTCCCAGAGTTCACTCAAACTCACGTTCATCGAGTCAGTGATGCCATCCAGTTAGCTCATCCTTTGTTATCCCCTTTTCCTCCTGCCCCCAATCCCTCCCAGCATCAGAGTCTTTTCCAATGAGTCAACTCTTCACATGAGGTGGCCAAAGTACTGGATTTTCAGCTTTAGCATGAGTCCTTCCAAAGAACACCCAGGGTTGATCTCCTTTAGAATGGACTGGTTGGATTTCCTTGCAGTCCAAGGGACTCTCAAGAGTCTTCTCCAACACCACAGTTCAAAAGCATCAATTCTTCAGCACTCAGCTTTCTTCACAGTCCAACTCTCGCATCCATACATGACCACTGGAAAAACCATAGCCTTGACTAGACGGACCTTTGTTGGCAAAGTAATGTCTCTGCTTTTCAATATCTAGGTTGGTCATAACTTTTCTTCCAAGGAGTAAGCATCTTTTAATTTCATGGCTGCAATCACCATCTGAAGTCTTTATTATAGTCAATAAAGCAGAAGTAGATGTTTTTCTGGAACTCTCTTGCTGTTTTGATGATCCACTAGGCTTCCCTGCTGGCTCAGAGGTTAAAGCGTCTGCCTCCAATGCGGGAGACCTGGGTTCTATCCCTGGGGTGGGAAGATCCCCTGGAGAAGGAAACGGCAACCCACTCCAGTATTCTTGCCTGGAGAATGCCATGGACGGAGGAGCCTGGTAGGCTACAGTCCACGGGGTCACAAAGAGTCGGACACGACTGAGCGTCTTCACCTCACTTCACCTCTTGCTTTATCGATGATCCAGCAGATATTGGCAATTTAACCTCTGATTCCTCTGCCTTTTCTAAATCCAGCTTGTACATCTGGAAGTTCTTGGTTCACATACTGTTGAAGCCTAGCTTGAAAGTTCTGAGCATGACCTTGCTTGCATGTCAAGTGAGTGCAATTGTGTGGTAGTTTGAACATTCTTTGGCATTGCCCTTTTTTGGGATTGGAATGAAAACTGACTTTTTCCAGTCCTGTGGCTACTGCTGAGTTTTCCAAATTTGCTGGCATATTGAGTACAGCACTTTCATGGCATCATCTTTTAGGATTTGAAATAGCTCAGCTGAAATTCTATCACCTCCACTAGCTTTGTTCATATTGATGCTTCCTAAGGCCCATTTGACTTTACACTCCAGGATGTCTGGCTCTAAATGAGTGATCACACCATCATGGATATCCTAAGACCTTTTTTGTATAGTTCTTCTGTGTACTCTTGTCATCTCTTGTTAATGTATTCTACCTCAATAATATAGTAATAGAATTTAGAATAAAGGAAAAGGAACATAACTGTTTCAACATACATAGAAAAGGCATTTGATAAAAGTCAAATTTCTACCTTAAGGAGTACTAGAACAGAATTCCCTTGGCATTATTTCTATAATGAACTTTATGCTTAATTTTGAGATTGTTTAATTATTCCAGTTTAGAAAACAATTTAGTGACTATCTTAACATCTAAAATATACATATTCTAAAACATACACACAGCAGTAGTCATTACTTTTTAATATTCTTCTCCTTTGTCCATGGGATTCTCCAGGCAACAATAATGGAGTGAGTTGCCAAGTCCTCTTCCAAGGGATATTCCCAACCCAGGGATCAAATCCACATCTCTTATGTCTCCTGATTGGCAGGCAGGTTCTTTACCACTGGTGCTACCTAATAAGTCCCAACCACAAATGAGCTCTATCAAAAATTCATCTCTGTTACTTTTTTTTCAACCATCTAACATGTGAAAAAAAACTATCAGTTCTTTTATCTGATCTAGTGTAAGGACACACAATAATCCACTAGGTAAATGGAAGTCTTCTGATGGAGCATTCAACATATTTGGTTACTGAGATTGTTTTACAGACTTTATTCTTATAAATAACTCTGGGGCTTAAAATGGGAACTATTCATAAAAAGACTTGACAGAACTTATGTTGAACACTCATAGTAATTCCAAATAAATACTATTAGTTGGTGTCTGATATATTACACAAAATGCATTTGATTTCAGAAATTAAATTCTGAAAAGTATAACGTTAGTTTCTAGAATGCTAAGCCCTACAATTACTTCACCCTTTTTGTGGTTCTTTCTATATCATCTTTGTTCTTCCCAAACCTTTTTTCTGCCCAAATTTAACAGCACTGAAATTTTCCTTATTTTCAACATTGTAATCCATTTTTAATGTCCCTTCAATGTTTTCATCAGAAGAGAGAAAAAAGCAAATATGAATGGTGAGTAAATTGTTTTTTATACTCCCATGAAGAACTTATGAATGGAATCCTGGAGTTTATACTTTCTAAAGGTGTTAAATATTAATGATTATACCTATTTATTTTAATAAAACAATTACTATGAAATATAAATAGAGAAAACATTTGGTCATTTAGTATATAAATTGTATCCTGCTAGTCATCAGCACATCTCCACATCAATAACAAAAATGATTTATTTTCTCAATGGAGAAAGTATTTAATACCTACTAAAGAGGAGAGTGAAAAAGTTGGCTTAAAGCTCAACATTCAGAAAATGAAGATCATGACATCCAGTCCCATCACTTAATGGGAAATAGATGGGGAAATAGTGGAAACAGTGTCAGATTTTATATTTTGGGGGCTCCAAAATCACTGCAGATGGTGACTGCAGCCATGAAATTAAAAGACGTTTACTCCTTGGAAGAAAAGTTATGACCAACCTAGATAGCATATTCAAAAGCAGAGACATTACTTTGCCGACTAAAGTCCGTCTAGTCAAGGCTATGGTTTTTCCAGTGGTCATGTATGGATGTGAGAGTTGGACGGTGAAGAAAGCTGAGCACCGAAGAATTGATGCTTTTGCACTGTGGTGTTGGAGAAGACTCTTGAGAGTCCCTTGGACTGCAAGGAGATCTAACCAATCCATTCTGAAGGAGATCAGCCCTGGGATTTCTTTGGAAGGACTGATGCTAAAGCTGAAACTCCAGTACTTTGGCCACCTTGTGTGAAGAGTTGACTCATTGGAAAAGACTTTGATGCTGGGAGGGATTGAGGGCAGGAGGAGAAGGGGACGACCGAGGATGAGATGGCTAGACGGCATCACTGACTTGATGGACGTGAATCTGAGTGAACTCCGGGAGATGGTGATGGACAGGGAGGCCTGGCGTGCTGTGATTCATGGGGTCGCAAAGAGTTGGACACGACTGAGCGACTGAACTGAACTGAAATAGTCCAGATTTATTTATGGATTCTCATTTTGCTGTAATGAGAATTCATGAATTTGATACTATCGAGGTATACCATCATTTCAGTTCAGTTTAGTCTGACACTGTTTCCACAGTTTCCCCATCTATTTCCCATAAAGTGATGGGACCAGATGCCATATGTGACAGCTAAGGAACTATGTATCCAGGAATTTAAGTAACTTGATTGATGTCATTTATCCTATCAGGTTTCCCTTTATCCTGAAGTCAGCATCAGCAACATATTCTACATCTAACTGGACCTGAGAAGATGGAGATGAACCCGTGAGAGTTTTAGTGCATTATGGGTCAGTGGACTAAGCTCAATTTGACACTGCAAAAAACAGGGCAGTAATAGAAGACAACACTTTTCATTATATACTTTTCATACTAAGTCACTTAATAAAGACATAGTGATTTCTACTATAGTCTAGTACAATAAGGTCCTTGGTGGATAGCAAAGATACGTAAACACCTCAAGGAGTAGATACACGATCTGGTGAGAAAAGACCGATAGACACCGTTAATAATTCCCAATAATTGATTGACAATTCAACCTGATTGGACCTAAAATAGATTCTGTAGGTTCAATTGGGATATTTTACAAATTTCCCACTGAGAATAAACCTGTCAGATCACTTGCCCTTTGCTATGTCAACATTTATTATAAAATTTGAGCAGAGGCAAACTAAGTTGTATGATGGACATTCTATTAAACAATGAAAATAGTTCCTTATGGAAAGAATGGGAATAATTTTGCTCTTTAGCCATTTGTTTGGGAAATATTTAATAGTTGTTGACTTGAAGCTTTTTTCCTTACCCCAGTTCTCTGATTCCCCAGCACCAACTTGGATGTACAGAAATGCAATTCAGTTCTGACACTGATTAACTGGAGTTAGCCCAGCCTCTTTTGGTTAATTCTATCTCATATGTTAAGTATCTACTGAGTCACCTCAGTCATATTCAACTCTTTGTGACCCCATGGACTGTATGTAGCCCACCAGCTCCTCTGTCATAGGATTATCTAGGCAAGAATACTGAAGTGGATTGCCATTTCCTCCTCCAGGGGATCTTCCTGACTCAGGGATCAAACATGGTCTCCCACATTGCAGGAAGATTCTTTAACATTTGAGCCACTAGGGAAGCCTACTATTTATTGTAAAGAATATAATTCACTTTAATATAAAGAATACAATACACCTTACTACAAAGGAAACAACAGCCAGATGGAAGAGATGCATAGAGTAAGGTATGGGGGAAGATTTAGGGGTGTGTTTTCATGTTTCCTCTGGGTGGACCAGTCTCACAGAACCTGGATATGTTTACCAGCCCAGAAGCTCTCTGAGCCCCATCCTGTGGGTGTTTTTCTGGAGTTTTCATTACATAGATACACTTGATTAAATCATTGACACTGGCAATTGAATTCAACCTTCAGTGAGGTCAGAGGTGGGGTTGAAATTCCATCCTCTAATGACATGGTTTTTGCCTCTGAGAATCAGCCCCCATCCTGTGCTATTTAGAGTCCACCAATAGTGACTTCACTAGTATAAACTCAGATATGATTGAAAAGAGCTCATTATTAATGACAAAAACTATTTCTATCCTTCAGGAGATTCTGAGCATTTTAGGAGCTCTGTTCCAGGAGCCAGGGACAAGGACTAAAGATTTCTCACTGTACTTCAAGGCTGAATGAAACATCTTTAGACCAACTCTGTATTTATTGTCAAGATTATCAAACAGTGTTTGAAGAAATAGCTAAAGCTTGGAAAGGTATCACTTTTGATAGCTAATAATAATAATAATAAAAAAATTTATCTGGGGCTCTTATGGGCCAGGTAAATGCATTCAGATTTGAGACTGAGAATAGGACTATGCACTCCCATCATATAAAAGTCAATATGTGTCCAATATTTTTTTCTGTGAATTACAAAAGGGAAACTTTTGTTTTCTTAGCTTCTACCTCTGGCAGTTTTTCCTGAGTGGAAAGTAAAAAAGAACTGGTGAATCAGGAAAATTTAGGTGCTACAATTTGCATGCTAGCCTAGATAAATCTCTGCATTTCTCTGTTTCTTTGAATATTGAATTGAGCACAGATATTCTTCACAACTTTGTTTACCTAATTATGAATCCTAAGTCTATCAAATTATAATTGAAAACTTTTCTTTTTCCACTCCTGATAAGAACGTAATTAATTACATCTTTCTCCTCTAGAACAGTGTTTGACATTTACAGTAAGCGGACATTTTATAGGGTTCCTGAATTTGTGAAGTTTTTTATTGCTTTCTCATTACTGTTTTTATGGATGTTTAAGGAAATGGCAACCCACTCCAGTACTCTTGCCTGGAAAATCCCATGGGTGGAAGAGCCTGGTAGGCTATAGTCCATGGTGTCACAAAGAGTCGGACACGACTGAGTGACTTCACCTCACCTTCATCATATTAGGGACTTCCCTGATGGTGCAGATGGTATAGAATACATCTGCAATGCAGGAGACCGGGTTCTATCCCTGGGTTGGAAAGAGCCCCCAGAGAAGGGAATGGCAACCCACTCCAGTATTCTTGCCTGGAGAATTCCATGGACAGAGGAGCCTGATGGGCTATATTAGTTTCCTATTTTGAAACAGATCAGCCTGCATAATGACCTTAATAAAATTATTGTTGTAGAGGTTCAGAGATCCTAGATTTGATTTAAAATGATCTATTATTACTATTTTTAATCAGGCATCTGATGTTTACTTTTCCATCTCATTCATCTTTTAAAAATTAAATATATATATGTATTTTTATATATTCTTTATTCAGATTATTTTCCCATGTAGGTTATTAGAGTATTGAGTAGAATTCTCAGCGCTATTCAGTAGACCCCTTCAAAAGTATTGCTTCTGTTTCCTCTAGTCTTGAAGAGTTCCTGTGATCAAGCCTCACTGGCCTTTAAACTCAAATATCTGGGGGTGCCTCTTCTCGATGCCAGACCCCCAAACTTGGGAGCCTGATGTGGGCCTCAGAACTCTCACTCCTGTGGGAGGACCTCTGTGATGTAATTGTTTTTCAGTTTATGAGCTTCCTACCCGATGGGTATGGGATGTGAGTGCTTTGCAAATCTCATCTCATTGTGCTTCTTCATTGTCTTTGGAAGTAGAGTATATTTTTTGTTAGGTTCCAGATCTTTTTTTGTCAATGAGGGTTCAGTAGTTAGTTGTGATTTGAGTGTTTCCTGAGAGGAGGTGAGCTCAGTTCCCTCTACTCTGCCGTCTCATCTGGGCATCAGCCAAAAATTATCTATTATTTTTAAAATGACCTATATCAATATTTGCTTTTATACTTTATCCAAAATAAAGTGTCTTTTGCTGCTTGTTACTTGCAACTTTGAAGGAGTTCAATTTCTAAGAAAAATAAGCTTCTCCTCTGTAGTGAAAGAAAGATATATTTTGGCAAACCTAGATGCATGGCCAGGCTTCCCTGGCAGCTCAGGCAGTAAAGTATCCACCTGCAGTGCAGAGACCCGGCTTCAGTCCTTGGGCTGAAAATAGCCTGGTGAAGGGAATGGCAACCCACTCCTGTATCCTTGCCTGGGAAATCCAAAGGACAAGGGAGCCTGGCAGACTATAATCCATGGGGTCAGAGAGGCAGACATGACTGAATGTCTAAGGAAACATGCAAATGTATGGGCAGGTAAGGCAGATGATCAAATTCAGGAAAGGGATGACCTTTTAGCCAGACTGGGAGCTATGGTTTAAAGATTGAGCTTCTGGAAACTAAATAAGGAATAGTTTGGGCTAAGATGCAGTCTGCATATAATGAAGGAGTCCCTCCAAATAACAGAAGGAAAGGGGTTTAATCCTATAATTAAATACATTTATTGAGAATTAGAAATGGAATAAGATGCATCCTAGAAATTTCACCTAGAGCCAGACATCCTGGAATGCAAAGTTAAGTGGGCCTTAGGAAGCATCACTATGAACAAAGCTAGTGGAGGTGATGGAATTCCAGTTGAGCTGTTTCAAGCCCTAAAATATGATGCTGTGAAAGTGCTGCACTCAATATACCAGCAAATTTGGAAAACTCACCAGTGGCCACAGGACTGGAAAAGGGCTGTTTTCATTCCAATCCCAAAGAAAGGCAATGCCAAAGAATGATCAAACTACAGCACAATTGCACTCATCTCACATGCTAGTAAACTAATGCTCAAAATTCTCCAAGGCAGGCTTCAGCAGTATGTGAACCATGAATTTCCAGATGTTCAAACTGGATTTAGAAAAGGCAGAGTAATCAGAGATCAAATTGTCAACATCCACTGAATCAGAAAAAGCAAGAGAGTTCCAAAAAAACATCTACTTCTGCCTTATTGACTATGCCAAAGCCTTTGACTGTGTGGATCATGACAAACTGTGGAAAATTCTTCAAGAGATGGGAATACCAGACCACCTGACCTGCCTCCTGAGAAATCTGTATGCAGGTCAAGAAGCAACAGTTAGAGCTGGACATGGAACAACAGACTGGTTCCAAATCGGGAAAGGAGTATGTCAAGGCTGTATATTGTCACCCTGCTTATTTAACTTACATGCAGTGTACATCTCACAAAATGTCAGGCTGGATGAAGTGCAAGCTGGAATCAAGATTGCCAGGAGAAATATCAATAATTTCAGATAAGGAGATAACACCACCGTTATGGAAGACAGTGAAGAAAAACTAAAGAGCCTCTTGATGAAAGTGAAAGAAGAGAATGAAAACCTTGGCTTAAAACTTAACATTCAGAAAACTAAGATCATTGCATCTGGTCCCATCATTTCGTGCAAATAAATGGAGAAACAATGCAAACAGTGAGAGACTTTATTTTGGGGTGCTCCAAAATCACTGCAGATGGTGGCTGAAGCCATGAAATTAAAGGACATTTGTTCTTTGGAAGAAAGGCTATGACAAACCTAGACAGCATATTACTGTCTAGGTTGAAACATTACTTTGCCAACACAGGTCCATCTAGTTAAAGCTATGGTTTTTCCAGTAGTCATCTATAGATGTGAGAGGTGACCTATAAAGAAAGTTGAGTGAAGTATTGATACTTTGAATTGTGGTGTTGGAGAAGACTTTTGAGAGTCCCTTGAACTGCAAGGTGATCCAACCAGTCCATTCTAAAGGAAATCAGTCTTGAATATTCATTGGAAGGACCGATGCTGAAGCTGAAGCTCCAATACTTTGGCCACCTGATGCCAAGAACTGACTCATTGGAAAAGACTCTGATGCTGAGAATTATTGAAGGCAGGAGGAGAAGGGGAGGGAAGAGGATGAAATGGTTGGATGGCATCACTGACTTAATGGGCATGAGTTTGAGGAAGCTCTGGAGGTGGTGATGAACAGAGAAGCCTGGCATGCTGCAGTCCATAGGGTCTCAAAGAGTCAGATATGACTGAGTGACGGAACTGAACTGAATTTAATTTAAAAAAATAAAGAGATGGGCATATCAGAGCACCTGACCTGCCTCTAGAGAAACCTATTTGCAGGTCAGGAAGCAAGAGTTAGAACTGGACATGGACTGGTTCCAAATAGGAAAAGGAGTACATCAAGGCTGTATATTGTCATCCTGTTTATTTAACTTCTATGCAGAGTACTTCATGAGAAACGCTGGGCTGGAAGAAGCACAAGCTGGAATCAAGATTGCCAGGAGAAATATCAATAACCTGAGATGTGCAGATGACACCACCCTTATGGCAGAAAGTGAAGAGGAACTAAAAAGCCTCTTGATGAAAGTGAAAGGAGAGTGGAAAAGTTGGCTTAAAGCTCAACATTCAGAAAACGAAGATCATGGCATCTGGTCCCATCACTTCATGGGAAATAGATGAGGAAACAGTGTCAGACTTCATTATTTTGGGGGGCTCCAAAATCACTGCAGATGGTGATTGTAGCCATGAAATTAAAAGACGCTTACTCCTTGGAAGAAAAGTTATGACCAACCTAGATAGCATATTCAAAAGCAGAGACATTACTTTGCCGACTAAGGTCCATCTAGTCAAGGCTATGGTTTTTCCTGTGGTCATGAATGGATGTGAGAGTTGGACTGTGAAGAAAGATGAGTGCCGAAGAATTGATGCTTTTGCACCGTGGTGTTGGAGAAGACTCTTGAGAGTTCCTTGGACTGCAAGGAGATCCAACCAGTCCATTCTGAAGGAGATCTGTCCTGGGATTTCTTTGGAGGGAATGATGCTGAAGCTGAAACTCCAGTACTTTGGCCACCTCATGTGAAGAGTTAACTCATTGGAAAGACTCTGATGCTGGGAGGGATTGGAGGCAGGAGGAGAAGGGGACGACAGAGGATGAGATGGCTGGATGGCATCACTGACTCGACGGACATGAGTCTGAATGAACTCCAGGAGTTGGTGATTGACAGGGAAGCCTGGAGTGCTGTGATTCATGGGGTCGTAAAGAGTCGGACATGATTGAGCGACTGAACTGAACTGAACTGATAGTAAATATTATTTGTGGTTGTTAAATGTTGAAAACTTTCTCTTTGAATTCAGAAATGAGGCAGAATACACATTTTATACATCTCCCACTTTTAATCAACATGCTCTTGGAAAACACAGATGGTACAATAAGACTAGAAAAAGAAATAAACACTTTTAAGAACTGGAATTGAAGAAATAAAACTCATTCTTTATGGACTAAGTAATTGAGTATACACAGAAACCCAAAAGAATCTATATATGAACTTATTAAAATTAATCATGAATTCATTGTGATTTGTAGATTGAATGTTCTATCAAAATCAATTGTATATCTATATAATCAACAAATGTTTAGAAAATATTGTAAATACTTTTTATAATGTTATTAAAGTCTACTATACTTAAAATATTGAATTCTGTTTGATATTATCTAGTAATGTTAGTAACTATATTATCAAGACCCAGAAATTAGACTGCCCTTGAAAAGTCTTGGAGAAGGAAATGGCAACCCATCCCAGTATTTTTGCCTGGAGAATCCCATGGACGGAGGAGCTTGGTGGGCTACAGTCCACGGGTCGCAAGGAGTCGGACACGAGTGAGTGACTTCACTTTCACTTTCACTTTGAAAAGTCTTCATACTGCAGAAATGAGTATATCAGTGATTGGGAAACTGCTCTTAAATAACTAAGACTCTAAAACTAGCCACCAAGAAAGCCTGTCACTGTAAAGGAAATAGGGATACACAACTTTTATAAGAAAATGTTATAGGACTGAATTTTCAAAGATTAAGTTTCAGAGCCATTCAATGTGAAGCCTGTTCACATAAACACAGTGACCCCATGAGGGTCCTAAGATAAAATCACAGTGAGGTGTTTCTATTTCCATTCTTTGGGTTACAACATCCTTGGACTGAAATAAAAAAGCTAAATAGGAATTTGTGAGTCAAATTGGATGAGCCTCAAAGACTCAGGCCAGTCCAAGAATAATCTTGCACAATTTCTCCTTCAAATAGTGTTGAGTATGTGTTCTTATGAGTGTTTACTCATGATTTGAAAAACTGGGCACTAACAGTTTTGCAACCTCATGGACTTTAGCCCAGCAGGCTCCTCTTTCCATGGGATTTCCCAGGCAAGAATACTGGAGTGGGTTGCCATTTCCTTCCATGGGGGATCTTCCCGACCCAGGGATTGAACCAGTGTCTCCTGCTTTGCAGGAAGATTCTTAACCACTGACACCTGGGAAGTCTTTTGAAAAAGTAGGGTATCCCTTGAAAATAAGAAAACCTGTGCCTTCCTCCCAAGTGGCTACAGGTTAGTAGAGTTGTAGTAATTAGTAGGATGGCTAGTGAGAGGTCCCAGGCTAGCCCTCTACCAGAGGTTGCTGTGTCACCATAGCTGATTGTTTGAAGCTTTTGTGATCATGTGTCTTAATATATGCCTTCCAATACGAAAATGCTTGAATTTGTTTCTCCTGCATACAAACGTCACTCCACAATGTGTATGTGCAGCAAGTATTTCTCATTTCTCCTGTGATATCTGATTAAAGTGTATTTTAGCTTTTTACTGAGAGCAACTAAAATCTATTTCATATAATACCAACTTTGTTCATTTATGCATTCAGCAAACATGAATCGAACACCTATATATTGTAATGATTAAAACAAAACCAAGATAAAGTCTAATGGTGGGAGACACCAAAGAAATACAAAAGAAACATGTAATATACTTGTTATATTAGTGATAATTTCATATCACTGTGCAACTAGTTTCTACAAGTGGACTTTAGAAACTATAGTCTTCCATCAAAGTCAGATGCAGTTCCAGTGAACCTCATAAAAATCCAATCACTATGAATTTAAAAGAAGCCTACTTGCACCATAGGCTCACACAATTCATTTATTTATGCCAACCATCAAAACTCAGGAACTAGAATCATCAGAGACAGTATAAGATATACAGATTAATTTTAAAAGTTAATTTTAGAAAGTCAGTACATAATAATTAAATACATTTAAAACCATGACAGAAATGTCTATGAGGAAGGAAGAGTTTGACCAGGGCACATACTAGTGTGGGCATACAGTGAAGATAAAATATGAGACTGTCAAAACTTCAGCTTCCCTCATGGTTGAATTTTCCTTGGGACAGGATGGTAGATTAGTTTCATTTTTGTGCCAGCCCTGATTATTTACCCTGGACTGACATAAGCACTGTGTTTGAGGAGTCTAGTTCCTGTTAAAAATCTATGTAGAATTCTTTGTTTTTCATGCTTAACCATAGGCAATACAAAGGCTTCACCTGGCAAGCTGCCCTCCTGTGGCAGGCAAGGTGCAAGAATGCACTGAAATCTTTGACAGGAGGCATCATCAAGGACTCAAACGCTTCCAACTAGTCATGCTTTTTGCATCTTTGCATTTACAGGCAAGTCCTCTTCATTCCTGGGTCTCTTTGTTTGATGCTTCACATAGAGATTCTCTTTAGGTGCCTTTGCAGAGATCTCCTTATAGGGGCCAGGGAGGCCAGGAGAACCTTGAAACCTTTTTCCTCCCTCTGACTCAGGACTCAGTACTTTCCACTCCTAATCTGACCCCTTCTCCATCTCCCCTGGCCTCTATCTAGAAAACTAGCACTGCTGTTTGGAGCTCAGCTCTCTCATCAGTTAAACAACCTCCACCTGGACTCTGGACCCATGAGCCCTTGCAAGGAGGAGAATAAAAGGGAGAAGTCAGTGCTTTCTCAGTTTAGCCAGTGGTTTACTCAGCCGTTCTCTGGACTCACAGGTTTCACCTTTGTGGTTTCGCATACTCAGATTCAATAACGGAGGATCCTCGGTTGGTTGGTGAGTTAACTGTTGTGAAACCAAGGGTACCGAAGTCTGACTGTTTAATTGTACGATGCTATTTTCTATAAGGGATTTAGACACCTGCAGATTTTCATATCCGTGCGGGCCCCTGGAACCAGTGCTCTGAGGGACAGCTGCATTTATGTCATTAAGTGATGAAAATCTTCACCATTATGTTCATTTCGGCTCGTTGTTGCCTCAGTAGGCTACTTCACCTAGCGGTTCTCTGTCTTGGCTGAGCTCCTGACAGCATGAGGCAAAGTCTCATTTTAGCACTCATGGGTATCTTTTCAGTGATAGGCACTTGCCTGAACCAGGCCCAGGGTAACCAGCACAGTCCTTCTGGACCACTCAAGGGTCTCAAGAATGTGGCCTAGGAATCGGCCCTGTGTGCAGACTAGGTTGCCAGGTGCTCCTGTTTTCCTGTCTCGCTGTATCTCACCTCCACCTGCTGCCCCCAGGTCTGGTTTGGGTATAGAAGGAGCTCTTACCCAAGGTTCCTCAAAGCTCATATCCAAAGTCATATTCTTCTAACTCCATTTGAAAACAACTTCAAGTGTCCAGTAGTAGCAACAAGAATGAGAGGAAGGTGATGTATCAGGGAGGAGAAAACTACAGCTGGCCCTTGAACAATGTGGGGGTCAGGAGCTGCAGTCTCTCCTTCACCTCTATCCCCCACTCAGAGAAAAATAAAAATTCCTGCACTACTGTCTTTACCTGAAAAATACAGGAATGGGTAAATGATTCACCCAAGTACAGGAAACTAAAACCATTTGCACAGAATTAGGACTCAAACCCCTGTTCTCTTGATTTAACATATTTTTATCTCCAGTCTAACACAAAATTTCCCCCTCACATTTAGTTACTTTAAGGTGGGCTTCCCAGGTGGCTCAGTGGTAAAGAATCTGCCTGCCAATGCTAGAGACTTGGGTTCACCAGGAGTTAGAAATGGCAACCCACTCCAGTATTCTTGCCTGGAAAATTCCATGGACAGAAGAGCCTGGTGGGCGGTGGGGTTGAAAGAGTCTGACATGCCTGAATGAGTGAGCACACAGGCAAAGTGAAGATAGACTTTTTTTTTTTTTTTTAGTCCACAAAAAGTGGACCAGAGTATTTGTATTTCAAACCCCCATTGTTCAAGGGTCAACTGTAATCTTACATGGTATCAGGCCCCTAAAATTGTTATATGCTTTATTTGTATCTAAGAATGATTCCACGTGTCTCCTAAGATCCTTTTGGATATGAGCTTGTGACTATTAGGCTTCCCTGAGAGCTCAGTTGGTAAAGAAAACACGTGCAATGCAGGAGACCCCGGTTTGATTCCTGGGTCAGGAAGCTCTGTTGGAGAAGGGATAGGATGCCCTGACTCTAATATTCTTGTGCTTCCCTTGTGCTTCAGCTGGTAAAGAATCCATCTGCAATGGGGGAGACCTGGGTTTGATTCCTAGGTTGGGAAGATCCCCTGGAGATGGGAAAGCCTACTCACACCAGTATTCTGGCCTGGAGAATTCCAAGGACTGTATAGTCCATGGGGTGGCAAAGAGTTGGACACGACTGAGTGACTTTCACTTTCATTTGTGACTGTTGTCTTAGGCTCTGTTTTAGATTCTAAGGAGTCTATAGGCCTTTTGGGTAAGGCTATGTTTCAGGAATCATAAGGCTATGTTTCAGCTATCATAGCAAGTCCCCAAATTTTCTATTAATAAATTTCTTGGCTCTCAAACAAATTCACAGATTAGTACTGCTAGGGATAGGGTAATATGGATGTGGGTACTGAACTTTCTGTAATTATTGTCACTAGACTAGGAAATAAAGTGGAGTTTATTAAGAAGAGTACACTGACTTTGGAGTCAGCACACCTAAGCTAAATTTCAGGCTCCATCCTTGGGTAGAAATATGACTTAGGCAAATTGTTTCCTAGCTCTGAGTCCCAATTTTCATAACAAGTAAAATGCCAACAGTACTTAACAGGGTTATTGTGGTAATTAGAAAAGATAATGTATTTAAAATTTCTACCCCCAGAAATAGGATTAGAACAAATAGGGTACAGAGCAAATGTTCAACAAGAAAAGGTATCTTCTTCAGTTCAGTTCGGTCGCTCAGTCATGTCTGACTTTTTGCGACCCCATGAACTGCAGCATGCCAGGCCTCCCTGTCCATCACCAACTCCCGGAATTCAACCAAACTCATGTCCATCAAGTCAGTGATGCCATCGAACCATCTCATCCTCTGTTGTCCCCTTCTCCTCCTGCCCACAATCCCTCCCAGCATCAGGGTCTTTCCCAATGAGTCAACTCTTCGCATGAGGTGGCCAGAGTATTGGAGTTTCAGCTTCAGCATCAGTCCTTCCAATGAACACCCAGGACTGGTCTCCTTTAGGATAGACTGGTTGGATCTCCTTGCAGTCCAAGGGACTCTCAAGAGTGTTCTCCAACACCACAGTTCAAAAGCATCAATTCTTCAGCGCTCAGCTTTCTTCAGAGTCCAACTCTCACATCCATACATGACCACTGGAAAAACCATAGCCTTGACTAGACGGACCTTTGTTGGCAAAGTAATATCTCTGCTTTTTCATATGCTATCTAGGTCATGACTTTCCTTCCAAGGAGTCAGTGTCTTTTAATTTCATGGCTGCAGTCACCATCTGCAGTGATTTTGGAGCCCCCAAAAATAAAGTCAGCCACTGTTTCCACTCTTTCCCCATCTGTCTGCCATGAAGTGATGGGACCAGATACCATGATCTTCATTTTCTGAATATTGAGCTTTGAACCAACTTTCTCACTCTCCTCTTTCACTTTCATCAAGAAACTTTTTAGTTCCTCTTCACTTTCTGCCTTAAGGGTGGTGTCATCTGCATATCTGAGGTGATTGATATTTCTGCCGGCAATCTTGATTCCAGCTTGTGCTTCTTCCAGCCCGGCGTTTCTCATGATGTACTCTGCATAGAAGTTAAATAAGCAGGGTGACAATATATAGCCTTGACGTATTCCTTTTCCTATTTGGAATGAGTCTGTTGTTCCATGTCCAGTTCTAACTGTTGCTTCCTGACCTGCATATAGGTTTCTCAAGAGGCGGGTGAGGTGGTCTGATATTCCCATCTCTCTCAGAATTTTCCACAGTTTATTGTGATTCACACAGTCAAAGTCTTTGGCATAGTCAATAAAACAGAAAGATAAATATGGAAGGGCAATGGCTGGTCACTGGAAGAGACAACAGGAAGTTTATTTCATCTTGCAGCTCTCAGTGGAAACTTATTTTGGTAAAGTGATATCTTTTGTAAACCAAAAAATAGGTAATGCAGCTAGGACGTAAGAGGAATTGAAACAGAAATAGTAAGAGTTAATAGGCATACCTTGGAGATATTGCATGTTTGGTTCCAGATCACCATAGTAAAGTGAATATTGCCATAAAGTGAGTCCTAAGAACTTTTTAATTTCCCAGTGCATATAAAAATTGTGCTTCCAATATACTGTAGCTTAATTAGTATAATAGCATTATGTCTGATATAAACAATGTACATACCTTAATTAAAAAGTACTTTATTATTAAAAATAAAAAAGCTACCAATAACTTGATCCTTAAGTGTATTGTAATGCTTTTGCTGAGTATTTGAATATTGTGAGAATTACTGAAATGTGACACACAGATTTGAAGAGAGGAAGTGCTTTTGAAAAAATGGTGCCAATAGACTTCCTTAATGCAAGGTTGCCAGAAAACATCTATTTCTAGATGTAGTGTCTGTAAAGCACAATATAATGAGGAATGCTTGTACACAAAATGAAATAATAGCATCTCCTGTTTTTCTTTTTTCTGGTGTTTCATGACCTCTTGACTTTTTAAAGTTCCTAATTCTGTGTGTTTCTCTTTGCAATTTGAGTACAATAAGTCTCTCAATTTCAACAGTTTCTAATTTCAAGTTTCAACTGCCTAGGAGAGAAACCAGCCTCAATATATAAGCAGGTCTTAGATCTAAATTGTCAGTGAAATCTGACTGGTTTAGCATGGATCAGATGCCCAGGCCTGGACTGATCAACTTTATCCAAGGTGGTTGGATTATGTAACTGTACTTGCAGCTTTGACTGTGGTTGCAGAATGTGGGAGAGGAGATGGAAATACTGTTTGGAAATTGACTAAAGTGGAGGGAGAAGAAAAAATGGGCATCTCTATCAGAGAAAAGTTATTGATATTTCATTTGCTCATAACCTAGTTAAGCATATGTTTTTACCTGAGTTCTTAATGAAGGGCAGTGTGTTGGTCACATCTGTAACTGCTGCTGCTAAGTCGCTTCAGTCGTGTTTAACTCTGTGTGACCCCATGGACTTCAGCCTACCAGGCTCCTCTGTCCGTGGGATTTTCCAGGCAAGAGTACTGGATTGGAGTGCCATTGTCTTCTCCGCACATCTGTAAAACACTGAAATAATCAACAAAAATGAACGAAAATGCAGAGGTAGAATTTCTATGTAGTAAAAGTTTTACCTGGTTAAAGGTGAAGTGAGGAGCAGCTTTGAAGTCATATGTATATATTAAGAAGAATTGAGAAAAATCTAATTGTACATTTCAAGGAAGAATGATTTCTTCCTGAAGCAAATTGTGAGCATGTTAAAACCAACCTCATTCTCCATCCAATTCACTTCTTGCTATTGCCACTGAGAAAAATCACACCATGAGACCAAAGCTAAGGATATTGAAACAGTTATCTTCAGAAGTCTATAATTTGTTAAACATTTATGTATATTTATAATCTTGCATAAGTACCCATTACTATTGTCTTGTTATTGTATTACATATACTAACAGACATTTTAATATGCACATATATATTGCTTTAAATAGGAAGTATATTGCATATACCTGCTTTTATACCTCACCATATTTTCATGTTTATAATATGGACAAATTATTAAGCATATAGTTTAATTCCTATTTAAAACAACACATATATAAACATATATTTTGGATGTGTAAAAGTGTGTATAAGATAAAGTCATATAAATGATAAACATTTAATTTTCTAAATATTGAACTCTAAGATTTAAATAAACCTTCTGGAAGAGTATCTCAAATGTAAGGCAGTTCTAAAGATCTAAATTTTCTTCCACATTTTGAGATACTTGTGTATTCTCCACGGTAGAACATACTGTTTATTAACTCAATATTTTTTTAACATTAAAGGCTTCTATGATTATATCTTCTTTCTTAATTAGTCTTGTAAGTGATTTTCTTTTTTATTTTTGGTTTTCCCATAAAATTTGCTCTTGGGTATTTTAATTTTTTCACTCAATATCTATTTTCTAACTTATTGTGTTCTGCCATTATTTTTATTGATCCCTCTCTTTGGATTTTATAAAATCGTTTAGTTTTGTTTTACAAAAAAGATTTGCATCAAATTCCTAGTCCATTTTATTTTACTTTTCATGTTTAATAATAAATTGTTTATATGATTTATGGATTAGCCACCTAAGAAGACTTGGCCTACATAGCTTGCATTTTGTTATGCAGTGTTTTTTATTGTTCTTTTAAAAAATATGTTGCATTTTTGTTTTGATTCTCTTTTCCCATTTTTTACTTACAGATATCTGCTAAAAATATTGTAGAAATTAAAGTTTAAATTATTATACTCATTCATAGCTTCTTAACATTTTAAGCATTGCATAAGGTTCTAAAATTTCTATTTAATTATATTGAGACTCTTCACATCTAATACAGAATTAGTGTCATCATATATGCAACAGGACAGTGTATAATGTACATAAGTGAATTCATGAAAAATATAACTTGAATGACATTCTTCTTACCTGAAAAAGCAAAAACTACCTAGAACTGAGAAAGGAAAAAACCAGCCCTGTTGATAAGCAGACCGCAGCAAACACAGAAAAGGCCATTGGGAAAACCAACATAAAACAGTGATTCTCCGAAGGCTAAAGGATAGCTGCAAAATTACTTGATGAATGTACCCAAATCAGAGCTAATCCTCACTTCCCTGTTGTTAGAATCACCCAGTACAAGTTTAAAACTCAGAAAAATCTTCCTGCCTCTTCCTTATAACATACTCCATCTTTCCCCTTGTTCATTCTGCCTGTAACAGCAACTTACTAGACCACCACTGTTGGCCTGAGTGACCAAAAATGTGTTCCTTGTGCTGATTCTCTGATGGCTTTACCTCCCTCAATTCCAAAGTGAACTGAAGGTACTACTAAAATTATTATAATACATAGAAATATGAGAAAATCTGCATAGGCACTAAACATGATGAGGGGTACCAATAATGTCCCTTATATTTTAGGGATATTCTGTTTTATGACGTACTTTTGAAATAAACCAGAAGGAAGACAGTGAGGACAAGTTGGGAACTTCCACTGGTGTTTTTTTTTTTTTAATCTTTTGATCTTCTTGGTTTCTCTTTGAGCCTCGCAGAAACACTGTGTGATGTGGAAGGTTATGCTGTAGTCGTGGTCTCTGGGCACACATTTTCACCTTTTTTTCTTTTTAAAGTGCATTTTAAGGAAACTGAAACTTTTAAATTTCAATTCTCTTGGAGGGAGGAAATTTCCCCCTGCCATTAGTTCTTTCAGCTGAGCTAGTAATAAAGGCAATGCAGGGCAGATAACAGGAGGAAGAAAAATTGTAAGGATAGAGTTCTTATAGAATTGGAATCTGTGAACTGACCAAAATGAAGTGACCAAAGTAGACTGTTTATATATTAGATTAATATATAAGACTGTTTATGTTTTTAGATTTAAAAAGATTGTGTGAAGATTTAATAAAACAAAGGGGTTTTTGCTTGGCTTTTGTTCTGTTGCTAAGTCATGTTCAACTCTTGCAACCCCATGGACTGTAGCCTGCCAGGCTCCTCTGTCCACAAGATTTTCCAGGCAAGAATGGTGGAGCGGGTTGCCATTTCCTACTCCAGGGGATCTTCCCGACCCAGGGATCAAACCCGCGTCTCCTGCATTGCAGACAGATTCTTTATCACTGAGCCACCTAGTGTAGCGAACTAATGAAGAAGTAACAAAGTTTGTCTATATAGCTTTCTGAGCCTTGACTTCCCTACTTCCGGAGATAAGGATGCTTTCTATCCTCCTGGTCTAGACGAAATACTTTTCCATCTGAGATTTATTTTCCACTTTCAGGGTGCAAGAAGGGGTGTCAGAGTGATTTATTTATTTTTATTGAAGTATAAGTGATTTATAAAGCTGTGTTAATTTCTGCTGTACAGACAAAAATGTGGCTCATGTATTTTTTAAAAAATATTCTTTCCATTATGGTTTATCACAGGATATTGAATATAGTTCCCTGTACTCAATAGTAGGACCTTGTTGTCTATCCAAAGTATTATGTATAATACTTTGCATCTGCTAACCCCAAACTCCCAGTCCATTCCTACCTGGACCCCACCTCCCCCTTGGCAACCACAAGTCTGTTCTGTTTGTCTGAGTCTGATTTTTTTTCATTGATAAGTTCATTTGTGTCATATTTTAGATTCCACATAAGGGATATCACCTGACATTTGTCTTTCTCACTTCACTTAGTATGGTAACCTCTAGTTACATCCATGTTGCTTCAAATGGCATTATTTCATTATTTTATGCTTGAGTAGTATTCTGTTGTATATATGTACCAAATCGTCTTTATCCATTCACCTGTCTGTAGACATTTAGTTCGATTCTGTGTTCTGTGCTGTTATAAACATAGGGGTACACATATCTTTTTGAATTATAGTTTGTCTGTATATATGCCCAGAAGTGGGATTGCTGGGTCATATGATAACTCTAGCTTTAGCTTTTTGAGGTAGCTCCTCTCTCTTTTTTTCCATCCTCTTTTCAATATAAGTACTAACTTATTTTGAAAAGTATATAAGTACAAGCTTATACTGAAAAGTACCAACTTATATTGTTATTCCCTATAACAGTATAGGCAGGTCCCCCTTTCTCCACATCCTCACCAGCATTTGTTATTTGTAGACTTTTTAATGATAGCCGTTCTGATTGGTGTGAGGTGGTATCTCCATTGTTGTTTTGATTTGCATTTCTCTAATAATTAGCAATGTTGAGCTCCTTTTCATGTGCCTATTTGCCATCTGTATGTCTTTTTTGGAGAAATATTTATTTATGTCTTCTGCCCATTTCTCAGTTGGCATTTTTGTTTTTGTGTTGTTGAGTTACATGAGCTATTTGTATATTTTGGAAATTAAGCCCTTATGAGTCTCATCGTTTGCAAGTATTTTCTACCATTCCATAGTTTGTCTTTTCTTTCTTTCTTTTTTTTTTTTTCATAGTTTCCTATGCTGTGCAAAAGCTGGTAAGTTTGATTAAGTTCCGTTTGTTCATTTTTCTTTTATTTCTGATGCCTTGGGAGAGCTAAGACAATATTGGTACGATTTATGTCAGAGAATGTTTTGCCTGTTCTCTTCTAGGAGTTTTATGGTGTCGTATCTTACATTTAACTCTTTGAGCCATTTTTGCTTCCCAGGTTGTGCTAGTGGTAAATAACCTGCCTGCTAATGCAGGTGACACAAGAGATATGGGTTCAATCCCTGGGTTGGTAAGATCCCCTTGGAGGAGGAGATGGCAACCCACTCCAGTATTCTTGCCTGGAGAATTCCATGGACAGAGGAGCCTGGCCGGCTATAGTCCATGGGGTCTCAAAGAGTCAGACACGACTGAGCAACTAACTCTTTTCTTTCATGTCAGAGAATGTTTTACCTGTTCTTTTCTAGGAGTTTTATAGTGTCATATCTTATGTTTAACTCTTTAAGCCATTTTGAGCTTATTTTTGTGTATGGTGTGAGGGTGTGTTCTAACTACACTGATTTACATCAGCTCTCCTGTTTTCCCAACACCCTTTGCTGAAGAGACTACCATTTCCATATTGTATATTTTTGACTACTTTGATGAAGATAAATTGACTGTAAGTGAAAGTCGCTCAGTAGTGTCTGACTCTTTGTGACCCCATGGATTGTACAATGGAATTCTCCAGGTCAGAATACTGGACTGGGAAGCTGTTCCCTTCTCCAAGGGATCTTCCCAACTCAGGGATCAAACCCAGGTCTCCTGCATTGCAGGCAGACTCTTTACCATCTGAGCTACCAGGGAAGCCTCAATTGACTGTAGGTGTGTAGATTTATTTCTGGGCTCTGTAATTCTGTTCCATTGATTCACATATGTGTTTTTTTGTTTTTGTTTTTTGCTTATGCATGCTGTTTTGATTGTGGAAGTTTTACAGTTTTGTGTGAAGTCTGGGAAGGTTATGTCTCCTGCTTAGTCCTTTCCCCTCAGGATTGCTTTGGTAATTCTGGATTTTTTATAGTGCCATATAAATTTGGGGATGATTTTTTCTAGTTCTGTGAAAAATGTCCGGGTAACTTGATAGGGATTGCTTTAAGTCTGGGGCTTCCCTTGTGGCTCAGATGGTAAAGAATCCACCTGCAATATGGGTTTGATCCTTGGGTTGAGGAGATCAGAGAAGGGAAAGGGTACCCACTTCAGTATTCTGGCCTAGAGAATTCCATGGACTGAATAGTCCATGGGGTCGTAAAGAATTGGACATGACTGACAACTTTCATTTTCACATTAAATCTGTAGACTGCTTTGCATAGTGTAGGCATTTTAACAATGTTAGTTCTTCCAATCTAAGAGTGTGGGGTATCTTTCCATTTCTTTTATTTTCCTTATTAATGTCTCATAGTTCTTAGCATATGTCTTTTAGCTCCTTGGTCGAGTATATTCCTAAGGTTTTTTTTTTTTTTTGGTACAATTTCAAGAAGTTTTTTTTTTTTTTTTACATTTCCTTTCTGATATTTCGTTGCTAGTGTAAAGAAATGCAACCAATTTTTGTATGTTCATCTTGTATCTTGCTGCCTTGTTGAATTTTTTATCAGTTGTAGCAGTTTTTGTATGAAGTCTTTAGAGTTTTCTATATATTGTATTGGGCTTTCCTGGGGGCTCAGATGGTATCATGTCATCTGCATGTAATGACATTTTACCCCTTCCCTTCCAACTTGGATATCTTTTATTTCTTTTTCTTGTCTGACTGCTGTGTTAGGACTTCAGTACTGTATTGAACAGAAGTAGTGAGAGTGGGTGGGCTTTCCCAGTGGCTCAGTGGTGAAGAATCTGCCTGTTAATGCAAGAGCCTTGGGAGATGCAGGTTTGATCCCTGGATCAGGAAGATCCCCGGGAGGAGGGCATGGCTTCCCACTCCATTATTCTTGCCTGGAGAATCCCATGTACAGAGGAGCCTGGTGGTCTATAGTCCTTGAGTTTTGTCAAAGAGTCATACACAACTGAAATGACTTAACATGCACCCAGTGAGAGAGAGCATCCTTGTCTTGTTTCAGATGTTAGTGAGAAGGCTTTCAGCTTTTCATGTTGTCTGTGAGTTTGTCATTAATGGCGTTTGTTATGTTAGATCTGTTCCCTCTATACCCATTTTGGTAAAAGTTTTTATCATGAATGGAAGTTGAATGTTATCAAATAGCTTTCTGCATTTATTGAGATGATCATGTAGTTTTTGTCTTTTGCTTGTGTGGTGTATCACATTGGTTCGCATATATTGAACCATCCTTGTGAACTTTAGATGAATATAGGTTAGTTGTGATGTGTGACATTTTAATGTGCTGTTGGATTTGGTTTGCTAATATTTTGTTGAGATTTTTTCATTTATATTCATCAAAGATATTGAACTGCAATTTTCTTTTTTGATAGTATCTTTGTCTGCTTTTGGTATCAGGATGACAGTGGCTTCATAGAACATCTTTGAAAGTGTTTCTTTACAGTCTTCTGGAAGACTTTGTGAAGGATTAGTATAAATTCTTCCTGGTGTTTTTGGTAGAATTTGCCTGTGAAGCCATCTGGTCCTGAACTTTTGTTTGTAGAGTGTGCTTTTATTATTCTTATTATTACAGATTCTATTTCACATTCAGTGATCAGTCTGTACAAATTATATATTTCTTGATTCAATTTTGATGGGCTGTATGTTTCTGGAAACTTGTCAGTTTCCTCTTGGTTGTTGAATTTGCTGGCATATAATTGTTCATAATATTCTCTTTTTTTAAAATTAAAAAATCTGTGAAATCAGCTGTTATTTCTCCTTTTCGTTTCTTATTTATTTAGGTCCTCTCTCTTCTTTTCCTGGCCAGAGGTTTGTCTATTTTGTTTACCCTCTCAAAGAACCAGCTCTTATTTTTATTGATTTTTCAATTTTTAAATCTTTCTTAAAAATTTCTTTTCTCTGATCTTCATTTCCTTCCTTCTGATGACGTTAGGTTTTTCTTGTCCTTTTTCTAATTCTTTTAGGTGATCAGAGTGGTTGTCAAATCACTTTTTCCACCAGCTGATTTTCAAGTGATTTTAAAGTAATCAATATGCCACTGTGGAATATCTTGGGGTGACCTGTCCTGAACCCTAAAACTATGCAATAAGTGCCCATGATTATTACTTCTATTTTTCTTATCTAAATTTTATCAATAAAGGAGCTGAGATCTGGGAAGAATGAGAGACTTTCCTATTTCTATTATTTCCCAACAGAGTGGGAAATTTCCTCAGGAAAGTGACATATCCTCTCTGAAGATCAGTTTCCTTACCTCTGAAGTAAGGAACAAAATAGTGTGTAATTCCTGGCACTGTGAGAAGGATTAGATTACTAAAGTCATGTGTAGTGCACAGGAGCTGCCTATGCACTTACCATTTACTCAGTTAATGATGTTAGCTGCTATTACTGAGAGGGGCAGCTTAGAGCCAAAGCTCCAAATTTGGACCCCACATCGTCTTCTGCTAACCTCTCACCTTACTTTGGAAGTAAATAGAAACAGGTAACATTTTAAATTTGCTTTTTAAATTGTGAAGTGTGTTACAGTTGGAAATGTTGGTAAATGTGTGTGAGGTGGCATCTTAGCTTGTTAGTGACAGCATTTGCTTGGACTCTACACTCCATGTTTTTTTTTTTTTTTAATTTATTTTTAAAATTTTTGTAGAATTCATTTTCAAGTTAATTAACAAAAATTTACATGAAATGCAAGGGCAGAGTGTTCTAAAGATAGCATTTATCTTCAGAACCTTTAGACTCTGATTTGTTTCTGAATGCCACCTCTGCTGATGTGGGGATGTCTACATATTTTAGCAGGTTTTATCACTGAATTTCCTAAAAGTGATTTGGCAGTGGTTTTAAGGCAAGCTAACAAGTTAGAGTAATGTAAAAGAAAAACTTCTATCAGTAGAAGAAAAACTATTTTTGCAAGATGTTAATCACATAATTGTTTTGAGTCATGGTATTTATTCTGGTTTTTGCCCCATAAAATAAAATCATAATCTTCTAAACATTTAATGAGCTCTTATCATTCATTTATACATTTTGGTTTTTTAAAAAATCCTGCCATTAAGCATAACTTAGAATCCTATATTTTCCCTCCATGATACACGTGTCATCTGGGTAGTACGCATAAACCAGATAAAAGTCACTTGCCTGAGCCCCACTGAACAAGCAGGGAAGCAGGAAATACACAAGACACATCAGAGAGGAAAACGTTTTGTGTGAGTGCATTAGGTAAAAGTAACCCCTTACTACTTGGTCAGTCTGGCAAAATAATTTTTGATTCAGTGGCGTTATGAGGTGCAGGTAATCTAGGTTCCTTTCCTTGATGATACCAGAAGATATCATTTAACCTGAAACTCCAGAATGAAAAACCAGGCATCAGTTGTTTAATACCTGAGTTCAAAATAAGGAGATGAAGTGAATGCATTCAATTTCAATTTACTTGTGCTTCACGATGAATAATTAATACATGGGGTGATTCTACTGTCAGCTCCAGTCCCATCACACTTAGGGATGGTGGAAACTCAGAGCCTGGTATACCTATGGGAAATTACTCTATAATTATATTTGAATCTTCTTGTTAAAACCAACTCAATGAACTTCAAGGCCACCTCAGGGCTAAGTATAATAGCAAGATATTTAAAACCAAAACAAATCAAAACTCCCATATTCTTTGTTGATGTCCTTCCAGTTGCTTTCCAAGAAAGTTTCTGTCTCCCAAATGCCTTAAACCAGGCATAAATACCTTTCTTATTCTCTGCCTACCCTCTGAATCTTGATGAATGAAGCTTAGATGTGCCATCTGACCAGTCAGACCTAGATTCAGCCTGCAGTCCCTCTTTCTCTTATACTCCTCAATATGTATCCCACTTTCCCTCTTAATCTCTTCTCTGAAATCAACCACACAGGGCTTTGCCACTTGCTGGAACAAATAGGAGGACTCTGTCCTATCTCCCATCCACATTTAGATTGATCCTTGTGAGGATTTTCACTCCTGTGCTCCAAATTCAGATGTACTATAAATGGAGTTGCCAGAGAAAATCAGAATGCCCAGTGCTATGGACTGTTTATGTCCTCTGAGAATTCACATGTTTAAACCTAATTCCCAGTGTGATGGTATTTAGAGATAGGTTTTTTTTTTTTTTGAAGTTAATTAGTTCATGGGGGAATCCCATCATGATGGGATTCAGTTCAGTTCAGTCACTCAGTTGTGTCCGACTCTTTGAGACCCCATGAATCACAGCACGCCAGGGCTCCCTGTCCATCACCAAATCCTGGAGTTCACTTACACTCATGTCCATCGAGTTGGTGATGCCATCCAGCTATCTCATCCTCTGTCGTCCCCTTCTCCCCCTGCCGCCAATCCCTCCCAGCATCAGGGTCTTTTCCAATGAGTAAACTCTTCGCATCAGGTGGCCAAAGTACTGGAGTTTCAGCTTTAGCATCAGTCCTTCCAATGAACACCCAGGGCTGATCTCCTTTAGAATGGACTGGCTGGATCTCCTTGCAGTCCAAGGGACTCTCAAGAGTCTTCTCCAACACCACAGTGCAAAAGCATCAATTCTTCGGCACTCAGCCTTCTTCACAGTCCAACTCTCACATCCATACATGACCACTGGAAAAACCACAGCCTTGACTAAATGGACATTTGTTGGCAAAGCAATGTCTCTGCTTTTCAATATGCTATCTAGGTTGGTCATAACTTTTCTTCCAAGAAGTAAGTGTCTTTTAATTTCATTTCTGCAGTCACCATCTGCAGTGATTTTGGAGCCCCCCAAAATAAAGTCTGTCACTGTTTCCACTGTTTCCCCATCTATTTCCCATGAAGTGATGGGACCAGATGCCATGATCTCAGTGTTCTGAATGTTGAGTTTTAAGCCAACTTTTTCACTCTCCTCTTTCACTTTCATCAAAAGGCTCTTTAGATCCTCTTTGCTTTCTGCCATAAGGGTGGTGTCATCTACATATCTGAGGTGATTAATATTTCTCCTCACAATCTTGATTCCAGCTTGTGCTTCATCCAGCCCAGCATTTCTCACAATGTACCCTGCATATAAGTTAAATAAGCAGGATGACAATATACAGCCTTGACATACTCCTTTCACAATTTGGAACCAGTCCATTGTTCCATGTCTGGTTCTAACTGTTGCTTCTTGACCTGCATTCAAGTTTCACAGGAGACAGGTAAGGTGGTCTGATATTCCCATCTCTTGAATAATTTTCCACAGATTGTTGTGATATGCACAGTCAAAGGCTTCAGCATAGTTGATGAAGCAGAAGTAGATGTTTATCTGGAATTCTCTTCCTTTTTCTATGATCCAACGGATATTGGCAATTTGACCTCTGGTTACTCTGCTTTTTCTAAATCCGTTTTGAACATCTGGAAGTTCATGGTTCACATACTGTTGAAGCCTGGCTTGGAGAATTTTGTGCATTATTTTGCTAGCATGTGAGATGAGTGCAATTGTGTGGTAGTCTGATCATTCTTTGGTGTTGTCTTTCTTTGGGGTTGGAATGAAAACTGACCTTTTTCAGTTCTGTGACCACTGTTGAGTTTTCCTACTTTGCTGGTATATTGAGTGCAACACTTAACACAGCATCATATTTTAGAATTTGAAATAGCTCAGCTGGAATTCACTTTGCTAGCTTTGTTTGTAGTGATCCTTCCTAAGGCCCACTTGACTTCACACTCTAGGATGTCTGGCTTTAGGTGAGTCATCACACCATCATGGTTTTCTGGGTCATAACAATCTTTTTTGTATAGTTCTTCTATATATTCTTGCCACCCCTTCTTAATATCTTCTGCTTCTGTTAGGTCTTTGCTATTTCTGTCCTTCATTGTGGCAATGCTTTTCATGAAATGTTCCCTTGGTATCTCCAATTTTCTTGACAAGATTTCCAGCCTTTCTCATTCTAATTTTTCCCTCTATTTCTTTGCATTTCTCACTTAGGAAGGCTTTGTTATCTCTCATTGCTATTCTTTGGAACTCTGCATTCAGATGGATATAGCTTTCCTTTTCTCTTTTGCCTTTTGCTTCTCTTCTTTTCTCATCTGTTTTAAGACCTCTTCAGAAATGAGTATAATATTGTGCATTACTCTCACAATGCTCTGAAGATTAGATTAGGTAATGTTTATAGAGTTCTTGGCCTGTAGTAGTTACTTAAGAAATGCCATAGTCTTTCCCTTTCTCCTAGTCAGCAACACATACAACATATAAGTGTGTTAAAATGTTTTTGCACACTAATGTCAACACAACTAGTTTGTACTAGCCTTACTTGCTCTTTGAGGGTGTAGTACAAATTCATGATGACATTTTCTGGAATCTCAAATTTCTAGCTTCCCTTTGAAATGAACATTCTTTTCACCTATCAGCTTATTTATTTAGTGCTACAGTCAAAGCTAATACTTTATCTTAAGTCCATTGATTTCCTAGGGTCCTCTTGTTCCTATTGGGCTTACTGTCTAAAAGTCCCATCTCTTTTCCACATGTGACTCCAACAGTTTCCCTACTTGAATAACTTTACCTTTTCAGACTTGTCAGCATACCTGTACTTCAAAAATCCAGGGATGGAAAAAATGCTGTTTGCCTTTGAATGCTACCCAACCCCACCTCCAGTAAGATATCTGTGTTAAAAGATGTGCTCAGTAATTATATAAACACATGAATGTAGAAATGACTACTGTCTCTCTATTATAAGCCTTCAGCAGCACCTCATTGTTCTAAGGGAATTAACAAGTTTGTAACATGGCCTATAAGTCACTGTAACGGCTCTGCGTCAGCATATACTATCCAATCACTTATTCATATGGTCAGCCAAGAAATATTTATTACACCTACAATATATCAGAAAAGACTATATCCAGGAATTGAGTGTAGAAGTGTATAAAGCAGAGAAATCCACTTCTTCATAGATCTTAATTACAATTAGGTGAAGGGAAACAGGTAGCAAAGCATACAGATAATTATACACATGATATGTAAATAGCTCCGTATGTTCTGAAAGGACAAAGCAGGAAAGGAGTTTATAGTTCTAATACTCTGCAGAGCTTAGGCACTTGGACCTCTTTTTATCCACTTATTTTCTAATGGGACCTCTGTAGATGTTATTTCCTTTCCTTTGAACAATGTTTTCTGCAATTTGTCGAATTTTCCTACTATTTATCTTGCTTTATTTCAACTCAAGTTCCTTGGGTTACCCTTCCCTAACCCTCTGCCTTCCCATCCCCTAAATTCCCCTGCCCCCACCCTAATGCCAAAGACAGTTCCTAGTGTTTCTGTGTTTCCCTGAGCTTTAATTCTTTCCCTCAGAGGGCTTTTCTCAGTTTGCAATTATTCAGTCATTTTTTAGATCAATTATAATTATTATTTTTGGCTGAACCATTTGGTATGTGGAACTTCTGCCGCTAGAGAGCAAATTTGCACCCCCATCCCCCCGACCCTGTGTAGCTGAAACATGGAATCTTAACCACTGACCACTAGGAAGTCCCTGGGGCCAATTATTTAATATGTGTCCTCACACTAGAATGTGACCTTTTCAAGAAGAGGGACAGCATCTGTTCTTTTGCCCCACTCTTACCCCCAGAATAAGGAGTGTCATGCAGTAGGCATGAACTCACAGATGTTCACAGGAGGGCTCACAGTGATAACATGTAATAATCATGCTGTCCACATGCCAAGAGTCCTACACATGTTAGCAATAAGGTAGCAGAACAGGGACTATAAATTGCTTTAAATCCAGCTTTATTTACATCACAGTTTTGCCTGGTGTCAAATCTATTCCAAGAATTGGTGAAGATATCACAGTGCTTTCAACATAGGCTGTTTTAAAATTCCTAAGTGATCAAGGAATCAGGGTGTGTCCTCCACCTATTCTGCAGAGCCAAGAAATGAGATGAAATAAATATGACATAGATCTTGTCCTCAAGAACTGAAATTTCCTGCAAAAATGAAATGTTCCTACTCATGGGAATCAAGTCTCTGACCTTTCAATTTTATCCAAATGACTAAAAAGAAGTGTAGACTTGCCATCTGGAATTCTTGGCTAATTGCTGAAATTTTGTTTTGTTTTAGCAAAAAAAAAAAAAAAAAAAAAAAGACTCTTTCCACCCTGGCCCCTCTCTCTGAGCTGTTGAATTTGAAGTGTATATAGTGCCTTCTGCTACATTATTTCCCAGCTCCTGAATTCTGCATCCAGAGGAAACTCTATTTGATGTAAAGGCATTGAGAATATGAGGGGAGATCGAAGGTTTGTGATTTGTGGGTGGAGGGAATGGCCACCTTGCCCAGGTAGGAGAGCAGCTGTCCAGGATGCTGAGTCACCCTGGTGCCACCTGCTTGGCTGGCCCACTAATCTGCCAGCCCGTTTCTGTGAGCACCAGAATTGTTTCCTGGAGATTTCCTGAAACATTTCTTGCATCAATTAAAGACTAAAGAACAGATGGTGATTTCTTGAGATAGTGAAGATTTTAACTGACTCATTACTCATGTAGGGAACAGTGATGATAACCAATCCAGCATCATATACTTTGGCTTACTTTTCTTTTTTGTTGTCAGTTTCCAGTATGTTAGGAGATTTCAGGCTTTAAGAATAAAAATATGCTCGCTTCAGATCATGGAGACTTATCAGGTTGCCCTAGAAAGTCCGAAAGCACAGAGATCAGTCTCAATAATGTCCAAGGTCAGGTTTTAATGGAATGGAGGTGGTATTTATCACCTTTCAGGTACCAGAGCAACTCCATGGACACTCATCAAAAACTAGAGACTTGTCAGATTTGATAATGTCTGCCAAAGCAAAGCACTGTGCCCAGCACACAGAAAGAACTCAGAAATATATGGCTGGCATTCTATCACAACAACAGAAATTCTAGGAATTTAACAGCAGGTTTTATTGAGCTATGCATTCATTTTAGCATACTGTTGAAAGGATGTTCCTATATGTCTGATAATGTTACCTTATTTGTCACTCTATTTTTCTCCAACTCTGCTCTGTTAGTTTCTCCTGCTTTCCTTCTTTTCTCTCTCTCTCTCATCCATCTCCCTCCATCCTCTCATTTGGAATCAAGATTCCCCAAGAGAGAGAATCTGATGAGACATATTATTCACTATCCTTTGTCAGAGCACTCCCACTAGACATTCTTGTATCAAATGACTCTTTAAACTGCTCCTTAAAACTGAGCCATCACTACTCCTCTTGAGTCTGAGTGCACTCTTGGTTCTGATACATGCCATCCCAGCTATGTTAACAGGTCCACAGGACAGAAAGCTTGGAGAATTTGGGGTAAGAATCACCCTGAGCAACTCTGCTTGGCTGGAGACCAGGGATACAGGGTACATTGAGTTTCATAGACTATTAAACATACCAGTAATTCATTTGTCTTTTCCTCTGGAGGCCTAATAAGTCCTCTTTTAAAGTATAGTGTGAAAGTCCCTCAGTTGTGTCGGACTCTTTGCGACCCCATGGACTGTACAGTCCATGGAATCCTCCAGGCCAGAATACTGGCGTCAGTAGCCTTTCCCTTATCCAGGGAATCTTCCCAACCCGGGAATCGAACCCAAGTCTCCTGCATTGCAGGCAGATTCTTTACCAGCTGAGCCACATGGGAAAGAATAGCAAGTTTTAAAGTATAGCAAGTTTTATTTGATGGTTCAACATTTTTTTCAAACATCTTTGTAATTGAAGTGTAGTTAATTTACAATGTTCCATTAATTTCAAGTGTATAGCAATGTAACTCAGTTATGGGTGGACTCCGGGAGTTGGTGATGGACAGGGAGGCCAGGCATGCTGTGGTTCATGGGGTCGCAAAGAGTCCGACATGACTGAGGGACTTTCACACTATACTGATATAGATATCAGAATCTTTTCCATTATAGGGTATTATAAGATATTGAGTATAGTTCCCTGTTTGGGTCTTTGTTTGCCCATTTTATTTATAGTAGTGTGTGTATGTTAATCCTAAACTCCTATTTTATACACACACATATGTGGGCTTCCTTGGTGGCTCAGATGGTAAAGAATCTGCCTGCAATGCAGAAGATCTCTGGGTTGGGAACATTCCCTGGAGAAGGGCATGACAACCCACTCCTGTATCCTTGCCTGTAGAATCCTCATGGACAGAGGAACCTGGTGAGCTAAAGTCCACAGGGTCGCAAAGAGTCAGACATGACTGAGCGACTCAACAGAGTACAGCACATATATATGTGTAGTTATCTATATACAGATATATACATGTTGCTTTTTATACTGGTTTCAAGCCTTTAAAATTCTGTCAATGAACACAAAAAGTGTTGCTCAGGAAGTAGCTGGGTGCTGACCTCATTAGACATAAAGAACTGTTTGGAAAATCTGCAGTGGTCCACAAAGAATCTTCCCATCGTGTGCGTCTCTGCATGCCTGGAGCCTGGCTGGGCCACAAAGTTCATTTTGGAAGCAAACTCAGGACTAAGTGAATACTCTCCAATTCCTAGTAGGATAAGATATCAGAGAGATCAGAAAGTAGATAGACTTTGGTTTAATTCAGTGTTTTTTCAACAAATAACCAACATGTCACTCAGCCTTTCTGGAGTGCAGTTGATTTAATCTGTAAATGGTTCTTAGAGATAATGTATACAAAACGCCTCAGCAATAAATACTAGCTCTTTTCCCCTATGAGACCTATTCTGTACATAATTCATATCTCTTCTGGCCTTTCTTTGCTTCTCAGGTGAGCAATGGGCCCTTCCAGTGTCTGTACTTACTTACCAGGCTGGAGCTCTGTTGCTACTCTGGAGATGTGCAGTCATATTTCACATTGAGGTGCTGGCAGTGCAGCATCCACTGGTAGGAAGAGGGCACAAGGAGCTGCAGAGGAGTAAACCCTGAGTGACTAGTGTGACGAGTAGATGGGACCCAGGTGTAGGCTGGGCCAGGCCTGGCGGGGGACAGACCAGCTGTCCCCACTGATATGGTGAAACCCAGGCTAAAAATCACAAGAGTAGAAATTGTGACTTTGGTTATGAATTGCCTTCTGTTCCTGCTCAGCACACTGCATCCACCTTGATTCTTATCCTCCAGGCCCAGATCTTGCTGATTGGAAGATTTACCTCTTGCTACTGGATCTTACCTCTTCAAAGGTTTAGGAACAACCTCCTTTTGTGAAAGGATCCCAAAAGGAAGTAGCATACACAGATCTTTTTTGAGAACTATTGACACCTTCAAGTATATTGAAGAAATATACTTTGTAGGGGTCCAAAGTTCATACAGCATTCCCAAATATCAGTGCCAGATGTTAAGATATTGTTATTTAAATAGAGACAAATTTCTGGGACTTTAACTGATTCAGATGAAAACTCCTATTAGAATGTAGTTTATACACATTCCATGCTAGATTTTATGTGTGTCTAAGTAGAATACAAGTTTAGAAGAAAATTTGTGACAATGTCATTTTAATTTCCTTATTAAAATATATATTCCTTGAAAAATGAAACTTTTCTTATGCATCTTGGATGTTTTTTCCATTGGTGCTATCACAGCTACTTGAAGATATTAAGTCTTTGACATATATTTATTTAATGAGTACAGGCTGATCATTTTATTAATGTTATGGCTGTTCTTGGAGTTAAGAACCACCCCAGAATATTGCTCCTACACAGCACCATCTGTTTAGATTACAGAATATTCTGATCTCTTCTTTCTGGGTCATCCAGCTTCATATGTTCATGAAGATCTTAAGAAACTTATTCTGCCCCAAATTGTAGGCCTTTCTACTCAACACCTACACTCTGAACCCAAAATTACAACACATCTTCATATAAATGCAGATTATCTTGAAAGAAAAATAGAGTAAAACTAATAGATGGTGTAAGTCCTACTCATTTTCAAAATCAAATAAAATAGATCTATGACAATCCTTTAAAAAGAAATAAGAAGAAAAAGAAATACAAATGATCCAGGGAGGAATAGTTACCAGATGTAAAATAGACGAAGGTGCAACATTTCCTAGTTGGGAATACTAAAATCCAAAATGGGATGAAGAAATCAAGGTATAAGGAAACCCAAGATTAGTGCTCTTTCATGTCAAGACCTTACATCCCAATAAAATATCAAATATTGTCAAGCATTATATTAAAAGAATAAGGCAAATATGATTTATTCAGAGAATGCACATATGGCTTGACATTGGTTATTCTATTAATGTAACTCATCACAGTTAAGAGTTAAGAAACTTAAGGCTATTTATAAAACCCTGGTGCCAGAAATAAACATTATATTATAACATTAAATTATACCTGATACTGAGAGAATTGACTACATATGACTCTAAAATATTCATTTGTTATCCTGGGGTAGCTACTGACATCAATTTGTTATGTATATTTTTAGATAATTTTTTGTGAAACATATATACATGTACCTGTAGCAATATATGGTCAATGATTCTGTAATTATTTAGATTTCACTGTAGAAAACCACTGCAAACTTAGTTGTGTAAAATGATATACATTTATTGTTGTATTGCTCAGGGGTCAGTGGGTCCATGGTTGGCAGGATGGGCAGCGCTGCTGAACTTAGGGATTTCTTGTATATTTTGGGGAGTTCCTGACTTAGGCTTGTTCAAACTCTTTTTCTTGTGCTTACACACACATTGTTAGATTGAGAGAGGGGTCCACACAGGGAGGGTAATAATTACAGCTGTTTTCTTTTTTTTTTTTTAACCAGCAGTATATCTCAAGATCCAAGAAAGAACACTGTATCATAGCCATATATTCTGACAAAATTTTGATGAAATTTAATGGCCATATGAAGAGGAAAAAAGTGCTCAGTAGCCCAGGAAGAGAAGTATTTCCTGAAATGATAATATGCAGCACTCATGCCAGTACTCTATAACATGTTTAATGATGAAATATTTCATGTATTCCTAATAGAATCAACTTAAGTCATGGGTGCCATTTATCATTACTAGAGAGGAACTGGGCAGACCAGTAGACTTCTTGGACACCCCCTGCTCTCATCTCTTCTACCCTTAACCCATTGACTAGTGGACCTCAGTTTAGTTTATCTCTAGTGCTGCTTTAATTGACAGGTGTAAAGGATATTTCCCAAAGGGTGATTTTTTGTTGTTGTTGTTTAGAAATATGCCAGCAAACTGGGATGGAGCTTGGAACTGATTCTGTAAGTAGGATAGGAACTTGGCACTACTGGTTGGTCCCAGTTGATGTACTGTTAGCAGTTGCTTCCAACAAAAACAACAAATTACTAAAATTAATTCCAGTAATGGTTTTTATTTAGTATACTGCATCTGAAGAAAGTTTGGAATTCAAGTCTGATAAGTTTGAAATATCTGACATTGTTGTTTATACTCTTGCAAATGAAAGTTAGTAAGTCCTGCATTAAAGATAAGATGATGTTTTTGTGTGTGTTGATACAAACACATTTTGGTGATGCACAGTATTATGGTACACAGAAAGCTCATATCTAATTAAGAAATTTTTCAAGCAAAAAACATTTTTGGAATTAGCTATGGTACACATATAATTCATAATTGTATCTAAACAATCTTTTTATATCAATCCAAATGGAAGTTATAATTGTAGAAATTTGCATATTGTTATATATGCACATTTAGAGTACAGTAACATTAAAAATTTCATGATGTTGCAAATGAGTACACAAACATAGATTAGCAGAGCAGTGCATAAGTTCTGCTTTTGCCTCCCATTATCACCAGTATGTTAAAATAATTTGAATCTTCAAAAATCAGCTGTAAAGCAGCCTACATTTCTTAAAATGGCATTAAATTATTTTTTAATGTGATTTCCATATATGTTGCTTGAAACTTGTTTAAAATCTGTGGAAATGTTTACTCAAAGAATATAGTAAACTGTATGTTCATCCTATTTAGAAAGCCAAATAGTATACCAGAAATAAAGAAAAACCAAACCTAAACAGTAGTGTTATTAGATACCCAAAATGATATATTAAAAAAATCATCTAAATATGGAATAAAAATAAACATATGCTTTGTCACATAATGCCACATACATTTTGCCATATAGGGTGCAAAAATTACAAACATTATTAATCTAACAGTTCCAATAATGAGATAAAAATCATGAGTATTAGAATCTAAGATTTGGTCATTAATGTGATCAAACAACAGTAAAATTGGTGTCTATGAATAAAGAAATGAAGAGGAAAAAGTACCATATTTCATAGAATCTAAGATTGAATGTTCACGTATCAAAAATTTTGAAATTTAAATGTCTTAAGATCATTTAGATATTTTTTTAAAATTTTATTGGAGGATAGTTGATTCACAATGTTGTTAATTTCAGATATACAGCAAAGTGATTCAGTTGTACATATACATTCATTATTTTCATATTTTTGATGATAGGTTATCACAAAATATTGAGTAGAGTTCCCTGTGCTTACAGCAGGTTGTTGTTGGTTATCTATTTTATGTAGAATTGTATGTGTATTTTACTCCCAAGCTCCTGATTTATCCCTTTCCCCTGTGTTTCCCATTTGGTAACCATAGTTTCCTTTTGATATCTGTAAGTCTGTTTCAGTTTTGTAAAGAAGTTCACTTGTATCATTTAAAAAATAAGCTTCTACATATGAGCGGTATCATATGATATTTGTCTTTCTCTGACTTACTCCACTTGATATGATAATCTCTAGGTCATCCATGCTGCTGCACATAGCATTATTTCATTCTTTTGGGCTGAGTAGCATTCCAATGCATATATGGACCACATCTTTTTTATCCATTCCTCTGTCGATGGATACAGGTTTCTTCCATATTCTGCTTATTGTCAAATAGTGCTGCAATGAGCACTGGGATGCATGTATTTTTTGAATTACAGTTTTCTCCAGATAATGCCAAGATGTGGGGTTGCTAGATCGTATGGTAGTTCTATTTTAACTTCTTTGAGGAACATCCATACTGTTGTCCATAGTCGTTGTACCAATTTACATCCCTACCAACAGTATAGGAGTGTTCCCTTTTCTATACACTCTCCAGCATTGTTTATAGACTATTTGATTATGACCATTCTGAGCCATATGAAGTGATACCTCATTGTAGCTTTGACTTGAATTTCTCTGATAATAGGGTTGAGCATATTTTCATGTGCTTGGCCATCTATACATCTCTTGGAGAAATGTCTGTTTAGGTCTTCTGCCCATTTTTTGATTGGGTTGTTGTTTTTTTGACATAGAACTGCATGAGCTGTTTGTATATGTATAGATTAATCCCCTGTCATTTGATCATTTGTGAATATTTTCTCCCATTATGTGAGCTGTCTGTTTTCCTCTTTTACTGTTTCCTTTCCTGTGCAGAAGCTGTTAAATTTAATTATGTGCATTTGTTTGTTTTTATTTTCATTATTCTAGGAGGTTGATTCAAAAAGATATTGCTGAGATTTACATCAGAGAGTGTTCTGCCTGTGTTTCCCTCCAAGTATTTTATAGTATCTGGTCTTAGGTTTATGTCTTTGATCCATTCGGAGTTTATTTTTGTGTATGGTGTTAGGGAATATTCTGATTTCATTTTTTTAAATGTAGCTGTCCAGTTTTCCCAGCACCATTTATTGAAGGGACTGTCTTTTCTACATTGTATATGCTTGTCTCCCTTGTTGTAGATTAACTAACCATAGGTGCATGGGCTTATTTCTGGGTTTTCTATCCTGTTCCATTGATCTGTATTTGTCTTTGCACCAGTACCCCACTGTTTTGATTAACAGAGTGGCTTTTTAGTGTAATCTGAAGTTAGGGAGTCTGATTCCTGGAGCTCCACTTTTCTCTCTCAAGATTGCTTTGGCTATTTGATGTCTTTTGTGTTTTCATACAAATTAAAAAAAAAATAGTTCTAGTTCTGTGAAAAATGTCAGTGGAATTTGATAGGGGTTGCATTGAATCTAGACTGCCTTGTCATTTTGACAACATTGATTCTTCCAATCCAAGAACATGGTATATCTCCATCTCTTTGTGTCATCTTCAATTTCTTTTGTTAGTGTTTTGTAGATTTTAGAGTACAGGTCTTTTGTCTTCTTAGGTAGGTTTATTTCTAGGTATTTTATTATTTTTGATTCATGATAAATGGAATTGTTTCCTTCATTTCTCTTTGCGCTCTTTCATTGTATTCCTATGAATTGTTATGCATACAAATACAAGAAATTTCTGTGTATTAATTTTGCATCCTGCAACTTTACCGAATTCACTGATGAGCTCTAGTAGTTTTCTGGCAGCATCTTTAGGGTTTTCTATGTATAGTATCATGTCATCTGCAAACAGTGATAGTTTAACTTCTTTTCCAACTTGGATTCCTTTTATTTCTTCTCTGATTGCCATAGCTTGGACTTTCAAAACGATATTGAATAAACAAGGCAAGAGTGGATATCCTTGTCTTCTTCCTGGTCTTAGAGGAAATGCTTTTAGGTTTCCACCACTGAATATGATGTTAGCTGTGGGTTTGTCATATGTGGCTTTTATTATGTTAAGGAATGTTCCTGTCGACTCTGTAGAGAGTTGTTTTTTTTTAAATCATATGTGGGTATTGAATTTTGTCAGGTTTTTCTGCCTCTATGGAGATGATCATATGGTTTTCCCTGTTAAGTGTGTTGATGTGGTGTATAACACTGATTGATTTATAGATATTGTAAAATCCTTATATCCCTAGGATAAATCCCACTTGATTACAGTGTGTGAGCCTTTTAATGTATTGTTGGATTCAGATTGCTTGTATTTTGTTGAGGATTTTTGTGTCTGTGATCATCAGTGAGCTCAGGACCTTTCACTCTTGTGGAGAACTGTTGAATTGCAATTATTTTCTAGTTTGTGTGTAACCCACCTGGCTGGGGTTTGATTATTTCGTGGAAGTGCTCATTCTACCATTTTGTTGTGGCCTCGTCTTTGTCTTTGGATGTAAAATCTTATCTGGTAACTTCCAGTCTTTTTTTTTGTCAATAGTTGTTCAACAGTTGTGATTTTGGTGTTTTTGCAAAAGGAGGTGAGCTCCAGTCCTTCTATTCTGCCGTCTTTTCTGGAATTGAGGGGCTGCTTTTAATTTGGATGTTTGCTGCCTTTTTCCTCATTGTGTGCTGGCTGTAACCCACTTGATATGAGATGTGTAGGCATAGCAACTCTTGCACACTCCCAGGGTGGCAGGGACAGAGCTTGGTGCCTGATTTCAGGTCTACAGGTAGCTTTGGTCCGCATATTCCCAATACAGCACAGAAAGGGCTCTGCACTTGCTCACTGGTCTTCCAGGGGCAGCTGCTATCCATGCACTCCTGGGCCAGTGGGACAACTCTTAGCATCTACTCTTACATCTTACATCTCCCAGAGATGGCTGGGCTGCTGTTCGCACACTCTTGTTACAGTGGGGGTGCAGTTTGCTGCCTGTTCTGGAGTCTGGAATGGGCAGCTGCTCCCCATGCCCTCCAGGAATGGGGAGGGCAGTGAAATTTTTGGTGTGGAGATTGGGAAGTAATTTTAAGTATTCAGGTGAAGACACTTTATAATCCTTTCTGGGCTCCAAGAGAGAGAACTCTGTCAGGAAATCTCCAAGCTACAGTCGTATGATCCTATGTTGGCAAATTTTACCTTTCGGGGCCTCAGTCCCCACAACTTAATAGTGCAGCAGAACATACGGTCTGTCTGGTGGAGGATTTCTCAAAGCACACTGCAGGCTCAAGTCAGAAGTCACTCACCTTGACTGCTCTGGCATCTCATAATTGTTTTTAGCCAAGAAGTAGCTATGACAGTAGAGAAGGCCATGGCAACCCACTCCAGTACTCTTGCCTGGAGAATCCCAGGGCGGAGCCCGGTGGGCTGCCATCTATGGGGTTGCACAGAGTCAGACACAACTGAGGTGATTAGCAGCAGCAGCAGCTATGGCAGAGTTGTCGCTGCTGGCTTCTGTTCAACTTGAACGTAGTTATTCATGCTATCATTGTATTCAGCTGAGCTATGTGTGTTGTTGATACTACACGTGGAGAGTTAAATTGTTGTTTGAAATGTCTTCGAGGAAGACTAATGTGATCTTAAGTCAAAATGAAAACTTGTATTCAGAAAGGTGTAGAAATACAGCATTAAATTATAAATTGGATATTGTTAAAGCAAATATCCATCATAGGAAGCCTAACAACAATTTCATACTTCCCTTTTTCAAAGCAGTAAGTGAGAGTTTTATAGGACATAAGAAAGGAACTTAATCACTAGTAGAAGGAGCTACATTATTTTTTTATTTATTAGTATTAAGACTTTTAAATAGTATTTTATTACTTTTTGTTTCTGAGATGTATGCAGAGGTATTGACTTTTACAAGATTAGTCTGTCACTAAAGCCTGAGAAATTGTCAGTTCCCTCAAAATGTTGAACAGAATTTCAAATCAAAGAGCAACATTGAGGAATTATCAAAGGGACTTTTGTAGATTAATTGGCAGCACTTTTTAGATATTTTTTAAGGAGACAAGATAACAGTATATTTTATGACTTACATCATTTTTTAAGATTTTATGTAAAATGTATTCATAACAAACCAGGACATACTCTAGGTAATAACAGCAAAAGTTAGGGAGGCAATACTGCTGACTATAGAGTGCTGGGGGAAATATAGAACAGTGATTGTCTTCTACAGGGGACTCTATAGGTCTTGATAAATTTAATATATAAAGTATACCTATAAGTAAAATCAAGATATAAAGTTGTTTCAATTTTACTAAATTCTAAATATTTTCAAATTTTACATTTTATTTCTCCATAATTTCTGAAATATTCAGAATTGTGGATTTTACTGTATAAATGTATGGAGTAGAATTGGCCAGCATCCTAACTACAAAAGGGTCATTTGAAGGAAGTGGCTGATGAAAATATTTAGAATTTATGTTTTGAAGGTAAGACCACAGAATTTATCAATAGATTGGATTTAAGTTCTGAAATAAATTGTTGTTGTTCATTTGCTAAGTCATGTCCAGCTCTTTGTGACCCCATGATCTGAGATAAAGGATTAAGGTTAAATCTAAAGTTATGTTTTCCTGAGCAAGTAAAAGGATGGAGTTGCCAGTATGTGAAATGGTAAGAGATAAAAGAGATCTGGCTTTGGGAAGAGGCCAGAATTCCAGTCTTACATCTACTTAATTTGAGATGTCTGTGAGACATCTTAGTAGATAGGTAGTAGGTTTTGAATATAGGAATCTCAGGTTCTCAGGATTATTTGAGATGCTGCTATAACGTTTGAAATCATTACCATAAAAATGAGAGTAGATGAAATCAGTTCAGAAAGAATATACAGAAAGAAAAATTTCTGGTTGAAACTATGGGTCATGGCAACATTTATAAGTTGGAACAGAAGGAAGGAAATGAGGAGACTGGGAAGGAATGACCCAGTGAGGCAGAAAGCAAACGAGAAAAGTTTGGGAAGGGAGGTGACAAATTGAAATCCAAATGAAGAAAGTGTTTGAAAGCAGAGGAAGTCATCCACTGTGTCAAATGATACTGATAAGTCAAGCATGATGAGGACTGAGAAAATTGGTTATAGTATAACAAAGTGGAAATTGTTGGTCACCTGGATCAAAATAGTTTCAGATGACATATGGTTATAAAAAACCCAGCTAGAGCAGATTTTAGAAAGGGAGGGGAGGAATTTAAGAAAACACAGATAGGCAACAATTTCTGAAAGTTTCACACTCAGGGAGAAAGTAGGAAAGTATTAGATAAAAAGAAAGGTGCCCAAGATAGTGTTTGACCTTAAAAAAAAAGAGAAAATAATGCATGCCTATATGTTGCTGACAGAAAAGAAAGAGTAAGAAATATGTGGTGATGTTGAAGGAAGGACAAAACCTGCAAGGAATGGTGTATAGTGTGCAGATGGAGAAAACTGTGCAAATCATTGACAATAACAGGAATGGAAATCAAGTTTGTGAACACAGAGCCCTGTGGATGTATAGATATAGAAGTGAGAACTTGAGGAAATTCTTATGACTTTGCTTTTTTTTTTTTTATGAAATAGAAGCCAGTTTATTGCTGAGCGTGAAGATGGGGGACGTGAGAGCAAATCATTTTGTTCCCTACAATATGTGTTTGAAAAAGAATTTATCATGTAAGTGTTTCTCAGTAATGCCCTAGATGTGTATGTTATAGCAAACTTGCTGATTGTCTTAACTTTTATATATTTGCTACACTGTTTGTCTCATCTGTTTTTTTTATATCTGTAAAATGGGGATGGTAATACATATCTTAGAATATTGTTGGGATGTGTGTTGTTAATTTAGATGAAAATGTATAAAAACATATTGGGCAACATGGTATAACAATAAGATTTTCTTTTTTGCCATTGGGATCAAGAGGAAGCTTTATTTTTAGAGAAATGTATTTTGCCTTATAAGATCTCCGATCTGGGGCCTTGTGAGCAAATGAGGACTCATCTGGTTATTAATTAGCAATGCACACCAGGGCAGTTATAATTAAATGCATACTCCCTGTCACTTGCAGGTTAAATACTTGGTTCATTGCATCAGTCAGGAGGAAAAGCTTTATGAACGGTGCTCTCAAGTGTAGTTTGTTTCATGATGTAAATTTATTGCTGGGAAGAAATTGCTCTTGGCAACATAATTATAGTTTAAAAAGGACTGAGGGGGAAACAGTTCAATGTATAGCATATGTCATGGCTGACACAATCAGAGGGTGACAGCCTGGCAAAAATCTGTACTAGTGTGACTGGATTATTATGAGCTCTGATGCCAGAGATCTCTTATCATAAATTATTTCACCCATAACGATCAACTGATTTTCTTTTACCCAAGAACAATGACCTTAACCTTGATAGAAGGATCCTAAAGTAAGGAAGATGAAACCCCAATTCTCAACAAAATGCATTCTTGAAATATTGCTACTAGAGCCCTCTCCGTAAACCTGAAACTTAGAAGTGCTTCAGATTACTTCCATCCCCCAGCTCAAATGTGTTTCAGAACTAAAAATTGCCGAGGCGAGTGCATGGGCCAGGAGATACCTTCCTTATTTGTGTGGTGGTGGTTTAGTCGCTAAGTTGTGTCTGACTTTTGAGACCCCATGGACTGTAGCCTGCCAGGCTCCTCTGTCCATGGGATTTCCTTGGCAAGCATACTGGAGTGGGTTGCCATTTCCTTCTCAGGTGATGGAAATATGAAGAGGAGGGGAGCAGAGAAGTGCCCCTTTCCTGTGCTTAAGCACCTCTGCAGTGTCTAGGTAACAATTACAAGAGGACCACCATCTGAAAGTGACAGCCCTAATCCAATATAGCAGAAGACTAATTGAACCAAACTTCATTCTACAATCTCATATCAGGCGCATGTGTGAGCAGAGTTCTGGACTTTCTAATAAACGGCTGTTTTTCTGGATGGTGGGCAAGTAATTAGCATTTGATATATCTTTATCCAAACCTCAGAGTGACACTCCATCCAAAACATTATTTCCTTTTATTCTCTTATGTGAAGTTTGAGTTTCTACACATTGAAACTATAGATGATGAGTCTTAGAAAGAGGAATAATCACAATCCAAATCCGTTTCAGGCACTTGACACCCGGTGATAACTGTCAAACCACCAACTTCTAGATAAACTTAGTTACTTTTAACGAATTACTGGTGGCTGAGTGTGAACTAATGTGCGAGAAGCTCGTGAAACCTGCAGTCTTAGAAGACGACTATGGGCTGTCCTGCCAGGAACCTTATCACAGTGTAGATGAGACGAAGATCCTTTCCTGGATCTGATTGGGAGAGGGGAGGGTGGTCACTGTGAATTAAATCCAGAGTATTCCCATAACAAAGACCTACTTGGCAGGGGGAAAACCCTTCACAAAACCTTCACCTATCTGGGTGAAGCAGTTACCCTACTCTAATCGCCTCTAGCCTTCCTAAGCACCCAAGAGGAAAGGAGGGAAAGACATTTAAATCACAGCCCAGGGAACCAGCCCACTTAAAAGGTGGAGTTTACAGTTATAGAACATTCCTCCCCACACATATAACCATACAAACAAGTCTGCAATGTAGTTACAGTGGAGTATAGCCAAAGAGCTGCAAGTTACAAACTATTTAAAGAGAATTCTCAGGGAAGCTGAAAGATAACAGGGAAGACAAACACAAATACTTCTGGGAATGTCTATTTTTGGAGAATGTCTCCCTCCATTCCTGGACTATCAATTTAACATACAGAATGCAACTTCAATTTTTATTTTTCAGTTTCTTTCTGAATACTTGGCCATGCCTGCTTTCTCTGCTTTCTAAATTTCCACAGTGCTTGCAAATAACTCACTAGTTAGCCCTCATATCTTGACTTTAGTTTTTATTTTTCTTTATACACAGTTTTCTTTTCCCCAACTCAGTGAAACTCTTAGAGGAAATGCCTGCACTTATACATCTTTGAGTTGTTCATAGGACATAGCCTATAACAGACACGAAATATTTTTTGAGAATGTTATTTTATAACCTGTTACCTTCAACTTCTGGTTGTGTGTGAAGAATGGTTCAATGAGTCCTAGCATCATTACCTGTAGGAGAAAATATCTGGTTTGATGAATTGTATATGTGGATGCTAACTCTGCCTTTAACCCTGGCTCCACTAAACATCACAACAGGTGTATTTTGTGTTTTCCTTTTAATCTCTGAAACTTCTTTTATGGCCCACTAAAAGCTTTTATTGTACATGAGTGATCAAAAGTTTTTCCAGGTATGACTTTTAACATGATATGTGATTTTGATTTTCTGGATGAGAGATGAATCATAACATACATTGTCCTAATATATCTCAATATATAAGATCTAAATATAAACACTTTACCTATTGCCTAGAGTTCCTGAAATCTGACAAATGAAGGGCATGGCAAGTGACAGATTAGTTAACATTATGACAAAATGAAAATAGCAGTATGGGATATGCTTGCAACATATATTCATGCTTCTTTACAAGCTCAACAAAAAGAAAATAGGGCAATAACATGTCATTTATAAATTGGACTGTGGAAATCAGCATTCATTAGAATGACAATCTAAGATTTTTTGTTGAATAAAAAGTCATATTAGCATTTGAAGCATGAAATGTTTTTAAAACTGAACCAGATGTTGCATTCATCCAAGTTGTGAAGTCTTCCTAGCTGTGACAATGGAATAGCAAACAAAATAAACAATATGATAGTGTTGGGCTTGTTGCCAACGTAACTAACACATAATCTCAAAGAAAGTCACCTGGAAAAAGGAAACCAAAGATTGTTACTGGTTTTTAGCTGAGGAAATCTAGATAGATCAAACATAGATATGGCTCTGAAAATAATTATGTTTTATATTTAGGGAAATAATAGTGTTCCCTAAATTCACAAAGGCAATCCAAGCTAGATTTTGTTTGTTTGTTTTCCCATATGCATAATTGGAAAAAAAAATTAAGGCCTGTGACTCCAAGAGAACCTTTAAGAACAACTGAAATTAATGCATTCTGTGAGCAGAACTCAAAACATTGAAATACTTGATTGGTTATGTTGCATTTTATTTTTGGCTATTACCTCTGTATACCTTGAGCAAAATGGCCAGGTGAGATTTTGGTGTCAGATCTTATGCGAAATCATGATATAAAATATGATAGGGAGATAAAATCAAGTCTCAGGATTCTCATCCTTAAAGCAGAAATCATAATTATGTTATAGGGTAGAATGAAAGTCTGAAAATGATGCAATGTAAGAAATGCATCAAACCACATGGCTGGCATCCGATAGATATGCACTAAATGTTAGCTATTATTTTGCAGCTTTTAGTATAAAATCATAGCCAAAGAAAGAATAGTTTAAAAACAAAAACATTTAGCAGAGAAAGAGATGTAAACACACAGCTGTGTTATGCTTTTTTTGTGAACTGATGCCCCATTTTGCGTGCACTGTATTTGTAAATATTTATTAGTATTGTGCTACATGTTGGCCAGAAAGTTCACTTGGATTTGGAAAAACACAATGAAATATTTGATCAGTCCAATACAATATTGACCATTTAGCAAACCAGTGCTTTACTATTCAAGTCAAAACTTTCCTTATCCATAGGTTTGGCATGTGAATCTGACTATTAATGGGAGGAAAGCTGATGGTGATTGTTGTATTGTATTCAGAATTCTCGTCTCTCCTCTGGGGCTTATATATGGGGTAAAGGTGCATTGTGCCTGGCTCTTTGTGCTGTTAGGTAAAGGTGTTACTCAGTGTAACTCCTCAGCCTTTTATTGAAATGATACTCACCTGGCATTCCTTTTCCTTTAGTTCAGTTGATAAATAAGAGCTTTATTTAAAATTTCTCTTTTGATCAGTCACACCAAGAATGTGGCAGTCATAAATCTTTACATAATCATCAACATAAAATAACAACATAGAAAGCCTAAACTGCCATATGTACAGATAATCTGATCATATAACATGAATAAATGAATAGAAAAGGACAACTTCATCAACTCAAAAGATAAAACTACTTAGAAATTTAAAGTAAAAAGTAACAAATTTTATCTCAAGCACATTGCCTGTTAAAGTAGAAAAGAGTTGGGTATGGACTTTAGGCTAGTTTACAAACAGATGATTCTGGACCTGTTTTTTCTCATATCTTTTCTATTTACAGTGAGAAAATTTCCATGACTTTATATATTAGATCATTAATTTCATCTGAAATCATTTTCAACCTATTATTCCATATGTTTTTTATTGATTTCAGAATTTTGATGCTATTTTTTAAAATTCCACAGACTGCAATTTTTTATTTTTATTATTATTATTTTGGATAATATTATGTTAATTTAACACCTGTGTAATTTTGAGTATACAAAGCAGAATTACTTAAAATTGCATTGGTTCTCAGCAGAATTTCTTATGTTCTCCAGAGTCAGATTTTGGTTTATTCATTTTGGTTCTTCTCCTTTTTAATTTTGTATTGGAATATAGCTGATTGACAATGCTATAATAGTTTCAGATGAACAGCAAAGGAATTCAGCCATACGTATATAGATGTATCCATTCTCTCCCAAACCATACTCCTATCCAGGCTGCCACATAACATTGAGCAGAATTCCCTGTGCTAAACAGTAAGTAAGTCCTTGTTGGTTATCCATTTTAAATAGAGCAGTGGTTCTTCTCTTTGTATGTTTCTTAAATATCAGTTGATTCCTAGTTAATTTCTTTGCTCATCACATGGTCCGATTTGTATCATCTAGAGATTCTTCAACATTTATTTTGGTCTTCTAATGATAATCTCTCCTTAATTTGACACAATTGTAAATTAACTCTTTTTTCATTTACTTCTTTTGTGATCCAGTTTGATTTGGGAAGAGAACACAGTGAAACTTACATGCTCAGTTTTCCATTTTCATCTAGAATTCTGCTTTTAACCTTTGGGGTAAAGTTGATCCTGTTTTGTAGCCCAGGATTATCCCAAACCAGTTGATGGTTCCAAGCAATTGGTTTACTTCACAGGCCTGGATCACTGTTTTCATCTAACATGCTAACTGATGGATTCTAAGAGAGCAACTGCCCGTTCAGTTTAGTAAACCTCACAAATGTCTCAGAAGGTGTTTCTCTCTGACATCATTGTAGAGACCTTTACCTGTAGATCTGAATCAATGCCTATACAGTCACTGCCACTGCAGAAACTTAGGCTTAAATTTGAGTGATTGTTTTACTGTCTTTCTTCACTGTATATAATTCACTGAGAAAAATGATATCCCAGTTATGCCCTTTTCCTTGTTTGATAAATATTCATTTCTTCCTGGTGATATGAAAAATGTTGAAATGAAAGTTTCAGGTTTTCCTGGGGAGAAAAAAATAACAATTTTCAATTACTGTACTGCTTATCACAAAAGCAGTTTCATTTGCCTGATGGCTTCATTGACTGGTGTCAGGATAATGCCAAATAGAATGTTTTGCTAGCTTAATGCCACCCACAGAGATAGACAAAATATTGCTTTTCATATACGTTACAAAAATAGTGGCTATTAATTGTGCTGCTCAACCATAAGCTGATCAAGCGGGAGAAAACAGGAAAAGTGACATTTACAGTTTTGGGAGCCAATTCTTTCACTTCTAGTCGTTAATTCATAAATTAAATCTTGGATTTAGGAATATTTACCAAATTCCTTTAGGTCTCTTGATTTACTATATTTAGTTATTTCATGTGAATGAAATAGAGTTCTAAAAAAAGTTTGAGGCCATTGAGTAAGATTTACTGCAGCATTATAACTTAATGCTGTGTTTTTGTACTCTGGTTTAATGTGTTAAATGTTAAAATAAGAACTGGTACATAATTTTTGACAATACTGAACATAATCATGGACAGTTTTCTTCAACAAGCATTTGTTGATGCTCATGCCATTTCAGACAGTATTTCAGGCACTGCAATATGAAATGGTAATTTTGGATTTGTGTGTATAGATTTTAAAGAAGTACCAGAGTTTAAAGTGAAAGGACTGTTAATATAGTGGTAAAATGTTCTAGAAAACTAGACTGGGACTAGATTTGAAAAACGTTGAAGACAAGGTCAAGGGATGCAGATGTCGAAGGAACAATGGTTCTGTTAGGTAGTTAGAATAGGGAAAAGGAGTCCAGAATGGCGGTGGCTAAAAGATGAGGAAGAAAAAGCCTGTGAAAATAGAACAAACGAAGGTCCGAGGAACGGAGTGAGGACCTCAGGTAAAACAAACAACACTCCTGGCTGGCCCAATTTACATAGGACAGGCCCAGGGAGAGAAAAACATATAAAGAGAGGAGCCAAAGCTAGCTCTCTCGCTCTCTCTGTCTCCTGTGCACTGGGGCACTCTTCTCTTCGTGTCTTTGGATCAACGTGCCCTCACGCCTCGAAGATGGATTTTCCTGCTCTCTTCTAAATAAAATAGAGCTGTAACACTGAGCTCTAACACTGATTTGTCTAAGAGCTACAACATGGTCCTTTCGAGACCTGAGAGATATCACATGGTCTATCCAAGACCTGAGAGCTGTGACACGCAGAGGGGGCTTTAATGTCTGTCATTCCAAATCTTTGTTGTGACGAGACAAAGAGTCGAGAAACATACACTCGCGTGACTGTTCCTTTGCTCCTTCTACAGGTGAGAGACTTAGGAGTCTATATGTGCTTTAGAACTGTCATTTTGATCAGAATTTAAAGGATGCCCAGATTAGCAATGAGACTGGATACAAGGAGTACAGAATTTTATCTTCTAGAGTCGGTACAGGACATAAATAGTGAACATGTGGATGGAGGGGTGGTGTAGTTTTGCAACTGGCTAGTAGACTGAAATAGAAAAAGATGAGTAGATTGTCTGGAAGTACAGTTATACATGTGACACGCCTCTTGGGAAGTCATTATGTTGAAACTTTTACAATCAAACTCACCCTTTAAAATATGAGCTCATTTTTTATATAATGGAATGAAAATACCGTGATTATCTTAATAAAAGATCCTGAAAAGAACAGCAGTGTGGTGGTTTAAAAAAAAAAAAAAAGCACATATGTTGAGACCTCAAATAAAATTCTGACTGTGTTATAGCAGGTTATATGAAATTAGACAAGTTACTTATTCTGTCTAGCTTGAGTTTCTTCACTTTCTAATAGAAAGATAGGCATGATGACATCATAGAATTATTTTAAAATTTAAGTGAAATATTATGCATGGAATACTTAAGACCCATTCTGACAAGTAATAGTGGCTCAAAATTTTAGTCATTAATAGACAAATGAATTTCAAAATCACCTTATGACACCCTATTTCAATTCACCTCTTACGCAGAATTGCAATACAGAAAACAGATCAAAGCAAAACTTAGTATCTGTTTATTTTATAAGTTCATCTGCATGACTTCTTTCTTAGTAGATACATTATTAGGGCAAAATCTTGATCCATGTAGACTCTAACATGCTAATAGTTGGTATAGTTCATTTGGGGCTTCCCAGGTGACTCAGACAGTAAAGCATCTGCCTACAATGCAGGAGACCTGGCCTCGATCCCTGGGTTGGGAAGATCCCCCGGAGAAGGAAATGGCAACACACCCCAGTACTCTTGCCTGGAAAATCCCATGGATGGAGGAGCCTGGTGGGCTACAGTCCACAGGGTCACAAAGAGTCAGACATGACTAAGTGACTTCACTTTCACTTCACTTTCAGGTGGCTCAGTGGTAAAGAATCCACCTGCAGGTGCAGAAGATGCAAGAGATGTGAGTTCAATCCCTGGATCTGGGAGATCCCATGGAGTAGGAAATGGCAACCACTCCAGAAAATTCCATGAATAGCAGAACCTGGAGGACTATGGCCCAGGGAGACGCAAGAGTCGGAAATGACTGAGCCCACACACACATCGTCCATTTGATTACATGAGCTTTTTATTGAAGTTTTAAAATAAAATATTGGTGAATAAATTAGGTAAAATTCCAGTAAAATGCTTGCAGAATCTTGGAAGCATTTCAGAGGTATTCTGGTCTTTTTTTGAAGACGGTTTTTAAAAGATTTAAAAAACATGAATGTACTACAACCCCATCAACAGCCTTTGTAGATGGGAAACACCCTGAGAAACAAGTGATATGCTTGGATTGACACAGCAGGTTACTGGTAAGGCCAAGACTTACTCAACTTTGTTCTTGGAAATGCATAGAGCAGGGTAGTGTAATACTCTTCTAATGATTAAGACACACTTTTTCAAGCAGCACTCTATTTATATTTTCAGTTTTGCTCTCCACACCTATCAGTTGCTGTTGTCTCCTTTCATATTTTTACTAAGGCTACAGCGGAAACTTGTGAGTGACTGAGCAAAACTTACAAAAATAAAAGCTCCCGAAAGGCAGGATTTTCGTCTGTTTTCTCCACTACTGAACCACCAGTGCCTGAAACAGACTCTGGCTTATTAGCAAGTCCTTATGTTTGTGAAATGAATATCCTTTTTATAGATCATGATGGGGACTAGTGGGTAGATACTACTTCAATTAAAATAATAATGATAATTAAGATAATGATACTTTCAAAAGATTTACTATCAGCTAGGCAGTAATCTAAGCACTTTGCATCTAATAACTTTCTTAATCATCTCAGCAGACCTACTGGGTAGGTGTTGTTATTACCTGCATTTTGCAGATGAGAAATTTGAGGAATGTAAAGTTTAAATCAGTTTTTGAAGTTGCACAAAACTTGAGTGGCGGAGGCAGCGTGGGAACTGAAGTGTTTGGCTCTGGTGTTCACTCTCAGGACCACTAGAAAATGGCTACAAGATAAGTCTGGCGTTTCATTTTACTTCTGTCATTTGCTGCTATTTCAGAATGAAACAAATGTGCATGAAGTTTTATATTGATATTGTAGCCAGAGCAGTAGATTGTCTTCCTCCAGAGCGGGTATGAGTCCCTGGAGAAGGGCTTGATGAGTGCATCAGGACTGACAACAGATCTGGGCCAGGGATGACCCGAAGGAAATGATTATCTGGCCGGGGGGATTTTAAGCAAATTCACACAAAATTTTTGGTGCTTCCTCCATTCAGGAAGTGGAGCTTTACTATAACCAGTTTGAATGTGAATTGAGTTTATGGTTCACTTCTAATGAATGAAATACAGGACACTAATGATATACCACTTGAGAGATTATAACTGGCTCAGGCCTTGAACACTCTCTGGGTTTACCTGCCTTGGGGAAGCCAGCTGCCACATTGCGTGGAGCCCTGTGGAGAAATGTCTATGGTAAGGGACTTGCGTATTCAGCTAATAGCCAGTGAGGAACTGTGGCCTGCCCAGACCACTTGAGTGAGCTCCCCATGCCTGCAAGCCTGGCTAACAGCTTGATGAGACTCTGAGCCAGGACTATCTAAGCTGCTCTCAGACTCCTAGGCCACAAATAGTGAGACAGTGAGTGTCGTACTAAAATTCAAAGGTTTGGAGTAATTTTTGCATATCTGTATAGATAACTAAATACCAACCTAAGTCATTTAGAGAAGGAAATGTAATTAAATGCTGACTGAATCATCTCAAGGAGATGTAACCATGAAAGGCACCTTCTCTGTGACACTGCTTTCTACCTTCTCAGATAAGTTTAGTCTACGTAGTAAAGTATGAACATCCATTTCTCTAAAGGAGTCCTTAAGAGGCTGCAGTTTCATAAAGACCCCTAGGAGGGTCTTTCTCTATGCCCCATATGGAGTTTGATATGGGGACATAAACATTTTCTACTCCATTTACTCTATTTATTGAAAACTTGGAAGCTCAAACCACTCCCATCTTAGTAATTATTTTTCCATTGTACCATTAATAAAGGAAAAAAGTATTAGCTGGTCTGGGAGAAGACTAATTGATAGGGAGAAAAGAAATAAACAAATTAGGATTGGTAATTCTATTGTGATAAAATGTCTTAATGCTATAATTACATTGTAAAGCTGGGTCATATAATTTTCGAAGGAGGCTTTTTAGTGTACATTGCACATTAAAATGCATTTGTATGTGCATTTTAATTTGATAAATGGTGACACCTTCCCATTCAAAATGCCAAGTAGTGGTTGACAAAGAGTTCAAGAGGGACTAAAAGAAGCAAAAGAAAAGTCTGTGTAAAAAATTTTAAGCCCCATCAGAACATGCTGAGGCCATATTCAGAAACTCTTGCTAAGAGATCAAAATCAGTGCTTCCCCCAAAACCATACATCAGGCATTATGAATTTTAAGTATGTAGTCATAGAGAGCATGTATTTAATCTTAAAAATATTTCAAAATGTACTGGCAAATTTAGGTCCTTGCTTATGGTCGCAGAAAGAAAAGAAAGTATTTCTTTTTCTATAATTGCATTTTCACGTAGTGGCTTGGATGAGAGAGTTATGAAGGTTATGAAAAGTGAAAAATATTGATATCAGAATGTTTTTAAAGTTAGAGTTGACAGGCTCATCTATCTGATATTGAGTGTGAGACAGAAGAACCAAGGTTGAAATCAGAGTTTGATCTGAGGAGCAAGATAGTCGGTAGTGCTAGTAATTGTAAGTGAGAACTTTAATGAATTAACAGGTTAGGTGGTGGTGATACTCAGTGAGTAATGAGTTGTGTTTAACTTGTATTGCTTATTTACACCTAAGTATAGATGTTGAATATCCAGTCAGATTTACAAATCCCTAATGCAAGGGAGACGTTGTCACTGAAAAGATACATTTGAATATCACCAGATTATAGATAGCTGTGACAGCCATCCTCCTATGCTGTGCTCAGTAGCTTCAGTCATATCTGACTCTCTGAGACCCTGTGGACTGTAGCCCGCCAGACTCCTCTTTCCTGAGGATTCACAGCCAGTCTCTCTTAAGAGGACCCCAAATGGTTCCTGGCCCCTGGTAGTCATGATCTTGTTAGGCCCCCTCCCTGCGTTTAACAGGCTAGGTCTATGTGACTAATAGAATATGCAAAAGGCTGAAGGATGGCTTGCCACTTCTGAAATCAGGTCACTGTTTCAGTCAGAGTTCTCAAGAGAAACAGAAGAAGAAGGAGGGAGGGAGGTGGAGGGATTGATTGATTGATTGATTGATGCATAACTCATTGAAGGAATTGGCTCATGCATTTATAGAGATTGTTGTTGTTGTTCAGTAGCTCAGTCATGTCCAACTCTTTGTGACTCCATGGACTGCAAAAGCATCGATTCTTTGGCGCTCAGCCTCCTTTATGGTCCAACTTTCACATCCATATATGACTACTGGAAAAACCATAGCTTTGACTAGATGGACCTTTGTTGGCAAAGTAATGTCTCTGCTTTTTAATATGCTATCTAGATTTGTCATGATTTTTCTTCCAAGAAGCAAGTGTCTTTTTAATTTTATGGCTTCAGTCACCATCCATGGTGATTTTGGAGCCCAAGAAAATAAAGTCTGTCACTGTTTCCACTGTTTCCCCATCTATTTGCCATGAAGTGATGGGACCAGATGCCATGATCTTCATTTTCTGAATGTTGAGTTTTAAGTCAGCTTTTTCACTCTCCTCTTTCACTTTCATCAAGAGGCTCTTTAGTTCCTCTTTGCCTTCTGCCTTAAGGGTGGTATCATCTGCATAACTGAGGTTGTTATTTCTCCCAGCAATCTTGATTCCAGCTTGTGCTTCATCCAGCCCAGCACTTCACATGATGTATAGACATTAAATAAGCAGGGTGACAATATACAGCCTTGACATACTCCTTTCCCAATTTGGAACCAGTCTGTTGTTTCATGTTTGGTTCTAACTGTTGCTTCTTGACCTGAACAGGTTGTTCAGGAGGCAGTAAGGTGGTCTGGTATTCCCATCTCTTGAAGAATTTTCCACAGTTTTTTTGTGATCCACATAGTGGATTTAAAGGGCTTTAGCATAGTCAATGAAGCAGAAGTAGATGTTTTTCTGGAATTCTCTTGCTTTCTGTGATCCAACTAATGTTGGCAATTTGATCTGGATCCTCTGCCTTTTCTAAATTCAGCTTTTACATCTGGAAGTTCTCAGTTCACATACTGTTGAAGCCTAACTTAGAGAATTTTGAGCATGACCTTGCTAGCATGTGAAATGAATGCAATTGTATAGTATTTTGTACATTCTTTTTCATTGCTCTTCTTTGGGATTGGAATGAAAAGTGACCTTTTCCAGTTCTGTGAGTTATTCCTTAAAACAAGATTCCAGTTACTCTTTGTCCTATTGCATGTTTCCTTAGTCACTCAGTCATGTCCAACTCTTTGCGACCTCATGGACTGTAGCCCACCAGGCTTCTCTGTCCATGGGGATTATCCAGGCAAGAATACTGGAGTGGGTTGCCAGGCCCTCCTCCGGAGGATCTTCTCAACCCAGGGATCGAACCCAGGCAGATTTTTTACCATCTAAGCTACCAGGGAAGTACACTGCCCTATTAGAGGATGATAAGTTTAAAAATAGTTCATGGCTTGCCATCTAAAAAGAAGTTGGCAGAAGAGATATCATTTGTTCAATAGACATTTACTGAGAGAATACTTTGTGCCAGGATCTGGTGATACCAAAATCAATAAAATAGGGAGTAATGAGCACCCCCAGCATTTCTTCTGCCCCTAAGTTTCTGGTTTATTATCTGGCAACCCACTAAGAAGGACACTTTTGGATATTTAGAGATTTCTGGTAAAGAAACTGCCTCTGCATGAAAAGGATCTGTGATGGGAGGGGAGGGTTTGCATCTGAGTCAAAGATGGTCCCTTTAATCAACCATCTGAATCAAAGTGCACCAATTTTAAATGTTAATCTCATTCAAAGACACTTTCACACACACAAAAAAATCCAGAATAATGTTTGACCCACCATCTGGACCACATATAGCCTAGCCATGTTGACTCATAATGTTAATTATTACAGTTATACAAGGCATATGGCCTCTTTCTTACTCTCTTGGATCACTTCCTTTGGGGGAAGTCATCTGCCATGTTGTAAGGATATTCAGGCAGCCTTGTGGAGAAGTGCATGTGGTGAGGAAGAGTCTTCTGCCACATAAGAGAGTTATTTTGGGAGCAAGTCCTTAAGCCCCAGTCAAATTCTCAGATGACCTCAGCTGCAGCCAAGAGCTTTCCTACAGCCTCATTAGAGAGCCCAACTGAAACCACCTTGCTATGCTTCTCCGGGATTTCTGAATCCTCAGAAAACATGCCAAATAAGATATGTTGTTTTCAAGCTACAAAATTTGGAGGTAAATTCTCATGTAGCCATTGCTAACTAATACAGATTATTGCTGAGAATGTGTAAGGATTAACTAAAACTTAAAATTGTGAAAGTTGTTTTGGAATAAGTCAGTGAGTGGATGTGAGAAGCCTGGATGAGGGCATTTATAAAAGCTTGTAGAGCCCTGAGGAAATTTGGTCACAACATCATGGCCCTTGAGGAATCTATGATTGATGAAAGTAAGGAAAATCTTTTTGGAAACTGGAGTGAAGGCAATCCTTTGATGTAGTGATGGAATGTTCAGCAACACCATTTCCTACATTAAAGAGGAAAGTAGAAAAAGTATCTAGTGAATCGGATGGTGTCACTAACGAGATTTCCAGCCAGAGTTTTAGAGAGCCCATTTATTTTTTATCTTATTGCTTATAAGTAACATATGAGACGGGAACTAGAAGGATTGTTAAATCTGAAGGAGTTAAGACTTGATGGTGTTGAAAATTTTTAGGTTTTCTTGTGCGAAAGTGATGCTAAAATAAGAGATGGCTTCTAAACAATGATCAGACCCAACACACTGCTAGGAAACATGGGCTAAAGATAAGGCATAAAGTGTGGCTATAAAAATCTTCTGTTAGGGCCTCAGAGAAATCAAAAGTGTACATCAGAGTGTCATTCTGGTCAGACACCAGGTCGTGTAAAGACAGTAATTGAGTAGTTCATAGGTCCTCCTAATCAAACAACTGAGCTTCCAAGAAGCTGAAGAGCACTGTTGCTCACCTGGCTTAGGATAAACCCAAGTGGAGAAGAGCTTATTTCAGAGAGGTGTTTAGTAAGTTTCTGTCCAGTATGTAGGGCAGAAGACTTATCTCTTGAGTTTCACAGACCTTCAGATTTAGAGAGCAATTGCACTTGAGGAAAGAGCTACTTAAGACATTAAATTAGAAAAGCTTCATTTACACTGGGCACCATCTTGCCTCCTGGTATTCACACCCTTGTTTAGACCTCTCATGCTCTACACTGAGGTTAGTCTGTGTGAACAACGGGAAATGACAAAAGCCTTGGCATGTTACTTCCACGGCCATGTTATATGACATTGTGGTTTTGCCTGGCTCTCTTGGAGTACTGCTCTGGGGAATTCCAGTGTCATGCTACCAGGTAGCACGGCAGAGTGGCCCTTATCAAGAAGAACAGACGCCTTCTTCCACCATCCAGGAAGAAAACTGAAACCTCTTTCCAGTAACCACCTAAGAAATCCATCTTGGAGTCAGATCCTCCAACTTGATTCCAGGCTTCAGATAACCTTCACCATAGCTGACAGCTACATTCTAACTGCAGGAGAGATCTTGAATCATAACCATCCACCTAAGCCACTGATGAATACTTCATCCTCAGAAGCCATGTGAGATAATAAATATCTGTTTTTTCAAACTGCTGAATTTGGAGTAATTTGTTACATAGCAATAGACAACTAATACAGTGCTATTTAAAGACATTGTTTTGAAGAGATCACCTAGAAAGTAAAGGTAGAGGGTAGGGAAGGCATGTGGTCAGGGAACTGGTGCCTGAATCCTGCTCGTGTTTAAGTATCAGAAATAGTGGAAAAGATACCGCTGTATAACTCTGGCCAATTAACTGGCATTTATTTTCCCAGTCCATCAAATAGAGATAAAATAGCCTACAGTGATGTGGGTGAAGAATAATGAGATAATGTTTATAATGGGTGTAATATAGTGTCTGCAACATTATACAGTACCAATTGGTATTTTCCTTTTTTCTTATACTCTACTTACTGAAGTTTTAGATGTTCATTATCATTAACAGGGCAGGATCTCAGAAGTTCAGATGAACATCGTGAAGTGTGTCAAATTTTCAGAATTATTTCAAAATTAGGTTGCCTATGCTCTCTGTAGATATCTTCCTTTCCCTTTAAATTGGTGCATTCTAAAATCCATTTTCCAAGGCCAGCAAAAGAATGCTATCTTATCAAAATATACATCTGTACCTTTAGAATTATATGTAAGGAATATTTCTGGGGAAGGGGCAGATTAAGGACTTAGCTACCAAATAATTTAGGTTTTAGTTTTATTCATGTGCATTAATATTTTCTCTAACTGTTGGAAAAATTTCTATCCAATCGTATATATTTTTTTCTGAGTGCAACATCCTGGGAAATTTTTTAAACAATTAGAAGTTAGAAGGTATCTTCAAAGCAGATGGGTAGAAAATGTATTTTCCTCAGAAATCATTTAATGTCACATTTAACTGAATGTACAGCTGAAACATGAGATTAGCCATCAAGCATCTGACAATTTTCATCCTGATCTGCCAGTCAAATGCTTCAAAAAGACTTAACAATCCTGCATTTCATAGAATATGGGCAAAATTAGATTCTTATTGATGGGAAAAAATGCAAGGCGATTATTTACTTTTTTTTTTTGGACTCCCTTAGAATTTTGGAATGAGGATTCTATAAAACTTGTTCTTATATTGTTGTGCAATAAACATGATGCCCAGATCACAAATTCCATTTTAGGTGATGATACTAAACATTTTCAAAAAAGTAGCTCAAAAAATGTCTTAAAATCTTTTAATATAAACCTACATAGAAAGAGAATTGTCATCTTGTCAGGGTAACATTGTAAATCTTAAACAGTGAGTGTTTCCACCACAAACACATGGCATGTTTGCACTGTTAACATAGGTGTTGGAATTACCTTTTATTACCCTTTGTGTCTATTGCTTTTCTAATCCTTTCTGTTCTACTCTTTAATGGCATATTAAGCTTGTGGAAAATATTCACTTTTTGCTTCTTAAAATATAAATATCATTCTTAGGAAAAATGTTTAAGGAGGGAAGAGAACGATGTTTTTTGTTTTTTGTTTTTCTCCCCCAGTGCCTCTGCTGACCTTAGTTCCCTGAAAACAGACTCAGATAAAAATTATTTTTAAGATATTTATTAGAGCTCTTCTATGAAAGTGTCTATAAGAAGGAGAAAGGAAAGTTTGGGCAGAAGGAGAAGTTAAACTGCTGAAGCAATGTAGCAGAAACATTCTGAAGTTGGGTTGACCTTCATATGTGTCCTCAGTTCAATTCAGTCACTCAGTCGTGTCTGATTTTTTGTGACCCCATGAATCACAGCACTGCAGGCCTCCCTGTCTATCACCAACTCCCGGAGTTCACTCAGACTCACGTCCATCGAGTCAGTGATGCCATCCAGCCATCTCATCCTCTGTTGTCCCCTTCTCCTCCTGCCCCCAATCCCTCCCAGAATCAGAGGCTTTTCCAGTGAGTCAACTCTTCACATGAGGTGGCCAAAGTACCGGAGTTTCAGCTTTGGCATCATTCCGTCCAAAGAAATCCCGGGGCTGATCTCCTTCAAAATGGACTGGTTGGATCTCTTTGCAGTCCAAGGGACTCTCAAGGGTCTTCTGCAACACCACCGTTCAAAAGCATCAATTCTTCAGCACTCAGCTTTCTTCACAGTCCAACTCTCACATCCATACATGACCACTGGAGAAACTGTAGCCCTGCCTAGACGGACCTTTGTTGGCAAAGGTTGCTTTTCAATATGCCATCTAGGTGGGTCATGACTTTTCTTCCAAGGAGTAAGCGTCTTTTAATTTCATGGCTGCAGTCACCATCTGCAGTGATTTTGGAGCCCCCAAAATAAAGTCTGACACTGTTTCCGCTGTTTCCCCATCTATTTCCCATGAAGTGATGGGACCAGATGCCATGATCCTAGTAGACCATTAGTGTTGCTCAATTCAGGCCGCCCCCAGAGGGGAGGGCAAACCTGTGAGCCAGTGGAGTGATGAGCCAACTGCTAGTTATCGAAGAATTTTGCAAACTGGTTATTTAACTGTTGATACCTTGATATCAGCCATCATGGAATTAATTATTTCAGGGTTTTGCTTTTGGAGCTCCAGTCTAGCAGCACAATACTGGGTGCCTCCCTGGGTGCATACCTCTTTAAGTTAATACCCAGAGATAAATGTAGCTGTGAGCCATAGCAAGCAATGATCCCAGAGGCCAAAGCAATGAGTGTCACCTTCGTTAAAGGGGAGACTTGGGTACAGCATGACAATGCTACAGTCCACATCATTTATCACCCACATTTACTTGGTTTGTACAGTAAGATCACCTCATCTGAGAGTCTTCCAGACTTCAAGTGCCCCCTCTTGTTTGGGTTACTTAGAAGATGAAGATTAGTTAGTAGACCTTGAAGCCAGATACTATGCTCGTCATTTTCCTTTTTCTCTCTTTCACAACCCCTTGTATATTCCTCTTTTGTTGGCCTGGGTGGCATGTCTGATGGGGTGAACCTCATCTTCATAACAGTGCCAAAGTGAAAGTGAAGTTGCCCAGTCATGTCCAACTCTTTTCAACCCCATGGACTGTAGCCCACCAGGCTCCTCCATCCATGGAATTTTCCAGGCAAGAGTACTGGAGTGGCTTGCCATTTCCTTCTCTAGGGGATCTTCCCAACCTAGGGATAGAACCTGAGTCTCCCACATTGTAGGCAGACACTTTACTGTCTGAGCCACCAGGGAAGCCGTAACAGTGCCAAATGACTCCCAAACGGATCACCAGCATGCCAGATTTACTTATCTCTGGCCCCATAATCGCTAGGTCAGGGTGAGTTACTCCTGGACTCCTTTCTTTGCCTCTGTTCTCTTGACTCAAAAAACTCAAAATGAATAGATGGAAGCTGAAAAATAAAGTTTAATGGAAGTTTGTGTCTCCTGGTGAAAGTTTTCTGCCTTTGGGAACCAGAAACTCGAGGTCCTAAGATCATAGAAAATGGAAATACAGTTTTCCTAGATGGGTTATTGTGAGTTGCAGTAATTAAGGGTGCCCCTATTCCTGCCCCTTTAGTTCCGAATTCATCTGTTCTACTAACTGGGGACTTTTCACATGCTGCTCTCTTTGAGCTGGTACCCCAGCTGGGTCAAGGAAGCAGCTCTGGGGTAGTATCATTTGTAGTAGGATGACCATGGTCATGGGTCCACTATATCTCCTTTGGTATGATGGTGATCCCTTGGTCTGTGATGTTGTTATGCAGGATTCTGGGTTGATATATCAGACATTCTGAATATCTTTGCATGGTATGTTAGCTGGGGCCCTGTTGGCAAGAATGGAAAAGCCAAACTTAGAATATATGGTGATTCCAGTTAAGATGCATAGCTGTATTTTAAGGTAAGAGAAATCCAGTGTAATAAGCTTGCCACTGATAAGTTTTCTTGTTGGATGATAATTAGGGTGTAATGCTGGTTTGTGTTGTGGCAGGTTCACCATTTGGCAGAAGCCGTAGCTATACCAGTCTTGGTGAGAGGGAACACATGTGTATATTCTATCTCTGACTTAATGCCTGATCCATTCATGAGGTCACTGTATAAAGAATGAGGTGGCAGACAACAGGGAAACTGATGGGAAAATGCAGAGTTGCTTTGACTGTTTGGTAGTTCAGTACTGTATTTCATTGAGTGTGTTTCTGGATTAACATTGTTACATAATAAAACATCTTAAAATACTGTGACTACTTCTGTTGGTACATCCATATGCCTCTTTCCCAGACCTTTCTGTTCTCAGTCTTCTCTCTCCTTCTAGGCCCATGGAAATTCAGCCAGTCACATGCCATTTCTCATTAGTCCATTTGCATTGTTATCTTGGATTGCTTCCTTTTCTATGCAAAGTGTAGAACCAGGTGTTTGAGACTTGGCCTTTTTATTTCTCTATTATCTGGTAAAAAAAAAATGCCTAATGTGGTCATAGATATGAGCTGAGAGAGAAGAACTGAGCTATCTGCTTATGCAAGGATGGTGCCTTACTTATGTTTGAACATACCACTTTCATATTACAATGAATTGCTCTTGGACTAGTCCAGCCTATGACATCATGAGTTTGACAGTACATAGCTATGGCCATGTGGTCAAATGATGTCTGTGGTTAGACATTCTGTCAGGGTACAGAAGCAGAAGAGTAGCTGTTTGTCAAATGGTATATAGTTATGCACTTTAAGGCAGAAACTTGCTGCCAATCCCCGGAGGTCTGATTGTGATTTTTCCGTTGGAGGATTTGATAAATGGCACTTGGTATGTTTACTATGAAAGTGGTATCCTTTAGGATTTTAATTGAGTAAAATCATGTACTGTAGTAGTTCAGAGTTTAGAATTTGGAGTATAGCAGACCATGATTGAAATCTTAATTCTGCCATTTTTTAGTAAGCTACCTTGGATGAGTGATATAAGCTAATTCTTTATTTCATCTGAAAATGGGGAAAAAGAGCATAATGTAATAAATTATCAAAGATAACCCAAAATATATGCAAAGCATCTAGTATGGTGCTGACTTGTAGAAAATACTTAAGGAGTAGAATTTAATTTTGATAATAATTAGCAATATTATCATTTTTAAAATTTACCTGAAAACCAAAAATATGTGTTCATTTAATTTTCCAGTGTATATTTGGTAGATCTTAATATTTTTGTTTGTTAATAAGTGTTAGTGTGGTTGCATGTGACTATTTTACATTCATAAGTAAATATTCAGCTGTATTACCTTGATTGACTAAATGAAAATTAACGACTGAGAACAAACATCTGAATATTGAGATCATGAAAGAGGAAATATTATATCATAAATACTTTATTCATAATTTAAAAAGCACAAATGAGCTGTCACACCAAGAAATTAAGAAAGCACAAATTAAAATTGAATTGTTAAAATAATTAGGAGTACTGCTGAATCACATGAGAATATATGTTCTATGTATTTCTTCCAGCCTGTCATTCAAAGCATTGCCATGTAAATATGTTATCAAAAAGAGGTCACTGTATATTACATTTGAATTTAGAAAAAGGCTCTAAAGACTATTTTCTTTTTCTTTCCTTCCTTCTCTCCTTATTGTGTTTCCTATAGCAAACTGTGAATTGAGATAGCTTAATTTTGTGTTTCCATCTGAAATTACACTTTGAAAATTACTGGGCTTATATGTCAGATATAGGAGGAAATCTCTGAATCAAAGTCTATATTATAGGATAAAAATATAAATAAAATATCTAAGCATATGCTTCCCTACTCTTCCCCATTTAAAATCCACCTACAGATTAAAAAACTTTTTTTTATATTGTCAGTGGATGTATTATACATGTCAAGACTTCAAACATTTTATCATATATACCAAAAAATCTTGATGTGGCATTTAATCTAGAGGGCCAAGGGCTAATGGAGAGGGCAGGTGGAAAGAACAGCACCGAAACCCCTCTTGACACTGCTGATGGATAACACTAGTGAGTCCTTATTTTGGGTCAGCCCCTGTTTCCAACTACATGCATTTTCAGCCGTGGGAAGCACTCTTAGGATGAGAATTTTCTCTCAAGTTATGGCAGCAATTGACCAGAAGAGATGCTGTATTCCTAGTCAAGCAAAAAAGACATGTAAGAGAAATGATCCCAGCTCAGATCTTTTAAACAAGAGAAGCAGTAGAGGCATATGCCTAGCTCTGCTCCCCACATGTCCTGCTAGCTCAGCACATGATTCCTGGACCTCAGAACTCACCATGTAAGTTTATTAATATATCAACCAACTGTTGAGCTTAAGGTCTGATCGCAGGATGCTGTCAGAAATCAAGCAGTACTGAGGGAAAAAAAAAAAAAAACAATAGAGGAAGTGAGTCTACTCAATTTATGGACAGACATGATCTGGGTGGGTATTTTTCACTCAGAATAATTATGTAAATAAAAACTGGCATGAGACCCATGGAAATGTCCACATAAATAAGAAAGAAAAATACACTAGTAAGAATCAGAAGAATGCACACACACACACACACACACACACACACACACACACACACATACACACACATATATATATACATCTCTATTCTGTTATCTATATCTATATTTATGTATCTATTTCTATATATCTTTAAAAGTTACCTTATTCCAGTTTTGTGTGCTGATGAGATTTCTTGAACTACATTTTAAAGTGCAATTTTGAGATTATTAATAAAAGACCCAGTGAAAGTGAAAGTGTTCATCTCTCAGTGGTGTCCGACTCTTTAAGAGACGAATGTGTCGGCATCAGACAACATGCTCCTGGGTGACAACCCAATGTGTCCGGTCCTTATAGAAGGCAAGTGGCCAAATCACGTGAAGAAGTAGTGTCATATTAGTAGCTTATGGTGAACAATGTCAGTTTTGTGATCTCTGAAGAAGAAAATTTAGCTTCAGGACCAGGAACCAGGCTTGATCACTCAAGAGCTTTTATGCAGCAGAGATTTATTAAAGTAAAAAAAGTGAAGTGAAGTGAGTGAAGTCGCTCAGTCGTGTCCAACTCTTTGCGGCCCCATGGACTGTAGCCTACCATGCTCCTCCATCCATGGGATTTTCCAGGCAAGAGTACTGGAGTGGATTGCCATTTCCTTCTCAAGAGGACCTTCCCAACTCAGGGACTGAACCTGGGTCTCCTGCATTGTAGGCAGATGCTTTACTGTCAGAGAAAGCTTCTGACACAGACATCAGAAGGGGATGGAGAATGTCCCCCTTGCTAGTGTTAGCAAGTATTATTACTTTTTAAATTAGTTATTACAATAAATCAAAAAAAGTCTTAAGGTTATAAAGATTTTACTAGACCCACTCCCATAATTTATATTTTAAGATAACAAGATTAGAATGAATAATAGAAAGATCTTACCAGACCCACTCCCATAATATACATTTTAAGATGACAGGATTAGACAGAAGGTTCTTCTGTCTAATGTTAAGGAGAAGCATATCCTCAAGCAAGATACACTGTTATATTGACTAAGACAAAGCAATGTAGAAAAAAAAAAAAGTTTGTCCTTTTGTCCTTGAGAGCCTCAGACCCCTTTCTCCTCCTTGGGAACCCTGGACGTCTTATCAACCTACTTGGGAATTAACTCTCTCATTCCCTGCCTTTCTTTTAGGAGAATTATGTTGCCTAGGGAAAGGGGCATCATTTTCACTCCCTAACTACTTTCTGCTGTTGAGGGGTATTGTCCCTAAATTGTTGAAGCAACAAATTCTCCTAACCTTCATATTGAGGGTCTCTGATCCAGGGGCCCCAAGTAATAGTTGGAGGAGGCTGTGGCATCATAGGAGCCTAACTTAAAGACTTTCAAACAGTTAGGAACAAGCCCCATTTTACAGTTACAGATGTAAGACAAAATAGTCATTAAACCACATTAAGACTGATTTGGTCCAAACTCCTGTTTTTTGTAACTTATGGCAGATATCTGGAGCTGACTGAGTGAGAAATCTATCTTTTAAGATCATTCCTCCTTCTGCACTTTCAAGATCAACATCAGTAAACTTGTGGAGAGCCTCCCATAGTCTATCTAGGAATTTACCAGGAGTTTCCTTCTCTCCCTGTTCTATGCAGTCAACTTAGCACAGTTTAAAGTCTTGGCATGTGCTCGCTTGAGTCCTTCAAGAGTATATCTGACAAAGTGGCTCTGTCATAGCAACTGCTTGGCTCCCAGTAGGGAGGAGGGCTATTTCATACTCCCTCTTTCCTCTTGTCTCAAGTTCAAGCCATTTATCTCCAAACGTGGTAGCTTCCCCCCAAACTCAAGTGCTCTAGTCAGGAGTCAGCATCTGTCCCAAGACATGCATTACATCTCTCCAACTAAGGTCATGCAGTAAAGTTAATCCCATAAAGGCTTCTATGTACTTTTTGGATCCTCTTGATAGTCTCAACCACAATTGGTACTGTTTGAATTTCTACTAAGACTGAGGCAGCCCCTCCTGGAAGGACGCCCTAACTCTCAGCCTGTTCAGTTGGGAGCCCCAGATAAAGGGGCAAAGTAAGAGAACAGGAGGCAGCTGAATGTTTCACACCCCATAATGTTTCACTTATGTCCTTATTTTAGGACATATGTCTGGCATGTCTTGCAGAGAGATAAGAACAACACATAAGGCACTTCTATCCATTCCTCTTGTTTTCTATAGAACTGGTCTAATTGTAAAACAGCATTGTAACTGAGAGACCCTTTAACAGGCCAGTGTTACCTATCTTCCAAAGGCTATTGTGGCCATTCAGTATCACAGAAAATCAGGAGTGACTTTTTGAAACTCTGGGGATCAAACTTGTCCCAGCATTTAAAAAAAAAAAATACATTTCAAAGGAGTGGTTTTGGAACTGCTAGCTCTCATCTGTAAGAGAAAAAGAAGTGGCATCCACAGACATGGCTTTTTTCCCCTGGAAGCGTCCTTCCCTGCTCTACATGGGGTTATAGACAGACTTCTTCATGAAAGCTTTCCCTGATCAGACTTAGTCTGTCCTTTACCAATGCAGGCATCTTACTCATCCCTCCTGGCTCTACCACTGAGGTGGGGTGGAGATGCGCCAGGGGTAGACCTGATAGCATCCCAGATTGATTTAGTTCCATACCATCAAGACCTTTGTTTGACTTGCCGTTTTCTTCTGATGCCACTCAGGGTGGAGCAGAGTAGCTTTTTGGAATGCCTACCAAGCTAGGACCACTAGGGGAAGCTCCCTAGTGCCTATGCACATTCCTGAATACAGTCCTGACTGCAGTGGAGGCAGTGAGTCATAAAGGGATGGACAACAACCAAGATGTCCCGTCTGAGTGTCACCATACCACAGCAGTATATGCGATAGCAAAAGAGGTTCTGGAGCGTTGGCCAGAGAGGGAAGAGTGATTTTTGTCCTCAAGCTATTAGGGCCAGTCCTTCCAGTTCATTTCCACAGCTTCTACAAAAGAAATACCTAAGGAGTTGAGACAGAAGCCATCAGAGGGCCTTCTCTGGTCTGCTAAGAGCTAGCGCTACCCAAGGAGGAAGTCCATCGCATTTCCAATCTGACCAGATCCTGCAGTTCCCCATCTGTGTCCTCAAAAACCTCATGGTTGCCAGCAGTGCTTCTATCCACATAGATAGGAGACACAGGTGTGACAAAGACCCAGCTCGCTGGAACCTGAGGCAGGTAGCCGAGAGAGGGACCTCTAGCCTGAGAGATGTTCCTGGAGCTAGAGTTCTGCCTCACTCCCAAACATGCTGCTGGAACTGGAGCTCCACATCACTCCCAAACTTGCTGTTAGTGACTTTCTAGCAAGGCTTGCCTAGTCTAGCAAGGCTAAGTGCTTCCATACACGGGGTCTAAGTAAAAGTACATAGTAACAGAATGAATCACAAGTCCGTTGAAAATCTATGATCCAACAGATTAGGTTAGTAGTTCTAATTCCCTACACAGTTAGGAAATGGCCAAAGGGACCAGGAAAAGGTGACAGAGAAAGGAAAGTTCAGTCCACACACTTTGCCCATTTCTGGTCACTCCCCTCGCAGGGGCCTTGGGCGTCTCTTGGCACTGGCAGGTTGCTATAATCCCCCACCCCCACCCCCCCCCTGCAAAGGCTCCCCTTTTGGGGGCTGCCTTCAGTCATAACGAGGCACCATGAAACCATGGAGCAGGGCTCGTCACTTGCTTCACGCAGGTGTGTCATTCATTGACACAAGCACACCTTAGAGTTAGTAAAGTAAGGCAGAAAATGTGCATACTGAGAAAGCAGAGAGGCTAGGGCTCTCTGAGTGTTCTTATCTTGTCCTGAAGATCCTGGACAAGCCCCCAAGCTGATAGCTTATGGTGAATGATGTCAGATTTGTGATCTCCGAAGAAGATTTAGCTTCGGGACCAGGGACCAGGCTTGATCCCTCAAGAGCTTTTGTGTAGCAGAGTTTTATTAGCATAAGAAAAGGAACAGAGAAAGCTTCTGGCATAGACATCAGAAGGGGGACAGAGAATGCCCCCATTGCTAGTGTTAGCAAGGGAGTTACATACTTTTTGCGGGAGACCCGGGTTTTATCCCTGGGTTGGAAAGATTCCCTGAAGAAGGAAATGGCAAACCACTCCAGTACTCTTGCCTGGAAAATCCCATGGACAGAGGAGCCTGGTAGGTTACAGTCCATGGGCTTGCAAAGAGTTGGAAATGACTGAGCAATTTCACTTTCACTTTTATATACCTTTATAATGTTATTACAATAAATCAAATAATGTCTCAAGGTTGTAAAGATCTTACTAGACCCACTCCCGTAATTTATATTTTAAGATAACAAGATTAGAAAGAACAATAGAAATATCTTACCAGACTCACTCCTATAATATACATTTTAAGATGACAGGATTAGTCAGAAGGTTCTTGTTAAGGAGAAACATGTCCTTGAGCAAGATACATTGTTATATTGACTAAGACAAAGCAATGTAGCAAAGAATGTTTGTCCTTTTCTCCTTGAGAGCCCCAGACCCCTTTCTCCTCCTGGGGAACCCTGGACATCTTATCAACCTACTGCAGAATTGACTCTGAATATACGTGTGTGTGTGTGTGTGTGTGTGTGTGTGTGTGTGTATGTACAAATATAAACCACTATTGTTTATTTCCTAAGTCAATTTGTGATTATCTATAAGCTGCAAAAGTAGATCTAAACACTTTTCTCCTGACTCTATCCTTATAGCTGAGACATATTTTAGGATAAGAAATGGTTTCTTCACTGGGACCTCTTGCAGTTAAGATTTTTCTTGGAGAGATACAAGAAAGCATTGCCTACAACAGGCATTCATACATTTTTTAGTTTCTGTTTGAAAAACAGTATAGAAAGGTCAAGTGGCCAAATGTGATAACCCTGGCCACTGCTGTGTTCACCTTGTATGAATTTTCTAAAAGCAAAATATAGAAATGGCTGAGGCTTTTAAAGCAGGGATGGCAGGCATTTTCTGTTAAGAGCCAGATAGTAAATATTTCAGGCTTTGTGGGCCATATGGTTTGTGTCACAGCTATCAATTCTGCAACTGCAGGGCAGGGCTACCACAGACAATACGTAAAAGAATGAGCATCATTGCTGTGATAGAAACAGGCACGGTTCTGATTTGTCTCTTGAATCATAGTTGGTGGATTCTGATTTAGTGAGTGTATGGACCTTAGTGGACTTTACGGTACTGACTGAAAACAATAAAGCAAAAGAAAAAGACACAATTTTATATGAAACTGAACTTTTTGTACTGGGGTAAAGGGAGGGAAATTTAGATGATTAAGGGAGAGTGGTATATTCCAATAATATAATTATCTTGATTTTATTCTTTTAGAATCACTTCAGAATTGACACTTTAAGGAAAACAGCCATGTTCCAGCATGAAGGCCAACTAAGCTCTCCTATAACATAAAGGTAAATATGCTGAATAAACTGTACTTTAAAAAATAACATAACAAGGCATTCCAAACTAATGAAAGGTGGGGAGAGAGAGAGAGAAGAGAATCTCCAGTTGCCAAAAACAGAAAAATATCAAAATAGTAAGTATATGACCTGGTTACACCCAGTGCTTATGTTGTGGTGTGTGTATATGTTTGTGTGTTGGGGGAATACTTTGGGAAGTTCTGTTAACTTGAGGTTAGAAGTTTGTTTTTCTTTTTATTTTTTAAATGCTGAAGTTTGAAAAAGTGTGAAGTATTATTTCAAACATACAAGTAGACAATAATAAAATGACACAAGGCACATCACTGTAGTGGAAACTGTGGCTGATGAGTAACAGATTTGCCTTGCAGAACAAAGCAAGGCCTGCTTCCCCCCACAGCTGAAGGCTGGCACTGTGAACTGACATGCTCTTGGCTAAGTGAACTGTCTTGCCCAGACTTTCACCTCTTCTCAGGGTCAGCTGAAAGCCTGTCTACTTTTGCAGTTTATAGATAGTCAAGGTGCTGGCCTCACTTTGGGAAGTCTCTGAAGAGTCGTCCCAGCTTTAGACATCCCTGAAGGAGCAGATGGTACATACCCCTCTTCCGGTCACGTTTCCCTCTGTCCAATCCTTTCTTCCTCATTTTCTTTTAGAAGTTCCTCTTGAGTGTCCACAAATCACAGTCTCAAATTCTATTCCCCGGGAAATGGACCTAAGAAAGTCATCACCCACCTTTATAAATATGCATTATTTCTTACAGTTTTCATATACTGTTTATATTTTCATTGAGGAATTAAATATTTTAGACACAATGGAAAACACCTCCCGCCCATTATTTCTAAAGAAATTTGCAATCTAAAACTCAGTATGTATAATTTTCATGAACACGTCTGTAGTTTAGCTTATTATTTGTGAATCCACAAAACATTGTTTAATAATTTTTGAAGATGTTGAAACTTCACATATGGTACTATAGAATACATTCTGCAACTTGATTTTTGTTTGTATTAAAATTGTTCTTCAGGTTTGCTTATTTTCATTTCATTTTATTTTTTTTTAAGTTTATTGGAGTATAGTTGATTCATATGTTGTATTAGTTTCAAGTGTATGACAAAGTCAATCAACCATACACACATATATATTCACTTTTTTTTCTTAAATTCTTTTCCCATATAAGTCATTACAGAATACTGAGTAGAGTTTCTTGTGCTATATATTATAGTGCTGCTGCTACTGCTAAGTCGCTTCAGTCGTGTCCAACTCTGTGCGACCCCATAGATGGCAGCCCACCAGGCTCCCCCGTCCCTGGGATTCTCCAGGCAAGAACACTGGAGTGGGTTGCCATTTCCTTCTCCAGTGCATCAAAGTGAAAAGTGAAAGTGAAGTCGCTCAGTCGTGTCCGACTTTTAGCGACCCTATGGGCTGCAGCCTACCAGGCTCCTCCGTCCATGGGATTTTCCAGGCAAGAGTACTGGAGTGGGGTGTTATAGTGGGTCCTTATTAATTAACTATATATAGTAGTGTGTATATGTCAATCCAACCTCCCAGTTTATCCCTGCCCTCCTTACCCCTGGTAACCATAAGTTGGTTTTTTACACCTGTAACTCTGTCTCTGTTTTGTAGATCAGTTCATTTGTACCCTTTTTTTAGATTCCACATATAAGCAATATTGTATTTGCCTTTGTCTGACTTACTTCACTCAATATGGCCGTCTCTGGGTCCATACATGTTGCTGCAAATAGTATTACTTCATTCTTTTGTATGGCTGTGTGATATTATACTGTGTATACCTATGACATCTTCTTTTTCCATCCCTACGTTGATGAACATTAAGGTTGCTTGTGTATCCTGGCTATTGTATATCCTTTAATATTTCATAATTCATAATATTTCATAATTCAAAAGCCTGTATCCTTTTGAATTATGGCTTTCTCCAGATATATGCCCAGAAGTGGGATTGCTGGATCATATGGTAGCATTACTTTTCATTTTTAAAGAACCTCCATATTCTTCACCATAGTGGTTTTACCAGTTTACATTCTCATCAACAGTATAGAAGGATTCACTTTTCTCTGCACCCTCTGAAGAATTTATTGTTTCTTGTTTGGGTGATGATCTTGGGATATATACTTGCTGATGTGATTAACTCTATAAAATATTAACTATGGCAAAATGTGAAAATATTAACAGCTGGTAAATTTAAAATGAAGGCACATTCACATCTGGTAGGTGGTTTCCTGAACACCTCTTTATATTGACTGCTTCAGGGACGTGCATTTTTAGAAAGTAAACTAGTTTAATTCAGAGAAAAAAATAAAAGCAAGGAAATCTTTGTTTTTCTCCTCCTACACTCATCTAGTCAGGAGAGTTCACACTGTACTGCCCAAGAGCCTTGCACAGCATGAGTCAAACAAACCTAATTATCTCTATCGAGAGCTCCATACTGGCTTGGTTTTCGCTCTGTCCCATCGTTTTCAAAGGTATGCTCCACAGAAGGGTAGCCTTGAATCATGTTTGATAAGAAGGTACTCTCTAGTCAAATGATCTATCAATTATGCAAGCTATAGATCTCTCTTGGATGTGCACCTGCTTCTTCATGTTAAAGACAGAAAATTCTGCAGTAAATAAACCTATTAAATTTTTATTTAGCTAGCATTTCCCTTTTGTTTTTTCATGAAGTTTTTTGCGTACAGAGCTCCTAGTAGACTTCCCACAATACAGAACATTGTGGATGTGCTTCAGTTACCCCTCTAGTTATAATTTGTTTAGCCACTGCACATCTTCAAACATTTCATAATTTACTATGGCTCCATGGTTTGTACTATCTGTCACCCATATTGAGTAAAGCTTGCCATGCTTCTAAAGAAATTTAATATGTTATTTCTGTTGTGTGGACTACTTGAGACACTCTCATCCACTAGAGAAGATCCTAACTAGTTAGACTCTCAGCTACTTGAAGGCTGGGTCACTATTTGTCCTATTCACTCTTAATGACTGACCAGTACCTGGCCTATAGGTGGAATTCAATAAATGTGTGCTGAATGCCTCCTGGGTGGATGGATGGATAATATGTGTCCTCCTAGAATTAATGCACAATTATATTAAAATCTTTTGTTTATACATTTCTCACACTAAGTTGTTTTACAATGACAGGAATTATGGCTGATTTATAATTGCATCTGCAATGATTAAAACCATGTTTGTTACGTAACATGCTCGAGAAATACCATTTAACATTCTGGGGAGGGGAGAACAAGATGGCGTAGGAGTAGGTGGACATGGAGTACAGCTCTCTCTACATATACATCAGGAATACATCTTCAGACACAAAAGTGCATGCAGAACACCAGCTGAGAGCAGACAGGAGTACCTGGCCAGCAGTAAAGAATATAGAGAACCATGCAAAACCCTGTAAGACGAAGAAAGTAGGGAGAAAAACAGGAGTGTTAGTAGGACTGGAACTGCCCTTGGTGGGTGTGGGAACTGAAGCAGGGGTCTGATCCCCACATTGGGGCAATTGTCTGAGTCAGAGGAGAAATGCTTGAGGCTGAGAGTGAAACAACTTATCTGTGGCAGTCTAAGTGGAATGAGCATCAGACACTGCTTGCCACAGCCATACATACCCTGGACCAGGATGCAGGTCTCCTGGAAGGTGCAGAGGCTGGGAACTGAAGTTTAGGGATTGTGAAGCAATCCCAGGCTGAGGGCTGCTGTTGAGTGCGGAGAGACAGATTGAGAGGAGGTGAGGGAGGAGATTGTGGTGGGAAGTGCCTGCGGAGGAAAGTTGGGCAGCCATGGAAGCGATGTGATACTGCTGAGTCACGCGTGGGGGGTGGAGTCATCACTATAGCCTCTCTCTCCTGACACGTCAGCATTGGCAGATGAACAGTACAGAGGCTAACCCATCAAAAGCCTGATGCTCTGAACTACAGAGTAGGACCCCACCCAGGGTGCCCCTTTAAGTGCCTGATGTGCAGATCTACAGAGGACCCCAGCCAGGGGCCCCCCTCTATGTGCCTGTTGCACAAAACAACAGAGAAGCACCCCAGGCAAGGGAGCCCTCTAAGTGCCTGAATGGGTGGAGCTATGGAGAAAGACTGGCCAAAGAGGCCTTCTGATCATTAGCTACAAAAGGCTTGAAAAAAGACTCTGAAAGGGCCATAACTCCTGCAGCAGAGGCAGTCTGTGTCCCTGTACGCTTGGTGCCACCAGGGTCCCCTCAAGCCAAGCAGCTGTGCTACCTCCACACTCAACTGTCACCAGGACAGGGCTGCCACAGGCAAAAAAAGTCTTGCACTATGCACGCAGGGTGGCTTTGGTAGTGTGTGACTCTGTGACCCTGTAGACTGTGGCCTGCCAGGCTTCTCTGTCAGGGAGGGGGGTTGTCCAGGTAAGAATAGTGGAGTGTATTGGCCAGTACTTGTTGCCGTACCCTTCTAGAACACTGTATTTCCTGCTGCCCTAGCTGCCAACTCCCCTGAGTACCTGGTGCTGCCAGAACCCCTGTGACCCCAGTATCTGCACCACCTACACCTGGCCCTCACAGGGGCAAACCCAAGTCCTCCAGGACTGCCTCAGGAGCAAACCCCAGTGGATGACCCACATGCAGAAGTGGAAATAAAACCACAATTGAAACCCGGGGGCACTATGGCTAAGGAAAGAGATCCAAAACCTTCCAACCAGCTGTACAAGCTACAGATTAAATCCACATGATCAACTAGGCAGACTCTGTGTCTATGGAATGTATAAAAGGTCACTAAGAGCTCCCGCAAAAGGAAACACACTAGTTCTGATAACTGTGGACATTGGAAGCAAGAACACATAGGAGTAAGACCAGATTAGAATCTGAGCTGCCCCCACAGCAGGTCCAGAGATCAGCACGCTGTTGGAGGGCATCCTAGGGAGGTGAGGTGGACGGTGACTCCCAGCGAGGGAAAGGACTCTGACAGCAGTGACTCAAGGAAAACATTTATTATTCTTATGTTTTGACTGGTTCTGTAGAATCTTTTGAATTTTTTTACCTCCCCCTCTTTATTATAGTTGTTGATTTCATTGACACTGTGAAACCTAATTAAGCTTCTGAGTTTTTTTTTTTTTTCTCAGTCATATTATTTATTATTGTTATAAACCTCTGCCTCTATGTTGAACTTTTACAGTTCTGTGGAGTTTTCCATTTTTTTCTCTCTTTTTTAATTTTTAAAATCTACTATTATTTTCTATACATTTATTCCTTTGTTTGCTTTCCCTACTGCTTTTTTCCCCTGGCAGTTAATCTTTAATGTATATAAATCTTCTTTATCTACCTCTATTTAACTTTGCATATCTATTCTTTCTCTCCTTTCCTCTCAATGTAGTTGTTAGTTTTGTTTTCATTGCTTTATTCCCTATTTGGCACCTTGCTTTAGTTTTGTTTTCCAGTTTGTGCTTTAGTTAGTTTTGTTCTGGTAGATATACTTTTTGGATTCCTTTGTTCACCAGGTCAATCTGTTGTACTTTATTTTTGTTGGACTGTTTTGACTTTGCTTATGGGTGTATATGTATATGTGTATATTCAGTCATACTTTTTATTGTTGCTATAAACCTCTGCCTCTGCATTGAGCTTTTGCAGTTCGGTGGAGCTATCCTCTTTTTTCCCTTTTTTCTTCCTTTTTTTTTTTCTTTCTTTTCTCTTTTTTTATAATTTTAATTTGTTAAAACCTATTGTATTTTTTCTGCATTTATTCCTTTGTTTGCCTTTCCTACTGTTCTTTTCCCCTTGCAGTTAATCTTTAATGTATAAAAATCTTCTTCACCTACCTCTATTTAACTTTGCATATCTATTCTTTCTTTCTTTTCCTTCTTTCCTTTCCTCTCAAAATGTTTGTTAGTTTTGTTTTCATTGCTTTATTCCTCATCTGGCACCTTGCTTTAGTTTTGTTTTCCAGTTTGTGCTTTAGTTAGTTTTGTTCTTGACTGGTAAATATAATTTTTGATTTCCTTTGTTTGCCAGGTCAATCTATTGTACTTTATTTTTGTTGGACTGTTTTGACTTTGCTCATGGGTGTATATGTATATGTGTATATTCCATTATTTTAATTATTATTTGCCTGATTTTGTAACTGATATTTGTCTGGGGTTCATCTTTGGTCTCTCATTTTTGTATATTTATTTTAATCTCACTTAATGCCAGACCACCTGACCTGCCTCTTGAGAAAACTATATGCAGGTCAGGAAGCAACAGTTAGAACTGGACATGGAACAACAGACTGGTTCCGAATAGGAAAAGCAATACGTCAAGGCTATATTATTGTCACCCTGCTTATTTAACTTATATGCAGAGTAGTACATCATGAGAAACGCTGGGCTGGAAGAAGCACAAGCTGGAATCAAGAGATTGCCAGGAGAAATATCAATAACCTCAGATATGCAGATGACACCACCCTTATGGCAGAAAGTGAAGAGGAACTAAAAAGCCTCTTGATGAAAATGAAAGAGGAAAGTGAAAAAGTTGGCTTAAAGCTCAACATTCAGAAAACAAAGATCATGGCATCTGGTCCCATCACTTCGTGGGAAATAGATGGGGAAACAGTGTCAAACTTTATTTTTGAAGTAAAAAATGAAAAGAACTGAGGATAGTCTCAGCGACCTTTGGGACAATATCAAACACACCAACATTTGAATTATAGGGGTCCCAGAAGGAGATGAGAGAAAGAAAGGGTATGCTGTCTTGCATACAGGGTCATCATTGCTATCTTTCTAAATTCCATATATATGTGTTAGTATACTGTATTGGTGTTTTTCTTTCTGGCTTACTTCACTCTGTATAATCGGCTCCAGTTTCATCCATCTCACCAGAACTGATTCAAATGTATTCTTTTGCGGACTTTTGGACTCCGAGGGAGAGGGAGAGGGTGGGATGATTTTGGAGAATGGCATTGAAACATGTATACTATCATGTAAGAATCGAATCACCAGTCTATGTCCAATGCAGGATACAGCATGCTTGGGGCTGGTGCACGGGGATGACCCAGAGGGATGTTATGGGGAGGGAGGTGGGAGGGGGGTTCATGTTTGGGATCGCATGTACACCCGTAGTGGATTCATGTCAATGTATGGCAAAACCAATACAGTACTGTAAAGTAAAATAAAGTAAAAATAAAAATTTAATTAAAAAAAAAGAAAGGGTATGAAAAAATTTTTGAAGAGATTATACTTGAAATTTTCCACAACATGGAAAAGGAAATAGTTTATCGAGTCCAGGAGGCACAAACAGTCCCATAGAGGATAAACACAAGGAAAAACATACCAAGACACATACTAATAAAACTAACAAAGACTAAACACAAGAAAGAATATTGAAAGCAACAAGGGAGAAGCAACAAGTAACATACAAAGGAAACTCCATATGTTTAACAGCTGATCTTTCAGCATAAACTCTGGGAGCCAAAAGGGAATGGCAGGATATATTTAAAGTATTGAAAGGGAAAAAATCAACAACCAAGATTACAGTACCCAGCAAAGATCTCATTCAAAATTGATGGAGAAATAAAAAGCTTTTCAGACAAGCAAAAGTTAAGAAAATTCAGCACCAACAAACCAGCTTTACAAAAAATGTTAAAAGGACTTATATAGTCAAGAAATACAAGAGAAGCAAAAGGATCTACAAAGATCCCAAACAAGTAAGAAAATGGCAATGGGAATGTATATATCAATAATTACTTTAAATGTAAAGGGACTAAATGCTCCGACCAAAAGACACAGACTGGCTGAATGGATGCAAAAACAAGACCCATATATATGCTGTCTACAAGAAACCCACTTCAGACCTAAAGACGCATGTAGGCTGAAAGCGAGAGGATGGAAAAATATATTCCACGCAAATGGGAAGCAAAAGAAAGCTGGAGTAGCAATCCTCATGTCTGAAAAAATAGACCTTAAAGTAAAGATTACAAGAGATAAGGGAGGACACTACATAATGATCAAGGGATCAATCCAAGAGGAAGACATAACAATTGTAAATATCTATGCACCCAACATAGGAGCACCTCAATACATAAGACAAACACTGAAAGTGAAAGTGAAAGTGAAGTGTTGACTCTTTGCGACCCCATGGACTGTAGCCTATTAGGCTCCTCTGTCCGTAGGATTTTTCAGGCAAGAGTGCTGGAGTGGATCACCATTTCTTCCCAACCCAGGAATCAAACCCGGGTCTCCTGCATTGCGGGCAGCCACTTTACCGTCTGAGCCACCAGGGAAGCCCAAGACAAACACTAACAGACATAAAAGGAGAAATTGACAGTAACACAATAATAGTAGGAGACTTTATCACCCCACTCACACCAATAGACAGATCATCAAAACAGAAAATTAATAAGGAAACACAAGTCTTAAATGACACATTAGATGAGATGGATCTCATTGATATCTTCAGGACATTCCATCCAAATGCAGAAGAATTCACATGGAACATTGTCCAGGGTAGACCACATCTTGGGTCACAAATCAAACCTCAGTAAATCTAAGAACACTGAAATTGTATCAGGCATCCTCTCCAACCACAGCGCTATGAAACTAGATGTCAATTACAAGAAAAAAACCTGTGGGAGAGGGAGAGGGTGGGATGATTTGGGAGAATGGCATTGAAACATGCATACTATCATGTAAGAAATGAATCGCCAGTCTAGGTTCGATACAGGATACAGGATGCTTGGGGCTGGTGCACAGGGATGATCCAGAGAGATGATATGGGGTGGGAGGTGGGAGGGGGGTTCAGGATTGGGAACTCATGTACACCCTTGGCGAATTCATGTCAATGCATGGCAAAACCAATACAGTATTGTTACGTAAAATAAATAAATAAAGAAAGAACATAAAAGATTAAAAAAAAAAGAAAAAACCTGTAAGAAACACAAACACATGGAGATTAAACAATACATCTCTAAATAACAATGCATCTTTTTTTGAAGAAATCAAAGGGAAATAAAAAAATTTCTAGAAACAAGTGACAATGAAAACACTACAACTCAAAACCTATGAGATGCAGCAAAAGCAGTTCTAAGGGGGAACTTGGTAGCAATACAACCCTACCTCATGGAACAAGAAAAACATCGAATAGACAACCTAGCTTTATATGTAAAACAATTGGAAAAAGAAGAACAAAAACCCCCCAAATTAGTAGAAGGAAATAGATCATAAAGATCTGAGCAGAAACAAATGAAAAAGAAATGAAAGAAGCAATAGTAAAGATTAATGAAACTAAAACCTAGTTCTTTGAGAAGATAAATAAAATTGACAAGCCTTTAGCTAGACTCATCAAGAAAGAAAGAAGAATCAAATCAACAAAATCAGAAATGAAAAAGTAGAGGTTACAACAGACAATGCGGAAATACAAAGGATTATAAGAGACTATTATGAACAACTATATGGCAATAAAATGGATAACCTGGAAGAAATGGACAGATTCTTAGAAAAATTCAATCTTCCAAGACTGAACCAGGTAGAAATAGAAATTATGAACAAACCAGTTACAAGCACTGAAATTGAAAAGCAAAGTGAAGTCGCTGTCATGTCTGACTCTTTGTGACCCCATGGACTGTAGCATACCAGGTTACTCCGTCCATGGGATTTTCCAGGTAAGGGTACTGGAGTGGGTTGCTATTTACTTCTCTAGAGGATCTTCCTGACCCAGGGATTGAACCCAGGTCTTCCATATTGCAGGCAGACACTTTACCATCTGAGCCACCAGGGAAGCTGAAATAGAAGCTGTGATCAAAAATCTCCCAAAAAGCAAAAGCCCAGGACAAGTTGGCTTCACAGAATTCTATCAAACGTTTAGAGAGGAGCTAATGCCTATCCTTCTAAATCTCTTTCAAAAAATTGCAGAGGAAGGAACACTTCCAAATTCATTCTACAAGGCCACCATCACCCTGATACCAAAACCAACAAAGACAACACAAGAAAAGAAAACTATAGGCCAATATTACTGAAAACCATATGTGAAAAATTCCTCAACAAGATTTTAGCAAACAGAATTCAGCAGCACATCAAAAATCTCATACACCAAGGTCAAGTTGGGTTTATTCTAGGAATGCAAGGATTCTTCAATACACACAAATCAATCAATGTGATACACTGTATTAACAAATTGAAAGATAAAAACAATATGATGATTTCAATAGATGAAGAAAAAGTGTTTGACAAAATTCAGCACCTATTTATGATTAAAACTCTTCAAAAAATGGGAATACAAGGAGCCTACCTCAATATAGTAGGGGCCACATATGATAAGCCTACAGCAAACATTATTCTCAATGGTGAAAAATGGGAAGGATTCCCCCTAAGATCAGAAACAAGCCAAGGGGGTCCACTTTCACCCCTATTATTCAATGTAGTTCTGGACGTCCTAGCTACAGCAATCAGAGAAGAAAATGCAATAAAAGGAATACAGATCAGAAAAGAAGTAAAGCTCTCATTGTTTGCAGATAACATGATACTGCACATGGAAAACCCTAAGGATGGTATCAGAAAATTTCTAGAGCTAATTAGTGAATTTAGCACAGTTGCAGAATACAAAATTAATACACAGAAATCACTTGCATTTCTATATATTAACAATGAAAAATCAGAAAGAGAAATTAAGGAATCAACCCCATTCACCATTGCAACAAAAATAATTAAATATCTAGGAATAAACTTACCTAAGGAGACTAAAGAACCATTCACACAAAATTATAAGATACTAATGAAAGAAAGGCAACATAAACAGATGGAGGGCTATTCCATGCTCCTGGGTAGGAAGAATCAATATTGTGAAAATGTACCAAACACAATCTACAGATTTAATGCAATCCCTGTCAAATTACCAATGGCATTTTTCACAGAATTAGAACAAAAATTTTCACAATTCATATGGAAACACAAAAGACCACAAATAGCCAAAGCAGTCTTGAGAAAGAAGAATCGAGCTAGAGGAATCAACCTTCCTGACTTCAGATTATGCTACAAAACTACAGTCATCAAGACAGTATTGTACTGGCACAAAAACAGAAATATAGACAAATGGAACAAGATAGAAAGCCCAGAAATAAAGCTATGCACCCATGGGTACCTTATTTTTCACAAAGGAGGTAAGAATAGACAATGGGGCAAAGACAGCCTCTTCAATAAGTGATGCTGGGAAAACTGGACAGCTACATGTAAAAGAATGAAATTAGATCACTTCCTAACACCATACATGAAGATAAACTCAAAATGGATTAAAGACCTAAATGTAAGACCAGAAACTACAAAACCCTTAGAGGAAAACATAGGCAGAACACTCTGACATAAATCAAAGCAATGATTTGATTCACCTCCTAAAGTAATGAAAATAAAACCAAAAGTAAACGAGTGGGACCTGATTAAACTTAAAACTTTTGCACAGCAAAGGAAACTATAAGCAAATTGAGAACACAGTCCTCTGAATGGGAGAAAATAAGAGCAAATGAAACAACTGACAAAGGATTAATTTCCAAAATATACAAGCAGCTTATACAACTCAATGCCAGAAAAACAAACAGTCCAATCAAAAAGTGGGAAAAAGACCTAAACCAACATTTCTCCAAAGAAGACATACAGATAGGAAACTAACACATGAAAAGATGCTCAACATTGCTCATTATTAAAGAAATGCAAATCAAAACTGCAATGAGATACCACCTCACATTGGTCAGAATGGCCATCATCAAAAACTCTACAAACAATAAATGCTGGAGAGGGTGTGGAGAAAAGGGAACGCTCTTGCACCACTGGTGGGAATGTAAATTGATACAGCCACTATGGAGGATGGTATGGAGATTCCTTAAAAAACTAGGAATAAAACCACCATATGACCAAGCAATCTAACTCCTAGGCATATACCCTGAGGAAATCAAAACTGAAAAACGCACATGTATTCTGTTGTTCATTGCAGCACTATTTACAATACCTAGAACATGGAAGAAACCTAGATGTCCATCGACAGATTAATGGATAAAGAAGTTATGGTACATATACACAATGGAATATTACTCAGCCATAAAAAGGAATGCATTCGAGTCTGTTCTGAGGAGGTGGATGAACCTAGAACCTGTTATACAGAGTGAAGTGAGTCAGAAAGAGAAAGATAAATATCATATTCTAACATATAAATACAGAATCTAGAAAAATGGTACTGAAGAATTTACTCACAGGGCAGCAGTGGAGAAACGGATATACAGAATAGCCTTATGGACATTGGGAGAGGGGAGGAGGGGGTGAGATGTATGGAAAGAGTAAGATGGAAACTTCCATTACCATACGGAAAAGAGATAGCCAGTGGGAATTTTCTGTATGTCTCCTGAAACTCAAACAGGGGCTATGTATCAATCTAGAGGTGTGGGATGGGGCAGGAGATGGGAGGGAAGTTTCAAAAGGGTGATATACGTATACCTGTGGCTGATTCATGTTGAGGTTTGACAGAAAACAACAAAATTCTGTGAAGCAATTACAGAATAAAAAATAAATAAATTTAAAAAAATTCTTGGGAAAGGAGAGAAAGAATGTAGAAGGAACTCAAGAAATTGATATGGAAGTGACACTTAGAATATTCTCTCAAAGACGTAATGGGGGAAGAAGTGAATAGAATCTGGTTAGAACAGTTAGCCTGTTTAAATGTGAATAAATTATCTTTTAAATCTCTCATGCAATTTTCTTTTTTTCCCATTGCCTCATTTTTATATGGAGAGAGTGTCTCTTAAAAGTAAGTTAATCAGGGATCTAAGTGTCATTTGCTTCCCAGGTGGCTCAGTGGTAAAGAATCCTCGTGCCAATGCAGGAGATATGGGTTCTATCCCTGGGTCAGGAAGATCCCCTGGAGGAAGAGATGGCAATCCATTCTAGTATTCTTGCCTGGAAAATTCCATGGACAGAGAAGCCTGGTTGGCTACAGTCCGTGGGGTGGTAAACAGTTGGACATGACTGAGCACACGTGCACAAAGTGTCAACTCTCAAGACAGTAGATGGAAAACATTTAGTTTGTACAACTTACAAACTGCTTCCAAGATTTGTGATGTGCTGGCCAAGCACCAGGATTGCACTTCTTCAAAGGCATGATGTACTCAGGGTGTGGATGACTTCTCTCAGACAAGTGAAAATCTTACAGTCTAATAGCGTGCAGGAGATAATATGTTCAGAAATTTTGTTATTGGTTATTATCATTAATCATAACATGATATTATTATCATTCAGATTGTCATTATTCTTTACTAGTCCTAGTCAATTTTAGATGTCATCTCTGATTATGTCACCTTCGTCACATTTGATAATCCTTTATTTTCATCCAGCTATGTGACCATTTTTGAACCTGGAGCCCAGTATTGTGTGGCAAATATATTCTCTTTTACTATAATCTCTGCATAGAATTGAACTCAAACCATATCTTTAGATAAGCTCTTCCACAGAAGATACTATTTCTTTCCTGCTCTCTCAGATAAATCACAGCCATGTTACACTGCTAAAATAATTGAGAGTAAAGTTTGCCATCTTCATCCACTGTGCTGTTTTTCTGGACCACATATTTCTTCATATTATGCAATAGTTTCTATTGCTTGAGGTTCATGCTAGCCTATTATAGCAGCTGCTTGAAAAGACACTGATTCTGGGAAAGACTGAAGGCAAGAGGAGAAGGGGATGATAGAGGATGAGATGGTTGGATGGCATCACCAACTCAATGGACATGAGTTTGAGTAATCTCCAGGAGTTGGTGATGGACAGGGAGGCCTGGCTTGCTGCAGTCCATGGGGTCGCAAAGAGTCAGACATGACTGAGCAACTGAACTGAACTGACTGACCTCTCTATTGAGGCCACCTGCTCACTCCAGTCCACTTCTTTTGGTCTTTCCTTCTTCCATCCCTGCCCATCCCCAGAGGCTAGAGCAAGAACTTTTTGGATGTGCTCTATAATTTTCCAAGAATGAATCATCATATGATTCTGCATCTGTTTGTGTGTATTTCCTCATAGAATGTGACTCCTTGGGCTGAAATACTGACATTTTTTCACTATCATAGTCTAGTATTTGTCACAATCCCTGCCCCCGAACTTTACATTAGTAATTATTTGTTGAATATCTGAATGATTATAGGGTACAGCAAGGCAGTAGGATTCAGGCCTTGATCTCAAACACATCATTAATGTTTTTGATATTTTTTCACCAGTGTTCCTCCTGTCTCCACAGAGCTCTCCTAATTACCACTTGCTGCTGTGTTTGCTGGACTTTTGCTCATTTATATCTCTCAGTTTATCATAGTACGTGACTTTTTTTTTTTTTAACTGATTTCCTGGCTCCTGGTTCATGTTCTTGTCTCTGTCTAAAGTGAATTATCAGGATTCAGAAGTTGGGTTAAGGGAGAATATTTAGATAGATAACTGTTAATTTAGTGTAAAGATGACATATTACTGAGTAATCTAGAAACTTGCAGCCCTGACCATTATATGGAGACCTTCAAAACTGCAACCTACGATCGCAACCCCAGTACTTAAGCACCTATAACACCTCTGAACAGGGCACTTCACCTTAATTTTATGGAATATTTGTATTCTAATTTTGAACTGGATGAGTAATCAAAAAGATGATCTCCTATTAAGAAATTTGGCTCATAATGACTTATAGGTGTCTTACTCAATCTCACGGCTCTGGTGAGATACTCCTAAATCTACATAACTTTGGGGACTATTCATATTACTTTATTTAAACTTCAAACTCTTACACTGACTTCTAATTTGCCCTTTTCTGTTCTTCACAGCTGCTTATTCAGCTGTGTATTCATTGGGTAATCACCCTGTAAGGCCGATGGAGTCCCTGATGATGCTGTTGCTCAGACATTCAGTCATGTCTGACTTTTTGAGACCATGTGGACTATAGCCCACTAGGTTCCTCTGTCCATGGGTTTTTCCAAGCAAGGATACTGGAGCAGGTTGCCATGCCCTCCTCTAGGGGATCTTTCTGACCCAGGGATCAAACCCGAGTCTCTTACGTCTCCTGCATTGGCAGGAGGATTCTTTACCACTCATGCCATCTCTCTACCAAAGCTTATATATTGCTAATAGGGTCAGCCTTCCTCCCAGCAGGCCATAGGTTTCACATCATGTCCTCCTTACCTGAATCTTGCCTTGATTCTGAGGACCCTGAATTAGACTGAATTTCAATTAAGATCCTTTTATTCAGCATTGACTCATAATTTTTTCTGTATTCTTGTCAACTAAATCAAAGTAAATTATATCAAACACCGTTACACTGAAGTTGTTCAAATAAAGAAAAAGTATAAGGAGACAAGGAACCTGATAGATCTTCTTCTCCTATCTCCACAGATGAGATATATGGACCATCTGCACCTTCCCCCTCTACAGATAGGACATTAAGTTTTTCAGTCCTCTTGATCTATCCCTGACCACACTGTATCTGTCTGGTCATTTGTTCTGGAGAAAACTAAGGAGGAAAGAAAGTTAGGTCTCAGCTTCCTTTCTAAATGAGCAGTTTTCACAACTGTCTTCACAGTTTTGCCTTGCTGCATGCAGCTTCCTGGCTAGACACTGGCCATTTACTACTGCCCTCAGTCACTCTGCAAGATGGAGCTGAATTTGGAGTAATTTGTTACATAGCAATAGATAACTAATACAGTGCTATTTAAAGCTGATGGGGTGCATGGTCCAAAGGGAAAACCCCCTTCCTACTCCATTTGGTATATCTGCCTTTATTTTCCAACTCTGGCATATCATCACATCCCAACTCCAGCACTTAGGCACTTATACCATCATCCAGGCAGCATCTCTTTAGCTTAATTCCTTCATCACACTCTTGAGAGGGCATGTATGAATCATAGTTTCATTTGTCACAAATTGATTGAAATATTTGTTAGTGCCATCTGCATATAGTACACTTTTTGCTCTCTAAACAGTATTTGGCAAAGAATAATATTGCAGTATATATTTTTGTATACATATCACAGGAGGAAACACCATATATACTGAGGACCATTTCAGGTAACCATCACTATATAGTCCCTGAGCTAGGTCTCATATTTTCCTGAATTCTTCTCTAAGTTACTTTTCTCTTACTTTTTACACTCAGATGCACCACCACCGCCACAGCCCCCACGCCCGGCCCGTGGAACTCAATGGACTTACATACTCACATTCTGTTCTATGCCCTGAAATACCAAGTGGTGGTCTATAAAATTTCTATCTGAACAACTTGTTCTCTGATTCCCAGTATACCAACATGACAATGTTGTATAACTAGCCAGGGTATAAATGTGCACCACTTACATTCTTAAAGAGCACCATTTGAAAAATAAGGGCTTTAAATCATTGTCGTGGGAAAGGAGCTCCTATTTCAGAACCAAATGTTTTGACTGTTTAGTACATTTAAGCATTGGATATAGCTCATATGATGATGAAAAACATTTTTGGTAGTGAAAAGATATTGGTATTTTTAAAAATCTGTTTGATAAAAACATACCTGGACAAGTGATAAGAGAAACCAGCCAAAATAGAAAAATTCTAACCTGAAGACCTTGGGCATATATGAAGTTTGACAAAATTCATACATAGTACCCCGATGCAGGGAGTAAGTTTATTGCATCTCATATGAAGCCACATTAATTTGTACTTTGATCTGATTTTTGAATTCTGGCTCTCTAATTAATTACAGAACCTCAGAAAATTAATTTAACTTTTTTAACCTATAAAATAAGGAGTGGTTAGTTCATAAAAAGTGTAAAACATTTGATGTGGCTATCAAATAAAACACTTTGTGAATGAATTTGGCAGAGTAGTTAGAAAATGTCAGGTGATCAATCATCATTGTCTCAATTAACTGCAAGAAGAATATCCTTGGATATATTTCTTGGAAGGTATCTTTATTAAAGATAAGGCATCCTCATTGGAGAATCATTAAATGTGGTAAGTGTATAGGGAACATAAGCAGAGATAAGTGCCTTTAAGAAAATGATATTTCATATGACGTACATTATCTTTTTTTAAACTTTCTATTTTATGTTGGAGTAAAACAGTGTTGTGATAGTTTCAGGTGTACACAAAGTGATTCAGTTACACATGTATCTATTCTTTTCCAGAGTCTTTACTAAGCTTATATAGTTAATACTGAGCAGAGTTCCTTGTGTTATGCAGTAGGTCCTTGTTGGTTATTTGTTTCAAATATAGAGGTGTGTACGTGTGATTCCCAAATTATCCTTTTCCTTCCTCCTTACACCTGGTAACCGTAAGTCCAATCTCTACGTCTGTGAGTCTTTCTATTTTGTAAATAAGTTCATTCATGTAATTTCTTTTTTGATTCTGCATATAAGCAATACCATGCAGTAATTTTCTCTCTGTCTGACTTAGTTCACTCATTATGACAGTCTCGAGGTTCACCCGTGTCGCTGCAGATGGCCTTATTTCATTTCTTAATGGCTGAGTAATATTCCACTGTGTATATGTACCACACCTTCTCTATCCATTCCTCTGCTGATGACATTTAGATTGCTTCCAAGTCTTGGCTAGTATAAACTGTGCTGCAGTGAACATTAATGTGCATATATCCATTTGGACCATCTTTTTCTCCAGGAATGGGATTGTAGGATCAGATAGTAGCTCTATTTTTGCATTCTTAAGGAACCTCCATACTGTTCTCTGGAGTGGCTGAACCAGTTTACGTTCCCGCTTACAGTGTAGCTGGGTTCCCTTCTCTCCACACCCTCTCCAGCATTTGTTTGTGGAATTTTTGATGAAGGCCATTCTGGCTCATGTGATGTGATAAGTCATTATAGTTTTGATTTATATTTCTCTAAAATTAACAATGTTGAACATCTTTTCATGTGCGCATTGGCCATCTGTATGTCTTCTTTGGAGAAATGTCTGTTGAGGTATTCTGCCTTTTTTTTTGTTTTTGATTGGGCTTTTGTTTTGATGATATTAAGCTGCATGAGCTATTTTTAAATTTTGGAGACTAGTGCCTTATTGGTCACATTTGCAAATATTTTCTCCCCTCCTGTGAATTGTCTTTTCATTTTGTTTATTGTTTCCTTTGCTGTGCAAAAGCTTTTGAGTTTAATAGGCTCTGTTTGTTTAGTTTTATTTCCATTATTCTAGAGGACTGACTGAAAAGATATTGCTGTGGTTTCTGTCAAAGAGTGTTCTGCCTGTGTTTTCTTCTAAGAGTTGTATAGTGTCTGGTATCACATTTAGGTCTTTAATCCATTTTGAGTTTATTTTTGTGTTATGATGTTAAAGATGTTCTAATTTCATATTTTTTTACATGTAGCTGTCCAATTTTCCCAGCACCATGTATTAAAGAGACCATATTTCCTTTACTGTGTATTCTCGCCTTGTCTGTCATAGTTTGACCATAGGTGTGAGGGTTTGTTTCTAGACACTCTACCCTGTTCTATTGATCTATATTTCTATTTTTGTGTCAGTACCATATTTTTCTGATGACTATAGCTTTTAGGGTAGTCTGAAGTCAGTGAGCCTGATGCCTCTAGCTCCATTTTTCTTTCTAAAGATTGATTTGGCTATTTGGGGTGTTTTGTGTCTCCATACAGATTTTAAGATTTTAGTTATAGTTCTGTTAATAAAAGCCATTGGTAATTTGATAGGGACTGCATTGAATCTGTCAGAGAAAGAAATGGCAACCCACTCCAGTGTTCTTGCCTGGAGAATCCCAGGGATGGGGGAGCCTGGCGGGCTGCCGTCTATGGGGTCGCACAGAGTCGGACACAACCGAAATGACTTAGCAGCAGCAGCAGCAGCAGCAGCAGCAGCATTGAATCTGTAGATTGCCTTGGATAGGATAGTCACTTTGACAGCACTGATTCTTTCAATTCAAGAACATGATATATCTTTGCATTTGTGTCGTCTTTGATTTCTTTGATCAGTGTCTTACAGTGTTCTGCATACAACAAAAGGTCAAATTTCCTGAAGGTGAAAAGCACAGTAAGATGGAGGCCCTGGCTTGTGCATGTCCTTCTGGCTCCTTGTATAATACTATCAAAGGGAACACAAGATGCTTTATGACATGAATGCAGTGACTGTGTTGTGAAGTATATACTTTGCCTCTCATGCTGATTTGTTGTCCAGTTGCTAAATGGTGTCCAACTCCTTGCAACCTCATGGACTGCAGCGTGCCAGATTTCCCAGTCCGTCACTGTCTCCTGGAGATTGCTCAAACTTATGTCCACTGAGTCAGTGATGTCATCCAAACATGTCATCCTCTGTCACTGCCTTCTCCTCTTGCCCCCAATCTTACCCAGAATCAGGGTCTTTTCCAGTGAGTCAGTTTTCCCATCAGGTAGCCAAAGTATTAGAGCTTCAGCATCCGTCCTTCCAATGAATATTCAGGGTTGATTTTCTTTAGGATTGACTGGTTTGATCTCCTTGCAGTCCAAGGAACTCTCAAGAGTCTTTTCCAGCACCACAGTTCAAAAGCATCTATTCTTTAGCACTCAGCCTTCTTTATGATCCAAATCTCACATCCATACCTGCTACTGAAAAACCATAGCTTTGACTATACAGATGTTTGTTTGCAAAGTGATGTCTCTGCTTTTTAATATGCTGTCTAGGTTGTCATGACCTTTCTTCCAAAGAGCAGTCTTTTAATTTCATGGCTGCAGTCACCGTCTGAAGTGATTTTGAAGCCCCAGAAAATAAAATATGTCAGTGTTTCCACTTTTTCCCCATCTGTTTGTCATGAAGTGATGGGACGAGATGCCATGATCTTAGTTTTTCGAATATCGAGTTTTAAGCCTGCTTTTTCACTCTCTTTCACCTTCATCAAGAGGCTTAGTTTCTCTTCACTTTCTGCCATTAGATTGGTATCATCTGTATATCTGAGATTGTTGAAATTTCTCCCAGCAATCTTGATTCCAGCTTGTGAGTCATTCAGCTCAGCATTCACATGATGTACTCTGCATGTAAGTTAAATAAGCAGGATGCCAATATACAGCCTTGACGTACTCCTTTCCCAATTTTGAACCAGTCCATTTTTCCCATGTCTGGTTCTAACTGTTGCTGCTTGACCTGCATGCAGGTTTCTCAGGAGACTGGTAAGGTGGTATGGTATCCCTATTTCTTGCAGAATTTTCCACAATTTGTTGTGATCCACTCAGTTAAAGGCTTTAGCCTAGTCAATGAAGCAGAAATATATATATGTATATATATGTACATGTATGTACGTATATATATACATATATACACACATATATAGGAATTCTTCTTGCTTTTTCTATGATCCAATGGATGATGGCAGTTTGATCTCTGGTTTCTCTGCCTTTTCTAAATCCAGCTTGTATGTCTGGAAGTTCTCAGCACATAATGCTGAAGACTTGCTTGAAGGATTTTGAGCATGACCTTGCTAGCATGTGAAATGAGTGCAGTTGTGCAGTACTTTGAGCATTCTTTGGCATTGCCTTTCTTTGGGATTGGAATGATAACTGACATTTTCCAGTCCTGTTACCACTGCTGAGTTTTCCAAATTTGCTGGCATATTGAGTGCAGCACTTTCACAGCATCATCTTTTAGGATTTGAAATAGCGCAGCTGGCATGTCATCACCTATGCAAGCTTTGTTCATGGTAATGCTTCCTAAGGCCCACTTCACTTCCATAAAATCTGGCTCTAGGTGAGTGACTACACCATCTTGGTTACCTGGGTCATTAAGACCTTTTTTGTATGGTTCTTCTGTGTATGCTTGCCGCCTCTTCTTATCTCTTCTGCTTCTGTCAGGTCCTTTCCGTTTCTGTCCTTTATCGTTCCCATCTTTTCTTGAAATGTTTCCTTGCTGTCTCCAGTTTTCTTGAAGAGATTTCCAGTCATTCCCATTCTATTGTTTTCCTCTATTTCTTTGCACTGTTCACTTAAGACAGCTTTCTTATTAGATAAGAATTAAGGAGACGATTTCTAGTTTTTAAAAATTGCAAGATATATCAGAAATTTTTAGAAGTTTGTGTACTAACTTTAACAAGTAAATTGAAGGAAGGAAGAAAGAAAAAAATGAATGAAAGTTAATTCTCTCCTTTTAAACCTTGGAAATAACTGGTATATCTATAGAGGAAATTGGAGATACAGAGCCACATGATTTAGCAACAACAAAAATCCTCCCCAGCAGGAGGTAAAGATGGGGCTGACTGGGGCAGTTGGTGTTCATTTGGTAGAGTCCAGAATATTAGTCATGTGTTTGGAGAGAGACTCTAAATTATAAAACAAATAGGTAGAAAGCCTGTCTTCTCAAAGGAAACTCCAGAAAACTAAATTGAACACTCTTAATTATGAGAACTATTTACTATTTACATAGAGAGAAGTAGAGTTCAGGTAATTGTCCCCACCAACCACCCCCAAATTAAGTTAATTTCCTGTTTAATGTTAATTTTATTAGCTTCATGTAAAGGCACATGGTACCCTGTCACTTCTTCATTTAGTTCAGTTCAGTCGCTCAGTCGTGTCTGACTCTGCGAACCCATGAACCACAGCACGCCAGGCCTCCCTGTCCATCACCAACTCCCGGAGTTCACCCAGACTCAGGTCCATCGAGTCGATGATGCCATCTAGCCATCTCATCCTCTGTCATCCCCTTTTCCTCCTGCTCCCAATCCCTCCCAGCATCAGGGTCTTTTCCAATGAGTCAACTCTTCACATGAGGTGGCCAAAGTACTGGAGTTTCAGCTTTATCATCAGTCCTTCCAAAGAACACCCAGGAATGATCTCCTTTAGGATGGACTGGTTGGATCTCCTTGTAGTCCAAGGGACTCGCAAGAGTCTTCTCCAGCACCACAGCTCAAAAGCATCAATTCTTCATCGCTCAGCTTTCTTCACAGTCCAACTCTCACATCCATACATGACCACTGGAAAAACCATAGCCTTGACTAGACAGACCTTTGTTGGCAAAGTAATGTCTCTGCTTCACCTGGTTCAACTAATTTAACAGATGAGAAAGTGACTCACGTGTTGTAAGCTTACATGGAAAAGTAAGTTCTATTTTATGATGGAGTAGATGCATATTTATTAACACAAAATAAATTTCACAAAGATTTAGGCAATATGTGATTATAATACTGGAAAGATGCTATAATCTTTTTCTGAGTCCTTTTCTCAACATAGTTTTCAGGCAAATGTTTTATAGTTTGTCGTTCAATTTAGCTTCTTCTTTTCTGATTAAATCTGCACATATAACAATAACAAATATGTATTACTTGTGTAATAGAGGAAGATGAAATATATTTCAATATTGGATTCCTTATCACCCATAATATCAGCAAAGTTTAGGGTCAGTTTAGACTGGTCAAGCTAATGAGACTGTGAGATGAATTTTGGAAAAGCAATTTGTACGGCAGATGTTTAATAGGGCTTTTGCTTAGAGCCGGAGTGCCCCACAGGGAAGAGAGAGGTCACTAGTGCTTTGTTACTAAACGTGTGCTCCCTGGAATAGCAGGATGGGCATTACCCAAGAGCTGGCTGGAAATTCAGAATTTCTGAACTCAGCCCTGCCAATCAGATTCTGCATTTTAAAAGGTCTCTGTGTTAATGTGTTCATAAACACATGATAGTTTGATAATCACTGTTCTAAACTAGAACACAGACATGACTTGAATCAAATCATTGATTGAGTTTGAGGAGGCAGGTGGAGGAAAGACAAGGGAAAAAAAGTGTGTAACAAATAGAACTGGGGAAATACAAATACAGGCGTAGGAGACTTGTGTTGCATTTCTAACCTAGCCTAGGTTATATGATTTCTTTGTCTGACAGTCTTCTGATATGTAAAAAGTTTAACATTTTCTATACAGGCGTACCTTGTTTTATGGCACTTAGCTTTATTGTACTTTGCAGATTTTGCTTTTTTTTTTTTTTTTTTTTTTAACAAATGGAAGCTTTGCAGCAACATTAATTTGTTCAATCCTGTCAGCTCCATTTTTTTTCCAATGTCATCTGCTCACTTTTTGTCTCTGTGTAACATTTTCATAACTCTCACAGTGTGTCGTACTTTTTCATTATTACATTTGTTACAGGAATCTGTGATCAGTGATTGTCAAGGTTACTATTTAAAATTTTTTTTCTACTCCCTGAAGGCTAAGATGATGGTTAGCATTTGTGGGCAATAAATAGTGTTTTTAAATTAAGGTGCATAGTTTGGTTTTCAGATATAAAGCTATTGCACACTTACTAGAGTACAGTTTGGTATGAACACAGCTTTTATATGGACTGGGAAATCAGTAAATTTGTGTGACTCTTTACTGTGATATTCCCTTTATTGCTGTAGTCTGGAATTGAACTCCCAAATATTTCCAAGGTGTGCCTGTATCTTATGAATATTTTGAGCATTAAGTGTTGAACATGCAGCAGTGCACGTGATGTGTAGGAGAAAAAGGCTTATTAATACCATTTCTTTTTCCTTATTGTGAAAGTGTAGGGACATATTTGGTGGCTTTATAGTCCTAAAACAAGGAGAAGATATTAAAATACAACTAAGAAGACATGTTGCTTCAGGCTACAATTCTTATTTTCAAGTTTTATTAAGTATCGCTAATATTCAGTCTAATACAAAGTCTTGTAGAACTAAGTTTTGGCAAGAAGGGCTTGGATACTTTCCCTTCCTAAAAAGGGAGGTAATGATGGGTTTTAATTGCAACACAATTAGAGCTTTTGATATCAAATTAATTTTCAGTGATAGTGTTGATCTTGGCAGAGAGTGCAGAATTTATGAGATTAAAGCCCCGTGAGTATATGCACATACTCTTATAGCTTCATATGCAAATTGAAATTCCTGCTTCATTTTCCATTTCTAGAATCAAAGATTAAGGATAATAAAGCTTTTTAACTTAGCTAAATTAGTTAAGTGCATTTTATTACATTAACCCAGACTTTATCATTGGTCATACTTGGCAGAGTCTCCCCACTTTAAATGATTACTCAGAAGATAATAATTTCATGAAATTTGTTTGTGCAGATAATATGGAGATAAGGTTCTAAATTAAAATTACAGAGTTTTAATAAAATTTAGAGCCAGTATCTTACCTGTAACCATTAATATACTTATAAAGCCCATGAGGCTAATCTAGTATGAATATTGAAAATCTTATATTTATTTAATGAACATATTTTGTATGCTTACCAATAAAAAAGGGTTTGATTCCAAAACACTTGTTACAGAAAAAAATAACAATGTATTTTATTTTGAATTAATACAATCAACATGTCTTAAAAATTTAGATCATTCAATTAAAACAACAGCATCATAACTATAATGAAAATATAAAAGCAATAATTATAAATATTGACAGAAGTAATTTGATATAATATTAATGTATAAATTCATCTCCAGAAGGGTAGATATTTGTACTCATGTTATCAGAGGGACATAACTGGATAAGAAATATGAGACCTTTGAGATTTTATAGAATAATGAAATTTCATTTTTATTTTTAAAAATTTTATTTGTTTTTAACTGAAGGATAATTGCTTCACAATGTAGTGTTGGTTCTGTCTTAGATCAACGTGGAATTTTATAATTTTACTTTTTATTTGAATGTATTTTTTTCATCTCTTCTATACTTAAATAGCTAATACAGTCACATAGCTCAATGTTTAAAATATTCACATGTGTGCAGAGAAAGGACTTGCTCATACTCTGGAATTGCACTCAGATATTCTCTCCCTAAAAGCTTTGATAGAAAAACAACAGTTGCTGAACTATTTTTAAGTGCTAGGCACTGTCCTGAATCTTTTATGTCAGTTGCCTCAGGTATCCCTCAACACAACCCTTCAGTTGGCAACTGTTACTCCGCATTTCACAGATGAGGTATCACGCTCTGTGCCAAGTCCAGTCTACCTTGGTATTCACCTGGAATTGGTTCCAGGATCCTGGGTGGAAACCAAAACCCACAGATGCTTCAGTTCTTTCAATAAAACAGCATGGTACTCTTGGCTTTCCATATCTGTGAATTCCATGTCAGAAGACAGGGAGGGTTGACTGTAATTTATTCAAGGACTGGCAGTGACAGTGTTGGGAGTGGAACTCAGAAAATCTGGGCACTTATGATAACTTTGACTTTCCCTGGTGGCTCAGACAGTGAAGAATCTGCCCGCAGTTCAGGCCTGGGTTTGATCCCTGGGTCAGGAAGATCCCCTGAAGAAGAGAATGACTACCACTCCTGTATTCTTGCCTAGAGAATTCCATGGCTCTAATATCTCTTAACATATCATCAAACCAAACAGTGTTTCTTACATTTCATTTTAAAGAAGTATATATATATAGGTATAATGACACATAATAAAATTTTATGAGCCTTGCCTTTTCTGTGTAACTATATGTATTTTAGATATTATCCAATATTATTGATTGAAGCACTTCTTTATTCTTTTGTTTTTTAAAGTATTCAGTAGAAAAAGTTAATTTTGTTGTTTGAAGCAACCAGTCCTGTATAGATGAAAATGATATGATCTCCAGTTATTTCCTATCATAACTGATATTGCAATGATTATCCTGTACACTTTACCATTTTGCACATATCTGAGTGTAAATGAGAGGACAAAATCCCATATGTAGAAAGGCTGAGTGAAAAGATATATGAATTTAAAATTTTTATTTGTTTTGCACAGAATTTTAAATTTTGATGCAGCCCTTAGAGATTGTACCAGTTTTTACTCTGAATGTAATATATTAAGGTTTCTGTTTTCTTATACACTGGCCAACATTGTATATAAAACTATTGGTTCTGGGCCAGTGTTATAATAAAAAATATACATTATCTGGCATTTTAATTATTAAAACTTAGATATTCATTTTTAAAAGATTTCAGATGTACAAAAAAGTTGCAAAGATTTGCTAAATCTGCTATACATATCATCAGTATTCCTCAAATATTAATATCTTAAATAAACATAGTATATTTACCAAAACAGAATTTAATCTTAGATCAGTGTAAAGACATTTGCATAATGCATTGGTGAAATTTAGATAATGTATGTAAAACAGCTTTGTATCAGTTAATTTCCCCTGGAGAAGAGAATGGCTACCCACTCTACTATTTTTGCCTGAAAAATTCCATGGACAGAGGAGCCTGGCTGGTTACAGTCCATGGGGTCACAAAGTGTTAGACATGATTGAGAGACTAACAGTTTCACTTTCAAGATTAATTTCAGAATTATACACTGTGCCTTGATACCCTAGTCTCTTAATCTGGAATAGTTTCAATATTCCCCCCCCCCCCCCCCAACTCTTTTATCACCTTGACATTTTTTAAGAGGACTAGACAGTTATTTTGTATGATTTAGGCTTGCCTAATATCTCTTTATGACTAAATATGGGGTAAAAGTACCTTAGAAGCAATGGTGTGTCTTTCATTGCATCACTAAGAATGTGATGTGGATTTGGTTCCTCTGCTTATAATTTCAAATTTGATCACTTGCTTCAGATGGTACCTGGCAGGGTTTCCACTGTATGGTAATTTTCCCTTTGTAATTATTGAGTGTCTTCTGGGAGATACCTTGAGACTATGCAGATGTTTTAAATCACACATTCATCCACTAATTTTAAAATCTATAAATGATGGTAAATGATGATTATTTCTACTATTCATTCTATTGGGTTGGACAAAAAGTTTGGGCTTTCCCGTAATGTCACTAACTTTGTGGCCAACCTAATACACTGAGTAGAGAGAAACCTAAGGAAGAGTTTTCTTTTCTCTCCTATTTATTTATTGCTTATTTATTTATTGATTTACTTGTTCATATCAATTTAGACACATGGAAACATATTGTTGTATGATTAGCAGTTCATTATTTTCTTTACTTTTTTGATCAAATAGTCCTACATTTGACTTTATTGAGCTTCATCATACTAGCCCCTGTAGCCTATTAACAAAGCCCCATTGTTTGAGAGTTTTCACTTTGCTTTTCTTTTATTATCAGTGAGATTGTCACCTAAATTTTATTTTCACTGAAACTTTAGCTTTTGTCCATTTTTCCATTTAGCTGTTCATTTTTCTTATTGATTAATAGAACTTCTGCTCGTAAGTAGGCAAGTAATTCTTTGTAATATGTTTTGTGAAATATTTTATACTTGATTGTTCATAATTTAATTTTCTTCTGTTTTACATTCATAAATTTGTTTTTAATGTAATAAAATTTATCAAGTTTTTAAGCTTTCTGTGTTTTGTTGTGATAATTGGACAAGACTTTCCTACTCTTAAAACAGTTTTCCCTGTTCAACATACCTACATTTACTGGTGTTTTTTTTAATGTTTATATATTTGGTCTGTTTGAAATTTATCTTAGTATAAGGTAAGTACCCTATAAATCTTTTTTCTCTAGATGATTACATTCAACTTAAAAAAATGCACATTTATTGTTTAATTCATCATTTCCTCATTTAAAATTCTACCTATATCTAATAACATTTTGTATGTATTTGGTTTTATTTTTTCTACTAATTTATATATGTTGATGACTTTGTATCATATTGTTTTATTTTTTCTACTTTTACAGTGCATTTAAATATGCTAATTAGGTACCCCTCTTTTTACTTTTTCATATTATTCTCATTTTCTTTATTTTTTCATATGAAATTTAGCTTAGTTTTGTTCAATTTAAAAGTAAATAATTATATCTGGAGTCATATTTAGTTAGGGAGAATTGACATTTGTGCATTGTATAAACATGTCATCTTATCCCAGATACAATAGTTTCTATATGTTCAAGTCTTTTTTGAGTCTGTTAAGAATGTTTTCAAAAATCCTTCATATTCAGAGAGTGTATTATTTATTAAGAAGTAGTTTATCACTGTTTAAATTATTTCAAGTAGAATGTATTCTCAGTTTATGTTTTGTTGTTGTTCGTAAAAGGAGATCTACTGATTTCTGCATATGGGTTTTGTATCTAGAAATCTAATTGAATTTCTTCTTCATAACCCCTTTCATCTGCTGATTCATGGGTTTTCTAAATATAAATTCACATCAATAGCAAATAGTGAAAACTATTATTTTCTTTCTCATTTTCATGTCTAATTTCTTTTATGTGTCTATCTACAATGGCCAATACTTTCAAAATGGTATCATAACAGTGGTAAGAGTGGCCATCCTTGTCTTAGAATTCTGATGAGAATGCGTCTAATGTTTCCTTGGTAAGAAAAATATTAAGTATGGAGTAGAGATAGTTATATTTCATCATGCTTAAATAGCATCCATGTATCCTTATTTTATTTTTAATCAAAAAATCGTACAAATTTTATCAAAGGCCTTTCAACACCTATGGAAATAATCTATATCTTTTTCCTGTAGTCCCTCACCAGTGGTAAATAACCTGCCTGCCAGTGTAGGAGATGTAAGAGAAACAGGTTCAATCCCTGGGTTAGGAAGATCCCCTGGCAACTCACTCCAGTATTCTTGCCTGGAGAATCCCCTGGACAGAGGAGCCTGGCAGGCTACAGTCCAAAAGGCTGTCAGAAAGTGTTGGGTATGACTAAAGTGACTTAGCATGTACTTAGCATAGTCCATCAACATTAAGAAAAAAATGACTAGGTTGTTTAATGATGAAACATTCTTACTGTGATGGAATAAATTTCACTTGGTTATGCTATGTGGTGTTATCATTTTAATATGTGGCTGAACTGTGTTTCATAATATCATAATAATGTTTGTTTTGCATTTTTTAACAAATTCTTTGTTGGTTTTTTATGTTATTGTAAGATAAGCTTCATAAAAGAGACTTGGTTGGTTTTCTTTGTTATTGAGCATTTTAAATAGATTTGTAATTTTTTAATCTGTTAAAAGTTTTGCTAACACTTTCCTGAGAAAATGTCTGAGTTAGATTTTTGACATAGGATTAGCATTTTCACAACTCAGTTTTTTCATAGTGAATGGTCTGTAAATATTCTGTTTGTCTTGGAATTAATTTAATTTAGTGAAAAATTTTAAAAATATTCCTTTTTTCACTGGGTCTTCAATTGCTTTTGCATAGTTGAACAGCATAGTTTCCTGTCAATCTTTTAATTTCCTCCAAATATCATGATTTTTCCCTCATTTATTATTTTATGAATTTGTGCTTCTGACTTCTGTGCTTTCTGGTTTATTGGTTTGCTCAGAGATTTGGTGTTGGTTTATTAGTTCGGCCATTTTTCTTATTTATAGTTGATTACATGCTGCTTTTATCTTTATTAAATCTATCCTTCTGTCTTGGCTTGTTTTGTTTTACTGTCTTCAATTAAACTTCATGCCTTCATCTCAAAGCTTCTGTTATGAATGGCTTTTACTGATAGACATTTTTAGGTATTCTACAATTTGGGTTTGGATTTTTCTTAAATTGTTTCAGAAAGATTTCTTTTTGTGATTTCCAGGTTTTAGGGACTTTTATATTGTTTTATTATTGCATTCTTTTTCCAGCTTTCTGATCAGAAAGAAAGACTATGAAGTCTCTCAGTCATGTCCGACTCTTTGCAACCTACCAGGCTCCTGTGTCCATGGGATTTTCCAGGCAAGAGTACTGCAGTGGGTTGCCATTTCCTTCTCCAGGGGATCTTCTGGACCCAGGGATTGAACCCAGGTCTCCCATATTGCAGGCAAAAATGCTTTACCATCTGAGCCACAGGGAAGAAATAAGATAGTATCTTATTTCTACTTTGATATATATGGAGGCTTTATTCTTTGAGGCTTATTATTTGGTCAAATTTATTAATACTCTATTCATTTCATAAAAAGGTGTAGTCACAGTTTTCAATAAATAAAGTATTAATGTTTATATTATTTTGAAGTTTTAAATAAAATTTAAAACCATTTTGTTAAATTCCAAAAATACATATTATGATATTTTTAAAGAGATTACATGTAATCGGTGGATTATTTATTTTTTACAAAGTTTAAAATTTTAAATTCAGGAATATTACCTATTTCTGTTTAATCAAAATTTGTTTTATATTTCTTAGTTAAACCTTTTTTAGTTTGGTTTTGGTGTATTCATATATCCCTTGTTATTCTCTTTTAAATATTAGCTATTACATTTAGTATATATTAGATTATCTCAGTTTCATAAACAATTTAAATAATTTAAAATAAGTATAAATATGATATTGTAACTTTTACCACTTTTCATAAACATACACATGCATATATATATAATCATTTTAATTTGTTACATAGATTTTTTTAATATACTTTTACAATGAATTTGTTAAAGCAGTTCCCCTTTGATTGTCATTTAGGTAATTTCCAACATTTTGTATCATAAACATTATATCCAGACAGAAATGTTTTTGTGTGCAAATATTTAAATGTGTATGCATACACACTCATGCATATACCTAGAAAATGCCAATTGAATTCCAAGGATCCATTTCAATCTCAGACTTCACATTTAAAATTGATAATATTAAGATCATGGATTCTCATTGCCACATTGCCCCTAAGAGACTTTATTTTGAAGAAATGTAGAAAAGAGATCTGCTTATATTAGTTCTGTTTCTTTTCCATCCCTCAATGTGTTAGAATGAAGATGGGTGAGGGAATGGAATTCAGAACAGCGATAAAGATCATGTCTGTATATGGCAATATGTATGGCGCACATGACTTTTACATTTTAAGGCAGCTGTTTCCATGAAGCTATAGAAAAACACTCTCATTGTGTGTGTCTTTAGAATGTCTCCAGCAATAAAAAAGCCCCCCCAAAATGACTGCATCAGTTCAGCTACATCAAAACGTCCTAATTTGTCAATATAAATAGTTACTATTATTGCTGTTAGCATTATTATTATGAACTTTCTTTTCTCTGTGATGTACTGTGTTTTGCATTTTCACTGCTTTCATCATGTATTATTATCATAATTAGAAAAACGCATTGCAATAAAAATGCAAGATTGTGAAGACACAGTTTGGAGATTTAGATGAGTAGTCGCTAGTCAACTCTGATCTCTACAACCCCTCTCACCCACGCAGACTCTGAAGGATGATCTGCTTAAGTAATCATAGATAAGTCTGGCTTTATATCTAAGTATCTTTATGATATAGAGCTTCAGTTTGAGGGATTGTAGAGGCTTCAGGCTAAGCTGGTACACAGGCTAGTTAGTATTTGTTACCCTTCACTTCCCAACCTCTGTAAACAACTGACATATAATCTTTATATTTTGATCTAATCTGTAATGCCTCTCCCACAGAATTTCCCGGCCAGTTCTCAGACTGGACAAGTGGCCATTGCTTAGACACAAGGAGAGGGTCACAGGTCTGCTTCCCTAAAAACTGTCCATTCAGGCTCCTCAGCGCGCTCCGAGGAGGAGGCGTCTGAGAAATGGCTGTAAGTTGCTGTGCTCTGCTGTGCTGTGCTTAGTTGCTCATTTATGTCCGGTTCTTTGTGACCCCATGGACTGTAGCCCACCAGGCTCCTCTGTCCATGGGAATTCTGCAGGCAAGACTACTGGAGTGGGTTGTCATGCCCTCCTCCACATGATCTACCCAACCCAGGGGTTGAACCCAAGTTTTGTACATTGCAGGCAAATTCTTTACCAGGGAAGCCCAAGAATACTAGAGTGGGTAGTCTATCCCTTCTCCAGGGGATCTTTCCCACCAAGGAACTGAACCAGGGTCTTCTGCTTTGCAGGTAGATTCCTTACCAGCTGAGCTACCAGGGAAGCCCAGATATAAGCAACACACATGAAATTTCATTGAGTGGGGTACGCTGAAGGTGGTAGGAAATTTTAAGACGTTTTCAGGAATTGTTCAGGAAAAGTCAGAGAACGTCTGAGGTACTTAGCAGAATTTATTATTTACATTGTGGACAGTGACTCCCCTGGCTTATATTTATATCCAGCATTCAGGATGTGTCTTATGGACATGCATGCTACTATCAGAGTCAGGGGCCAAAATAACCTGAGCAAACAGTGAAGGAGAGTGATGGTTTGGTTCTGAGTTGTCACTGTTACAGAAAAGAGAAAGACTTCTTTTGCCTTAAGATAACATAATGTCAGGACAGGGAGGCCTGGCGTGCTGCAGTTCATGGGGTCGCAAAGAGTAGGACACAACTGAACAACTGAACTGAACCCCACTTGGTGGTGCAGTTACTAAGACCCATTCGTGAAAGAGGGGAAAGCACAGGGAATCATAATGAAGAGAGGATTTAGCACTGATCGAGGAGATTTAGGTTCATCTTGACTCCAGACTGCAAGACAAACCTTCTTCTCAGGAAGATGAGGTGCAGATGCCCCCTTCTAAGTTGGCTGGAATCCATCTTTACAGAATAACCTCTCGTCAGGACCCCAGTTCCTGCCTTCCCACTGTTGGAAACAAGTCCCAGATGACATCTTCCTGAGCATGACAGCTTTCATCTTTTCCCTTTTTTGTCTCTGGATTTATGCAGACACTGTTCCCCTACTCAAAATGCCTTTCCTTGCCTTGTTCTTAAAAGTGAAAGTGAAGTTGCTCAATCATGTCCAACTCTTTGTGACCCTATGGACTGTAACCAGCCAGGCTCCTCCATCCATGGGATTTTCCAGGCAAGAATACTGGAGTGGGTTGCCATTTTCTTTTCCAGGGGATCTTCCTGACACAGGGATTGAACTCGGGTCTCCCGTGTTGCAGGCAAATTCTTTACCCTCTGAGCCACCAGAGAACACCTACTCATTATTAAATACAGCATGACAACTCTAGTTGTCTAGAACCAGACCCCGAGGAAAGGGTCAGTTGCATATCATTTATTAAAGGAGTGCTTGTTTTTTAAGGAAAATCTGGAAGAGAGTGAGGAAAGTGGTGGAGTGAAAGTGAAAGATTAGAGCAGTGGTAATGGTCTTGGGTAATCTAGGAAGTCCTGATGCACAGGGGCCTCTGGATCCATTTCCACCTGAGACAAGGACTCTGATGTTTTTTGTTTTTGTTTTTTTAATTCTCAGAGCAGTCAGCCTTTAGCTATGGGAAGTCACCTCAGTAAGTCAGGGCCTATAATCTGAGGGCATGCTCATAAAAAGGGGAAAGTCCTGAGTTCTTAGCAACAAATATTTATAGCAGCTGTCAGATGGGTGCACCAGCTTGGATAGCAGCCTCTGGTGGGAACACAAGCAGTGTCTTCCATGCTTGCTCTGAGCTATCATGTGCGTGGGGCTGGGAAAAGCAGATACCCCAAAAATGTTAGTGCAGAAAAATAAAAGGAATAGGAGTAAATTATGGAAGCCATTTAGTTTTCTTTTTGTTGTTCCATGAAGATTTTCAAATAAATACAGCAACTTGGCCATCTCTTGAATGTACTTATGTATTCACAGATCAACATTTTGCGTGTTTCAGAAAAGTAGATGTTTTCTCAATTAATATCCTCCAACTAAATGAAATTCTGCTTTTTTATAATGCTTTAGACACACTGCATTTTGTTTTCCAACTGAAAATAAATAATGCATTCACGGCATTTTTCAAGAAATGAATAGCTGTATTTTCACCAGATATCTCAAAGCACTTACTGATAAAATTGAACCAAGATTGAATAGGACAAAAGTAATTCCAATTTCACTAGATGGTATGCCTTTTTAAAGACAGACCTAAGGCACTAAACTAAGAGGAGATGAATCATCATCTTCAAATATCTATTGGTTGATGAAAACAAAATTCATATGGATTTCCCTGGAACCTGTCCTGGGGTTTCATAATCACATTAACTGCTGAGACGTTTAGAGAAATGCTTCAATATCTGCACATTCTGTATTTCCTACCACATTTTCAAGAAAATCTTTACTATCTTGGTAAATACTCTCTTTGGGTAATAAAAGAACAATATCCTAAAGCAACAAAAGATCTTAACTCTGTCACTGTCCCCATAGGACAAAGCTTATGAGCTCAGTGCAAATACAACTTGTATAGATAAAGAGAGGAATATTAGAATCTGGAACTAGTATTCTTAACATGTTATTCATTAAAATTATGGATCTGAGAACACAGTTTCCAAATAGAACCATTCTCTATTGTGCCCTTTTCACCAAAATCTAATAATTAATTGACACCAGGCACAGTGCTTTCCTCATTAGATGTACATGAGAAGTTTTCTGTTTTCAGAGAACTCCAATAGCCACTTGCAGAGAAAAAGAGCGGTGACACCTACTTTTATTGAATTTTCTACCTTTTAGGTATGAAACTGCTTCAGGGAATGACTGAGTTTCCCCTACATTTCACTAAACAAATGCAAATTAATTTTTTTTGTTGTTGTTGGTCATCACTGGGACCTGAATTCCCCCACCCTGAGATCTAATAGAGGATCAGCATTCTGGAGAATTCCCACTGTTTGGTGGTTACTAGGTCCTCACTGGAAACTCTCAAGGTAGAGATTGTTCCAATCTATTGTATGTCACTTCAACATTGCTGCCTGGGCCCCGTATGAAACATATTTGAGTCATAGGATACCTGGGGGCTGCCAGGACCTCCCATGTCCCTGCTCAGCTTCTCCTTGACCATCGTCTATTCATTGCCTCTGAAATCTCGCCACCTTGCCAAAGAGCTGCCGTCAAGGACCTTGTGTGTCTTGACCTTCAGTCTGGTGCCCTCAGTGGCGCTCTCTCCTCATTACTGCAGCAAAATATCTCCTGTCACTCAACCTGTTTCCCCCTCTGTGATCCAGCAACCCTGAGCTTCCTGCAGTTCCTTACAAACACCTAGCTGATCTCCTGCGTTTGTAATTTTTTTCTGTTGTCAGTGGCAGTGATTAAACAGATTTCATAGGCAGGGATAGATCTTCACTTTATGTATTTTTGGCTGTGCTGGGTCTTCCTTGCTGCATGGGCTTTATTGAGTCATGACTAGCAGGGGCTACTCTCTGGTTGTGATGGAGAGGCTTCTTACTGTGGCGGCTTCTCTTGGCGTGGGCTCTAGGGTGCACGGGCTTCAGCAGTTGAGCCATGAGAGCTCAGTAGTTGCGGCTTGTGGGCGCTAGAGCACAGGCTCAGTAGTTGTGGTTAGCTTGGAGGTATTCTTGACAGACTGATTCCACATATGGAATTTTAGGGATCAAACCCATGTTCCCTGCATTGGCAGGTGGATCCTTAACCACTGGATCACCAGTGAAGTCACTTAACTTACTTTCAACTGAACACAGGATAAAGAGACAAAATGTAGCCTCATTCAAGATACCTCCAAACTCCAGTTTCCCAGCTGGGTTAGATGCCCTAGCTTGTGGCTCATTTATCTTTACTTATTGTATTATAATTATGCCAGCCTGAACAATTTATAAGCCTAGGTTCTTCCAGACACCATGCAGGTTATAGAGTAGAGCTTCAAATAAGAGTGGAGAGATAAATGAAACTCAAATGACTAAAAGATCTTAACTACACCAGTGATCCGAAGAATCTTAGCACAACTCCCTACTAATAAAATACCTGATGCTTTTTCTGTATTTTCTATTTAGTGTCCCAAACCAATAAAACAAAATGGGAGTTATCTTTATATTGTGATTTTTCTTACCATCAAGTCTCTCTCATCTGTTGATTGCTCACAAATAAGCTGTGATATTTAAAATGGGAAAGCATTTTTTCTCACTTGATCATTGTATAGAATGAAAATGGTATGCATCTTGAATAAAAGGAGGATATTCTGGGTTATATTCTAAGTAATAAAGTCTTAATAAAACATAGCCATTATAAATCATAGGAAGATGTTCAAATGTATTAGTAATTAGAAAAATTGAAGTGTAAATATAATGAGATTGTTTTAGTCTGAATAGTGGACAGAAATTACAGTGCTGGATACTGCCAAATGTTGGCAGGGATGTGGGCATTTAAGAGCCTTCAAGCGTGTTTGGTGGTCATGAAGTCTAGTGTAGCCAGTCAGCTTATATACATTATGCAAAGTATCAATACATTGCATATATTCTCTTCAGACATTCGGTCCTGCTCCTGGATATATCGCTTTCATATCTCCTATGGACAGGAGTCTTTTAGTGAATGTAAATAAATATTCAACGTCCCTTTGTCTTTAATGGTAGAAATTGGAGTCCACGTGAAAGACGTGCATGACCAGCTGTAACGCTTGGATAACGCCTATCTTACAGAGACTCTGTGAGCATTAAATGAGTCACTGCATGAAAAGCACTTAGCTAAATGCCTGGGAAATAGTAAATGCTCTCTAACACTAGCTATTACTCATTTTTATTATTCAAATTAGTGACACATGCAAATAAAGTGCCGCTTGACATAAATGGATTCTAATAAAAATAATATACATCAACCCCCTCAGATTTGTTGCTGTGGAATGAGGGGGAAATAGGGATTAAATAGGGATAAAGGCATAGCTATCACAAGAGAAAGTCATGTGTCAGGGACTGAGGAATATCAATAAACTGTGCACCAGAGTTCCAAGAAGAAAAGATTAAAGGGTTGGCTTATTGGGAGCATGTATGTTAAAGGTGATTTCAGCTTTAAGTGGAATATTGTCCAGTTGAAAGTGACTTAATCAAAGGATGTGTTACTATCACTCAAAATAGACATTTGGAGGTAGTAGTCCCAGACTCAGTTTAGTTCGGCTGCTGCTGCTAAGTCGCTTCAGTCGTGTCCGACTCTGTGCGACCCCATAGATGGCAGCCCACCTGGCTCCCCCGCCCCTGGGATTCTGCAGGCAAGAACACTGGAGTGGGTTGCAAGTGCTGTTAATCTTCTGCCTCCAGTCTTTAAAGCTTTGGCATTCACACTCTCTCTGACTTTGCTGTCCACATCATAAGAGATGCCATACCTCAGGGTGCAAATGGTAGGGAAAGGAGAGCAGTCAGGACATCTGTATTTTAACCAAGAGGAAAACATGTCCAGAATCTCCACCACTAGCAATTATACTGTAAACTCAGATCAAACCCTTTACTCAAGATGGATTAGAGACTCAAGGCACAGTTGTGAGGAAAGCAAATCTAATGTGGGAGGTTGGCAGCCCCTCTGACAGAAACTTTTTCTTTTACAAGGCAGAAATGGGTGGGAATAGCTCCTGGGAGGTCACCTAGAGTATCTGCCCTATGAGGGTGAGGAAATAGAGTATATAAAGAATGGTCAGCCTTATAGTACTTGAGTTAAAATCATCAGTTTACCATTTACAGACCTTCAACCTTATGGAAATGTCTCAACATTTCTGTACCTTATTTTCCACATCTTTGAGAAATGAGTAATAATGTCCACCTCGTAAACATGCACAGAATAAATGTTGGTTGTTATTACTGTTATTTAAGCAGTTGAGGGGTTTGTAGTCTTTTGGTTCTCCATTAGAATTCCAAGATTGACATTTATTTGCAGTGGCTATTCGTATGCACACATACTCTTACTCCACGATGATATTGTCAGATATCCCTTAAGAGATGTGGCTTCCCAAGTGGTTCAGTTGTAAAGAACCTGCCTGCCAATGCAGGAGACACAGGTTTGATCCCTGGGTCAGAAAGATTCCCTGGAGAAGGAAATGGCACCCTACTCCAGGATTCTTGTCTGGAAATTTCCATGGACAGAGGAGTCTGGTAGGCTACGGTCCATGGGGTTGCAGAGTCAGACATAACTGAAGGATTGAGTATGTCCCTTAAGGGGCAATGTCTTCTGTTGCCACAACATCAAGGAGTATGAAGAGGTCTATAGAAAAGTAATTAGTACCTGATATAGGCCAGGGATGTTGCTAAACATCCTGCAATGCATAAGATATCCTCCACAACAGAGAACTGTTCAGTCCAAGATGCTAATATTGTAAAGATTAAGAAATCCTTTTATGTACATAACTGAGAATGCTAGAGTGGATAGCCATTCCCTTCTCCAGGGGATCTTCTAGACCCAGGAATTGAACCTGGGTTTCCTACATTGCAAGCAGATTCTGTACCATCTGAAACACCAGGGAAGCCCGTGAGACTACCATAGGTAAAAACTGTACATTTTAACCACCTATGTAAACCACAACTTATGTCTATAAAATGGAGGTAACAATTCCTTCTTTATAGCATTGTTGAGAAGATTAAAGACTCAACATGTGTACAAAATGCCAGAGAGAGTGAACTAACAGTTCACTTCACTGTGGCTCAGTTTCTTTGGCTATATAATGTGAAAATAATGTTTCATTGTAAAATCACTGTGAGGATTAAATAAAATGTGCTTGGGGGTCCCAGCACACAGTAGGTAATGTTAAGTATGAGCCACTTTTTTTCTACCCTTATCATTAATCTTCAAGACAGAACCTTGATCCTTATAGGTGATTAGGTAGTGAAGGAACTACTGAGAAAAAGTACCATAGTACAACCTAAAGAAATGCTTGGATCCCTAGAGTTGAGAAATTTTTTCATCATTCAGTTGTTGCAAGATACTGCTTATGAATTGCATTAAATCAATCATGTTGGAGTAAAATTTGTCCAGTTCCAGACTTAAATGCATGAGTTATAGGAAAATTAAAAAAAAAAAACAGTTCCTATCCTATTTTCCATTTGATTTTTACATGATCATTACTTTAGTGGCGTTTGCAACAGTTAGTAACACAGAAGTTTGGCATGCTTACTGGTCAATGCTCTATAAACACCAGTGTACATATTTACTTGTATAAAACCCCATATTATTCATGTAATGAGACTTAGTAATAAAAGAGCCAGCAGTGATTCATTCCTCTGTGTTACTTCATGCAGTGCACTTCTGAGGTCTGAAATAATGGAAAGCATCTTGTTTCAAAAGGAAATATCGCAGAGAGCAAAGGCACTATCAGAGTGCTGGTAGAAATCAAATGAAAGTCGAGGCTAATAAAAGCTCTGCAGCTTGACCTCACAGACATCCCCACACCTTGCAGTTTTGAATTCAAACAAGGGGTAATGGTCAACATAAACCATGCTCAAATCCTGTTACCACTTAAAGATTTCAAAATTGCTAGCCAATAAAATAGAAGAGAAACTGTGCATCCACATGCAGGAAATAAACATAAAAATTGGTTGAAAATGCAGTGGTTAGCACTGGGATGTGGGGATGGGGGCAGGGGAGCTCAAGACAAAGCACCAGATACCAGCAGTAAAGTATAAGGGAAAAGCTTACTGTAGCCCATCTAATTGCCAGGGAATCAAGCCAGTGGGGTTAATGAAACCAGCCTGAGTTTTAGTGTTTCATCTTTTGCTATTTGCACTCTGTTTCGTTTGTTTTATATCTTCCGTAATGATTATGAAGACAGACATCCAGGAAAATGAGAAACAGGAAAAACATATGAAGTACCTACTATTATTAGTTGACAAAATGCTTGTTAATGAATTTCTGTTTTCCTTCCTTTTCTGTTGATCTTTAGGGTTAGAGAATTTAGATACCACTGCCATCACCTCCTGTAAGTATTTAGATAGATACATTTTCCCCTTAAGAATTATACTTTATAATGAGCTAAAACATATTTCTTGGTTTTTGTTTCTGTTCTGCTCATTGGTCCTATTTTTAACACTTGACTTCACATGACAGATCTTGAGTAATTTGTAGAAAAAAGCCATATTCTTGGTACATTATCCTCTCTCCTGGCTAAACATTCCGGTTCCTTGTGACAGGTCAAGTGCTGACTGTATTTTCAAATTTTTCCAGGTATTTCATATTTTCTTAGGACAATCATACTCTGAAGTAAAAGAAGGGTTTTAAGGGTGGCCTAGAGCAGTACTTCTTAACTTTAAATGTGCATTCCAATCACTGGATGGTCTCTTTTATATTTAAGTATAATTGATTTACAATGTTGTGTTAATTTCTGCTCTACAGCAAAGTGATTCCATTATACATATATATGTACATTTAAAATAATATTATATTTGATCATAGGATATTGAATATAGTTCCTGTGCTCTACAGTGGGGTCTTGCTTATCTATGCTATGTACAATTGCTTACACCTGCTAACCAACAAACTCTCACTGACCCTTGCCTCAACCTCCTCCCCCTTGGCCATCAAAAGTCTATTCTCAATGTCTATAAGTCTGTTTCTATTTCATAAATAAGTTCATTTGTGTCATATTTTAGATTCTGCATGTATGTGATATAATAAGGCATTTGTCTTTCTCTTTCTGACTTAGTTCACTTGGGATGATAATCTCTAGTTGAATCCATGTTGCCACAATGGCATTGTTCATTCTTTTTTATGGCTGAGTAGTATTCCATTGCATTATGCTTGCATCATATCTGCTTTATCCATTCTTCTGTTAATGGACATTTAGATTGTCTTCATGTTTTAGCTGTTTTGAATAGTGCTGCTATGAACGTAGTGGGGCATGTCTTTTTGAATTATAATGTTGTCTGGATATATGCTCAGAAGTGGGAATCTTGGATCATATATCATCTATTTTTCATTTTCTGAGGAGTCTTCGCACTATTTTCCATAGTTGCTGCACTAATTTATATTCCCACCAACAGTGTAAGAAGCTTCCCTTTTCTCCACATTGTCTCCAGCCTCTGTCTCTTGCAGACTTCTTAATATACAATTTTATTTACCGTTGGCTGTGCTGGGTCTTTATTGCTGTATGGGCCTTTCTCTATTTGTGGCAAGTCATGGCTGCTCTCTAGGTGTGGGGCATGGGCTTCCCATTGTGGTTGCCTCTCTTATTGTGGAGCACAGACCCTAGGAAACAGCGGCTCAGTGGTTGCAGTTCCCCGGCTCTCGAGCACATTCTCAGTTGCTCTGCAGCATGTGGGATCTTCCTGGATCAGGAACCGAACCTGTGTCTCCTGCATTGGCAGGCAGATCCTTTACCACTGAACCACCAGAGAGCCCCTTGGAGACTTTTTAATGATGGCCATTCTGACTAGTGTGAGTTGGTACCTCATTGTGGTTTCGATTTGCATTTCGCTAGTAATTTGTGATGTGGAGCATCTTTTCAGATGCCTAAGAGCCATCTGTATTTTTTCTTTGGAGAAATGTCTGTCTATGTCTTTCTTCTGCCCATTTTTAGATTGGGTTGTGTTGTTGTTGTTGTTGAACTGTATACGCTGTTTGTATGCTCTGGAAATTAAGCCCTTGTTGGTCACATCATTTGTAAATACATTATCCCATTCTGTAGATTGTCTTTGCATTTGTTTATGGTTTCCTTTGCTGTGCAAAAGCTTGTAAGTTTGATTACGTCCCATTTGTGTATTTTTGTTTATTTCTATTGCCTTAGGAGGCTGCCCTAAGAAAGCATTGGTATCATTTATATCAGGATATTTTGTCTGATCTCTTCTAGGAGTTTTATGGTGTCATGTCTTTAAGTCTTAAGCCATTTTGAGTTTAATTTTGTATATTGTGAGAGAGTGTTTTCTAACTTCATTGATTTACATGCAGCTGTCTTACTTTCTCAATACCACTTGTTGAAGAGACTTTCCTGTTGTATATTCTTGCCGAGTGGGATTCATCCCAAGTGCACAAGAGTGATTCAGCATATGCACAACAATCAGTGTGATGCATCACACCAACAAAAGAGGAAAACCACATGATCCTCTCAATAGATGCAGAAGAAAACATTTGACAACGTTTTAACATCCATTTACTATAAAAACTGTTACCAAAGTGGACACAGAGGAAACATAACTCAACATAATCAAAGCTATGTGAGACAAACCCACAGCCAATATAATGTTCAATTGTGAAAAACTTAAAGCCTTCCTGCTAAAATATGGAACAAGGTAGGATGCCCACTCTCACCTATTTGGCATAGTATTGGAAGTCCTAGACTTAGCTGTCAGACAAGAAAATGAAATAAACATCCAAATTGGAATGGAAGAAATACAATTGTCACATGCAAATAACATGATACTATACATAGAAAACCCTAAAGATCTCACACAAAAAATATTAGAGCTGATATAAATTATATAATTCATATAAAAATTATATAATACAGAAATGAATTTTGCAAGATATCAGGATACAAGATCAACATACAAAGGTTGCATTTCTTTACACTAACATTGAAATATCAGGAAGGGAATGTAAACAAACAATACTGTTTGAAAATATACTCCAGAAGATAAAATCTTAGGAATAGACCAAGTATTTTATTCCTAACCAAGGAGGTGAAAGCTATATACACTGAGAACCATGAAACATTAATAAAAGAAACTAGAGACAATTCAAAGAAATGGAAAGATATCTCATGCTCTTTGTTTGGAAGAATTAATATTGTTAAAGTGACCATACTACCCAAAGCAAACTACAGATTTAACAAGATCCCTATTACCCATGACATTTTTTCACAGAACTAGAGAAAAATTCCTAAAATTCATAAGGAACCATAAAAGAGCCAGAGTTGCCAACGCAATCCTGAAGAAAAAGAACAAAGCCAGAGGCATAATCATCCCAGATAAAACAAATACTACAAAGCTACAGTAATCAGAATGGCATGGTATTGGCATAAAAACAGACATATGGAACAGAATAGAGATCCCAGAATTAAACTCACACCCCTATGGTCAATTAATCTTTGATAAAGGAGGCCAGAATACACAATGGGAAGTCTTGTTAAGGTGCAGATTCTGCTTTGCTAGGTATGTGAGGCTCTAAATTTTTTTTTCAAGCAAACTGCTCTAACATGCTAAAGCTGCTAGTTAGCCAACAACTAATTGAGTAGCTATGGTCTAACAATGCAGAGTAGAATACATTATTAATTTCCTCATTCTGAATACTATTCATCTGTGAATGCAGCATAAGACACACATTTGTTGACTCATATGAATGAATTCCGTCACCTTTCCCAGACTCCGGGGCAGTAGTGAAAGTGAAGTGAAGTGAAGTCGCTCAGTCGTGTCCGACTCTTTGCGACCCCGTGGACTGTATGTAGCCTACCAGGCTCCTCCATCCATGGGATTTTCCAGGCAATAATACTGGAGTGGGTTGCCATTTCCTTCTCCAGGAAATCTTCCCTACCCAGGAACTGAACCCGGGTCCCCCGCATTGTAGGCAGACGCTTTATCGTCTGAGCTACCAGGGTACTAGGGTTGTTTAAAAAATACATGTATTTATTCATTTTGTCTTAGCAGTGTTGTATATTCTCAAGAACATAAACCTTACTACTAAAGTAAATATCTCATCATCATTCGTTACTCAGGACAACCATTGGACCATTTTGGTTGGTAACTGGTGGTTACTTACAAAACTACTTCCTTTGCAATTGGTGCCGATTAGGCTTTAAATTTTAATGCAAAATTCACTATCTTCTGGCACTAAACTTATCTCCAAGGAATGGCAATACCATACAGCAAGTGTTCACAAAATAGAAACTTTGGGAAATTACTTGATATTTCCTTCATTTCATATTCTAAGTCAATCATTTTATTGCCAAGACCAGATGATTATACTACCTAAATAGCTTGAAGTATTACACATAGGGCTTGCCAGGTAGTACAGTAGTAAAGAATCCACCTGCCAGTGCAGGAGATGAAAGAGATGTAAGTTTGACCCCTGGGTCAGGAAGATTCCCTGGAGAAGGAAATGGCAACCTTCTGCAATACTCTTCCCTGGAAAATTCCATGGACAGAGGACCTGGCAGGCTATATAGTCCCTGGAGTTGCAAAGAGTTGGACACAACTGAGCACATAGCACATTACACACACTACAGATCTTAAAGATTGCTTTCACTAAGAAGCCTTCCTACTTTTCCTACCATCCACAGCCACAACCACAGCTACACCTCACCAGTTGACCCCTTATGCTCAATTCTTTGAGCTACCCATGCGCCTCCTCTCTTCATCTTAGCATATTTATTACTATAGAGGTTTTATATGTTTTCTTCATCCATCATCACCCCTAGTCCCAGAAGATAGTCTAGAATATAGAGAAGAACCTAATAAGAATCTTTGAAGGATGGGGCAAGAGAGGGGTATGGGATTAAGAAATACAAGCTATTATGCATAAAGTAGATACACAACTAGGGTATATTATAAAGCACAAGAATTACAGCCATTTTCTCGTAATAACTTTTGTTGGTGTTCAAGCTGTAAAAATATTGAATCACTATTCTGTACTCCTGAAACTAATATAATATTATAAATCAACTATACTTCAATTTTAAAAATCTGTTGAATATTTAGTAAATATAGAAAAAACCCTGTGCTTGGTTTAGTACTGTCTGTCCTTATCTAGGTGAATTACATTGATGTTCACTTGGAATGAAGCTCAACTGGAGACTTCAATAAAGTCCCAATAACTTTATTTTGCAATTTGGAATGCTTTTCTGTAACTGGAGATCATTAAAACTTTTTCTATTAATATTTGAAATCTTTTTAAATGGTGCTTTAACCTGAATAATGTTAGTGGAGAGCATTCATAAACAAAATCTCTCACTTACTGTTAACCAAAAAAATAATAATAATAATAATAATCACACCTCAACATATTCTAGATTTTTAAAGATTGTACTGAAGCAGTTTTTAGCAATCCTTTAGTGAACCTACGTGCTTTTCTGAATCTTCTTTATATTTGCTCTCACTCACACAAGCTCACATAAAATGTTGTGCTGAATGCTGACACAAGCTGTTCATGAAGATTGGAAGCAAAGAGTAAAGTAATCAACTATACCAGTTTGCCCAGTATGGCAAAGAATTTGCCTGCAATGCAGGAGACCCAGGTTCGATCCCTGGGTTGGGAAGACCCCCTGGAGAAGGGAAATGGCAACCCACTCCAATATTGTTGCCTGGAGAATTCCATGGACAGAGGAGCCTGGTGGGCTACAGTTCATGGGGTCACAAAGAGTTGGACACAACTGAGCAACTAATACATTCACTTTCTCTAAGGGCTTCTTATGGGCTTCTCTGGTGGCTAAGGCAGTAAAGAAATCTGCCTCCAATGCAGAAGACCTGGGTTCAATCCCTGGAGAAAGAATGTCCCCTGGAGAAGCAAATAGCAACTTATTCCAGTATTCTTGCTAGAGAATTCCATGGACAGGGGAGCCTGGTTGGCTACAGTCCATGAGGTCACAAAGAGTCAGACACGACTGAGTGACTTTCACTTGAATCACTTTAAGGGTTTCTTAAGACATGAGATTTCACTGCTAGAACCAAGACACTCTTTGGCAAATTAGGATGGTTGGTCATAAGAGCCAATGTTGAATGAATCTGGGACCTAGCATTCTCTTATAATATCAACCTAGCTCCAACTTCCACCTTGGGCCTGTTTAAGGAAGTCACAATAACTGGGATAGCTGCCTTCTAGATAAAAATTAGATATTTGAGTTGGAAAGTTTTTCCGTCCAATCTACCCTTCCACAAAATTAATTCCTTGTGACCTTGTATTGGGATCGTTGCTCTCAGAAGGTCAGCCACAGCAGAAAGATATCTCTTTAAAAAAAAAAAAAAAGTTGAAGACTTATTTTCTGCTATTTATGAAGAACTAGATTCTATCCTTTTCTGTAATATCAGTCATGGCAGCCATCTGATGGTAATAATTTAACCATCTGCAACTGCAGTCATTTAGTAAACTGTTTGCAAAAAATAAGCCATAAAATGAAATGCAAATTGGATGAATTCAGAGGCACATATTTCTCTAATTAATATTGCTTCCTTAGGGAATTACAGGTTCCTTTTGGCAACATTCATTTTACTGAAATCTTCTCTGGAAATACCATTTAAAGAGTGGAACATTAAGTTTTCAGAAGGCGATGTGATTTCTTCACAAATGTCTCTGCCTTAAGTCAGTATGTTCAAAACAGGGCTCTTTTAAGAGTGGAAGTTTAGGTATAGAGTCTGTTCTTAAAAGAGAAAAAAATAAAAATGGAATGGCTTCCTAATGTCTAGTGGATGAAATTCAAAGTGCTTAATCTGGCTTTTCTTTGAAAAGAAGCCTGAAAATAACCACCCCCAAATCGTTTTCACCATCTCCCTAGAAACTTTCTCCATTTCTTCCTGGTAGGTCAACAGTTCTTCAGATTCTACTGTGTCTTGTACATGGTATGCACTCAGTAATAAAGATCGGATGGATGTATAAATGATGGAAAATAAATGGGATCAAGCTTTTACTCACGAATTGCTCCTTACACAGAGTATGTTCCCTCTTCCTATTTATGAACACTCATCTTTTTAACTAGAACTTCTCTTTTAATTCTAACATGTTATAATTTAGCAAACTATTGTTCCAAATGTTTGCATGTATGGTTTAAGCTATGTGCTTTTAAATTTTTTCCTTCATGCTTCTAGCAGCCATCTAGACCTAAAGCTCCTTGAGGGAAACATTCACAGTGAATGCTGCTGAATGTTTAGAACGTTTATCCCAGAACTAGTCATGTTATCATTGTCAAGATGATAGATTATCTTTGATTCTTCCCCTCTCATGTACTGCTGTGTGCCTCCTCTTTTTTCTAGCTTAAACATACTCCAAACTTGGCCTCTCCTTCCCAAAGGACTGCACATAGAAAATCTGTCTCTTTGTACTCTCCATTTTTTCCTATTTTACTTCCTAACCCAAATTCCAAGAATTTGATTAAATCATTGAAGTTCACAAAAAAAGTTAATGGTAAAAAGGAATTATTTTATTTTTTTAAAGCCATTGTTAAACTAAATACCAGAGAAGGCAATGGCAGCCCACTCCAGTACTCTTGCCTGGAAAATCCCATGGATGGAGGAGCCTGGTGGGCTGCAGTCCACGGGGTCGCGAAGAGTCGGACACGACTTCACTTTCACTTTTCACTTTCATGCATTGGAGAAGGAAATGACAACCCACTCCAGTGTTCTTGCCTGGAGAATCCCAGGGATGGGGGAGCCTAGTGGGCTGCTGTCTATGGGGTCGGCATAGAGTTGGACATGACTGAAGTGACTTAGCAGCTGCAGCAGCAAACAAAATACATCTCTATATAGTAAATGTTCAAGTACTGGTAATTGATAGCTTCCAAACAGTTTGATGAGGTAGAAGAATAAATGTGTGTGTGTGGGCACACTTTCCATAGGGAAACATATTTCTCTTTTGCCAATAGTAAACTCTGAAACATGAATAAGAATAAGGATTAAGGAGTAGTGAGAGGACATGGGTTGATATTGGCTAGTAGTAAAGAAGAATCTTAATTGAACCGTCAATTATCTGAATTGTTAGTGGCAAGGAGTAAGGTTTGCCATGTTTTGGCTTTTATTAAAAAAGTAAGAAATTTAAGGGAACAAAATAGCCACAGGAAGATCCTTTTTTCAATTCTTGGGAGTGCTGTGCTGAGGTCAGAATAAAATCACTTAATTGCCTACATTTTCTATGCCCCAAGTTCTGGCAGTTGGAATAGATGTCCTAAATGATGACCCTGAATCCCAACGTGGGCTGTAATGATGAGACAATGAGATAATGTCGGTGAACCCATTTTGTGCATTATAGCACACTGGAAATACAAAAGAAGTTTTTTTTAATGCATACCTGTATCTAAAAATTAGCATTTCTTTGTAAAATTTTTACTTGCTCCTTACAGAATTACTTAATGTGACTAGATAACTATGTTTTAAGAATGCTACAGAAAATTTTCCTTAAAAGATCAGAGGTCTGCCTAAATCACTTCCATTATTCCTTGTACCGCTGACATTTCATAATACATTGTAACATGAGTGAGGGAAATACTATTTCAATAATTAGACTCTTGAATAGGAAACATATGTAATTAATTCCTGTTAGCATCCCACCTGACTTTTGCAAGCAATTTAGTCTGGAAGCTTTCCAGATACTGTGATCTAATTGAGGGAATGTTCATCAATGTGGGAGTATAAATCAGTTTTAGTTGAGTCCTCCTCCATACCTGATCCTCCCTTCTCATTGGCCACTGTTTTCTCCCACAATGAAATGGACACTATTGTCAGTCAAACCAGTAAGAACTAGGGCCAGAAGGTTAGCTTCTGTCATTGGTACTCTGGAAGGAGTTCTTCACTGAGAGCTGGTATACATTGTGACAATCAACAGCTAATGTGCTCAAAGCACAGAAGATCCTTGGTACTGGTGGAAATGAATGGATAGTGTTACCTTCTGCAAAAACAGATTCATTTCCTGTACAACTTTATGCATTTCGGGGATCTTCAGAAAGACTGAAATGGAACCTCACTGTGGCTTAAGACAGACAGCCCATCATAGCATTCCTCTGAAAGACCACCCCTTGTCTGGTACTTAGAGGAATTTTCAAAATGGTTACTCCAGCTGGTATGGTATAGCTATTGACTATCAGTCAGGACAGATGATGGCCAGAACAGTGGGGTGGAGTCTTTGCTAGTTTTAGCTCTCTATTTCATGGCTCATGGGGTGTCCTCTCATAACGGTGGTAAGAGAGGAGCTGAGAGATGGGAGGCACTCAGGGGGTAGCTGCTGGTTTTCTGTGATTCATCGGTTTCTGTTTTAACCAGTTGGAGCCATGTGAAGGCACTTTGCCAGCAAACTTTCTTTTGTGCTTTGGAGTAGGGAGGTCACAAGAAAACATCAAATGATTTCGTTGGTAGGTCCGGCTAAAGAATTAGGACCGGGTGTGTGTCCATCTTAAGAAAATAGCATATGAATACTCTTTGTGGCCTTTTTAAGTTTTGTGTATTTCTTCTGGTGCATGAAAACGATAGTAGATGTACAGTATATTCTCATCTATTAGACATGAATAGCCAGGTTTTTTGTTCTTTCTTTCTCCAGCTCTGTGTTGTGCTATGCTTAGTCATTCAGTTTAAATCAACCAAAACCTAACCCCCACTCCCCACTACTCTGTGAGATGCAGCAGGCTCCAGTCTGTCGGGACCTGAGTTTTGAATCTCCTGAGTGTTCATGCAGTGGACCCTCGAACAACATCTGGGACACCATCATCTCCGCAGTTAAAAATTCACATCCTGCTCTCTCTGCCTCATCAACAAAGGGATCGATAAATGACTCACCCAAGGGCAGGGAGCTGAAACAGTTTCAATAGAATCAGGACTCTAACCCTAATTCTTTTGAGTTCGTATACTGTGATCTCTAGCTGAACTCTAGCCTTTCCCCACACTTAATTTAAAGATCTGTAAAATGAAAATATAGGTACTGTCTTTATTGAAAAAAAAAAAAAAAACCCTGTATAATGGACCCACGCAGTTCAAGCCCTGTTGTTTAAGTCAACTGTATACTGATCCTGTGTTTCTGGACATAATAGTCAGCCTTTTATTAGAAAATCAAAATTAAGGTAGTATTTGAGTAATTAAACACATTAGATTTTTTTCAAAGGGACTGATTTTTAATTGATTTCTCTCTCTCTCTCTCTCTCTCTCTCTCTATATATATATATATATATATATACATACACAAAATACACACAGTACTTATAGTGACTCTTATTCTAGCTCTAGTTTTCAGAATCCTCATCTATGAAATACTGTACTTGGACAAATTCATTGCTATTTATCTTCTAACTCAAAGTTCTGTAGTTCTCTGTATTATGGTAAAATATTAACTTTTTCATCAATTAAGAAATAAAGTTCTTCTCCAGCTTAGTACATTGTGAGGAAGCTGTAGTGCCTTATTCCCCTCCCCTTTCTATCTGGTATATGTGTGTATTTTAGGAAAACTACCAGTTACCGAAGAGGCAATTCATTCTGAAAATTCATTAGTATTATTTGCTCAATGTAATGAAACTCAATGTTTTATATTGTTCAAACAAGGACTGAGTTGTAGCTATGTTATTTTGATATGGTCTTATGGGGATATTATGACATTTTTGTTTTGCAAATCTATAGGAAGATTCAAAGGGCTCATTATTTGGAGCTCAGTAGAGTCTTGGTTGGCAGTTCCCTTTATATAGCAGTGTATTAACCTAGCATATTAATGTACAGTTCATAGATTTTTACCTCTCTCTTTCCATTTTATTTATATTCTTGAATGTCTACTCCAGATTATAATTATATCCCTAAGTCTCAGGATCATAATGCATGCCAATTGCTTCACTGTAAATCAAATCTCCAAAAGCCAGTTTTACCTAATGACAGTTTTATAGCTTGGAAAATACCTTCCTGAGAGTATTTAGACTGCACAAAATGGATCAACAGTTAATGGTTAGTTTTTTCCTGAGGTTTTTGAGTTTTTTTCTGCTTTGATTTAATTGGTAGATAGAACACCCTATAACAATCATCTCTATAAACAAGCTGGGAGGGGAAGAAGAGGAGAAAGAGGAAGATAAAAACAATAAGGCTTATTATTTCCTCAAGATTCCTTTAAAATGAGTCAACTGGAGGATAACTTACCTGGAACCCATGGGAGATTCCATAACCCTTTGAAGCAGCTCTGCATACCAGGTCTTAACATTCCAGTGAAAACAAAGGACTGGTGAAGGAGCTGAAGTTCAACCCAGTATATGTATGACCTGCCTCTACATTAGCAGATGCTTCCTTATTGGGGTTTCATTTACACATTCTCTGAATATCTTTTGTAGAACAGCATAGCTGGTCTCCCCATCCTCTTTTAAGTTTGTCAGCTGAGACGCATTTGGAAACATGGGGAACCCTGAAACCAGCAAGCAATTCAGAGCTAGGATGATTTCCTTACCACATTGAGTTCACGTTTTACAATACCTTTTTTTTTTAAAACCCCAAAGGGCTGGAATGGTGATTTAATAAGATGTATTTTTTACTTAAATATTTACTGAGCACTTCCTATGTATTTGGGAATGTCAGGAATAAAATATTATCCCTTACTTGAAAATCACAGTATAGATAGATGTAATAGTTAATTTTGTCTCAACTTGGGATGCTCATAGTTGGTGGAATATTATTTTTGAGTATGTCTGCAAGGATATTTTTGCATAAGATTAATGTTTGTATTGGTTGACTGTGTAAAGTAGAGGCTGTCCTCAATGTGGGTAGGTCTCATTCAAACCATTGGAAGCTGAATAGAACAAAAAGCTAAATAAGAGTTTGCCCCTTTCCATCTGATTGTCTTCACACTGGGACATTGGTGTTTTCCAGCATTCAGACTGATAGTTATATCATTGGCTTTCCTGGTTCTCAGGCACGGGTCTCAGACTGGAACTAAACCTTCAGCCCTTTTGGGTCTCCAAGTGCAGATCACAGATCATGGGACTTCTTAGCTTCTATAATTAAATGAGACAGTTCCTTATAATTATCTATCTCTATCTTCTTCATTCTGTTTCTCTAGGAAACACGGACTAACACAAAGGAGAAGTATGATGTACACGATCTTAACCCTACATCAATTATTATTTGTGAGTCACATGACAATAGAGTGGTTTGGGAATGCATAAATGGACATGAATGCATTATTTGAGGGGTCAGTAAGGGAAGGATTCATGGAGGAGATAACATTGAGCTGGCTTTTTTTATTTTTCCAAGCAGAGAAGGTAGGATATTATGTCCAGGGCCTGGAAAGAGGAGGCAAAAAAATGTGAGTCATTCACTATCAATTTCTTCAAAGAATGGTGTCAATTTCAGAATGGCTTGATTTTTACACCATATCTGTCAGAAAGATGCATGGGACATTTGCAAAGTAAAATGACTGTATCATATTCCATAAGGAAAAAGTCATGCTTGAACCTCATCAAATCAGACCTACTGTTTTCGGAAACTGAGCATCATTGCTTGGTTGATAATTTGCCTGTAATAAATGATCTTCTTACAAGTTCCTGGGATTTCTATCCTCTCCTATAAAATATTTCTCAATTTTCCTTTATGCCACTGTCTCTACATTAGCTTAGACTACTAGGATTTTTTTTTTTTACCCGGGTAACTGTAAGTGTATTCTGCCTCTGCAAACATCTTAATTTCAACTTTGAGAGACCCTGAGGAGAGGACCTAGTTGAGCTCTTCTGGACTTCTGGCCAACAAAAAGTGTGAGAGAATAGTTTTGTATAGTTTTAAGCCACTGAAAATTTCATACAATAAAGATCTAATTCGCTACCACCTGGTTTTATAGAGGAGAATAAATTGTTCAGTCTGTGTTTTTAACGATAATGTAATTCTCAAGGGGAACATTAGGGAATACAGTGGAAGTCTAAGCCAGTGGTAACAGGATTTTGAAACTTTTTCTTTTTTGACCATACCACGTGATATGTGGGATCTTGGTTCCCCAATCAGGGATTGAACCCATGGCCCTGCAGTGGAGGTGTAGCATCTCAACTGCTAGACCACCGGGGAAGTCCTGACACTATTTTTTTTTTTAACTTTATTTCTCTCTCTCTCTCTTTTTTAATGTTTTTGCCCTACCACACACCATGTAGGATCTGGTAACAGTATTCTGGGTTAAGATGGTGACATTTAAGAGACATGGAAAAGTGTTTGGGCTTGATTAACGAGAAGTAAGAGCTTCCAAGTTGGTGATGGATCGGATATTCAAGGAAAGGGAAAGTGATAGGTCCACAATTAGTCTTAGGTACCAGGCTTTTGGAACTGCTGTGTGCTGTTTTCAACCAAGGAAAAAGGAGTAGGTGCTTGAGAGAAAACAACAGGCTGAGAGGAAAAGCTTTTCTTCCATTCAACTAACTAACTAAAAATATATATAGGTAAAGTATATATATATATATGCATATATATAAATATACTATATATACTTATATAAATATGTGTATGTAAAGTATACATATACAAAGTATACACAGGTGAATAAATTGTAGTGCTTGTGAGGAAAAATACTTTTTACAAATGCCTTTCTAAATACTTCTGTTAAATTGTTCAAAAAATTCTTTATTTTGAGCTACAAAGTATATTATATTTCAGTCTCAGAAAATTACAAACTTGCCTTTAGTTCTTTACAAAAATTAGTAACCTCTGTGAACTTACTTACTCAATCCTGAAATACACATCTGCGGACTAATTACTAGAAGAGATTAAATGTACTTTTAAAATATGCAGAATGAGACATATTTATCCAAAGAAATTCTCCTCAAGTGCATTTACCTGTGGGGAATATAATGAGAATCAACCCCCTGATGCCCCTCATCATCTGTGGTCCAATTTTCTGAGTTCAGTGCCCATGGAAACATGAGACTGTTTCACTTGAAAGAATGTGATACAATATTACACATGATATACGTGTGTGTGTATGTGTGTGTGTGTATGCAGTATGCACGTGCACACCAAATCACTCAGTCATTTCCAATTCTTTGCTACCCTATGGACTATATGTAGCCCGCCAGGCTCCTCTGTCTAGGGGATTCTCTAGACAAGAACACTGAATTGGGTCGCCATGCCCTTTTCAAAGGGAGCCTTCCTGACCCAGGGATCGAAACTTGCATCTCTTTTATCTCCTGCATTGGCAAGCAGGTTCTTTACCACTACACCACCTGGGAAGCCCTATATATATATATATTGTCTTAACCTCTGAATTCCCAATGAAACCTTGTATAATATATGTTTTATTGATCTCAGCAACTGGTTTTGTTTTTGTCACTCTGCACAGAGCAGTCTTAGAGGCAGGGGAATGCAGAGGTTTAGAGAAAGCTTATTTGCTTTAGTTTTCATTTGAATCATGCACTGATTTAGTGGTTCTGTGATTTGAGGAAGTAATCTCTCTGTACTTGTATATATGATGGGGGGAAAATAATAGCTACAGTGTGTTCCTGTTTGATACTAAATGAGTTCATGCCTGCAAACACTTTGTATGGGACTTATCATGTAGAAGGCTTTCAGAAACATTCCTATAGCTATCCTCAAGAAAATGTAGTTGAACTCAGTTATCAGACAGGAAATAATGAAAAGAGACACTTCATCTTACACACACTCACATGCAGTGAATCCAGGTTACCTGAACACTAACCCAGGACACAGATGCACTATGCTGCTAATCATTGCTTTGCTTGTGCTTGAGAACCACATGAATCAGAACACCAGAAATTCAGATTACTGGGAAGGACCCGCAGAGTTTCTGATTTAGTATTGTTCCAGCAAATACTCAAATGAAGCTGCGGCTGCTGATTGAGGAATCACATTTTAAAAATTGTGAAGTTGACTTTGAGGCCGAGACGAGTTAAGAATCTATTTCAAAGTGTGTTGATGTCAAGGATTAAATCAGTGATTTAAGGAGTGAAATAAATAGAAACTTAATGTCCCGTGGGAAGTAAGGGAGATGAATGAGTGTTGAGATGTCTATCTCAGACAGCTAGGAAAATTCTATTAATTTAGATTAGGGAAACCATTAGGAGTAGATAGTTTGGGCAATGACTGCACGCTCAATTTTAGATAAGCTAGATGTGAGGTGGCTGTAGCCTTAAAAACAGGAAGAAGTGCTAACTCATGAGGGAACAGTTTGAATTTATAACTTTGGCAAAAGCACTGGGCAGAAGTTAAAACCTATAGTAGTATATGTTATTACTGAAAATGTGGATGTGATAAAAGCTGTATACATTGATAAAGAAAGATAAGAATAAGAACATCACAGTTCAACACAGGCCCAGAGAGAGACTATGAAATACTTGTGAGGAGAATTAGGAGTGAGCAGGCGGCTGGGTGACCTGTTCCCCCATCAGCAGCAATTGCACCTTAGAATACGGGAATATACATGTAGGATTTAGAGGTTTCAGTAGAGAAATGGGACAGAAGCCAGACAGTAGATGATGTGTCCTGCTCATGAGTTCATTGGTGAGATAAAGCATAAAGCAGCTTAACTACAAAAAAATAAAAATAAAAATAATATGAACAGTTCTGAATCTACTCTAAAACTCTAGCCGTGCTCTTATTTGCTTGCTGGACACATTGCCTTGGATGGCTCACATTTAAAGACTTGAGACTTCCAGGTTGATTTGACCTAAAAATTAAAATTGCCCATAGTAAGCTGATCATCTTGGCTCATTCTTAAGCTGACAATGGCACTTGTAAACCTTTTTCTTGCTATCACTATCCAATTCTAGCTCCTAATAAATGTCATATTGATTCAGACTTTCTAATAGTTTTCATATCCATTTTTACCACCTACCTGATGTTAGTATCTTAGTAAGATTTTAAGTTTCTCCTCTATTTCTGCAGTTGACACTTACCATGTTGTTCAGTTGCCCAGTCATGTCCAACTCTTTGTGACCCCATGGACTGCAGCATGCCAGGCTTCCCTGTCCCCCACCATCTCCTGGAGTTTGCTCAAACTCATGTCCATTGATTTGGTGATGCCATCCAATCATCTCATCCTCTTTTGTCCCCTTTGCCTCCTTCCTTCGATCTTTCCCAGCATCAGGCTCCTTTCCAGTGAGTCAGTTCTTTGCATTAGGTGGCCAAATTATTGGAGCTTCAGCATCAGTCCTACCAATGAATATTCAGGGTTGATTTACTTTAGTATTGACTGGTTTTATCTCCTTGCAATCCAAGGGACTCTCAAGAGTCTTCTTTAGCACCACAGTTTGAAGGGATCAGTTCTTCAGTGCTCAACCTTTATTATTGTTCAGCTCTCACATCCATACATGACAACTGGAAAAATCATAGCTTTGATTATACAAACCATTGTAGGCAAAGTAATGTGCTGCTTTTTAACATGCTACGTAGGTTGGCTATAGCTTTTGTTCCAAGGAGCAAGTATCTTTTAATTTCATGGCTGCAGATAGAGTCATATAGAAAAGATAGCCAAGTCTCAGAAACTAAGACCCAGAAGTTTCATATTTATTTAGAACTTTAATGGAAGGCACAATTCAGAAGGTTGTTGATCATGTCTATGATCCGATATCCTGGTTCAAATTTGAAGGAAATATCATCTAATAATAATGTATTGTTGGATGAGGACTAGAAAGGATTTTCATTTCTAATTCTTTGAGTATACATCAGCAGTTTTGGTAGTATGCGTTTTTATCCTGGATTAAGAAATAAGCCTCAGGAAATTTAGGTGACTCTCCAAATATATGGTGTTCCCAGGTGGTCAGTTGTAAAGAATCTGCCTGCAATGCAGAAAATGTGAGTTTGATCTCTGGGTTGGTGAGATCCCCTGGAGGAGGAAATGGCCACCCACTCCAGTATTCTTGCCTGTAAGTGTCTATGGACAGAGGAGCCTGTCAGGCTATAGTCCATGGGTTGCAAAGAGTCAGATATGACTAAGCATGTTGGAATCCAAATATATACATTAAATAGAGTGCAGATAGCCATTTATATGATTTTATAATTTACTTTTTACAAGATTTTTCTGATTGAGATAGAATCTAGCTGTGAACTACAGATAAGAGTAAATTATAATGAGCTGTGTAATTCACATCTTAATCTTGATTGCTATAGTGTTATAATAGGTATTGAAGTCAGATAGTATTAAGTCTTTTGTTTTTCTTCTTCAAAGCTGTTTTGTCTAATTTGGGTGTTTTTTTGAGTTCTGTATAAATTTTAGAATCAACTTGCCAACCTCCAGAAAAATATCCTACTGGAATTTTGATTGACATTTCATTTAATTTAAACACCAATTTAAGATAATTGGTACCTTTATATTGTTGGGACATCAATCTATAAATATGGTGTACCTTGTTATTAAGTTGGATTTTCTTTAATTTCTGTCAGAAATATTTTATACTTTCAATATAGAGTTCTTGGAAGTGTTTTATTAAATTTCTACGTATTTAATGTTTTTGAATGCTATAGTTTTAACTTTCTTGTTATAGTTTGTTTATTCCTAATATGTGGAGACATAATTAGTTTTTATAGACAATTGATTTTTGTATATGAACACTGTACCTTATAACATTGCTAAATGCTGTTATTAGTTTTAGCAGTTTCCCCCTTCCCCCACCCCTCTTTTAGACTCTTTGGGATTTTCTACTTAAAGATAGATAGATAGTGAAGTTGCTCAGTCATGGCCAACTCTTTGCGAACCCATGGACAGTAGCCAACCAGTCTCCTCCATCCATGGGATTTTCCAGGCAAGAATACTGGAGTGGGTTGCCATTTCCTCCTCCAGGGGATCTTCCTGACCCAGGGGTCAAAGCCAGGTCTCCCGCATTGTAGGCAGACGCTTTACCATCTGAGCCACCAGGGAAGTCTTTCCACTTATACTATCATACAGTCTACAAATTAAAAAAGTTTTACTTCGTCCTTTCCAACCTCAATTTCTTTCTTTTCCCTGCTTATTGAACTAGATAGAACTTTTTGTACAATGTTGCATAAAAGTGACTTAGTGTACATTGTTTTATTATTGACCTTACACGAAAAACCTTCATGATGTATAGTATTTGCATAAATAACTGTTTAAGATGGAAGAAATTTCAGTTCACTTCTTAATCTCTGTAGATATTTTATTTTGAAAGGATGTTGAATTTCGTTAAACATTTTTATTTTTATTCTGAATCTAGAGTATTACATGATTTTTTAAAAACCTGTAAATGAGGTCAACGCTACTGAATAAATTTCTAATATCAATTGTATTCCTAGGATAAACCCAACTTGATTACATAAATATCTTGCATCCTTTTTATATATTGCATAATTGATTTTCTAATATTTTAACTTTTTAAAAATGTTTTGCAATCGTGAGTGTAAAGAGTGTAATGTCTGTTTCGTTTCCTGCAGTGTCTTTGGCTATATCTGGTATCAATTTCATTAACCTCATAAAATGAGTTGACCAGTGGACTTCCTCCTCTATTTCCTGAAAATTTGTGTAACATGAGCATTATTTCTTCTTTATTGCTGAACACATTGCACCAGTGAAACTGTCTGGCCCTGGAGGTCTTTTGGTGTGTTGGAACTTATTTTAATCACAAATTCAATTTCTTTGGTATACAGCTATTTCTGTTTCCTATTTCTAGGTATGTTCCTTTTAATAAGTTGTTTTAAAAACTTCTGTCCATTTCATATAATTTTTAATTTATTAACCTAAAATTGTTTATACTATCCAAAGATTATCTTTTTTATTCCTGAGGAACAGTAGTATCTTTTATTTCTAATGTTGATATTTAATATCACTTTCTTCCTTCATCTTTCTGGAAGCTTCTGCATGTGCATGCTCAGTCATGTCTGATTCTTTTTGACCCCATGGACTGTTGCCCTCCAGTCTCCTCTGTCCCTGGGATTCTCCAGGCAAGAATACTGGAGTGGGTTGGAGGAGGAAATTTTGCCGACCCAGGGTTCAAACTGGCGTCTCTTGTGTCTTCTGGACTGCAGGTCGATTCTTTATCACTGAGCCACTGGGAAGCCCCTGCTGGAAGCTTAACAGTTTAAAATACTTTTCAAAGAACAGATGTGGTTCATTGACTCTACTGTTTGTCTCTTTTATATGATGTTGATTTTTGCTCTCTTTTTAATGATTTCCTTTCATTTATTTGTTATGATTTTACTTTCCCCTTTTTTTCTGTCTTCTTAAGGGGGCAGCATAAATCATTGAATTTATGCTTTTCTGTTTTTCTCCCATAAGCATTTCAAACAGTAAACTTCCTCTGAGTGCTACTTTCTGCATTTTTCAACTTTTGATACATTGTATTTATTTGTTAGCTTAATATTTTTAAACTTCTCTTGCAGTTTTTCTCTCATGGCCTTATAAGGGTTTGCCAATATTTGATGCTTTTCTAAATATATTGTTTCCAGTGTAAGACCATTTTGATTATGGAATATACTCTTGTATGATTTCCAGTCCTTTGAAATTTGGGGGGAGTTGTTTCATAGCCTAAAATAATAGTTGCATGCATGCTAATTCACTTCAGTCATGTCTGACTCTGTGCAACCATATGTACTGTAGCCTGTCAGGCTCCTTTTCCCATGGGGATTCTCCAGGCAAGAATACCAGAGTGGGTTGCCATGCCCTCTTCCAGGGAATCTTCCTGACCCAGGGATCGAATCCATGTCTCTTAGGTCTCCTGCACTGGCAGACAGGTTCTTTTCCACTAGATACGTGAAAAGAAGCTGTCCTTCTGTTTTTGGGTGACGTGTTCCTTAAATAAGAATGAGACCAAGTGACTTACAGTGTTTAAGTTTTCTAAATCATTACTAATTTTTTTAATATCCTTGTTTTCTCAGTTTAAGAGGGAGTAGTATTACATTCTCAATACCATTATATGTATGTATTTCCCTTTAATTCTGACAATTTTTGTTTCATGTATTTGGGAGTATAGAGGAGAGCATGAAAACAATTCCAGTATTCTTGTCTGGAGAATCCCATGGGCAGAGGAGCCTGGTGGGCTACAGTCCATGGGTCCCAAAGAGTTGCACACAACTGAAGCAACTTAGCAAGCCCACGTGCACATAATTTAATAGACATATAAGATCTCTTTATCTTTTTATTATGGTATAATTGCTTACAATGTTCTGTTAGTTTCTGCTATTCAGCAATGTGAATTAGCTATGTGTATACATATATTTCCTCCCTCTTGTACCTCCTACACCTCTCGGTCATCACAGAGCACCCTGTGCTAGACAGCTTCTCAATAGCTATCTATTTTACACAATCAGTCATCACTTTCATTGCTATATATGACTGCCCTGTCTCTGGTAATACTCTTCATTTGAAGTCTGTATTTTCTGATACTAGAATAGCCTTACAAACTATGTCATATTTAGTGTTTTTATGACGTTTAAACCTGCTTGTATCTTTTTGTTTAAAGTGTGTTTCTTATAACAATTCATGTTAGTTTGTTACAGTAGACAGAAAGTGAAGTCGCTCAGTCGTGTCCGACTCTTTGCCACCCGTGGACTGTAGCCCACCAAGGGAGGAAAGGAAGCCAGGTTGAAAGAAGAAGGCGGAGGAGGCGGGAGAGGTGGAGGCAAAAGGGGTGGCCTTACAGACGTCTCCTGCCACCTACAGATACCCAGGCGTTATCGGACTTTTCCCTGGGCCTCCAGAGAAGGGAGGACTGGAACTCGGCCCTACCAGAAATCAGACCAGACCAGAACCAGAATTTGAGTTCTCTGCCAAGAGGAGGTGATCAGCCTCCTATCTAAGCTCAGGCTGAGGGCCCTTTGGCCAGATTCCTGCGTCCAGGACTGGGGGACTAGAAAAACAGGGAAGGGTAGGAAGGGTTAAGGAGAGGAAAGAGAGAGAGAAGGGGAGAGAGGTCAATAAAGTCTCTTGTTCAAAAGTCCCCCTCAAAGGATGTCCTTTAAGGTCCCAAGAATATGAATGAAGTGTGTGTGGAGTGTGAAGTCGCTCAGTCGTGTCTGACTCTCTGAGACCCCATAGACTGCAGCCCACCAGGCTCCTCCCTCCATGGGATTCTCCAGGCAAGAGTACTGGAGTGGGTTGCCATTTCCTTCTCCAGGGAATCTTCCTGACCCAGGGATTGAACCCAGGTCTCCAGCATTTCATGAATATGTGAATATAAATGTGTCACTTTACATGACAAAAAGGACGTTGCAACTCTGATTAAGGATCTTGAGATCGGAGGAGTATTCTTCATTATCCTAGGAGGTCCAGTTCCCACAAGAGAAAGAATGAGACAGGGTCAAAAGAGATGTGAGGACAGAAACAGAGGCTTGAGGTGATGTACTGCCAAGAACTAAGGGATGTGGGCTGACTGTAGGGGCTGGAAAAGGCAGACAGACAGATTGTCCTATAGACCCTCAGAAGGAACACAGCCCTGGCAACCCACTGTAGACTTCTCCCCTCCAGAACCGTGAGATACTGTATTGTCTTAGGCCCTTAAGTTTATGATAAGTTGTTACTTATCAACTTGTGTTGTTACTTATAAGTAACAACCTATAAGTGTTAAGCAGTAATAGTTGACCAAAACTGTTAGTTACTACTTTTACCCAGTCTTGTAATTTCTCTCTTATAGTTAAAGAAGTGAGGTTTGTTAATTCTGCCAACTTGGTATTTGATTTTTATTTATTGCTCACTAAGTTGAGTCAGACTCTTTGTGAGCCTATGGGCTGCAGCCCACCAGGCTCCTCTATCCATAGGATTCTCCAGACAAGAATACTGGAGTAGGTTGCCATTTCCTTCCCCAGGGGATCTTCCCGACCCAGGGACTGAACCCACGTCTGCTGTGTCTCCTGCATTGCAGGCAGATTCTTTTACCACTGAGCCACCAGGGAAACACTTTCTACTTATTACTTCTGCTCTTTGTTCATCTGTTCTTTATTTTCTGCAGTGTTTGGGTCAATCAAGTATTTTTTTTTTTAATCTTTTATTGCCTTTTCCAATATATTCAACATTTTCATGATATCACTTCAAAAATATTTTACTAATAAACAGTGGAAGAAATTTGGAGTAGTGAACTTCTAATTATCACCCTCCTGTCCTTTCTGCACTTGGCATGTATTTTAATGTCTCCCTCCACTATAAACTGTTCAACTTCCTCAATAAATGCCACGGGTTCCTTTTATTTTTAAAAATTATTTTATCTTTTTTCTTCAGATTAGATAATTTATACTGATCTATCTTCAAGTTCACTGTCTCTTTTGTAATACAATGGATTTATCTTTTCAGGTATTGTACTTTTCCATTATAGAGTGTTGTTTTCTTACAGCTTTCATTTCTCAACTAAAATTATCTGCCTTTTTACTCTTTATAATCATGTTTTCCTAAAGTTCTACAGCATATTAAAAATGCTTTGTTTAAAGTGGTTTTTTAACTGTTAAATTCAACTTCTGAATTGACTACGGGTGTTGCTATCATCTGATTTTTTTCCTTTTGATTATTGATTACTTTCTCTGTGATTTTTGCATATTTTTAACCTATGAATATATGTCTAATAATGTATTATTTTATGTTTAGTATTGAAATACTTCATAGAAATTCTGGGTTATAGTGTTTCCTTTAAAGAGTATTATGTTATATTCTGGCAAGCCTTTGTATCCCTGGTTTCTTTTATTTCTCAAAGATAATTTTTATGTGGTTTCATCTACATTTTAAATATTTATTTTGATTTCTTTGTTTAGCTGCACCAGGTCTTAGCTGCAGCACACAGAATCTTTGATCTTTGTTGTGGCACGCAGCATGTGGGATCTAGTTCCCTGACCAGAGATGGAACCTGGGCATTGGGAGTATGGAATCTTAGCCACTGGACCACCAGGAAAGTCCCTCGATGGTTATTTTTCTTAGTGTTGCGTTGGTCTCTTTTGGTTTGTTCTCAGTCTTAGAGAATGGCTCTTATTCTGTGACATATTCTTTATTTCCAAAGAGATGACCTATCTGAGATTTCAAATGATTGACCAAGGCCAGGGTAGCCTCTCTGCTGTGCCTGAGCTGGAACTGCAGAGCCTCCCAGTGACTTCTGGCACTTCCACTGAGGTTTCAATTCCACAGGGCTCCTTTCTTCTGGAATTAATGGGGTGGTGCCCTGCTCATGAACAGCCTAGAAGCTCCCTGGTTTCCTAGATCCTTTTCCATATATTCAAACTGGTTCATCATCCTGGAAATCTCTTCCTCCTCCAGCTAGGAAAAGTGTCCCTTAACTTGAGTTTTCTCTACCTTGCACCACAATAGGGAGTGTGTCCCCAGTTAGGGAACCAAGGCAAATAGGGGATTTAGTCCTGACTTTCTCTTTTCTCAAGGAATATAGATACATGCTTCCTGTTTGTTTGTTTTTTCCCCTCCAACACATGAAAGTGGTAGTCTCATAGGTTTTTTTTCTCCCAGTTTTATAGTGTTTATGGAAGAAGGGCAAGTCCAGTGTCAGTATTTTGCCACAGAGGAAGGTTGAAGTCTCGCCCAAGCAGATTCCCTTGACTTCAGGGTACATGTTTTTCTGTTAAACATACCAAGAATTGTTATCTGAGCCTTACCAATGCTCCAGGGGAGAATCTTTTCCTTGCCTTCTCCAGCTCCTAGAGGCAACCTCCATTTGTTGGCTTGTGGCCCCTTCTTCCATCTCAAAAGCAGCAGTGTAACACCTTCAAATCTTCTATCACACCACCCTTACATTTTGCTTCTGTGTTTACATCTCTTTCTATCTTTGGTCCTTTGGCCTCTCTCTATTTCATAAAGAACTTTTTTATTGTACTGAATAACTAAGATAATATCCACTGTGATATCTGAAGACTCTTACTCTAATCACTTCTGAAAAGTCCCCTTTGCCTTGTAAGATTTTTTTTTTTAATGACAGGTGGGGATAAGATAATGACCCTAATCTAATGAAGTAATCAGCCACATTCTTATGAGTGATTTGATCTCCTTTGGTGGTTATGGAGAAATTAGATAAGGAAATTTTTCTTTGCTTATTTGACTCTGTGGACAACTGTTTCTTTTCTACTTATTTCTCTTTTCAAATAGTCCTAAATAGAAACTATCAATCTACAAATAATAAGATAAAAACTTCACAGACAATTCCTAGACTCTAGCCTAGGAATTAGTATTAGCAATTAGCATTAGCAATCAAGGTCCCAAACTATCCAGATCTTTTCTGAGTGAAAGATGCTGATGATCACAAGATGTTCAGATTTATAACTGTGATACACTCAGCAGCAAAAAGTTACCACATTTACCCCTGTAATTCCATGTGTCTCAACTCTGTTGGAGCCTATTGCCCTCCTCCTAATAATTTCTTATAGCCATCTAGTTGTCAAATTGATTTGCTATAACCTTATCAGAATTTGGAGCATATACATGAACACAATACAGAGGAATATGAAAGCAAAAGCATCTAGTTGCAGCTATACAAAAATCTGCACCACCATAGAAATGGGACAAAAATTAAATAAGCAACATTAACATAGGATACATAGCAGGAATTTTTTGCCTCTGTGTACTCATTTGACTTTTAATTCAAGAATTCTAATTGGGCTCCTGATAAAGTGCAATATATTAGGATGGGATGCTAAAGAATCAGATATAAAATATATGACCTCTACCGTCAGGAAACTGGCAAATTACCAGACTAGAGAACAACAATTTTAAAACAATTACAACAGAGTAACAATGGCAATTATACAATGTTTGAGTTTTTATGAAGGTTTCCACATAAAGGTATAATTGAAAATTAAAGATGGAGCTTTCAATAAAGACTGGGATGTCAGATATAGATCTTCCAAAAAATTAAACCTTAAAGAGTGTATAGTGATTCTCCAGTTGAGGTTGAGAAAAGATTTCTTAAACAGAGAATGGTAATGTACAGAGCTGTGGAGTCAAGTCAATGAGGATATAAGCTTGGAGATCTGTTGTCATTGCGGATGACTGGAAAAAACTGTATGGTGAGGGTGGGTTAAATCACACTGGTCAGTAAGAACCATAGCAGTTCAGTTCAGTTCAGTCTCTCAGTCGTGTCCGACTCTTTGCGACCCCATGAATTGCAGCATGCCAGGCCTCCCTGTCCATCACCATTTCCCGGAGTTCACTCAGACTCACGTCCATCGAGTCGGTGATGCCATCCCGATATCTCATCCTCTGTCGTCCCTTTTTCCTCCTGCCCCGAATCCCTCCCAGCATCAGAGTCTTTTCCAATGAGTCAGCTCTTCGCATGAGGTGGCCAAAGTACTGGAGTTTCAGCTTTAGCATCAGTCCTTCCAAAGAACACCCAGGGCTGATCTCCTTTAGAATGGACTGGTTGGATCTCCTTGCAGTCCAAGGGACTCTCAAGAGTCTTCTCCAACAGCACAGTTCAAAAGCATCAGTTCTTCAGTGCCCAGCTTTCTTCACAGTCCAACTCTCACATCCATACATGACCACTGGAAAACCCATAACATTAACTAGATGGAACTTTGTTGGCAAAGTAATGTCTCTGCTTTTGAATATGCTATCTAGGTTGGTCATAACTTTCCTTCCAAGGAGTAAGCATCTTTTCATTTCATGGCTGCAATCACCATCTACAGTGGTTTTGGAGCCCCCCAAAATAAAGTCACTCATTAGAACATTCCTTTAATCCTCATAGTAGATTCTGCATTGTCTTGGAGCTTTAGTTGCATCTCAATCCATAAAAATTTTCATTTACTTCCATTGGATTGATACCTGGAAAGAACAAACTCTTGAAGCTGATAAACACTATTTTTAGTTTTATAATATTTAATTTCAAGTCCCACTTAGAAGTCATATTGGCATTTTCTATATACTTTATTGAAGGCAAAGCCACTATACTCCTAGTATCCATGTAAACAGGTAGTATTACCAGCATTTACCTACTCTATGAAATGTTGATTTTGTTGTTTAGTTGCTAAGTTGTATCAGACTCTACAATCCCATGGACTGTAGCCCTCCAGGCTCCTCTGTCCATGGGATTTTCCAAGTAAGAATAATGGAATGAGTTGCCATTTCCTTCTCCAGGAGATCTTCCCAACCCAGGGACTGAACTTGCATCTCCTGCTTAGCAGGCAGCTTCTTTACCACTGAGCCACATGGGAAACCCAACATTCATCTACTCTAAAATACCTCTTGCTGTTCCAATTTTAGTTCCCAATCTCTAAACTAAATATAAAACATTAGAAAGTGAAAACTTGTTTGAATGTAGTAGCATGAATTGGTAATTGAAGATTTTCTTCTTATAGTGGAAAGAGGTCAGGCTTTAGAATCAACAGATCTGGTTTTGAATCCCAGGTTTGTTTCTTAATGTGCAACCTTCAGCAGATTTCTTCACCTCACTGAACTTTAATTTCTTCACCTCTAAAATGAGGATAATGATGTCTACCTTGTTAGGTATTGTGTGGAATAGAAATAATATGTGGACTGCATCTAACACTAAGTAAGATTCAATAATTGGTAGCTATTATTATCATCATGGTCATTTCATACAGTAAAGAATTTGGTCTCTTTACCTTGAAAAGTATTAATCTCTAATCCCAGCTGCAAAGTATTTTTATGAACTTGGAAAAGTGGGCAGTCACGGAAATAATTACATACATACTCTTTACTTGCCAGCTATTGCTAGTGATTAAATGCATTTGCATATGCAAATTAAAACCTTGTGTACTCATTACTGTAAATATGTTTTTCATTAGGTAAATGAAATGCTTATTGGTGATGATATAAGGCTAAAAGCAGAATATTGTCAAAACAACTTACAAGATGTATTTTTAATTTATTTTTTAAATATGGCAGCAATACTTTTACTTTTAACCATATAGTGTGTTTGTGTGTGTGTGTGTATATGCATACACACATTTTGTTCAGTATTTTCCATTAGTATATGTACTGGTCTGTAACTAAACTCCATGAACAATTATGGTTGTTGTAGCTGCATTACAGGTATACTTTAATTTTTATTTTAATTATAGGATGATAAATAAGGTGTCTTTCTCCTGTATTCTTGACCATGGACTAAAGCAGAAATAAAAACAGAAAATGCCCTCTTTGAAAACTAAAGCTAATAAAAATTTATTTTTAAAAAAATCTGTGGACCATCTCCACCAAAGAGACTTGAAAATTTCCTAAATGTTATTAAGTGATTGGTAGGGCTGATTTCCTTCCTCTGTCTCTCAGCACTTCAGTCCACATCTTTCATCGCTGGTTCTATCTCAGTGGAGGGACACCTTCACTTACCATTCCTATTATGAAAATAAACAAGGAAAATTTTTTTTCTGATCTCCCTCTCTTTCCCTCAGGTGTTGGTCCAAGCTCTTTCCTGAATAATTTCTATGTATTTCTAGATATATATGGAGAAGGCAATGGCACCCCACTCCAGTACTCTTGCCTGGAAAATCCCATGGACGGAGGAACCTGGTAGGCTGTGGTCCATGGGGTCGCTAAGAGTCGGACACGACTGAGAGACTTCACTTTCACTTCACTTTCTAGATATATATTATGGCTCTAGCTCCATCCTTTTCTCTCACCTCAACTTTTTCAGAGGAGTCTATGTTAGCCAGACTCGTTTTCACTTTCCCACGTCCAGCCCACTAATCCCCAACTCATCTTTGCTGCCTCTGCCTTATCTCTCCATAGCATTTCCACAGTTAAAAGACTTATTCTGGTTGGAGACTAAGGTGTAAAGAAGAGCCAGTTATTCCTGATTAATTAGTTAATGCATTTAATGACTCCAAGCTCTATGTAAGTTACTTTTTGTTGGCTGTGAGGTTCACTGCCTGTTCCTGGGTCTTTCTCTAAGTATCAGACTATCCTCTTGTGTAGTTTATCTTATCCTCTTATAAGGGAACATTTTCTTGGACTTTTCATAATTTACTAGCAGTGGTTTGTTGGATTTTGCCGTTCCAGTAAGGCTATTAATCAGAGCCATACCTGAGATCATTAAAGTTTCGTATAAGCAGCAAACACACACTAAACAGGAAAGAATTAAGAGAGGAGATGCATAGTCTCCAAATAACTTAAAAAAGAAAAAGAGAATGAGAGAATCAGGGAGAATCTAACTCTGTCCTCTCAATCAAGCTGCCATCTGAATTCACATCACCAATCCCTGCCCTCAGCAGTGGCGCTTTGCGGCTTCCTTGGGGTTTATCCTCCAGTAGTTAGATCTCTAGAAAGGTGATTAAAATAGTTTGATTATGTAATATCTGAGTCAGATCAGTCTCTCCGCCTTGGATTTCTCTCACGTGGGAAGAAAAGATCTTTTCTTTTGGTAACACTTTTTTCTACTTTCTCTCATCCAATTCCACCCCCTCGTTTTTTCTCTATATATTTTTTTTAACTTCCAGTTGGTTCAGGCAGTAAAAGGTGTAGTGTAAATGCACTACCGTCTCAAAAGCTTTTATTCTTCTTGCTGCATGTTCTGAAGCAGAAACAGCACAGGTTGTACTTGTGTGAAGTTTGGAAAAAAGTGTGACACATCACAAAGGATATGATATATGTGCTGTTATTCTAGGGCTCTGTAGCTCATGTGCTGTGGTTGCTATTATTTTTTAATCCCAGATGTCTCAGGTATCAATCCAAAATATTTTGCATCTGTGTAGCCCTCTGATACAGGGAGAAGTTTCCTTTCCCAAGGAGTTGTTCTGTCCTTACTGGACTCTCACAATGACAACATAAAAGAAAGAAAATGCAGGAGCACTTCCTGAAAGTGTTTTATATGCTACAGACTTGTACTTTTATGGCCTCAAGCTGGCAGTATGAGTTTTGTGCATTCTATCTAGAAGAGAGTGTACAATATCTTCATGTTTGATCTCCATCATATTCCAGAGTCAGCTTCATTCAGGGCCAGAAGCCCCAAAACATTAGACTCTTTGAAGGGAGATTGGGAAGATTTCTGTGAGCAAAAGCCCTGCAAATGCAAATGTCTGAACTCTACTTCTGGCATGGCAATTTTTCAGCATCAGGAAAAAAAAAAAAAAAAAAGTCTGGGTCTTCTGCCATCTCCAATTCTGGAAACATATTTATTGGAAAAATCAATTAGAACTGTGTCTTTGGCTCCCCAAAGATGTTAGCTGATTACCTGTCCTCACATGAATATCTTTACTGGTAAACCATACATTCTCTGTTTTCCAAAGATTTGGCGATGGTATAAACAAGGTTATGTCTAACATCTTCTAGAATGGAAAGCCTTCACACTGCTGAGCTCCATTTTATTTCCAGGAATAAGAAAAGTTGGTCTGCCATAATTAGCCTGCAATTTTTGCAGATTTTAGCATCAAAATGATCCACCTTTTCTCTAGGTTTGCTCCTAAGTCCTAACCTGGTGTGCAAGCTCAACTCAGACAGTGTAGCCAAGGATTATCCAGTAGGACAGGGGGTACAAAGAGAAGAGATACAAAGAAATTATTTATTTGGATGATGTAAATACCAGCCAGTGCCTTGGATAAAATATGTGTACTCCTTCATTTAAATTATCCATTTAATATTGATTTTTAGTGTCTACTGACAATTGTCTTCATGTATTTCTTCTTTTATTTAGTCAGTCATAATATATTAAATGTCAAGTCCACACTGAAGACACAAGGATAGGATTATTTGCTTTCTTTCTTTTTTTTTTGGATTTCCTCTTTCTGTTTATTTCTTTATTTATTTTACTTTACAATACTGTATTGGTTTTGCCATACATTGACTTGAATCCACCGTGGGTGTACATGTGTTCCCCATCCTGAACCCCCCTCCCACCTTCCTCCCCATCCCATCCCTCTGGGTTATCCCACTGCACCAGCCCCGAGCACCCTGTATCATGCATTAAACCTGGACTGGTGATTAATTTCACATATGATAATTTACATGTTTCAATGCCATTCTCCCATATCATCCCACCCTCGCCCTCTCCCACAGAGTCCAAAAGACTGTTCTATACATCTCTGTCTCTTCTGCTGTCTCACATACAGGGTTATTGTTACCATCTTTCTAAATTCCATACATATGCATTAATATACTGTATTGGTATTTTTCTTTCTGGCTTACTTCACTCTGTATAATAGGCTCCAGTTTCATCCACCTCATTAGAACTGATTCAAATGTATTCTTTTTAGTGGCTGAGTAATATTCCATTGTGTATATGTACCACAGCTTTCTTATCCATTTGTCTGCTGGTGGACATGTCCTAGCTATTATAAATAGTGCTGTGATGAACATTGGGGTACATGTATCTCTTTCTTTCTTTTTTTCAATGAAGGTTTAAAATTTTTTTTATTTAGAAAGTCTGAAATGATTGTATGCTAATTTGAACAGGTACTCTGTACAAAGATTTTTCAGTTTTGATATCTTCCACATTGGATTCCATTATGTGTGCTTTGTTCTTTCTTCAGATCTAGGGAGGAAAAAAAACCTGCCTTTCAACCAGTCATTTATTCCCCTCTTTGCCTTGTTTAGAAATTCTCATGATCCCTTAGACAGTTCCCTCTGGAACAAACTTTCCTCTTCTCCCCCAGCCAGCTCCAGTGGGTCTATTGTATCATTTAAACATGAGTGGGGTATTAAAGTCTCCCACTATTTGTTAATTTCCCCTTTCATACTTGTTAGCATTTATCTTACATATTGTGGTGCTCCTATGTTGGGTGCATATATATTTATGATTGTTATATCTTCTTCTTGGATTGATCATTTGATCATTATGCAGTGTCTATCTTTGTCTCTTTTCACAGCCTTTGTTTTAAAGTCTATTTTATCTGATATGAGTATTGCTACTCCTGCTTTCTTTTGCTCTCTATTTGCATGGAATATCTTTGTACATCCCTTCACTTTCAGTCTGTATGTGTCCCTTGTTTCGAGGTGGGTCTCTTGTGGACAACATATATAGGGGTCTTGTTTTTGTATCCATTCAGCCAGTCTTTGTCTTTTGGTTGGGGCATTAAACCCATTTACATTTAAGATAATTATTGATAAGTATGATCCTGTTGCCATTTACTTTATGGTTTTGGGTTCGAGTTTATACACCCTTTCTGTGTTTCCTGTCTAGAGAAGATGCTCTAGCATTTGTTGGAGAGCTGGTTTGGTGGTGCTGAATTCTCTCAGCTTTTGCTTGTTTGTAAAGCTTTTGATTTTTCCTTCATATTTGAATGAGATCCTTGCTGAGTAGACCCTTGCTGAGTACAGTAATCTGGGCTGTAGGTTATTTTCTTTCATCACTTTAAGTATGTCCTGCCATTCCCTTCTGGCCTGAAGAGTTTCTTTTGAAAGATCAGCTGTTGTCCTTATGGGAATCCCCTTGTGTGTTATTTGTTGTTTTTCCCTTGCTGCTTTTAATATTTTTCTTTGTGTTTGATCTTTGTTAATTTGATTAATATGTGTCTTGGGGTGTTTTGCCTTGGGTTTACCCTGTTTGGGACTCTCTGTGTTTCTTGTACTTGGGTGATTATTTTCTTCCCCATTTTAGGGAGGTTTTGAACTATTATCTCCTCAAGTATTTTCTCATGGTCTTTCTTCTTGTCTTCTTCTTCTGGGACTCCTATGATTCAAATGTTGGGGCGTTTAACATTGTCCCAGAAGTCTCTGAGGTTTTCCTCATTTCTTTTAATTCTTTTTTCCTCTCTGTTTCATTTATTTCTACCATTATATCTTCTACTTCACTTCTCTTATCTTCTGCCTCCTTTATTGTACTGTTGGTTCCCTCCAGAGAGTTTCTTATCTCATTTATTGCATTATTCATTATATATTGACTCTTTTTTATTTCTTCTAGGTCCTTGTTAAATGTTTCTTGCATCTTCTTGATCCTTGTCTCCAGGCTATTTATCTGTAACTCCATTTTGTTTTCAAGATTTTGGATCATTTTCACTATAAGTATTTGGAATTCTTTATCAGGTAGATTCCCTATCTCTTCCTCTTTTGTTTGGTTTGGTGGGCATTTATCCTGTTCCTTTACCTGCTGGGTATTTCTCTGCCTTTTCATTTCGTTTATATTGCTGTGTTTGGGGTGGCCTTTCTGTATTCTGCTAGTTGGTGGTTCCTCTTTATTGTGGAGGTTCCTCACTGTGGGTGGAGTTGGATGAGTGGCTTGTCAAGGTTTCCTGGTTTGGGAAGCTTGTGTTGGTGTTCTGATGGGTGGAGCTGGATTTCTTTTCTCTGGAGTGCAATGAAGTGTCCAGTAATGAGTTTTGAGATGTCAGTGGGTTTGGTATGACTTTGGGCAGCCTGTATATTGAGGCTCAGGTATGTCTTGCTCTGGAGCTTGTTGGCCCTTGGGTGGTGCTTGGTTTCAGGTTTGTAGGTATGGAGATGTTTGATGAGCTCCTGTTGATTAATGTTCCCCGGAGTCAAGAGTTCTCTGGTATTCTCAGGATTTGGACTTAAGCCTCCTGCCTCTGGTTTTCAGTCTTATTCTTAGAGTAGCCTCAAGACTTCTCCATCTATACAGCACCGATGAAAACATATAGGTTAATGATGAAAAGTTTCTCTACAGTGAGGGACACCCAGAGAGGTACACAGAATTAATGGAGAAGAGAAGGAGGGGAGATAGAGGTGACCAGGAGGAGAAGAGGGGGAATCAAAAGGGGAGAGAGCAAGCTAGCCAGTAATCACTTCCCTATGTGCTCTCCACAGTCTGGATCCCTCAGAAATGTTCACAGAGTTACACAGAGAAGAGAATAGGGAGGAAAGAGACAGAGGTGGCCAGCAGAATAAAGGGGGAATCAAAAGGAGTGAGATAGATCTAGCCAGTAATCAGTTCCCTAAGTGTTCTCCACAGCCCAAAACACACAAAGAGATTCACAGAGTTAGGTAGAGAAGAAATGGGGGGTGGGGGGGGGGGGAGGTAGAGGCGACCTGGTGGAGAAAAAGGAGTCAAAAGGGGGAGAGAGCAATCAGGCCAGTGATCTCGCTCCCCAGTAAAAATGGGTACTGACGATTGGGTTCTTAAAGGTACAAAGTTGATAACAAATACCAAACAGCAAAGATTAAAAATCTAGAGTAGAGGTTAGAATATCAAAAATACAATATTAAAAAAAGTCACAAAAATTATAAAATATATATATATATGAACTTTGCTTTAGAAAGAGGGTCTTTCTTTCTTTTTGGCAAGGTAATAGGTTATAAAAATGAAAATTAAAGGAGTAATGGGGACTTAAAAGTAACTTTTTAAAATTAAATTTAAAAATGATAATAGTAAAAATATATCTAAGACTTTGTCTGGAGCTGTTGCAGACAGTGTGGGGTCAGTTCAATTTCAGATAGTTCTTTGGTCCAGCTTGTACTTCTCAAGGTCTATAGGCCCTTTCCTATGCAGTCAGTGCGAACTACAGGGTTTTAATCTCTTGTATCTGTCACTTCCAAGTGGTTCCCTCTGTTTATTTTAGCTTCTTTTGTTTGCTGGCCTCTTCAGTGTCTAATTTCTGCCCTGATGCAAGGGGTGCGGTGGTGGTCACCTTTTTTCAGGCTCACTTGTTCAGTCATGCTTTGGGGAGTGAGGAACACTGCAAACAAATATCACTGGCATGTACTCACAATGATTCAGCCACACTGGGTTTACCCCCACTCTCAGTGTGTGTGCTTACCCAGTCTACACTGCTCAGACTCTAGGTTGCTCTGCTGGGAACTGTCTGATATGGGCCCTGGTTTGCATGCATTTCCCAGGTCTAAGCCACTCAGGTTCAGGTTCTTGGGTACTCCACAAAGGTGTAGACTTGGTTGGGCCTGCATTTTGCGCTGTCCTAGGTCTGAGCAGCTCAGGTGACCAGGTGCTTGGCGCGTGTAGTCACCCCCAGTTGGAGGCTGCATCTTATTGCCTCCCCGGTCCCAGCTGCTCGGGTTTCTGGGTGTGCAACGGGCACGTCTTCTCAGGTGTGCAGTGTATCTCTTCTGGGGAGCTGATCTCTGGCTGCGACCCTTCCGGCGGATGTCGACTGTCCAGAAACCCAAGAAGTCTTGGCTAGCAATGAAGTCTGCTTGCAGTTTGGTATAGGATGCCTCTCTGGGGCTGCGATTGACCCTTCCAGCCCTGGCTACCCTTGCCTGCCTGTCTCTGGTGGGGGGTAGGCTGGTCCGCCACCGGCTTGCTCTGCTCAGTCCTTTGTTCTGTGAGCATTCTGGCGGTGTCTTAGGTTAGGGCTTTTTGCCTTTTTGCGGGGTAGTTATCCAAAAGTCTGGGTTCCTATCTCAAGCTAGTTCCCTCAGATTGCCCTCATGGCATTCAGGCCTGGTCCTTACCCTAAGCAATACAGCTGGCTCCTCCCTGTCCCACCCCCGCTTGCTAGTGGGGGATGCGAGTGTCTGGGTGGCTGCTCGACTGGGAGTTGCTGTTAGGCACATAATCTGTGGGTTTTAATTATTTATTTATTTTTCTTCCCAGTTATTTTGCCCTCTGAGATTCCAAGGCTCGCCACAGACCCACCGGAGACAGTGTTTCCTGGTGCTCAGAAACTTCTCTCTTTTTTAAGGCTCCCTTCCCAGGATGGATCTCCATCCCTACCTCTTTTGTCTCTATATTTTGTCCTACCTCCTTTCAAAGACAATGGGCTGCCTTTCTGGATGCCTGCTGTCCTCTGCCAGCATCCAGAAGTTGTTCTGTGGAATTTTCTCAGCATTCAAATGTTCTTTTGATGAATTTGTGGGGGAGAAAGTTGTCTCCCCTTCCTATTCCTCCACTGTCTTAGGACCACCTCTCAGGATTATTTTCTATAAAAATCTTGTAGTCAAGGCATCTAACAGCAATTTTATCAAAACACATAGACTGTTGACTCAGCCAACTACTCTAAGAAAATGATTGACACTATCAATTTAGGGTTAATTTAGAAAAGCAGTATTTACAGAGATGCAATAGGTTCAATTCCCTGGAGAAGGGAATGGCTACCCACTCCAGTATTCTTGCCTGGAGAATTCCATGGACAGAGCAGCCTGATGGGCTACAGTCCATGGGATTGAAAACAGTCCAGTGACTGAGATACATAACACTCTCACTTTCAGTGAGGGTAAAAACAAGGATAGTTCCATATTCTATAGTCAGTACCACTAGTAGCACAATTGCTTTCACCCCAAAAATGATGGGAGTTAGTGTTGCCAAAAACTGAAGGAAAGAATTCTGCATAGAGCAGGCAGTCTTTAGAAAAGCCTTTGCTAAGACAAAAAGCAAAATAAATCCAAAATGACTTTGAACAGAGGAAGCCAGGAAACAAAAAAGATGTCTTTCTTCCTCCAGGCTCCTGAAGTGATGCCTCATTGGCTGAAGTCAACTAGAAAACAACAGATAAGAGAGACCATCCATAGATCTGTGCAAGTCAGCAACACAGGTGGTGAGCTGAAGAAAGAAAGGGCAAGAGTAGATCCAGGATAGATCTAAATCTGATGATCCTCTCTTTCCCTTTATCTGGGGAAAACTCTGTTATAAATAAACAAATTTATGCTCTTGTGAAGAGGAACAGAGAATGTCACCCCCAAGTGAGCCACATTTGGCCCATGGATTGTTTTGAGCTGAAGGTAATTAGGAACCAGCAGATTTAGGAAAGTTTTATTTTAACTCTCCCTTTAACCTGTCCCTTAACTGCCTAAAAGAATTTATGTAGAGGGCTTGAACCAAGAAGAGAGCTAACATCAGAGATAATATTCTTATGTCAGAAAAATCTAACTGCATGGCATGGTAAGAATTCATTTAACAGACATTGTTCTTCTCAATCTTCCTGTGAATTGTCTTCCTCCTGTTGGAACTCCTACCTCTGTCTCCTTAGCTCAAGAAGGCATAAAAGCCTCGATTGCCTGAATGTCTTTGAGCCTTTGGTGTTTTAGGGATCCCATACATGTGTAATTGAATTTTTTCCTTCTGTTAATCTATATTACAACATTTTAATTAGTTATTAGACCAGACAAACAACATAGACCAGTGAATGGGGAAAGTTTTCTGTGCCTACATCAGCCCTCGTATTACAAAAGATGAAGCATTTTTCTCTCAGATACCTGAAACTTAACTCATGTACTAATGGTGCTTTTGGCAGAAAATGATGGGAATGAGGGTAGGAGAAAAGTGGAATAGAGACAGTCATGAAAAATGTAGCTGCTATATTTAGTGCATGACTTTTAGAGCATTTTATTAGAATCACATATACCATCATATATGGGAAACATCTGTATCTGTTGCTACTAAAATATTAAGAGGTCGATCATACATATACCTTTATGGTGTATGGAGTGGGAGGTGTGACGACTTGTTTTTCACCTTGAAAAGGAGTTCCCTCATGCCACAGACTACTGCACCCCAGAGATGTTACTATTATGAAAGCACTCGTTACTTTTTCTAGATCTGTCTCCCACCCATTGAGTCTCTCAGTAAAACATTGCTTAGTAATGCTACTTTACAAATAATCGCAAAGTAGCCAGGCATGATACAATAAATATTTCTCACTAAGTTTATAGATCAACTGGCATGACTCTGTTTTACTCTATGTCAGCTTGAATGTATAATCTTCAGAAGTACAGCCTCTGCTATACAAGTGTTACCTTCTTCTCCTGGTATTTAGTGTGCCTGGGAGAGCGTTGGTGATGGCAGACGGGTGAGGAAACATGGGCAGCACACAGAGCCTCTTAAACTGACAACAGAACAGACATTCGGTCATTTCTGCCTCCATTGCTGTTGGCCAGGGTAAGAGGCATGGCTGAGTTTAAAGTCAATAGGTAGTAAAAACTATTCCATCTTTCCGGGAAGAATACAAAAGTCATATAGCAAAGGGCTTAGAAAAATGGAGGAGCAAAATTTGGGGCCAGTGATGTAATCTACCACAAGGATCTAAATGGTTTATAATGTCATCAGTGACATGCGCTAGCATTAAGTTCTGTGAGATGTCAAGAAGATTAAGGTCATTTCAGGCTTTGATAGAACATTCAAGTTAAAATTTTGAAATAGCCCTGAGACATGATAAAAAATGATGTACTTCTGTCCCTTTCATTAAGATGAAAATTACTTCTAAATTTCCTTCCTTAAGGTGTGAGCTAAGTCACTTTAGTCCTATCTCACTCTTTGCAACCCTGTGGACTGTAGCCTGCCACGCTCCTCTGTCCCATGGGACTCTCCAGGCGAGAATACTGGAGTGGGTTTGCCGTTTCCTTCTCCAGGGAATCTTCCTGACCCAGGGATCAAACCCTTGTCTCTTAGTCTCTCTTTTATCAGGGAGATTCTTTCCCTCCAGCACTACAAAGATCTCATAACTCTTATGGCGGTCAGGCTATCTCTTCCTGTACTGCTTCATCTAGGCTGTGTTGGAATCTAAGTCATCGTAAGGAAACAAGACCTGATGCAGGTAAACTTGTGAACCAGATTCCCAGTTGCAGATTTTGGAAGGCTCTTTTGCAGGAGAGAACTGCTTTCCTCGAATAAGGGAAAGAGCTTATTCTGCCAGCAAGGAGTTTACAGAGAAATCTGGGGACTCAAGCTTCCAGTCATATCTATATCTGCCCAAATATCTCCGTCTCTTTTCTTAGGATCTCATGTTTTTTCCTGACTTAGTATAAAAGACCTGGCAGGATTGGATTGGTTTTTAGTATCATTGTCTTATTGTCTGCAACTCTTATCACCAGGCCTTGGACTTAAAGCCATTTTTTTTTTTTTTTTAATTAAATCACAGGACTAGACAAATAGCAGACTTCTAGGAAGCTGTTATGGAATCCTAAAATTTCATTATGTTCTTAGCTATATGTTCTGAGATTTATTCTCTCTTTGCCATTATGGATGCTCACTAGGATTCTTAGAAAATACATGATTCTGCAAGTTTTATAATTACTATTTTTGCCACAGCAACTAATTGTCACATTCAGTGATCCTCTAATACCTTGTCTTCTACCTCTTTTGTATCTGATATCACCACTGGTGTACTATGATTAATCATGGTATAATTGTATGCATTAGATAATTCATATTCCATTTCTACCCCTGAAAGTAGATTAACTCTGTACCCTTGAATATATGATTGATTCAAACGCGGAAATCTTACCTTAAAGGTCTGTTTCCTGAAGCCTCTTATGCTCCCCATTACTTTATCAGTCAAGCTGTCAACAAAAAACAGATGGCATATTCAAATTAGGATCACTTTTTTCAAAGGTTTGTTTATAAGGGAATGCTGTGAAGAGAGTTGGCAGTTTCTTTGAAACTCCTTTAAGAGAGTATCCCGTCCTTTTGAACCTTGATCAACCTGTGGCTGCTTGGACCAGGAGACTAACAATGACATTATTTGAGTTCTTGCTTTAGTCTTTAAAGGGGCTCATAGCTTCCATCTTGGTCTGTCCAAACCCTAAATCACCATGTAAGAGGGCTAACCTATAAGAAACCAGATGCCATGAGACCACAATAAGAGGAAGAGGGGCTCTGTTAGCCTAGTTCATCAACCATCCCACGGAAAGTGCCAGGAATGTTGTAAAAATCTATTTAAATTTGGTGAAAGCCATATGGGGCAGAATTGGCCAGCTAAGCCCTACCCATGTTCCCAACCCATAAAATTAAGTGGTATCACATAACAGTTGTTTTAATCTGCTAATGCTATGGGTAGTTTGACATGCAGCAACAGATAATTGGAGTGGAAGTTGGTACCAGGAAATAGGCCTCTGTTCCAACAGAAAACAAGGCTATGTGACACTGACTTGGGGCAAGTTGAAGGATGGAAGCTAGAAGTAACTGAGAATCTCAGCCAATTGGAAGGACCTCATGGAGCCTGATGTTGAAGGCTTTGAGAATATAAAGAACGTTTGTGTGGAAGGCTGGAGGAAAGAAAGACTATTTTTATGTTGTGAACAGGCAACCCTGCTGCCTTTGGAAACATGGAAAATATCCAAAGCACTTAATATACTTGTGGAGCTTGATGGAAATATTTCTAGAAAGTTATAACTGAGTTTGTCTGGCTATCTATGAGAAAAGAGATGCAAGAAGAGAGAGGTTACTAAAGAGAAAGTTTAGTTTTAATTTATAAGCAGAATTTCATAAGCATATAGAAAGCCAGGGATGGCCTTCCTATTTTTCAAAAGGCTCTCAAAGAATTGACCTCAAGGCAAAGTTCCAATTCAGAGCAGTTAAGTATGACCTCAGGGGAAAGATACATTCAGGGCATGGTTATAAGACTCTCATTAAGACCTAAGAAAGATTCAGCTTTCTAAGAGTATTTAAGGTTATGTATGTTTCCATGTTACTCTCTCCATTTTTCCCACCCTCTCCTTCCTCTCCCCCACCCACTACATACATAAGTCTGTTCTCTCCATCTGCATCTCCACTGCTGTCCTGCAGATAGATTCATCAGTACCATCTTACTGTTTATGACTCAGGAAACTCAAACCGGGCTCTGTAACAACCTAGAGGAGTGGGAGGTGGGAGGCAGGTTCACAAGGGAGGGAATATATGTGTCCTTAAGTCTGATTCATGTTGATGTATGGCAAAAATTCATGCAATATTATAAAGCAATTATCCTCTAATTAAAAATAAAATTTAAAAAATACACCAAAAAAAAAAAAAAATAGTGGGGTATGCCATGAGGTGGTTTCAGTTATACATGGGGATTTCTAAGAATACCAGACAGTTTTTCTGTTATAGTGTTCTCCCCAAATTCCTATGTTGAATCCCTAACCCACAGTACTTCAGAATGTGACTTTATTTGAAGAAAGGATTTTTACCAAGTTAAAATGATATCATTAGATTAGGTCCTAATGATTATGATTATTATGATTCTTGTCCATATAAGAGGGGAAATTTGGAGACAGACTCACTCAGAGAGCATGTGAATGTCCAGGCAGATGTTAAGATGATGATTTTACAAACTGATGAAGTCCAGAGATTGCCAGCAAATCCCCAGAATCTAGGGGAGAGGCACTGAACAGATTTCTCCTCACAGCCCTCAAAAGGGAAATACCATTTCAACACCTTGATCTCGAACTTCTGGCCTCCAGAACTGTGGACAACCAAGGTCTATTGTTTAAGCTGCCCAGTCTGCGGTACTCTGTTAAGGGAGGCCTAGCAGATCAATATAGCCCCTTATCAGCCTCACACCATTCCCAAGGACAGGAAAGCATATTTAGAAGAGTTTTGTGAGTGTGATTTTGTCTGATGGAGCAAACTACAATTTGACCTAAAGGCAGTAGCACATTTTTAAAACTGAGACTGAAAAGGACAGAGGCAGGGGGATGGGGGGGGGAAAAGAGAGAGAGACCATCAATCAGCTAGGGGCAGGTCATAAGCTGAGAAACATACTCAGCTGAAAACACTTTTTCCCATCAAAAAAAAGAGATATTTGCAGAGTGGAGACAAAAGCCACAGGGAATTACTCCCAGGAAGAAAGACTGGGCTCTAATTAAGAGTTAACCAGATGTGCCCAGCTAGGTTTTAAAATGGGCATGAGTCAGTAACTGCTGTGTGCTTTCCATTTTTCTGCTTTTGGAATGGAGGAATTATGATGATTATCCTTTCTCGGTCACCCCATTGCATGTTTTGACATTATGAAGAGTAAAACATTTACCTTTTTAATACCAAGAGGAATCATATTCAACGAACTGCACTTGAGGAGCCCTGCTTACCTGGACCTAATTTAGGTCTTGAACTTCAAACCAGTGTCAGAAAGGGTGAGCCTTTTGGGCCCTGAGAGGGGACTAAATGTACTTTGTTTATTACAAGTACGTAAGTAATTTGCTGCCAGAACAGAGATTGAGGTAGATGAGCGTTGGCTACACATTCTTTCAGACAAATTCTCATTGAGAAGTGAAGTCTTTTCCCCTTCCCCTTGAATGTGTGAAAACTATGATTGCTTTAGCTGGAAAAATAAAATAGAAATTATACTATTTCTACTGGCAGTCAAGATTTTAAGAATACATCCCTTTGTATATAATCCCCTTCCCTTAAGTGAGAGTAGAACTGTCAATATAATGGTACATCACTCCCATGATTGTGTCACATGTTGAAGGAAAGGAATTTTGTAGATGTAATTAATATACCAAGTATATTGATTTTGAGTTAATCAAAAGGAGCATTTTCCTTGGTGAACCTAAACTAATCAGAAAATTCTCTAAAGAAAGAGGTGTTTCCTGAAAGAATTGCAAAACATTTAAGAACTTTTGCTAGTGTTGAGTTTATGGTGAGTTACCTTGCCAGGTGGGCTATGGCATGAAATAAGTGACCCAGAACTGTGACGCTCTAAGAGCTCAGAGAAGCACCTAGATGACTATGAAAAGAAAACAGGAATTTCGGTCCTAAAACCACAAATAAGTAAGTTCTGACAAAAACCTATTAGAGCTTGGAAGAGGACCCAGCCTCATATGAAACCCCAGCCTGGCCAATAGCTTAATTTCAGTCTTGTTATTCAGTTGCTAAGTCATGCTGGACTCTTTGGAACCCCATGGACTGCTTCATGGCAGGTTTCCCTTCTTTTAATATCTCCCAGAGTTTGCTTAAACTCATATCTATTGAGGCAGTGATGGGCATTTATCCATCCAATTATCTCATGCTCTGTCAGCCCCTTCTGCCCAGTCTTTCCCGTCATCAGGGTCTTTTCCAGTGAGTTGGCGCTTCGCATCAGGTGGACCACGTATTGGAGCTTCAACGTCAGCATCAGTTCTTCCAGTGAATATTCAGGACTGATTTCCTTTGGGATAATCTGGTTTTATCTCCTAACTATCCAAGGGATTCACAAAAGTCTTCTCCAGCACCACAGAATGAAAGCAGCAGTTTTTTGGCACTCAGCCTTCTTTATGGTCCAGGTCTCACATCCATACATGACTACTGGAAAAACCATGTCTTTGACTATACAGACCTTTGCTGGCAAAGGAATATCTCTGCTTTTTAAAGTGCTATCTAGGTTTGTCATAGCTTTTCTTCCAAGGAGCAAGCATCTTTTATTTTCATGGCTGCAGTAAGTGTCTGCAGTGATTTTGGAGCCCAAGAAAAAAAATCTGTCACCGTTTCCACTTTTTTCCCATCTGTTTGCCAAGAAGTGATGGGACCAGATGCCATGATCTTTGTTTTTTGAATGTTGAGTTTTCAACCAATATTTTCACTCTCCTCCTTCATCTTTATCAAGAGCCTCCTTAGTTCCTCTTCACTTTCTGCCATAAGGGTGGTGTCATCTGCATATCTGAGGTTATTGATATTTCTCCCAGCTATCTTGATTCCAGCTTGTAATTCATCCAGTCTGGCAATTTGCATGGTGTACCCTGCATATAAGTTAGATAAGCAGGGTGACAATATGCAGCCTTGATGTGCTCCTTTCCCAATTTTGAACCAGTCCATTTTTCCATGTCCAGTTCTAACTGTTGCTTCTTGACCCACATACAGGTATCTCAGGACACAGGTAAGGTGGTCTGGTATTCCAGTCTCTTTAAGAATTTTTAACAGTATGTTGTGATCCACACAGTCAAAGGCTTTAGCATAGTCAATGAAGCAGATTTTGTTTAGAATTCCCTTGCTTTTTCCATAATCCAGTAGATATTGGCAATTTGATCTTTGGTTTGTCTGATCTTTTCTAAATCCAGCTTGTACATCTGGAAGTTTTTGGTTCATGTACAGTTGAAGCCTAGCTTGAAAGATTTTGAGCTAACATGTGAAATAAGTGCAACTGCACAGTAGTTTGAACATTCTTAGGCATTACCTTTCTTTGGAATTGGAATGAAAACTGAACTTTTCCAGCCCTGTGGCCACTGCCAAGTTTTCCAAATTTGCTGGTGTATTTGAGTACAGGACTTTACCTGCATCATCTTTTAGGATTTGAAATAGCTCAACTGGAATTCCATCACCTCTGCTAGCTTTGTTCATAGTAATACTTCCTAAGGCCCACTTGACTTCACACTTCAGGATTTTTGGCTCTAGGTGAGTGACCACACCATTGTGTTATTGGGGTCATTAGATTTTTTTTGTACAGTTGTTTTGTGTATTCTTGCTGCCTCTTTTTATCTCTTCTGTTAGGTTCTTGGCTCATTCTGTTGTTTTCCTCTACTTCTTTGTATTGTTCACTTACAAAGGCTTTCTTATCTCTCCTTGCTATTCTCTGGAACTCTGCATTCAGATAGGTATATCTTTCCATTTCTCCTTTGCCTTTTGCTTCTCTTCTTTTCTCCACTATTTGTAAGCCCTCATCAGACAACCATTTTGCCTCTTTGCATTTGTTTTTCTTGGGGATGGTCTTGATCACTGCCTCTTGTACAGTGTCATGAATCTCTGTCCATAGTTCTTCAGGCACTCTATCAAGTCTAATTCCTTGAATCTATTTGTCACTTCTACTGTATAATTATAAAGGATTTGATTTAGGTCATATCAGATAGGACTAGTGGTTTTCCCTACTTTTTTTCAATTTAAGGATGAATTTTGCAATAAGAAGCTCATGGTTTGATCTCCAGCTCAAAAAACAGCTCCAGGTCTTGTTTTTGCTGACTGTATAGATATTCTCCATCTTTGGCTGCAAAGAATATAATCAGTCTGATTTAAGTATTGACCATCTGGCGATGTCCATGTGTAGAGTCATCTCTTGTGTTGTTGGAAGCAGGTGTTTGCATTTGCTATGACCAGTGTGTTCTCTTGGCAAAACTGTTATCCTTTGCTCTGCTTCATTTTGTGCTCTAAGGACAAACTTACCTGTTACTCCAGGTATCTCTTGACTTCCTACTCTTTCATTACAGTCCCTATGATGAAAAGGGCATCTTTCTGGTTTTAGTTCTAGAAGGTCTTGTGGGTCTTCATAGAGCTGTTCCACTTCAGCTTCTTCAGCATTAGTGGTTGGGCATAGACTTGGATTACTGTGATGTTGAGTGATTTGCCTTGTAAATGAACCAAGATCATTCTGTTGTTTTTGAAACTGCACCCAAGTACTTCATTTCGTACTCTTATTGAATCTCAGCCTTGTGAGACCCTGAACAGAGAATTTGCCAAGATGGGCCTGGACTTCTGATCTATACATCTGTGAATTTTGTTGTAATTTGTTATTATATAGCAATATAAAAATAATAACACAGTTTATAAAAACTGTGTTGCTGTATTTAACACATGATTGTAATATGTTAGCAGCTTTTGCAGTTGCATAACAAGTGGAGACGGAAGGAATAGTGAAGTGAAATTCTTAAATATCTTGAACAGAAACCTAATAGAAATACAGGCATTGAGGATGTTGCCAGTCAGGTCTCTGAAGGAAATGAGGAACATGTCTGAAACTGAAGGAAAAAGGACCTTTGACATGTAACATCAAAAATGTTAGTAGAATTGTTCCTGCAATTATGCTGACAGCAGGATTCATAAGAAATGAATATAAAGATACAACAGAGGAGAGTGCTAAATATATTTTGGAAATTCTGCCTAGTTTCTCCTTGATGCTAAGAAAATATGAGAGACATAAGTTGAAGGAATAATTGTTAAATAAAAAGAGAAGCAGGAGTTAATTGTTTTGAAAAGTCTCAGCTTCTCTAGATGACAAAAACACTAAAAGCAAAACATTGCTGCCAACAGTATGGCATAAAGTAAAGGCTGAATGTTCTTTTGTGTGATGGTCAGTTGATTGTGGTCACAAGAGGAGATGCAGGAGAGGCTCAGGAAAACAAAAGTTGCTTATATTTAGCCCTCAAAGGGGGAGGCACCACATGGCACCCAGGCTCCTGCAGAAGCACCAAGTTTTGGTCAGCAGGTAGAAGTGAGGAGCAAGGGGAACTCTATTGAGAGTTCTTCAGGAAAGACAAAGTAGAACAATGTAAACAGTTTGGGAGGAGTTAGTTTGAATAATTCCAGTGAACTTTGGGCTATAGCTGTGATCTCTGGTTGCCTGATACCTGGTCCTGGGATGGTTGAGGCAAGGGAATATTGTTTCCTGGGATATGGGGGCCAGATAGAAGAGATATGGATTGTTAGTTTGTATATCAAAGTCATGCTCTTAGCTGAGCCCTTTGCCAACTCTAACAACTGACTAATCTGAAAAGAGAAGTCTCTCTCTAGCCAGAAAGGTTTTTAAGATGTCAAAACATCACAATATTCAGAAAATGAAATATATGAACAATGCACTCTACACGCTTTTGCTAAAGACTTAAAACTATTTTGGGGTATAGCTTTTGCCTAATGGAGTAAAACCCAGTGAAATCTGTTGAAGACCCTCAGTGTTCTTGCGAAGTTTTTTTTTTCAATGGAAATACTGCTAACTTGGACTAGAGGAACAGAAAGAATCTGAAATGAAAGACTTTCAGACCACTGAAACTGTGTCCGCAGCATGTAGGTTGCTAAAGCTGTTCAGCTTCAAATACTTGCTGCTTTTCAAGAAAAAGGAAGATGACTCGGAGTAGAAACAACAGCATGGAGGGCAGAGCCTAGAGACCCAAAGGATTATTCCTAATCTTTGAAACTGAGTTAAGGAAAATCTCACTATTTGCCCAGATGTATTATAGAACTTCTAGGAACCAGTAATCCCTTTCACCTGTTTTTCCCCCTTTTGAACTGGAATATCTGTAACTGTTAACTATACTTGTCTCATTATCATGTATTGGGAGTGTTAAGGCCAGATAACTTGTCCCTTTAGTTTCACAGATGCACAGAGGAAGAAAAATTTTGCCCAACCAACCAAATTTAATGGGTTATACCCCAGATTTTCATCTTTACCTGATTTAGATGTTTTGGAGGACAAGTTCTTGGACTTGAAGTTGATGCTATTATGGTATGAGACTCTTGAGAACTTTTGGAGAGGTGGATGTATTTCTCATTTTGGAGAGATTTGAATCATTAGGGCCCTTGGAAGGACTGTGATAAGCAAAATTCTAAGCTGGTCTCCAAGATTCCTGCTCTTTGGTGTATATTTCTTTGTAGTCCCTTTCCCTTGAGTGTGGTTAAAGACTACATGGTAAAGGGCAAGGGCCCACCTGAGCCTAACCTTACATTCAGCTCTAGAAATGTTCCAGGGATATAGATGAAGCCATCCGGGAAATTCCAAAGCAGTGCAGTTTTCAGCTGAATGCCACTAAATGAGCCACATCCGTGCTGAATTGGTCAGCCAAGTCCTGGCTTAATTCTTCACCCAAACATTATGAGAAAAAGTAAAATGTTTATTGAAAAATTTTTTGGAGAAGTTTGCTGTGCTGGATGGATACCTTGAAGAGGGGGACTGTTTACAGCACTATGAATGAGGCATTACCATAAGGGATCAAACCATAATCCAAAGTCAGTGGATGACAGACTTGTAAAACTGCTGTACTGAAGAGAAAAAGGGAGAGAAGTTTATTATAACCCTGTAGTGGGTGAATGGGCTTTCCAAGCAATGCTAGTGGTAGAGAACCTGCCTGCCAATGCAGGAGACATAAGAGATGCAGATTTGATCCCTGGGTTGAGAAGATCCCCTGGAGGAGGGCGTGGCAACACACTTCAGTATTCTTGCCTGGGGAATCCCATGGACAGAAGAGCCTGGCAGGCCATAGTCCATAGGATTGCCAAGAGTCAGATAATGGACAGACATAGTGGGTGGTGGTTTATAGGAGACCATCTTGAAAGAAGTACAGATTTGAGGTTGAAGATCATGGTCAGTCTGTTGCAGGAAAGAGAGTGGAATGCAAGAGGATGGTTACATCCCAAGTCATGTCTGAGTCCCTAAGACAGCCACCAAGTATGGGTTCTTGGCTTCACGCTGAAAAGAATTCAAGAGCAAGAGATAGTAAAGTGAATAAGGTTTATCCAGGGAGGAAAAGCCTACCATTGACAGAGTGTGGGCCATCTTGAAAGGAAAGAGAGATTCTAGAGGCACAAGGGCATGGGGTTGTCAGTTTTTATAGGGATGGGTAATTTTATAGGCTAATAAATGGGAACAATCTTCCAGCTATTTTGGGAAGGGGTGGGGATTTCTAGAAATTCGGCCATGTTTTGACCTTTATGGTCGATATTGGAACCATCATGGTGCCTATGGGTGTGTCATCTGGCTTACTGATGAAGTCATCTAGCTTACAATGAAAGTAGACTCATCTGCTATCTTGGATCTTATTGTTGTTCAGTCACTAAGTCGTGTCTGACTCTGTGACCCCATGGACTGCAGCATGTCAGGCTTCCTTGTCCTTCACCATCTCCTGGAGCTTGCTAAAACTCATGTCCATTGAGTCAGTGATGCCATCCAACCATCTCGTCCTCTATTGTCCCCTTCTCCTCCTGCCTTCAATCTTTTCCAGCATCAGAATCTTTTCTAATTAGTTGGCTCTTCACATCAGTTGGCCAAAGTATTAGAGCTTCAGTTTCAGCATCAGTCCTTCCAATGAATATTCAGGATTGATTTCCTTTAGGATTGACTGGTTTGATCTCCTGGCTGTCAAAGGGACTCTCAGGAGTCTTCTACCAAACCACAGTTGACAAGCATCAATTCTTCAGCACTCTATTTGGATCTATTTGGTTCTAATCAATTTATATCATCTCCTTGGGCTATGTCATTCTCTTAAATTTGTGCCCTCCCTACTTCCTGTCTCAGTGCAAGGAATAATATATGGGAATAGAACCCCTGACTTTATTCTCTTTTCTCCCTCTGATCTCCTGCTTCTAATTGGTCAACACTCTGGAAAGCACAGGTTGGGAAAGTCCCTTGTGGTTTATAGAAGTCAGCCTTCTGGGGCAGAAAGGATGGTAGAGATGAATGAATTGTAACTCTGATAGAGCCTAGGGAAGATATCCAGCCCAGCTGTAATCCTTGCTATGGTAGAGGGAGATACAAGGTACATAGACCCTAAGAGCTCATTAATACATCTCAAGGATTGGAAATTCAGTTGGCTTTCTTGAGGATCCATTGTTTGAAAGATTGGTAAGAGTTTCGTAAGCAGAGAGTTAAAGACGAGACAATTTATAAAAAAAGAATAGCAGGAAATCATATGGAAAAAAGATACTGTGCTTCATTGTACTTCTGGGTAATTAGAGCAAAGCAATTAGCAGTAGCATTTACCACAATGTGCCATTACTATTTTTGTTTATTGCAAAACCACTTATTGATGAAATAGGTTGAGTGTCAGTTTTTGAATAATATACCACACCTCGTCTGTCGTATGATTGGTATTTTTGGAGCTTGAGCTTCAGCAAATTGAATCATCTGGGGACACTGTCTTGCTCTGATACTCACACAGGTATTTCATCCTCTTCCCTTTTATAATTGGTTTATTTGTAAATCGACATCTTTAAAAAGGAAAGGAAAAAATAGCAGGATTCAGTGAGACACAAAGTTGATACTGTGGTCAGAGATTCAGGTAGGAGAGGGGAGACAATTGATTAATCTGGACCTTTGCAACAAAACAGCACTTGCTATGGGGCTTTTGTTGGGTCTTTTTCACAGTATTCATGAGATGCCCACTTACTAAGCAGGATGGCAGGTCCATTGTCAGAACTGTTAAGCCCATGAAGCAAAATAGATACTACATGTGTAAAATGAATTCAGCAATCACACACTAATTAGGTTTCCTTTCAAAATGAGTTAGAGGGGGAAATTGTCTTTTTGCACCAGGTTACTGATGTGGCAGGAACACAACAGGAGACACCTAGTTTGTTGAGCCAAAGGTATAAAGAAGTGGACATTTGTTTGCAAATACTTCTCTCTTTCTGCAGCTTCCAGTAAAAGCCATAAAGGTTTTATATTCTGCCAGATTTAGTAAACACTTCTGTCTAGTGTTTGTGGTCAGCTGCAAAAAAGGCAGTGACTTGAATATGTGCTTAGGGGCTATTTTCTGTCATAGTCTCTCAGCTGCTGTGCTTCTCCATTGGGGAGATGCCAAATATTCAGCATAAATTTATTTGTAGGACAAAATAGTTGCAAAAGGCCCAGCCTGTCAACGTAATGACCGTGATCGCTCCCTTACAGAAGCAAACTGAGGTTATTGTATGGTTTTTTGCTGAGCAACTTGAGCTGAGAGCATGAAAGAATTCCTGTTTAACATCCAAGGAAAGCTTTTTAGAAACTCATTTTGTATGCATTTTCTCACATTTAAACATTTCCTAATTGTAAAGTGATCCTGGACTCAATTCCAAAGTCCATGTATGGAGGCTTCCCCACACCAACAAGCAACAAGAAATGCTAGCATTTCTGACATATGCTATCAGAGATGAAATCAGATTTCACAGGTAAAGGACTCAATCTCCTAAATCAGCCTTCTATTTAAGATGTCAGTTGCAAGCCCAGGTTTCTACCTGTGCTTCTGACTAGCAGGCTACAAATTAGAAGTTCCCTTGATGCCCCCATTAGGTTCAATTAATTTGCTAGAATGGATCATAGAACTCAGGAAATCCAGTTTATTCACTAGATTACTGATCTGTTAGAAAAGGATATTAAAGGACATGAATCAACAAGCTAACCAGAGAGATACACAGGGTGAGGTCCTTAACCAAGAGGAACCTCTGTCCTCTTGGCACATGGAAGCATTCTGGCTCCCCAGTGCGGTCCACACTGGGCCAAAAATTTGTCGTTTGGGAGTTAGATGGAGGCATCATTATATAGTTATGACTAACAAAATCTATCAGTCAGTGATGACTGATTCAACCTCTAGCCCCTTGCCCCTCCCTGAAATCATGTGGTAAGACTGAAAGTTTCAAAAATCTGATCATGTGGTTGGTTCTCCTGATAGCCAGCCCCTATCCTTGGGTGGGACTGAAAAGTCACCTTCCCTGAGAATTTTCATGAACTGAGGACACGAAACCAAATACTATCCCACTTCTCTTCTCTCTCAGGAAAGTCCAAGGGTCTTGGGAGCTATGATGATGAATATGAAGCTGAATATACTTAAATTTCTCATAAATATATATATATTTGGTCAACTGAAGAACAAATACATGTACTTCATCCTATAAATAACATCACATTTATCTACCCTGACATTTAAAATATCCTTAAATTTGTACTGTTGTTATTAAAAAGAGCATCATACTTTCTTCCCTCCCACCTCTCTAAGGAGAAGAACAATAGCTTATTTTGTATTAGTTTTGAATGACACAAACAATAAACTGATTTCTTTCTTCTGGTAAATGAATTAAACCATCAGTTCAGTTCAGTTCAGTCACTCAGTTGTGTCCGACTCTCTGCGACCCCATGAATTGCAGCATGCCAGGCCTCCCTGTCCATCACCAACTCCCGGAGTTCACTCAGACTCACGTCCATCAAGTCAATGATGCCATCCAGCCATCTCATCCTCTGTCGTCCCCTTCTCCTCCTGCCCCCAATCCCTCCCAGCATCAGAGTCTTTTCCAATGAATCAACTCTTTGCATGAGGTGGCCAAAGTACTGGAGTTTCAGCTTTAGCATCATTCCTTCCAAAGAAATCCCAGGGCTGATCTCCTTCAGAATGGACTGGTTGGATGTCTTTGCAGTCCAAGGGACTCTCAGGAGTCTTCTCCAACACCACAGTTCAAAAGCATCAATTCTTCAGCGCTCAGCCTTCTTCACAGTCCAACTCTCACATCCATACGTGACCACAGGAAAAACCACAGCCTTGGACCTTAGTCAGCAAAGTAATGTCTCTGCTTTTGAATATACTATCTAGGTTGGTCATAACTTTTCTTCCAAGGAGTCAGCGTCTTTTAATTTCATGGCTGCAGTCACCATCTGCAGTGATAGAGAATACAAAATGTACGAAGCACAAGTTATCAGCACCCACTTCCCCACACATTATCTCTCACCTTTCTCCAGAGATAACTAGTAGTATCAGTTAGAGACATATTTTCATAGCTCTGAAGGCTTGCTGCCTTTCTCCTTATGGTGTTTATTTAGCTCAGCAGATCTTAGCCAGCTCCAAGTGATATAGGAGTTATTATTGGTTGATAAGCTCCAAAAATCTCCCCCTTTTAACAAGACCAGTTATGCCACTGAGGGATTTTCATTGTAACCTATTGTTTGACTAGATTATCCCAATGCAACATTTTCCAACTTGCTTATGTAGAAAGATTTGGGTATAATTTCTTCTCCTGGACTCTTTCCCATGGAACATCAACACTAGGACTAAACATAAATTTCTGTGGGATTCTTTGCCTATTATTAATAGATTTTCCCAGTTTTATATTGTGTGACACTAGATCTGTATGTGTCTGATTAAGTATGTATGTCTTTTGAAACATTTTCCATACTGTTTGAATCTATATATCTAAATCTTTATCTAAACATAAGTGTAAAATATATATACATTTATGTATTATAATTTTATTTCTTCCATATGTAGGCTTAACATAATATAACCTATATTCCCACCAACCATATGTCTGTTTAGTTATAATTTTGCTTTCTTTCCATCTAATTGATGTAGACTAGCAATTGCCAATTTGAAAATGTGAAAGAAAACATTATAACTAAACTAAAATTTAATTTAGATAAGAGTAGATTAACAAGAACGAAGTAAAACCTTAATAGAAAAAATATCCTACTCCAATATATATATTGGAGTATCCTATATTCACATCAACCAGCACTATGATATTTTATTTTTTCCAGGTTAATGAGGAAAAAAAAATTCACATCCTTTATTTTGCATTTTGCTTGTTGCTAATGAAGTTGACCATCCAGCCTATTGGCATATTAATTTTTTCTATGAAACATTTTTCTTACCCATTGATCATTTCTTAATAAGACTTACGATCAGTGTAAATAATAAAGCTAACATGTTTTCCCAATGGAGTTTATTAAAGCATTCTTTCCACAAAGATTTGAACTATCAATGTTGTCACTCTTTTGTGCCAGAAGATACATTGCTCTTCTCTGTTCAATATTATACAGATATTTATTCATTCCTGTGCCAATACAAACATGTTATTCCAGCTCCTAACATATTTTTATAGTGGTAGTAGTTTGACCTCTTTGCTCTTGATTATTATAGCATCTATAAAGTTTCATATATATGCTTAACCCAGTTTCTTAAAAATTTTGTTGAAATTTTAATTGAGATTTAAATATTTTAATATTAAAATAGCAGGGTGTTTTTTTCTGTTAAGGTTTTATTTGATTGTTGTCAGTTTACTCTTATCTAAATTAAATTTTAGTTTGCTTATAATCTTTTCTTTCTTTTACATTTTCAAGTTTGTTATTGCTGGTCTTCATCAATTAGATGGAAAGAAAGCAAAATTACAGCTAATAAATCATTTATTCATTATATGAAAAAATGGTCAGTAACTTCATTATTTACTCATTGTATAGTTATATATCTTTAAAAATAAAGGGGTTATTTATGAACACTAAATATTAAAGGAACTTAGTGTCTTGTTACAAGGTAAGTGTAGAAATAATTACTGTTTAATATATGTTCCAGCAAGTACCAGCTAGAAAATAGTGAAAATAAATGAAAGAAATTATAAGAGACATCCTGTCAACTGAATGTATTTTGAAATACACATACTGCGAAATAGGTATTACCTGAAAAGAAAATCCACACAAATTCACTGAGATAGTGAACCTGGGTTGTGAACGTGGGAAGGGATAAGCATAACAGGTGACAGCAGACACAGAGCCACAGTGCCTGGCTTAAAGCCCGTATCAGTATCAGCTCTGTGACCCTTGAGAAATCACATGACCACTGTGTCTCAGTTTCCTCAATTGTAAGTTCCAGGTATTAATAATATATATCCCATAACATTTTAAAGAATTGGGATGCATTAATACTGTGTACATATAATACTGCCTAGAATAACAATGACATGAAGTCGTCAGTTATTCATACTGTGTAAAACCTGAAAATGTTACTATTTTGCAAGTGAATTCCAAACTCAAAAGGATTTTCCTTGGAATGTAAAACAGTAATTTAAAAGTTGAATAAATTAAAAACAAGTATGAATAATAAGGGCACGATAAAAAAACAGCAAAGTATATCTATTATTATGAGCTATTAAGTACAGTGTTAGATAAAATGGAAAGATATTGGGAGTATTAATAGAATTATAACCCTGGAAATTTCTGTAAAGATTCATTAAAACATTAGTGATATCAAGTACCATGGATTAAGGCTTGATATAGGTCAAATATTCTAGCAGGCTTTTTAAAAATTAACTTTTGCTGGAGTCTAGTTGATCTACAATGTGTTAGTTTCTTCTGTTTGTACAGCAGAATAAATTAATTATACATACATATATCCATATCCATATATATATCTCGGAGAAGGCAATGGCACCCCTCTCTAGTACTCTTGCCTGGAAAAATCCCATGGATGGAGGAGCCTGGAAGGCTGCAGCCCATGGGGTTGCTGAGGGTCGGACACGACTGAGTGACTTCACTTTCACTTTTCCCTTTCATGCATTGGTGAAGGAAATGGCAACCCACTCCAGTATTCTTGCCTGGAGAATCCCAAGGGTGGGGGAGCCTGGTGGGCTGCCGTCTATGGGGTCGCACAGAGTCGGACATGATTGAAGTGATTTAGCAGCAGCAACATATACATATACATATATATATACATATATATACATATACATATACATATACATATATACATATACATATACATATATATATATAAAATCGTTTTCAGAATCTCTCCCCATGCAGGTCATTACAGAGTACTGCGTGGAGTTCCCTGAGCTATACAGTAGGTCCTTGCTGGTTACCTATTTATAGGTACATGGTATACATGGTAGTGTGTATATGTAATCCCAGTCTCCCAATTTATCCCTCCCTCTCCAATCCCCTTGGTAACCATAAATTTGTTTTCTACATCTGTGACTCTGTTTCTGTTTTGTGAATAAGTTTATTTGTATCTATTTTTAAGATTCCACATATAAGCGATATCATGATATTTATCTTTCTCTGCCGACTTACTTCACTCAGTATGACAGTCTACAGGTCTGTCCATGTTGTTGCAAATGGCATTTTTCATTCTTCTTAATTACTGAGTAATTCCATTGTGTGTGTATGCCATATCTTCTTAGATATTCCAGTAGTCTTTTAACCATTACACCAAGTTAGGTGATTTGTTGCTATCTTATGCTACAGGTGAAGACATAAGAAAACAGGGGCACTGAACGGCTTATTACTAGCTGTATCCTAACAAAAGGCAAGGAAATATTTTAAGTATGAAATAGTAAATGTCAATCATACATTACATCCTATATACTTTATTAAATATTTTTAAAGTTACACAAATAAAACTGGATACCTCATGAATCATATTGGGCACAGAGTTTTAGTCCAGTAAACATGAAAGCCAACCTATAAAGCCTTGGTGAATAATGTTAGCCTTCCTATTATTTTCTTTATGAGGTCTGTAAGCAGACACAGGGAGTAAAATAGTCTTACCAAATCCACATGACAGGACAATAAGTTGAGAAACAAGGTGATGGAGGAAGGAACAGTGACTTTATTTGTGAAGCCAGAAAACCGAGAAGATGGTGAACTAATGTCCTAACGAACCATCTTAATTCCTGGTAGAATTCAGGCTTTTCTGATGTGAAGGGGAAGGGGGAAGCAGGAGGGAGTTTAAGGTCAAAGGATAAAGGCAGATGGCAGACTTCTTGGAGTGATCTTGCCTTCAAGGGAAACAAAACCTTTCTTCTTCCTCTTTGCATGTAGGTATCATAAGGCTCTTACAAAACTTCAAGTTAGCAGTTATTTTTGTTTTATCACTCCTATCACTGCTTATCCACAAGGTTGCTAGGCTGAAAGCAAACTGATTGACAACAAATAATAGCCATAACTAACCCAGGGCTGGGATGTGAACTGTCTTAAGGGAATTTAATGAGCTATTTGGGCACAAGCAACCTTTGTCTAATGCTTAACTCATGATGTGCAGGGTTAAAGGAATAGAATACATAGCCTAAAGAATGAGGGAGTCACATTCCACATGGTGTCAGTTCTGTTCTTCCTCTGTGACAGTAAGCTAGAGAATACCTTAAGCTTCCACTTGCCACATTCTCATCCTCCAGCTCATCTTTCTCCCATCACCGCTACACCTTCTTCCACTGCCTTTCTTTTTCTTCTGGCTTTGCTGAACTCCCACATCTCCCATTTCTGGAAGATGCACCTGATACCCTAATCTAATAGAATTTCTTGATACAACTAGCAACCCCTCCTTTTCTGTTTCCCCAAATTTCAACTGATAAATCTGATTTATAAGCTAATGCAGTAATTGATTTCTTTTCATCACATACTTTAATTAAACATATAAGTATGTCTGTCTATCTCTCTCTCTGTGCATGCAAATTTTAAACACGTTTTAATGTTTATAATCATCTCTCACATGATATTTTAATGGCATAGAGATCTTCTATTATATGAATGTTCACTGTGGTTTTCAACCAGTTCTCAGTTGTTGAAAAACTTGGTTGTTTCATATTTTTCTTTCCTACAAATAACTGTAAAACAAACAGCCTTGCAGTTAATTATACTAAAAGTTTGACCATATGCTTAATTATTTCCTTAGGATAAATTTCTAGTAATTGAATTTTTAGTTCATTGTTTATACATATTGTTAAGGCTTTTGATACACATAATCAAATTACCCTGCAAATAGTCCAAGTCTATACACATTTAAATCCACTCCAACAGTGACTGAGTGATAGTTTTTTTAAAAAAGTATCTCATTGCTGTTTTAATTTGCATTTCACAGTAAGGTGTGAAATTGTTTAATAATGTTACTTTTGCCAAAAACTATAGCCAGTGGTCTTCATAGCATTTGTTAATTTAACCAGTTGAGATTGAAACTGTAACAGCTCAGCATGGTATACACATATAGACATACATAGTAAACATATTTCTTATGCATTAAATAAATACATGCATACACATTTCAAATCACTGGTTTAACACTTTAAAAATCAAATAGGTAGGTGTCCAGCTTCCAAATACTAGTTCTTACCATATAAAGCAGTGTTTTTCTTGTGTTTCCAAGTTCTTGAGTGGTTTGTGTAATAAATGTAGACAATCAAGATAAACTTTTTCCCCAACTACCATAAAATAAAGAGAACAATATATGGATGTGTATATGTTCTTTTTTTTCCATTTTATTTAATTTTATTATTTTATATTGGAAGAGTTAGTTAACAGTTTTCTATTAATTTCAGGTCTACAGCAAAGTGATTCAGTCATATATGTATCTATTTTTTTCAAATGCTTTTCCCATTTAGATTGTTACATAATATTAAGCAGAATTCCAGGTACCATACAGTAGGTCCTTTATGGTTATCAATTTTAAATATAGTACTGTGTCCATATAAATCCCAAATTCAGTAATTATCCCTCCTCCCCATCCTGCTGGTAACCATAAGTTCATTCTCCAGTCCTGTTTTTCTTTCTTAAGTTTGCTTTGGCTATTCAGGATCTTTTGTTACTGTTGTTCAGTAGCTCAGTCATGTCTGAATCTTTGCAACCCCATGGACTGCAGCACACCAAGCCTCCCTGTCCTTCACTATCTCCCTTAGTTTGCTTAAACTCATGTCCATTGAGTCAGTGATGCCATCCAGTTATCTCATTCTCTGTCACCCCCTTCTCCTCCTGCCCTCAATCTTTTCCAGTATCAGGGTCTTTTCCAATGAGTTAGTGCTTCACGTCAGGTGGCTAAAGTATTGGAGCATCAGCTTCAGCATCAGTCGTTCCAATGACTATTCAGTGTTGATTTCCTTTAGAAATGACTGGTTTGATCTCCTTGCTGTCCAAGGGACTCTCAAGAATCTTCTCCCTCACTGTGGTTCGAAAGCATCTGTTCTTCAGCGCTCAGCCTTCTTTATGGTCCAGCTCTCACATCTGTGCATGACTACTGGAAAAACCATAGCTTTGACTATACAGAACTTCATTGGGAAAGTGATATCCCTGCTTTTTAATATGCTGTCTAGGTTTGTCATAGCTTTTCTTACAAGCAGCAAGTATCTTTTAATTTCATAGCTGCAATCACTGTCCACAGTGATTTTGGAGCCCAAGAAAATAAATTCTGTCACTGTTTCCTGATCTATTTGCCATGATGTGATGGGCCCAGAATCCATGATCTTAGTATCTTGAATGTTGAGGAGTTTTAAGCCATATTTTTCACTCTCCTCTATCACCTTCATCAAGAAACTCTTTAGTTTCTCTTCAGTTTCTGCCATTAGGGTGGTGTCATCTGCATATCTGAGGTCATTGATATTTCTCCCAGCAATCTTGATTCTAGCTTGTGCTTCACCCAGTCTGTCATTTAACATGATGTACTGTACATATAAGTTAAATAAGTAGACTGACAATATACAGCATTGACCTACTCTTTTCTCAATTTTGAACCAGTCTGTTCTGTGTCCAGTTTTAACTGTTGCTTCTTGACCTGAATACAGGTTTCTCAGGAGGCAGGTAAGGTGGTCTGATAGTTCCATCTCTTTAAGAATTATCCACAGTTTGTTGTGATCCACACAGTCAAAGGCTTTAGCATAGTCAATGAAGCAGAAGTAGATGTGTTTCTGGAATTCCCTGGCTTTATCTATGATCCGCCGAATGTAGGTAGTTTGATCTCTTTCTCCTCTGGGCTTTTCTAAAACCAGCTTGTACATCAGGAAGTTCTTGTTTCACATACTATTGAAGCCTAGCTTGAAGGATTTTGAGCATAATCTTGCTAGCAGGTAAAATGAGTACCCTTCTTTGGGACTGGAATGAAAACTGATCTTTTCCAGTCTTATGACCACTCCTGACTTTTCCAAACTTGCTTTAATATTGAGTGAAGCACTTTAACAGCTGTTTTTTGTTTTTCTTTTTTAGCCTTCAAAATAGTTCAACTGGAATTCCATCGCATCCACTAACCTGATTTGTAGTAATGCTTCCTAAGGCCCACTTGACTTCACACTCCAGGATATCTGGCTCTAGGTGAATGACCGCACCATCATGGTTATCTGGGTCATTAAGAACTTTTCCATACAGTTCTGTTTATTCCTGCCACTTCTTAATCTCTCCTGCTCCTATCAGATCCTTGTCATTTCTGCCCTTCATTGTGCCCATTTTTGCATGAAATGTTCCCTTGGTATCTCTAATTTTCTTGAAGAGATCTCTAGTCTTTTCTATTCTATTGTTTTCCTCTAGTTCTTTACATTGCTCACTTAAAAAGGCTTTCTTATCGCTCCTTGCTATTCTTTGGGACTCTGAGTTCAGATGGCTATATCTTCCCTTTTCACCTTTGGCTTTCACATCTCTTCTTTTCTCAGCTATTTGTAAGGCCTCCTCAGACAAGCACTTTGTCTTCTCACGTTTCTTTTTCTTGGGGGTGGTTTTGGTCACCACCTCCTATACAATGTTATGAACCTAAATCCATAGCTCTTCAGGCACTCTGTCTCCCAGATCGAATCCCTTGAATCATTTGTCACCTCCATGGTATAATCATAAGGGAATTGATTTAGGTCACACCTGAACTTGAGCCTGTATTTTGCGATAAGAAGTTGATGGTCTGAGCCACAGTCAGCTCCAGGTTTGTTTCTGCTGACTGTATAGATATTCTCCATCTTTGGCTGCAATCAGTATAATCAATCTGATTTTGGTATTGACCATCTGGTGATGACCATGTGTAGAGTCGTCTCTTGTGTTGTTGGGAGAGGGTGTTTGCTATGACCAGTGTGTTCTCTTGGCAATACTCTGTTAGCCTTTGCCCTGCTTCATTTTGTACTCCAAGACCAGATTTGCCTGTCCGGGTATCTCATGACTTCCTACTTTTGCATTCCATTTCCCTGTGATGAAAAGGACATCTTTTTTTGGTGTTAGTTCTAGATGGTCTTGTAAGTCTTCATAGAACCATTCAACCTCAGCTTCTTCAGCATTAGTTGTTGGGGCATAGACTTGGATTACTGGGATGTCAATGGTTTGCCTTGGAAACAAACTGAGATCATTCTGTTATTTTTGAGATTGCACCCAAGTATTGCATTTTGGACTCTTTTGTTGACTATGGGGCTACTCCATTTCTTCTAAGGGATTCTTGCCCACAGTTATAGATATACTAGTCATTTACCCATTCCCATCCATTTTTGTTTACTGATTCTTAAAATTTCGACATTCACTCTTACCATCTCCTGTTTGACCACAACCAATTTACTTTGATTAATGGGCCTAACATTCCAGTTCCTGTGCAATTTTGTTCTTTACAGCATCATTCTTTACTTTCACCACCAGACACATCCACAACTGGGCGTCATTTCCACTTTGGCTCAGCCTCTTCATTCTTTCTGGGGCTATTTCTCTGCTCTTCTTTGAACACCTACCAACCAGGGAGGCTCATCTTTCAGTGTCATGTCTTTTTACCTTTTCATACTGTTCATGGAGTCCTCAAGGCAAGAATACTGCAATGGACCGTGTTTCGTCAGGCCTGGCTAGTAGGGACATGCCCATCAGTTGCTGCACGTAGCCATAGGACATGCCTGGCATACTGGTTGTCCCACTGCTTGTCCTCTTGAGTGTGTAAATCTTCTCTGGCCACTGGGTGTTGGTCAACATGCTGCCCAGGGCCCTGGGCAAAGGCCTTGCTGGAGTTGTTGGCTGGAGCCAGTCAATGTTGGAGGATGCCCAGAAGCCAGGAGTGGAATGTTTCCTGGCATCTCTACTGACTGCCCTGGGGCCAATCCACCACCCAGGAGCTGTGGGGTGTGGAGGGCTCCCTGGCCTTACCATTGCCTCTGGCTTCCCTAGGGCTGATTCAGGGTCTTTTGTGTCTCCATACAAACTTGAAGGTTTTTAGTTCTGGTTCTTTGAAAAATGCTATTGGTATTTTGATAGGGATTGCATTGAATCTACAGGCTGCCTTGGGTAGTATAGTCATTTTGACATTGAGCATAATATAGCTTTCCTTCTTTTTGTGTCATCTTTGATTTCTTTCATCAGTGTCTTATAGTTTCAGAGTACAGATTTTTGTGCCCCTACGTACGCTTATTCCTAGGTATTTTATTCTTTTTGATATGAAGGTAAATGAGATAGTTTCTTGAATTTCTCTTTCTGATCTTTTGCTAATGTATAGAAATGCAACAGATTTGGGGTATTAATTTTGTAACTTGCAACTTTACAGATTCATTGATAGCTCTAATAGTTTTCTGGTAGCATCTTTAGGGTTTCCTATGTGTAGTATCTTGTCATCGGCAAACAGTGACAACTTCTTCTTTTCCAACTTGGATTCCTTTTATTTCTATTTCTTTTCTGATTGCTGTAATGAAGACTTCCAAAGCTATTTTGGGTAAAAGTGATTACAGTTGACATCCTTGCTTTGTTCCTGATCTAGAGGAATGCTTTCAGCTTTTCATCATTGAGTATGATGTTAACTGTACATTTACCATATATGGTTTTCACTATGTTGAGGAATGAGCCCTCTATGTTCACTTTTTTATCATAAATGAGTGTTGAATTTTGTCAAAAGATTTTTCTGCATGTATTGAGATGATCATATAGTTTTTATTCTTCATTTTTTTTTGGGGGGGGGGTGTGGTGTATCACACTGATTGATTTGTAGATAATGAAAAATTGTTACATCCCTGGGATTAAATCCACTTGATATGGTATATAATCCTTTTAATATATTGTTGGATTTGGATTGCTAGAATTTTGTTGAGGATTTTTGCATCTATACTCATCAGTGATATTGGCCTGTGATTTTGTTTTTATGTGGTATCTTTTCCTGTTTTTGGTGTCAAGCTGTTGTTGGCCTCATAGAATGAATTTGTGAGTATTCCTTCCTCTGAAATTTTTTGGAAGAGTTTCAGAAAAGTAGGTGTTAATGTTTCGTAAATGTGATAGAATTTGCCTGTGATGCTGTCTCATCCTTGACTTTTGCTTGCTGGGAGTTTTTAAATCATAGTTTCAATTTTAGTACTTGTCATTGGTCTGTTCATATTTTCTATTTCTTCCTGGTTCAGTCTTGGAAGGTCATACTTTTTAAGAATTTGTCCAGTTTTTCCAGGTTGTCCATTTCTTTGGCATATACTTGCTTGTACCGGTCTCTTTTTTTTTGTTTTGTTTTTCCCCATTTTTTTAAATGAGATGTAGTTGATAGACAGTATCATATAAGTTTTATTTGTACAACATAGTGATTTATAATTTTTAAGTTATACACCATTTATAATTATTATAAAATATTGGCTCTATTCCCCATGTTTTACTTTATATCCTTATACCTTATTTTATACCTAGTAGTTTGTACCTCTTATTACCCTACTTCTGTGTTATCTCTCCCCCTTCCCACTGGTAACCACTAGTTTGCTCTCTGTATTTGTGAGCCTGCTTCTTTTTTGTTATATTTACTAGATTTGTATACTTTTTAGATTTCACACATAAGTGACATCATATAGTATTTGTTTTTCTTTGACATTTCATTTAGCATAGTGCTCTTGAAGCCCATCCATGTTGCTGCAAATAGCAAAAATTCATTCTTTTTTATGGTTGGTAGAGGGAAGTGACAACCCACTCCAGTACTCTTGTCTGGGAAATCCCATGGATGGAGGAGCCTGGTAGGCTGCAGTCCATGGGGTCGCTAGGATTTGGACACTACTGAGCGACTTCACTTTCACTTTTCACTTTCATGCATTGAAGAAGGAAATGGCAACCCACTCCAGTGTTCTTGCCTGGAGAATCCCAGGGACAGGGGAGCCTGGTAGGCTGCCATCTTTGGGGTCGCACAGAGTCGGACACGACTGAAGCAACTTAGCGGCAGCAGCAGCAGCAGCAGCAGCAGCAGTAGCAGTAGTCCATTGTGTGTATGTCTGTGTGTGAGTACACACAACATCTTCTTATCCATTCACTATTTGATGGACACTTAGGCAATTGCCATATTTTGGCAATTGGAAATAATGCTGCTATGAACACTGGGGTGTATGTATCTTTTCAAATTAATGTTTTTGTTTTACTCAGATATCTACCCAGGAATGGAATTGTTGGGTTATGTGGTACTTCTATTTCAACTTCTTGAGAAATTTCCATACTGTTTTCCATAGTGGCTTCACCAATGTGTAATATATCCTTTGTATTTCTGTGATATCCATTGTAATGTCTCCTTTTCATTTATAATTTTATTGATTTGAGCCTTCTCCCCCTTTTTCCCCCCGAAAGAAATAAATCAATTTTGTTTATGTTTTCAAAAAACCAACTTTAAAAAAATTATTTATTTTAATGGGAGGATAATAACTTTACTTTGGTAGTTTTGCACATGTCCCCCTATCCTGAACCCCCCACCTTCCTCCCCTCTAATCCCTCTAGGTTGTCCCAGAGCACTGCCTTTGAGTGCCCTGCTTCATGCATCAGGCTTACACTGGTCACTGGTCATCTATTTTACATATGGTGATATACATATTTCAATGTTTGCTCAGACCATCCCACCCTTGCCTTCTCTCATATAGTCCAAAAGTGTCTTCTTTACATCATTGTCTCTTTTGTTGCCTTGCATAGAGGATCATCATTACCATCTTTCTAAATTCCATATATATAATTGCATTAATATACTGTATTGGTGTTTCTCTTTCTGACTTCATTCTGTATAATAGGCTCCAGTTTCATCCACCTCATTAGAACTGACTCAAATTCTTTTTATAGTTGAGTAATATTCCACTGTGTATATGTACCACAACTTCCTTATCCATTCATCTGCCAATGGGCATCTAGGTTGCTTCCATGTCCTAGTTATTGTAAACACTGCTGCAATGAACACTGGGGTACATGTGTCTCTTTCAGTTCTGGTTTCCTGTATGTCCAGCAGTGGGGTTGCTGGGTCATATGGCAGTTCTATTTCCAGCTTTTTAAGGAATCTCCACAAAGAAATAGAGGAAAACAACAGAATGGGAAAGACTAGAGATCTCTTCAAGAAAATTAGAGATACCAAAGGAACATTTCATGCAAAGATGGGCTTGATAAAGGACAGAAATGGTATGGACCTAACAGAAGCAGAAGATATTAAGAAGAGGTGGCAAGAATACACGGAAGAACTGTACAAAAAAGATCTTCACGACCCAGATAATCATGATGATGTGATCACTAATCTAGAGCCAGACATCTTGGAATGTGAAGTCAAGTGGGCCTTAGAAAGCATCACTATGAACAAAACTAGTGGAGGTGATGGAAATCCAGGTGAGCTGTTTCAAATCCTGAAAGATGATGCTGTGAAAGTGCTGCACTCAGTATGCCAGCAAATTTGGAAAACTCAGCAGTGGCCACAGGACTTGAAAAGGTCAGTTTTCATTCCAATTTCAAAGAAGGGCAATGCAAAAGAATGCTCAAACTACCGCACAATTGCACTCATCTCACACGCTAGTAAAGTAATGCTCAAAATTCTCCAAGCCAGGCTTCAGCAACACGTGAACCATGAACTCCCTGATGTTCAAGCTGGTTTTAGAAAAGGCAGAGGAACCAGAGATCAAATTGCCAACATCCGCTGGATCATGGAAAAAGCAAGAGAGTTCCAGAAAAGCACCTATTTCTGCTTTATTGACTATGCCAAAGCCTTTGACTGTGTGGATCACACTAAACTGTGGAAAATTCTGAAAGAGATGGGAATACCAGGCCACCTGACCTGCCTCTTGAGAAATCTGTATGCAGGTCAGGAAGCAACAGTTAGAACTGGACATGGAACAACAGACTAGTTCCAAATAGGAAAAGGAGTACGTCAAGGCTATATGTTGTCACCCTGCTTATTTAACTTCAATGCAGAGCACATCATGAGAAACGCTGGACTGGAAGAAACACAAACTGGAATCAAGATTGCAGGGAGAAATATCAATCACCTCAGATATGCAGATGACACCACCTTTATGTCAGAAAGTGAAGAGGAGCTAAAAAGCCTCTTAATGAAAGTGAAAGAGGAGAGTGAAAAAGTTGGCTTAAAGCTCAACATTCAGAAAACGAAGATCATGGCATCTGGTCCCATCACTTCACAGGAAATAGATGGGGAAACAGTAGAAACAGGGTCAGACTTTATTTTTTTGGGCTCCAAAATCACTGCAGATGGTGACTGCAGCCATGAAATTAAAAGACGTTTACTCCTTGGAAGAAAAGTTATGACCAACCTAGATAGTATGTTCAAAAGCAGAGACATTACTTTGCTGACTAAGGTCTGTCTAGTCAAGGCTATGGTTTTTCCTGTGGTCATGTATGGATGTGAGAGTTGGACTGTGAAGAAGGCTGAGCACCGAGGAATTGATGCATTTGAACTGTGGTGTTGGAGAAGACTCTTGAGAGGCCCGTGGACGGCAAGGATGTCCAACCAGTCCATTCTGAAGGAGATCAACCCTGGGATTTCTTTGGAAGGAATGATGCTAAAGCTGAAACTCCAGCACTTTGGCTACCTCATGCGAAGAGTTGACTCATTGGAAAAGACTCTGATGCTGGGAGGGATTGGGGGCAGGAGGAGAAGGGGACGACCGAGGGTGAGATGGCTGGATAGCATCATGGACTCAATGGAGGTGAGTCTGAGTGAACTCCGGGAGATGGTGATGGACAGGAAGGCCTGGCGTGCTGTGATTCATGGGATCGCAAAGAGTCGGACACGACTGAGCGACTGAACTGAACTGAAACATCCCTGTTAGAACTCCTTTTGCTGCCTCCCATAGATTTTGGATCTTTGTTATTTCATTCATTTTAAATTTTAGTTTGAAAAAGCTGGTTTCTATTACCGGGCCCTGCTTTATACTAACTAGGGTTTGTGCAACGAAACTACTAATGGGCATAAAGTTAAGTCTCTTTTGTACCACTGAACCCCTGTATAGCACACAACTATTTATAAAACTAGAATAAAGTTGTAGAGTTTTCCTCACTTTATTCCAAGGTTTTCAACATGTTTCTAGGAAGAAGTTCTTAGCTCAAAGAGAAAAAAGAGCAGGTGTCAGTACACTCAAAACATTTAAATATATATAAGGTTTTCTTAGCGGTTCAGATGGTAAAAAATCTATCTGCAATGCAGGAGACACGAGTTCAATCCCTGGGTCAGGATGATCCTCTGGAGAAGGAAATGGCTACCCACTCCAGTTTTCTTGCCTGGAGAATTCCATGGACAGAGGAGTCTGGTAGGTTACAGTCCACAGGGTCGCAAAGAGTTGGACACAAATGAGTGACATACACTTTCAGTTTTTTCATATATATATAGCTGCAAATACAGAATATATATATATATATTCTGTATTAAGTGAATTATTCTTAGATTTCAACTTATTTTTCTTGTATATATTGTTTTAAAAAATGCCCTTTCTTAATTAATTTAGAAAACATTTTGAGAATTAGGCCCTTGAAAGGGATATCTTTCTATTAATACTCCTTATTTAGATTTAAATGAGACCATTCATTTTTCATAGATTTGATGTCTATAATCTTTTTTGCCTAGGAACAAGCTTACAGCACATTAATTCTGCAGTCTGAACCTGAACATCCATCACATGTTAAATGAATTATAAAATGTATGCCCATTAGTCAAAAACTCATGCCATGACCAAAGCAGGTGTAGTGGTGATGGGCACATTGAGAATCGCTGGGAAAATGGGTCCTTATCCCAATCCAAACCATCTTCTTAATCAGAATTGTGCTGCCCTAATACACCACTGATGGAGAAGGCAATGGCAACCCACTCCAGTACTCTTGCCTGGAAAATCACATGGGCGGAGGAGCCTGGTAGGCTGCAGTCCATGGGGCTGCGAAGAGCTGGACTCGACTGAGTGACTTCACTTTCACTTTTCACTTTCATGCATTGGAGAAGGAAGTGGCAACCCACTCCAGTGTTCTTGCCTGGAGAATCCCAGGGACAAGGGAGCCTGGTGGGCTGCCTTCTATGGGGTCGCACAGAGTCGGACATGACTGAAGCGACTTAGCAGCAGCAGCAATACACCACCGATCCTCAAGAAGTCTCTGAACATAGTTTAGAAAGCCCTGAATGATCACATCACCTTTTACTCTTTTTATCTCCAACTCCAGCGTTTTACTCTCGCCTAATTATGTACAAGTTCTAATCTGATTCCAAGTTTTTAAAAAGTTTCTTTTTCTGTCCTGCTTCTGGACCCAAACTTCTTGTCTCTTCTATGTCTAGAGCTCTATCTCTGTAGATATAAGACATGTACCACCAGTAGTTTACGAAATCATTTTTAACTGATGCTCAAACAGAGCTTTGAATATTGCCGTATGATAGTATAAGAAAAGTTATATTCTAATTAGATCATTTTGAAAAGTCTTAAGTTCCATTCAGTCATTCAGTCATGTCTGACTCTTTGCAACCCCATGGACTGCAGCATGCCTGTCTTCCCTGTCCATGACCAACTCCCAGAACTTGCTCAAACAAATGTTCACTGAGTTGGTGATATCATCCAACCATCTCATCCTCTGTCATCCCCTTCTCCTCCTGCCTTCTATAATTCCCAGCGTCAGGGGCTTTTCCAGTGAGTCAGTTCTTTACATCAGGTGGCCAAAATATTGGAGCTTCAACTTCAGCATCAGTCCTTCCAATGAATATTCAGGATTGATTTCCTTTAGGATTGACTGGTTTGATCTTCTTGCAGTCTAAGGGACTCTCAAGAGTCTTCTCCAACACCACAGCTCTAAAGCATCAATTCTTGGTGCTCAGCTTTCCTTATGGTCAAGCTCTCACATCCATACATGACTACTAGAAAAACCATAGCTTTGACTACATGGACTTTGGTTCTCAAAGTCATGTCTCTGCTATTTAATATGCTATCTAAATTGGTCATAGCTTATTAAGTAAGACTTAATAAGTCCTACTTCCATACTTCGTGAATTTAACTATTTATTTGGCTTAACAATGAGATTGCTAATATCCCCTTTATACTGGGAGAGAAAAGGTCTGAGGCTCAGAGGTTTCTGTAGGAGGTAGTAATTAGCTAAGATTTAATTGTTTGCTTAGTGTCAATGTACTTATTTTCAGAAATTCCTTCTGCTTATATAGATGATTTTGATTTTTCTTCTTATGGGAATGATATGTCTTTTAAAACAATGTTAAATTTTAAAAGTGAATTCATCAAAATAAGTATTTTTGATAATATTTTATATGTGAATATTCAAAAATCATGAATTTGGTAGGCATATAAGTAAAGTTTTGTAAATTCTGACAATATTCTTCTCTACATTGTTTCTATATCTTCAGTTCTCATTTTAAATATCACTTTGGTCGAAAGATATCTTTGACTCTAGACAGAACTCATCTGGTTCTATTCCCCTTTTTATTTACTCCCCATTTCCCTCTAATCATCTATCAAGTGATTTATTCCTTTTTATAAGTTGCCTATATATTTGCCTTTATCCCCTGTATAAAATTCTGTAAAGGCAGATGTCACTCAATATGTCATGTGGTAAATATTTGTTGAATCAGTAAGAGTAGAAGTTGGATGAACAAACATGAAGGCTGTGAAAAAGGTGGAATTATCAGGATTAGTTCTCTAAAACATGGACTTGAATTGTTGGTCTTTTGTTTTATTCAAGACTTGGTTTTCCTTAATGTGTTTTTACACTACTGTCAGTCATAATTATTTTATTATTGTAACAGTAGACAATGGGTATAATAGGAGTAAACTAATAACACACTTGACTTAACTAGCTGGTAGGGGATTCCCAATAGTCTATCAGCCTGAGAGTCCCCAAACTCAAGGTTTGACTGAGCTGAGTCACCAGAAATCTTATCATACTAAACATGTGGTTGGGCCTGAGACAGAAAATCAACCAGCCTGATGATAATTACTCTCAGAGTCTTTGCACTTGTTGATGGTATCTTGTTGACTCTCCAGGCATGTTAGACATCCAGGAAAAGGAGTCTGATCTAGAGTGGGTGTGATTGCAAACAGAACCTTGTAAACCAAGGCTATGAATAGAAATGAATGGCAGAGATTTAAGAAATCCTAAGTGTGTAACGGCTGTGATGGATGCTGATGGGGATTCAGGTTAGCAGTTGCATTCAGAGAATATCTGTTATTGGAGTGATGACAACTTATCAGTTATTCAGTAATTGAGGATTTGATTAGCCAATCAATAATTTACTACCTTAACTGTCCATAAAATATTTCGTTGTGAGACTTAAATGAATTTTGAAATTGCTCATGTTAATTAAATTTCTTTCTTAGGCTGCCTATGAAATCATAATATTCTTTTATTACAGAAAACTAAGAACTATTTAAAGAGAAAGGCCACTGCACAAAGAAAAAATGTGTTATACGTTGTATGCTTAATTTATGTAGCACTTCACAATATAAATCAAATTGTTGTTACATTTTACAGCATAGCATATCTCTTAATGAAGAAACAAATTACCCCACAAACATATTTTTCCCCTTGGGGTATTTGAAGTTAAAAGAAGGTAGGACATTGTTCTAATAAGCCTAATTTGTCACCCATGGGAACCACTATTTCATATGAAACTACTGAATTTGCATTTCATAAGACAGTCACAGATACATTATCTAATCACAAATATTAAAATATCACTTATATCAAAATTTACAACAAAAATGGAGGAAACATGCAAATGATATGTGATCCCATATGACTTTAGAGGTAGATACAGAGGGTTGTATTTCTTCATTCATTCAGTATTGATCAGCCTGTGTGTCATGCATTGTATTGGATGGTCACTGTCTCCTTGAAAGTTTTTTTATATTAATTTATTTTTATTTGTTTTATTGGTGAGATTCGCTTTCAAAAAAAATTCATTTTGGAAAATATGGGATCTTGTGAGGTCCCTGTGATGGACGGCTAGCTGTGTCTCTTCTTATACCCCTGGGTTACTTTCTCATCCTTATTTGCAATTAGTTGTGGCTTAGTTGCTGAGATCTGGACAATGGAGTATGAGGATCAGTGATTGTGCTTGACCTATGAAAACTTTCCACTTGTGCACCACCACATTCCTTTCCCTCTACTAACTGGATACAAATGATGAAAAATCCTGAGAGATGAAGGATCCTGGATCCCTTAACTATTGAGAAGTGGAAAGTGTCTCATTCAACAGGCAGAATGCCACCTTGGCAATATGGAAAAAATAAATGACCTGATAGGTTCTCATTATACATTTGGAAGGCTGTTAGAGCAGTATAGCCTACCTTCATTGCCATAGATACTTGGTTTTGACAGTTAGTTCCTCTGCTTATACTTGGACAGTTGCGTGATTTCTCTAGCCTAACTTACTTCATCAGAAATTGAGGCTTATAGTAACAACCACCATATATGGTTGTTGGGCAGAGGAAAGGGGCTGATATATGTACAGGGCTTAAACTAGCCCCTGGTAAATAAATAATTTGGATTTTTTTTATTATTATTCCTCAGAGGATCCTTGGGAATCTGAGAAGAAAGCTCAAGTGAACTCATGATGTTTCAAAATGAGAAGTAAAAACTTGGCAGTAATTTTGGGCAGGTTAACTGAAGGAAGTAGGACCTATAAGAGAAGTGTAGAATTAGGAACTTGCCCTCTGGTGAGAAAGTTGACAATCAAACCAAGCTCTTCACTGCATGCTATAAAATTGTCTATCCACTGATAATCCCTGTATTTCAAAGATTGTCTGATACGATAATACTTTTCCATGGGGAATAAACTCTCCAAAACACCCAGAGAGATGCAAATTTTTCCGAAGGAGGGAATACAAAGAGCAGCCGAGAAATAGGGGGAGAGGTGAAACTCAAGAAGCCAAAGAACAGATGGCTTCAGCAGCAGCAAAGCCACAGAGAAAATATATGAAATCTGAAATCCCTCAGGGAAGGGAGAAAATGTGGAACCTTCAGGAGTCACAGGAATCTAGAAGGTACACTGTCAGCAACCCATGCTGTTTCTTCTCCTGCCCTAGTAGGGTAAAGGAGCTGGAGTTATAATTGCGGAGGGGACCAATGTGTGTGAACATTATTATACCCATCTTAACAAGTCAGAGAACTGTGCATTCACGGACATGTCTCTAAAAGTATCCCCTATTGCTGTGGCAGGTGCAATTATAAGGAAGAAGAACATATCACATCCATCTTGAGATAAATTGTGGACTGTCTTATCATAGTTACATTAATTAACACAATTCCTCAAAATAACCTTAGGTCCCCCAAATGTAAATGTTCCTATTGTGCTTTCATTTATTAATTTTTATATATGGGAGCAAAGCACTTTAAGAACATACCTTAATCACTTTGACAGCATTTATCTGAGTCATCCTGATTCTGGGAAATCAAGTAAAAATTTTACATTTCTGATTTTAATTTGACTAAAGTCATGCTAAGTGGTTCTGATGAATATCTTTCTGACTATTTAGATCTTGTTATGACAGGTTTTCTTTGTAAGAACTAGGAACTCCCACAGATTCCTGTTAGAAGAATGAGAAGAACGGGAGATAAATGAGAAGTAGTGAGTTGCTCTGGGCTGGAAGAGAGGGGCCTTGGATTCAGTGTTTAGCACTAACACACATGGTTCAGGTTCTTCCCTCACACATTGCCTCCAAAGGTTATTTTGAAGGTCAGGGGCCATAGATATGTTACTTTTTGTCCAACAGCATTTAATGTCCTTTTGGAGTATTGCTCCTCTTTGATTTGATAAGGATCTCAGTCACATGAGGTGAACATTTGATCTGAATGGAACCAATCAGAATCAGCCCTGGAGTTTTGCTTAAGCCATCAGGAAGAGGTCCTCCTTCTCTTTTGAGACATGTAGTTGTAATGACTGAGTTTTCTAATTTCAAAGAACTTGCAGAATAAATATAGCTAGCAATAATAAATGCTTAAGCTGCCACTCTTCTGCCCCCATGATAGTGACTCTTCCATAAATTACTATCATAATCCTTCCCAGTGAAGTATTTCAATCAGGCAATACCAATCAAACAGGATTGGCTAAAGAATGATACATGAGCTATCTATGGGACTGAGAGAAAAACAAACAATTTTTCTATTTATTTCTGATTTGGCATATAAATTATATTTTGATATAAAGTGTTTGTGTCACAAATATAAGGGATCTTTTCACTGTGAGGCAATCATTACTTAGTTAATCTCCTTGGAACAATGTGCTTCATATTATATAATCACTAAATAAATATATTTACTATGTTATTATCATATAAAATATTATATACACACATGCACATATATACCTAAACACATAGCATTTGAGGTGCTCTGTATTTAGAATTGTACTTCATTTACTTATGAAACTTTGGATGTGTTTGCTATAGAATAAAGTATCAGTTTTACAGATGTGGATGTTGATGCTGAAGAGAATGATACTTTGCACCTGTGTCCTCTGCAGGTTCTCTGCATTCGAGGTTACCAATAGATATATAAGATAAAACTTCTAATATAAATACAGTTAGATGTACCAAAATAAGAGCGTAGATTGTCAGGTCTTGCAGCTCAGATTAAAAATACAGTACATTGGGTGTTTTTCATTAAAGGAAGTTGGGGCATGGTGGGACATAAGGTATATTAACATGACCCAGTTTGTACTTGGAAAAGGCCGTTCTGGCAAAAACAGATTGCAGGACACAAGAGTCGAGGAGAATATACCAGTTAAGTACCTCCAACTGCTAACTGAAGAAATAAACACATAGTCAGACAAATGGATGCATGAATGAATACTTGAAAAACTGCATATTTTATACTTTTTTGAGAGGAGGGCAGTTGGAGCATTAAGTCTGCAAACTCTGCATTCTTTCTTCCTAGGACACAATCAGAGTGGTATTCTCAAAACTTTTTGATTCAGTGGTTCTTGAAAACTCAGGATGAAGTCAGGAGTGATGAAGCAAGGAGTAACCGTCAACTAGTTAATGAGGTCTCCTAGTTCCTTTCATAATTTCCCTGTCCAGCTTCTTAGATCTGAAAGACAGGCAGGAAAAGGCAAAAGGCAAAAAAAAAAAAAAAAAGTCCTGTTCAGGAACAAAGCTGTTTTCTGTTAGGTTGGTGCAAAAGTAATTGCAGTTTCAGAAATTGAATTTTAAATCACTATAACTAAAGGTTCAAACACATCTTTATTAATCACAATAGGAACCATTAAAATTGATGCATTTTTGCCAATGAGAAATAAGTTTGCTTATTTCTGTAACATAAAAATCTGTGCTTTGAGATTTGATGAACTCTTGGAAAATATTTTCTGCATCTTGCTGGTTGTGGAAGCGTTTTCCCTACAAAAGCTGTTGAGATGCTTGAAGAAGTGATAGTCGGTTGGCCAGAGGTTAGATGAATATGGTGGATGAAGCAAAACTTCATAGCCTAATTCATTCAACTTTTGAAGTGGTTGTTGTGAGACAAGCAGTCAGGTGTTGTCATGCAGAATTAGGCCTTTGGTGTAGACCAATGGTAGCTGGAGGGGTTGCAGTTTTTGGTGCATCTCATGAATTTGCTGAGCTTACTTCTCAGTTGAAATGGTTTCCCTGGAATTCAGAAAGCTGTAGTGGATCAGACAGTCAGCAGAACACCAAACAAAGACTATGACCTTTTGGGGGTGTAAGCTGGCTATGGGAAGTGCTTTGGAGCTTCTTCTCAGTCCAGCCACTGAACTGGTCACCACTGGTTGTCATATAAATTTCACTCTTCATTGCAGTCACAATACAATCTAGACATGACTCATCATTGCATAGAATAAGGAAAGATGACACTTCACAACAGCCATTGTAAAAACTTTGTAGTCAGCTCATGAAGTCCTCGCTTTTCAGGTTTTTCACCTCTTCAATTTGCTTCAAATACTGAACCACCTTAGAATGTTTGATGTTGAATTCTTGGGCAGCTTCTCATGTGGTTATAAAAGGATCAGCGTTGATGATTGCTCTCAATTGGTCATTATCACCTTCTGGTGGCTGGCTACTAGGCTACTCATCTTCAAGGTTCTAGTCTCCTTTGCAATAATTCTTGAACCTCCTCTGCACTATACATTCGTTAGCAGCTTCTGGGCCAAATGTGTTGTTGATGTTGTGAGTTGTCCCACTGTTTTACAACCCATTTTGAACTCAAATAAGAAAATCATTCGAATTTTCTCTGTACCTAGCATCATTTCCATAGTCTACAATAAATATACAGCAAGTAATGTCATTAGCAAAAAAATAAAGTGACAAATGCACATTAGAGTGATGTATAGCATAGCTACATTTATTGAGAATGTATTCCAATATCAAATGGATATTTCAACAATGCAAAAACTACAATTACTTTTGCACCAACCTAATAATTTCCACAATATTTATTGAAAAGTATAAGGTTGACTGAGATACCTGGTTATTATGGAAATACCATATAATAAGGAGAGTTGAACATAAACTGAAGACTAATGATGAATCTAGTTAATGACTTCATAAATTACACTTCTTGAACACTCATATTACTGGATGTGGGAAAACAGATATGCCTTACATAGTTAACTCAGAAAAATAAAAGTAAAGAGAAATAACATGTAGGAAAAATGAGTTACTATTCCTGAGAAATAATAAAGAGCACACCTAATTCAGTCAGTCAGTCAGTTCAGTTGCTCAGTCTTGTCCGACTCTTTGCAACCCCATGAACCACAGCACGCCAGGCCTCCTTGTCCATCACCAACTGCCAGAGTCTACCCAAACCCATGTCCATTGAGTCGGTGATGCCATCCAACCATCTCATTCTCTGTCGTCCCCTTCTCCTGCCCTCAATCTTTCCCAGCATCAGGGTCTTTTCAAATGAGTTGGCTCTTCGCATCAGGTGCCCAAAGTATTGGAGATTCAGCTTCAACATCACTCCTTCCAATGAAAACCCAGGACTGGTCTCCTTTAGGATGGACTGGTTGGATCTCCTCGCAGTCCAAGGGACTCTCAAGAGTCTTCTCCAACACCACAGTTCAAAAGCATCAGTTCTTTGGTGCTCAGCTTTCTTTATAGTCCAACTCTCATATCCATACATGACTACTCGAAAAACCATAGCCTTGACTAGATGGACCTTTGTTGACAAAGTAATGTCTTTGCTTTTCAATATGCTGTCTAGGTTGGTCAAAACTTTCCTTCCAAGGCTTAAGCATTTTTTAATTTCATGGCTGCCGTCACCATCTGCAGTGATTTTGGAGCCCCCAGAAATAAAGTCTGTCACTGTTTCCATCATTTCCTCATTTATTTGCCAAGAAGTGATGTGACCAGATGCCATGATCTCAGTTTTCTGAATGTTGAGCTTTAAGCCAACTTTTTCACTCTCCTCTTTCACTTTCATTAAGAGGCTTTTTAGTTCCTCTTCACTTTCTGCCATAAGGGTGGTGTCATCTGCATATCTGAGGTGATTGATATTTCTCCCAGCAATCTCAATTCCAGCTTGTGCTTCCTCCAGCCCAGCGTTTCTCATGGTGTACTCTACATAAAAGTTAATATGCAGGGTGACAGTATACAGCCTTGACATATTCCTTTTCCTATTTGGAGCCAGTCTGTTGTCCCATGTCCAGTTCTAACTGTTGCTTCCTGACCTGCATACAGATTTCTCAAGAGGCAGGTCAGGTGGTCTGATATTCCCATCTCTTTCAGAATTTGCCAGTTATTGAGTTAATGCTGTGAATTAAGTTAACTAATTTAATGCATATTTAGTTCTCATATCTGATATGATTCTGTTTTTACTTGAGTAAAGTTGAAGCATTTAAGCTTGAGTAGTAAAGGTAAAGGAAAAGAAACTGGACCAAATTTTACATAGGTAATATGTTTCTAATGGAAATAAAATAGCATGTGGGTTTAAAAAAAAAGACAATCAGAGAGAAAAAAATAAAATATTAATACATCTACCCCGAAATATATATATATACAACATCTCTGCCAAAAGTTTTAGTCACTCAGCCAAAAAATAAAAAACAGCATAAAATCAAAATTCTGATATATTTGCAAGGTATATAATAGATAAATCAATAAGAAAATTAATATTTAACTAGAAAAAATAAGGTCAGTGAAAATGAGAAAATTCCCTGAGATGATGCAATGAGAACAGTAGGTCACATGGCCATTCTCCTTGTGCCACAGGAGAATTCCAAAGTTTAATAATCAGAATGTATACTGAGTTGCTCTTATACCTGTCATTCTCCCTGCCTGAGATAAAGACAGAAATCTTATCTTTTAAGCTGGATATTAAAAAATCCTCTCCTGGGGGGGGGGGGGTGGGGTGGGGGGGGCGGGGAAGAAGAGCTCTGCCTTAGAGTATAAGCAGGCCTATCAGGGAAGATTTGAAAAAAAGGAGTGGGGCATCTGCAGACTCTATTCCTTTTAGAATGGAAGCAACATAGCTCTACAAAAGAGGAGACAAGTATCTCTTGAGTTTATCCTCCTTAGAATGTGAGCAAATGGCTGTTGGGAAAAAGAGATATGCTCTATCTTTATATCCTATCAATTTCCATTATTCAGAAGCTAGAGATTTCTCAAGGACAGAGCAAAAACCTGTTTGGATGGTCTTTCAACACTGGTCTTAAAAAAAAAAAAAATCCGATCTGAAGTACCATTTTGGTTTCGCACAATGCATCCCTCTTTTCTGTTTGAATATTTCCAAGGAGCTCATTGCCTTCTGGAGTCACTTCCTCTTTGAAATAAATTCTTCTTTTGGACTGGTCTGTGCCTTGTTGTAATTATACTTAGGTCATGGAAAGAACAGAGTCTATTACATATAGAATATAGATATATAACAGTATTAATATACAGATGAATAGTATTTAATAACATCTAGTTTTTCATATGTGGACAGATAGTATTTAGTGGCCTGTGGGAATAGCTGCTGTAATATGACACTGAATTAATTCCTACAACTATACAAACCTTTACACTGCTTCCTTGATTCACTCTACCATGAATTTATTATGGAATGGACTAAAATGGTTTATTGTCTTCAAACTTTTGTTTCCATCCTCAAAAGATAATACGAAGTTTTATAAAAGTTTTCTTTAAAATCTGGTAACAGATTTGTTTTGAAAAACCTGATCAAAATATTAAATTTCAGCAGAGCTCTGAATTAACCTGTTTTTAATGTTAAATCCACTGAAGTCATTTAATGATAAACCATTGAGCAACTGAACAGCAACAACAATTGTAAAACATGAAGAGTGTCTAAGAACAAACAAACAAAAAAAGACAAAAAAATAAAGTGATTTAGTAAACAGACCACATGGATCAAAAGGACTTTTCCTAATTAAGTCAGGTCAGATGCTCCATTAAAATGGAGTTGTGAAGTGAAAGTCACTCAGTTGTGTCCCACTCTTTACAACCCCATGGACTGTAGCCTGCCAGGCTTCTCTGTCCATTAAATTCTCCAGGCAATTCTACTGAAGTGGGTGGCTGTTCACTTCTCCAGGGGATCTTCCCAACCCATGGATCGAACCCAGGTCTTCTCCCATTGCAGGCAGATCCTTTACCATCTGAGCCACCAGGAAAGCCCAATAGTAGTGGAATGGGTAACCTATCCCTTCTCCAGGGGATCTTCCTGCCCCAGGGTCTCCTGAATTGCAGGTGGATTCTTTATCAGCTCAGCTAGTTATGTCTGCCTAAAATTTTGAGGTTAGGATTACATGACATGCTTAGAATTCAGAACCAAGATTCTAGATTGAAGATTATATGCAGAACCCTTGTTTCCCTCTATGATATTTCTCTTGCCCTAGAGGGTAAATAGAAGCTATTATGAACTCTGTGTCACCAGAAGTTCAGTTCAGTTCAGTCACTCAGTCGTGTCTGACTCTTTGTGATCCCATGAATTGCAGCACACCAGGCCTCCCTGTCCATCACCAACTCCCGGAGTCCACTCAGACTCACACCCATCGAGTCAGTGATGCTATCCAGCCATCTCATCTTCTGTCATCCCCTTCTCCTCCTGCCCCCAATCCCTCCCAGCATCAGAGTCTTTTCCAATGAGTCAACTCTTCACATGAGGTGGCCAAAGTACTGGAGTTTCAGCTTCAGCATCATTCCCTCCAAAGAAACCCCAGGTCTGATCTCCTTCAGAATGGACTGGTTGGATCTCCTTGCAGTCCAGGGACTCTCAAGAGTCTTCTCCAACACCACAGTTCAAAAGCATCAATTCTTCGGTGCTCAGCTTTCTTCACAGTCCAACTCTCACATCCATACATGACCACAGGAAAAACCATAGTCTTGACTAGACGGACCTTTGTGGGGTCAACTAAAACCTTGGCATGGTCAGATGATTCTTGAATGATGATGCTTCATGTGTCTGAACCCCATTTGTTCCATTCCAAACCTAGACTTTAACATGGGAGAAGAGCAAACTCTTTCAGGAATGCAAAACAAGAAAATTCCATTAATTTAGGCCCAGTTCCTGATCCAGGTGCCTCTCTTCTTTAAGTGAGTAACCTTGTTAACATGATGGAAGGAGGACAGACATTGTCAGGAATGAGGCAAAACTTAACACATGAGAATAAAATAATTAGAATGATTTAATATAGAGATAAAAAGGTAATAAGGGCCTTGATTGAAGAGTATAGAATCATGATATGTGTAATAAGAATTGCTTACACTCACTCTTTGGCTTACAATCATAGTGTCACACAGTCCTGGCAACATGTGACAGCAAAGTGCATCTAGGTCATTTGTTAGCTCTTCTCTTAACATTAACTTTTTCCCTACCTTATAAGCATGAGAAATGATAGTAAATGTTCTAGTCATCTTCAAAATAAGAATGGCCATGTATAGTGGGAGAGGGAGTGGGACTGTTTTTAGAGAGACAGGATAGCATATAGTGTTGTTGTTATTGTTCAGTTGCTCAGTCATGCCCAACTCTGTGCAACCCCATGGACTACAGTGTGACAGGCTTTTCTATACTTCACCATCTCCTGGAGCTTGCTCAAACTCATGTCTATTGAGTCAGCGATGTTATCCAACCATCTTTTCTTCTTCTCATCCCCTTCTCCTCCTGCCTTCAGTTTTTCCCAGGATCAGGGTCTTTTCCAATGAGTCAATACTTCGCATCAGGTGGCCAAAATTTTGGAGCTTCAGTTTCAACATCAGTCCTTCCAGTGAATAGGTAGCGTTGATTTCCTTTAGGATTGACTGGTTTGATCTCCTTGCAGTCCAAGGGACTCTAGCATATATATTTAGTATATATTATATGCCCAGTGGCTCACATTAGAGACTCCATGATCATGTAGAGATTAAACTATCTTTCTTTGGCAAGTGATGTACAGTGCATCTTGAAAGATTTATGGTTTTATGAAAACAGGGAAAATGACATGCATGTAGTCACATGCCAAAACTTCTGAGGAAGATATGCAAACTAGAGCTTCAGGATCTGTAGACAATTTCCAAGGCTCTAGAATTAATATGCACACACCCTCCACAGCAATATGTACACACATATACTCATAGTTTCAAAATTTATCCCATAAGCACTCTTTATTAAAATACCACAGTGGAAAAGGCCAGTGTAATAGCAGTAGCACGAGAGCTCAGTATGATGCTGAGGTAGTATAAATAGTGGTGAAAGCAAATGAATGTGAGTCACACTGCCAAAGTTCAATTCTTTTATTTCTGTTTTCTCATCTATGAAGTAATAATGCACAACTCAAGTTAGTTGTAAGGCTCAAGGAAATGCTGCACATGACGCTCTAATCACAAAGTAAGTATTAAAAATATTTACCTGTTATCATCATGACAATTTAGAGATGAAAAAACAGTTAAATGAGATCCTCATGGTAATAAAACATTAATAATAACAGAAACCCAATTGTTATCAAAAGTAAAGTCTGTCGCTTATTTTTCTGGAATTGAGCTGCAGGAGTTTCTTGTATATTTTTGACGTTAATTCTTTGTCAGTTGCTTCATTTGCTATTATTTTCTCCCACTCTAAAGGCTATCTTTTCACCTTGCTTTTAGTTTCCTTCGTTGTGCAAAAGCTTTTAAGGTTAATTAGGTCCCATTCTTTTATTTTTGCTTTAATTTCCATTGCTCTGGGAGGTGGATCATAGAGGATCCTGCTATGATTTACATCAGATTGTTTTGCCTATGTTTTCCTCTAGGAGTTTTGTAGTTTCTGGTCTTACATTTAGATCTTTAATCCATTTTGAGTTTATTTTTGTGTATGGTGTTAGAAAGTGTTCTAGTTTCATTCTTTTACAAGTGGTTGACCAGTTTCCCCAGCACCACTTGTTAAAGAGATTGTCTTTTCTCCATTGCATATTCTTGCCTCTTTTGTCAAAGGTAAGGTGTCCATAGGTGTGTGGATTTATCTCTGGGCTTTCTAGTTTGTTCCATTGATCTATGTTTCTGTCTTTGTGCCAGTACCATACTGTCTTGATGATAGCTTTGTAGTATAGCCTGAAGTCAGGCAGGTTGATTCCTCCTGTTCCATTCTTCTTTCTCAAGATGCTTTGGCTATTCGAGATTTTTTACATTTTGATACAAACCATGAAATTATTTGTTCTAGTTCTCTGAAAAATACCATTGATAGCTTGATAGGGATTGCATTGAATCTGTAGATTGCTTTGGGTAGTATACTCATTTTCACTACATTGATTCTTCTGATCCATGAACATGCTCTATTTCTCCATCTATTTGTGTCCTCTTTGATTTCTTTCATCAGTGTTTTATAGTTTTCTTTATATAGGTCTTTTGTTTCTTTAGGTAGATTTATTCCTAAGTATTTTATTCTTTTCATTGCAATGGTGAATGGAATGGTTTCCTTAATTTCTGTTTTCTCATTGTTAGTCTATAGGAATGCAAGGGATTTCTGTGTGTTAATTTTATATCCTGCAAACTTACTATATTTATTGATCAGCTCTAGAAATTTTCTGGTGGAGTCTTTAAGGTTTTCTATGTAGAGAATCATGTCATCTGCAAACAGTGAGAGTTTAACTTCTTCTTTTCCAATCTGGATTCCTTTTATTTCGTTTTTTTTCTCTGATTACTGTGGCTAAAACTTCCAAAACTATGTTGAATAGTAGTGGTGAGACTGGGCACACTTGTCTTGTTCGTGACTTTAGGGGAAATGCTTTCAACTTTTCACCATTGAGGATAATGTTTGTTGTGCATTTATCATATATGGCTTTTATTATGTTGAGATATGTTCCTTCTATGCCGGCTTTCTGGAGGGCTTTTATAATAAATGGATGTTGAATTTTGTCAGAGGCTTTCTCTGAATCTATTGAGATAATCATTTGGTTTTTATCTTTCAATTTGTTAATGTGGTGTATCACATTGATTGATTTGCAAATATGAAGAATCCTTGCATCCCTGGGATAAAGCCCACTTGGTCATGGTGTATGATCTTTTTAATATGTTGTTGGATTCTGTTTGCAAGAATTTTGTTGAGAATTTTTACATCTATTTTCATCAGTGATTTTGGCCTGTAGTGTTTTTTGTTTGTTTGTTTGTTTTTGTGTGTGTGTGGCATCTTTTTTTGGTTTTGGCATTAGGATGATGGTAGCCTCATAAAATGAGTTTGGAAGTTTACCTTCATCTGCAATTTTCAGAAACAGTTTGAGTAGGATAGGTGATAGCTCTTCTCTAAATTTTTGGTAGAATCCAGCTGTGAAGCCATCCGGTCCTGGCCTTTTGTTTGTTGGAAGATTTCTGATTACAGTTTCAATTTCTGTGCTTGTGATGGGTCTGTTAAGATTTTCTACTTCTTCCTGGTTCAGTTTTGGAAAGTTATACTTTTCTAAGAATTTGTCCATTTCTTCCAAGTTGTCTATTTTATTGGCATATAATTGCTGATGGTATTCTCTTATGATCCTTTGTATTTCTGTTTTGTCTGTTGTGATTTTCTCCGTTTTTATTTCTAATTTTGCTGATTCTTCTCCGTTTAAAAAATGGGCCAAAGAACTAAACAGACATTTCTCCAGAGAAGACATACAGATGGCTAACAAACACATGAAAAGATGCTCAAAATCACTCATTATCAGAGAAATGCAAATCAAAACCACAATGAGTTACCATCTCATGCTGGTCAGAATGGCTGCTATCCAAATTCTACAAGCAATAAATGCTGGAGAAGGTGGAGAGAAAAAGGAACCCTCTTACACTGTTGGTGGGAATGCAAACTAGTACAGCCACTATGGAGAACAGTGTGGAGATTCCTTAAAAAAACTGGAAATAGAACTGCCATACGACCCAGCAATCCCACTGCTGGGCATACACACCGAGGAAACCAGAATTGAAAGAGATACTTGTATCCCAATGTTCATCGCAGCACTGTTTACAATAGCCAAGACATGGAAGCAACCTAGATGGCCATTGGCAGACAAATGGATAAGGAAGCTGTGGTTCATATACACAATGGAGTATTAGCCATTAAAAAGAATACATTCGAATCAGTTCTAATGAGGTGGATGAAACTGGAGCCTATTATACTGAGTGAAGTAAGTGAGAAAAAAACAAAAAACACCAATAGAGTATGTTAATGCATATATATGGAATTTAGAAAGATGGTAATGATGACCCTATATGCAAGACAGTGAAAGAGACACAGATGTAAATAACAGACTTTTGTACTCTGTGGGAGAATGCGAGGGTGGGAAGATTTAAGAGAATAGCATTGAAACTGTATATTATCATGTGTGAAATAGATTGCCAGTCCCGGTTCGACGCACGAGACAGGGTGCTCAGGGCTGGCGCGCTGGGATGACTCTGAGGGATGGGATGGGGAGGGAGGTGGGAAGAAGGTTCAGGATGGGCAGCACATCTACACCCATGGCTGATTCATGTGCTGCTAAATCACTTCAGTCGTGTCTGACTCTGTGCAACCCTATAGACGGCAGCCCACCAGGCTCCCCCGTCCCTGGGATTCTCCAGGCAAGAACACTGGAGTGGGTTGCCATTTCCTTCTCCAGTGCATGAAAGTGAAAGGTGAAAGTGAAGTCACTCACTCGTGTCTAACTCTTTGCAACCCCATGGACTGCAGCCTACCAGGCTCCTCCATCCATAGGATTTTCCAGGCAAGAGTACTGGAGTGGGGTGCCATTGCCTTCTCTAATTCGTGTGAATATATGGCAAAAACCACCACAATACTGTAAGGTAATTAGCCTCCAATTTAAATAAAAAAGGTAAGGTCTGAATGTTCATTGCTTGAAAGTCAATAGCCAGGCTAGTTGTTGGAAAAGAAAGCTTGCTTTATTTCAGAGACTGGCAGCCAAAGGGAATGGCACAGTATAGCCAAAAGCTGATCCCCCCTACTGACAACCAGTGGGCAAGATCTTTCACAGGGGATTTTCAGAGATGTATGGGCACAGGAGAGGGGGCTATGTGCAGAACAGTGGAGTCAGGTCTGACAGTCATCTTGAAAATTGGTCACTTAGTGGTCTGATCAGTGTAATCTTAATTGTTTTAATTACAGTTAGTCTTCAGTTCCAGGATTGGTTTGTTCCCATTTTTAATTTTTTGAGGCCAGTTCTTGGAACTGTGGAAACTTATATCATGGCTATGGTCTGGTCATCATGTAGTTAACTTCTTCCACTGGTGGGGCTTTCCATCTCTACAGGACAGCTCACAGAATTGTTGTTCTTCAGTTGCACAGTTGTGTCCCACTCTGTGACCCCATGGACTGCAGCATGCCAGGCTTTCCTGTCTTTCACCATCTCCTGGAGTTTGCTTAAATTCATGTCCATTGAGTCGGTGATGCCATCCAACCAACTCATTCTCTGTCTTCCCCTTCTTCTCCTGCCTTCAATCTTTCCCAGCATCAGGGTCTTTTCAAACGAGTTGGTTCTTGGCATCAGGTGGCCACAGTATTGGAGCTTCAGCATCATCCTTCCAATGAATATTCAAGATTGAATTCCTTTAGGATTGACTAGTTTTATCTCCTTGCTGAACAAGGGACTCTTAAGGGTCTTATCCAACACCACAGTTTGAAGGCATCAAATCTTTGGCACTGAGCTTTTTTTTCATGTCCAGCTCACACATCCATACATGACTACTGGAAAAACCATAGCTTTGACTAGACGGACCTTTGTTGGCAAAGTAATGTCTCAGCTTTTTAACATGCTGTTTAGGTTGGTCATAGCTTTTCTTCCAAGAAGCAAGGATCTTTTAATTTCATGGCTATAGTCACTGTCTGCAGTGATTTTGGAGCCCAAGAAAATAAAGTCCGTCACTGTTTCTCCAGAATATGGCTCAAAATATTATCTACAGCCCTTGAGGAGGAACTGAAGGTCCTTGGCTTTGCTTAATGATTATTATTATTTTGTCCTGTTTGACAGTGTTATTTTGCTTCTGCATTTTCTCACTTCTCTGACTAAATTTATTCTTTGTTGTTTTCTACAGATAAAAGGGAGGCAGAGGACATGCCAGGGAAGGACCATAGGGTCCTGCTTCATTTCAGAATCATCTTTAGCTTTATCCTCATGAAACATTCAGATATAATAGGTAATAACCCTAGGGTATAGGACAACTGGGACAGTAAAAGGACAGTTTCAAAAATGAAAACCATTTATCCAACAAATAAATTTCCAAATTACAGATAAGGAGGCAAAGGCTGAGTATAATTGCAAATCATCTGAGGAAAAATAGGTAATAATTGGTGAAGGCCTATCCTCTGCTATCAGGAGTCAATATGAAGTGTTTTATTCTAAGTGCTAGGAAGTGAGCAGAGATTTTGTATTATTTATTTCAATGTTTCCTTTTAAACAAACATAAATTTTCTTATAATGAAGTCTGTATGAAGTAGAGTGGATTCATATATTAGATCATTAAAAATGGTTATTTAATGAATAAGTAAATTAATGTGAGGTTTAAATAAAATAGTAATCTAGCAAAATACATTGTTCTAAATAGTTCCTCTAAAAATTTCCCTCCAAATATTTCCATATTGTAGAAATTAAACATTTCCTCTGTCTGGAACTGTGTGACGTTCATTACACACACACACACACACACACGCACACATGCACGCACGCACGCACACACACACACACACACGATGTTTTGTGCAATAAAATACTCCAAACTGCTCATTTCACTACCTCTGTGTTGCTCCTAACACAGGTCATGAGTCTGGAACTTTTCATAAAGATTTTCAAAATATTAATTCCAATGAAGTTACTTAAAAAAAATTATTGGTGTATGGTAAATTTTAATATTGTGTTAGTTTCAAGTGTATAGCAAATTGATTCAGTTATACATACCATATATTCATTCTTTTTCAGATTTTCTCATATAGGATATCTCCGAATATTGAATAAGTTCTCTATGCTCCAGAGTCCTTGTTAGTTATCTATCATATATATAGTAGTGAGTATATGTACGTCCCAAGTACCTGATTTTTTCCTCCCCCTCCCAAGTTTCCCATTTGGTAACCGTTAAGTTTGTTTGTTTTTTGATATCTATAAGTCTGTTTCTGTTTTGTAAATAAGTTCATTTTGTATCGTTTTAAAAAATTGGATTCCACATACAAGTGATATCATATGAAATTTGTCTTTCTCTGTCTGACTTACTTCATTTAGTATGAAAACCTCTATGTCCCTCCATGTTACTTAAATGGCATTATTTCATTCTTAATAATGACTGAGTAATATTCCATTGTATATATGTCCTACATTTTTATCGACTCCTCTGTTGATGGGCATTTAAGTTACTTCTATGTCTTGGCTGTTGTAAATAGTGCTGCAGTGAAGATTGGGATGCGTGTATTTTTTCAGATTATCATTTTCTCCAGATATATTCCCAGGAATGGGATTGCTGTATCACATGGTAGTTTTATTTTTAGTTTTTTAAGAAATCTCCTTACTGTTCACCATAGTGATTGCACCAGTTGACATTCCCACCAACAGTGTAGGGAGGTTCCCATTTCTCTACGTCCTCTCCAACATTTATTGTTTGTAGACATTTTAATGATGGTCATTCTGACTGGTGTGAGGTAATACCTCCTTGTAGTTTTTTCACATTTCTCTAATAATTAATGATGTTGAACATCTTTTCATGTGCCTGTTTGGACATCTTTATGTCTTCTTTGGAGAAATGTCTGTTTAGATCTTCTGCCTACTTCTTGACTGTATTTTTAGAACTGCATGAGCTACCTCTGTATTTTGAAGATTATTCTTTATCCTTAGCTTCATTTGTAAGTATTTTCTCCATTCTGTTGTTGCTGGGACTATTAAAGGCAGTAAAGTGAACTAAAATTGAATAGAAACTTCAACCAAAAATTCATACAGGCTATACAACTTTAAAGTTACAATTTTAAAGTTATTTTAAAATAAGCATTAAAAAGCTGCATGCTTCAATCAGTGGACATCGAGATGGAGGGAACTTTAAAGACCACTGAGTTCAGAGACCCTGCTGACATGGCCTGCAGAAAGAATCCCTGTGGAAATGGAGAGTTCTGAATCCAAAATATATGTGTGGGCTTGAACTCAACTTTGGACAACTAACCAATTGACATCAGTCAGTTATCTAAACTGATTATTCATCTGCAAAATGGAGTAATTATACCTGGCTTGCAGAGTCATTATGTTGATGAAGTAAGAAAAGTACCTAAGATAACAAATCACTATTTTTTCCACTTTTTAAGACGTGGATTGCTTTTTGTCATGGCTACCTCTTTTCTGGGCTTCCTTGGTGTCTCAGTGGTAAAGAATCTGCCTGCCAACGCAGGAGAGGCAGGTTCAATCCCTCAGCTGGAAAGATCCCCTGGAAAAGGAAATGACAATCCACCCCAGTATTCTTGCCTGGGAAATGCCATACAGAAGAGCCCAGTGGGCTACAGTCCATGGGACTGCAAAATAGTCAGACACTACTTAGCAATTAAAACAAACATTCTCTTTTCATCTTACATATCTTGGCTTTAAGGACCCCCCCTCCTCCCACAAAGGAAAATATCCTGGCCCCTTCCTAAGAGGACCTTACCATTAGGCTCTAATATTACACCATATGTTTCCTTGTAGACCTAATCAAAATGTATGATTACTAATTTTGTGATTACTTAGGTTTTGATCACTCTTTATAAGGTCCATGAGGGGCTAAGACTACATCTGTCACGTTAACCATTGTATTTCCAGCATGTAGCACATTTCTTTCTGTAAATAGGTGGCCAGGAAATATTTATTGCATAAATGAAAATAATTTGTTAATTGTAAGTAAATGGCCTTTTAATGTAGAACACAAAACCTTCAAGTATGCAGCCAGCAAAATTATTTTTTGTATTTAATAATGGAAGGAGGGGACAAAGTATAAGGGATAAGTCAAGCCTTAGAGACAAAGGTGATTATATGGGTAGTATTCATTTTATACAACCTAAATGTCACTGAAAAAATAATCATATTGAGTCCAAAATTGGTTATTTTATAAATAGCTGTTCCACTGGGAAAAAGGTTATAGAGAGCTTCCATATCAGTCAGTGTCGTTAACTTATTGTTTTTGTATGTGAAACTGCATCCAAAGAGGAAGAAGTTAAAGCCTGTAATCTATATACTCCCTTTACCAGGTGGGGAGTCCTGGGGCAAGGAAAAGAAAGGCAGGTGACACAGTGTGGTGTCCTTAACATCACTATATCTGGACTTGTGAGCAAAGAAACTGCAATGTTTGTTAGGAAAGGTTTTCTAATCTGTTGAATAAGAATGTCTCTCTCAAAAAAAAAAAAAAAAAAAAGAAGTATAATAGAATTGCAGTGTTGTGTTCATTTTTGCTCTATAGCAAAGTCATTCAGTTATATATACATATATATATATTTCATATTATTTTTCATTATGATTTACTGTAGAATATTGCATATAGTTCTCTGTGCTTTTCAGGAGGACCTTGTTTATATTCTATACACTTGTTCGCATCTGCTAATCCAAAACTCTCAATCCATGCCTCCCTTACCCACTGTCCCCTTTGGCAATAGTAAGTCTGTTCTCTATGTCTATGAGTCTGTTTCTATTTTGTATATATGTTCATTTGTGTCATATTTTAGATTCCACATATAAGTGATATCATGCAGTATTTGTCTTTCTGACTTCCATTGTTTAGTATGATAAATCTCTAGATCTGTCCATGTTGCTGCAAATGGCATTATTTCTTTCTTATGGCTGAGTAATATTCCATTGTATATGTGTGTGTGTGTAACATACATACATATATAAATATATATATACACACACACCACATCTTTATCCATTCATTTGTTGATGGACATTTAGATTGTTTCCATGTTTTTGCTATTGTAAAGAGTGCTTCTATAAACATAGGAGTGAATGTATCTTTTCAAATCATAGGTTTGTCTGAGTATAGGCCAAGGAGTGGAATTGCTGGATCATACAGCAACTCTACATTTAGTAACTTGAAGAACCTCCATACTGTTTTCCATAGTGGTTGTACCAACTTACATTCTCACCAGCAGAGTAGGCCTTCCCTTTCCTCCATACCCTCTACAATACTTATTATTTTTAGACTTTTATTTTATTTTTTAATTGGAGGATAATTGCTTTACAATGTTGTGTTGTTTTCTGCTGTACAACAATGTTAATCAGTACTAATTATATATACATAATCCCATCCTTTTTGAGTCCCTCTCCTCTCTCCCATCCTACCCTTCTAGGTCATCACAGAGGACCAAGCTGGACTCCTTATGTTATATAGCAGCTCCCTACTAGCTATCTACTTTACACATGATAATATATATAGGCCAATGTTACTTTTTAAATTTTTCTTACCCTCTCCTTCCCCTACTGTGTCCACAAGTCCGTTTTCTACATCTGTATCTCCATATCCTCCCTGCAAATTGGTTCGCCAGTGATATTTTTCTAGTTTCTATATATGCATTAATATACAATATTAGTTTTTTTCTTTTGACTTACTTCACTCTATAAAACAGGCTCTTGGTTCATCCACCTCACTAGAACTGATTCAAATTCATTCCTTTTTATGGCTGAGTAATATTCTATTGTGTATATGTACCGCATGTTTTTTATCCATTCACCTATCAATAGACATCCACGTTGCTTCCACGTCCTGACTATTGTAAATAGTGCTGCAATGAATATCAGGGTTCGGTTCAATTCAATCACTCAGTCGTGTCTAACTCTTTGTGACTCCATGAACCACAGCACACCAAGCCTCCCTGTCCATCACCAGCTCCCGGAGTCCACCCAAACCCATGTCCATCGAGTCGATGATGCCATCCAACCATCTCATTCTCTGTCATCCCCTCCTCCTCCTGCCCTCAATCTTTCCCAGCATCAGGGTCTTTTCCAATGAGTCACCTCTTCACATCAGGTGGCCGAAGTATTGAAGTTTCAGCCTCAACATCAGTCCTTCCAATGAACATCCAGGACTGATCTCCTTTAGGATGCACTGGTTGGATCTCCTTGCAGTTCAAGGGACTCTCAAGAGTCTTCTCCAACAGCACAGTTCAAAAGCATCAATTCTTCAGTGCTCAGCTTTCTTTATAGTCCAACTCTCATATCCATACATCACTACTGGAAAAACCGTAGCCTTGACTAGATGGACCTTTGTTGGCAAAGTAATAGCTCTGCTTTTTAATATGCTGTCTAGGTTGATCATAACTTTCCTTCCAAGGAGTAAGCATCTTTTAATTTCATGGCTGTAATCACAATCTGCAGTGATTTTGGAGCCCAGAAATATAAAGTCAGCCACCATTTCCCCACCTAATTGCCCTGAAGTGATGGGACTGGAAGCCATGGTCTTAGTTTTCTGAATTTTGAGCTTTAAGCCAACTTTTTCACTCTCCTCTTTCTCTTTTAGTTCCTCTACACTTTCTGCCATAAGGGTGGTGTCATCTGCATATCTGAGGTTATTGATATTTTTCCCGGCAATCTTGATTCCAGCTTGTGCTTCCTCCAGCCCAGTGTTTCTCATGATGAACATCAGGGTAAATGTGTCTTTTTGAATTTGCTTTTCTCAGGATATATGCTGAGTAGTGGGATTGCTGGGTCATATGGTAGTTTTATTCTTTTTTTTTTTTTTTTAAGGAATCTCCATACTGTTCTCCATAGAGGCAGTATCAATTTATATTCCCACCAATAGTGTAGGAGGGTTCCCTTTCCTCCACACCCTCTCCAGCATTTATTGTTTGTAGATTTTTTGATGATGGCCTTTCTGATTGGTGTGCGTTGATGGATACCTCATTGTAGTTTTGGTATGCATTACTCTAATAATGAGCAATGTTGAGCATCTTTTCATGTGCTTATTTGTGATCTGTGTGTCTTTGGAGAAATGTCTGCTTAGGTCTTCTGCCCATTTTTTGATTGAGTGGTTTGTTTTCCTGATATTGAGCTGTATGCATTGCTTGTATATTTTGTGTCAGATGCTTCATTTGCAATTATTTTCTTCCATTCTGGGTGTTGTCTTTTCAATTTGTTTAGTTTCCTTTGCTATTGCTACAGCATTTAGTTAGGTCCTATTTGTTTATTTTTGTTTTTATTTCCATAATTCTAGGAGGTGGGTCAAAGAGAATCTTGGTGCAATTTATTTTAGAGTATATTGCCTATGTTTTCTTCTAAGAGCTTTATAGTTTCTGGCCTTACATTTAAGTCTTTATCTATTTGTAGACTTTTTAATGATGGCCATTTTGAGCAGTGTGAGGTGGTACCTCATTGTAGTTTTGTTGTTGGGTTTGGTTTGCTAAAATTTGGTTGATGGTTTTTGCATCTCTATTCATCAAAGACAACCCTGATGCTGGGAAAGACTGAAGGTAGGAGGAGAAGGGGATGACAGAGGACAAGATGGTTGGATGGCATCATAATTCATTGGACATGAGTTTGAGAAAAATGTGGGAGATGGTGAAGGACAGGGAAACCTGGGGTGCTGCAGTCCGTGGGATCACAAAGAGTCGGACATGACTGAGCAACTGAACAACAATAATTGGCCTGTAACTCTCTGTTTTGGTAGTACCTTTTTTTGGGTTTGACATTAGGGTGATGGTTGTTCATAGATAAATTTTGGGAGTGTTTTTTCCTCTTCGTCTTTTGGAAGAATTTGGAAATGATTTATAAAAGTTCTTCCTCGTATGTTTGGTAGAAATCACCTGTGAAGACATCTCGTCCTGGACTTTCATTTGAGGTACTTTTTGTTATAGATTCTATTCCATTTCTAGTGATTGGTCTGTTCAAGTTATCTGTTTTATCCCTGGTTCAGTTTTGGTGGGCTGTATGTTTCTAGAAAGTTGTACACTTCTTCTAGGTTGTTGAATTTGTTGGCATCTAATTGTTCATAGTATTCTCTTACAGCCTTTTCGTTTGTTTTTCTACAGTGTCTGTTGAGATTTCTCCTCTTTCATTTCTTGTTTTGTTAGTTGGGGTTATCTTTCTTTTCTTCTTAGTAAGCTTAGCCAGAAGTTTATCAATTTTGTTCGCATTTTCTTTCTAATCTCTATTTTATTTATTTGCCCTCTGATCTTTATTATATACTTCTTTGTTCTGATATTAGGTTTTATTTCTTCATTTCTAATTCTTTGAGGTGGTGGGTTAGGTTGTTTGAGATTTGTCTTATTTCTTAATGAAAGCCTGTATCACTATAAACTTCCCTCTAAGCATTGCTTTTGCTGCAACCCATAGATTTTATATGACTGGGTTTTCATTGTCACTTACCTCAATATATTTTTAACTTTCTTTTTTGATCTCATTGTTGACCCATTAGGTTTTTAATAATATCTGGTTTCAGTTCAGTTCAGTTCAGTCACTCAGTTGTGTCCGACTCTTTGCAACCCCACGAATCACAGCACTCCAGGCCTCCCTGTTCATCACCAACTCCCGGAGTTCACTCAAACTCATGTCTATCGAGTTGGTGATGCCATCCAGGCATCTCATCCTCTGTCATCCCCTTCTCCTCTTGCCCCCAATCCCTCCCAGCATCAGGGTCCTTTCCAATGAGTCACCTCTTCACATGAGGTGGCCAAAGTATTGGAGATTCAGCTTTAGCATCAGTCCTTCAAATGAACACCCAGGACTTATCTCCTTTAGTATAGACTGGTTGGATCTCCTTGCAGTCCAAGGGGCTCTCAAGAGTCTTCTCCAACACCACAGTTCAAAAGCATCAATTCTTTGGCTCTCAGCTTTCTTCATAGTCCAACTCTCACATCCATATATGACCACTGGAAAAACCATAGCCTTGACTAGATGGACCTTTGCTGGCAAAATAATATCTCTGCTTTTTAACATGCTGTCTAGGTTGGTCACAACTTTCCTTCCAAGGAGTAAGCGTCTTTTAATTTCATGGCTGCAATCACCATCTGCAGTGATTTTGGGGCCCCCCAAAATAAAGTCAGCCACTGTTTCCACTGTTTCCCTATCTATTTCCCATGAAGTGATGGGAATATCTTGTTTAGCCTCTGCATAATTTTGTTTTCTTGTGTGTTTTTCTGTTGATTTCTAGTTTCATGCCACTGTGGTCAGAAACAATGCCTGAAATAATTTCTATTATCCTAAATTTATTAAGTCTTCTTTTGTGGCCTGCTATGCAGATAATTCTAGGGAATCTTCCATGTGCACTTGCAAAGAATGTGTATTCTGCTTTACTTGAATGTAATGTCCTTAAAATATCAATTAAGTCTAACTATTTTGTTGTATCCTTTAGGGTCTCTATTGCTTTGTTGATTTTCTGTTTCAACGATTTGTCCATTGATGTGAGTGGAGTATTAAAATCTCCTACTATTGCTATATTCTCATCAATTCCTTTTTTTCTTTTTATATTTGTTTAATGTATTTGGCTGCTCCCAAATTGGGTGTATATATTTTAATGAGTGTAATACCCTCTCCTTGTATTCTTTTATCATAATATAGTGTCTATCTCTCTTTTGTAGCCTTTCTTTCAAAGTCTATTTTGTCTGATATGAGTATTGCAAACCCTGATTTCTTGTCACTTTCACTTACATGAAATATCTTTTTCAATCTACATGTGTCCTTTGCCCTAAAGTGGGTTGCTTGTAGGCAGTATATTGTAGGCTCTTTTTTTTTTTTTTTAATTCCAACCTACCACTTTGTATCTTTTGATGGATGCATGTAGTCTTTGAAATTAAAGTGAACTACTGGCAGATATGTATTTATTATTATTTAAATTTTGTTTTCCCATTGATTTTATCCTTTTTTTTAATTTTGTAGTTTGATGATTTTATATTTTGTTTCTCTTTTTGGTTTTTGTTAATCTATTGTATGTTTTTTCATTTCTGCTTACCCTGTTTTTCAATTATGTTAACTCCTTCCTTTATCTACTTGCTTTGGACTGGTAGTCATATAGGCTTGAATATATTCTACAAAAAAAAAAAAAATTTATATTTCCTTACACTCTTACCCCACATTTTATGATTTTGATGTCCTCTTTTACATCTTCATGTTCATTTTTTTGGTGTTCATTATGATTATCATCATTTTCACACAAAAAAATTCAATTTTTATTCTATCTGTGTACTGGCTTATTTAAGTGATTTACTTTCCAATTGTGATTTTTCTCTTTTCCTATACATTCTTACATCTTTTCTATTTAAAGAAGACCTTTCAATATTACTTTAAGGGTAGATTTAGTATTGCTGTATTATTTTAGCTTTTTCTTTTCAGAAAATTTTTTTATCTCTCCTATTCTAAATGATAATCTTGCTGGCTAGAGTATCCTGCAGTGTTTCTGTTGAGAAAGTAGCTGATAGCCTTATGGTAATTCCCTTTTAATTAAGTCTTTGCTTCCCAACCCCCTGCCTTTAGAATCCTCTTTTTCTTGCCATTTTGATTATGATATGTCTTGGTGTAGGGCTGTTTGAGTTTATCTTGTTTGTGATCTTCTATTCTTCATGTACCTGGATATCTCTTTGCATCTTTAGCTTTGGGAAGTCTTCAGCCATAATCTTTTCCAATGTATTTTCAGTCCTCCTTTCTCATTCTTCTTCTGCTATCCCTATTGTGCATAGATTGACATGCTTTATACTATCCCATAGATCTCTTATATAACTCATTTTTTTTTTCACTGCTGTTCTGATTGGGTGATTTCCATTATTTTATCTTTCAGATTACTTATTTGTTTTTCTGCATTACTTGTCCTGCTATTTATCACCTTTAGCTCAGGTTTTGTCTCAGCAGATGAAATTTCTAATTTTTATTGGCTCTTCCTAAGAGTTTTTAGATATTTTTTACAGTAATTTTCATTTCCACTAATAATCCTCAAATTCTTCAGTATTTTCATTATCTTCTTTTTGAACAAAGTGTCTCTTAGACTAAAGAAGTCTGTTTAATTTTTGTTCTCTCATCAGGATTCTCTTAATCTTTTAATTAGGAGTGGTTCCTGCTCCATTTTACTTAAATTTCTCTTGCTCTTTGAGTTTTGAAAAACAGTTATCTACTGTGGCCCTTTGTTGTCATTGTTGTTCAGTCACTAAGTCCTGGCTGACTCTTAGCAACTCCAAGGACTGCAGCACAACAGGCACCTCTGTCCTCCATTGTCCCATGCAGTTTTCTCAGATTCATATCCATTGAGTTGGTACTGTGGTGCTGGAAGACTATTTTTGTGGGGGAGTGTCGTCTCAGTGTAGCCTCCATGAGTTTAATATGTTTTGGGTGGGAGGTTTGTTTTTAGCATGGATGCTTGCCACCTCTTTGCTCAGTGTATGCTGACCATTATGCCTTTTATCGGAGGTGTGATGGGTGTTGTAGTGACCAGAGCCTGCACTGCGTGTTGAGCAGGACCTCCTCTTTGCTCTGTGGTTGTGACTATCTTGAGATGGACTGGGTCTGCTTCCTGGTTATTTGAGTAGAAAGCCCAGATCCATTTCTGAGCTTCAGTGCAAGACAGATGGGATTAGAGCACTCCGACTGGGAGAGAAGCTGCTGCATATTCCTCTGCCAGAGCTGTTCACATGTGGTGGTGTTGTTCAGTTGCCAAGTTGTGTCCAACTCTGGAGCCCCATGGATGGGAGCACTCCAGGCTTCCCTGTCCTTCACTATCTCCCTGAGTTTGCTCAAACTCATGTCCATTGAGTTGGTGATGCCATCCAACATCTTCATCCTCTGTCATCCCATTCTCCTCCTGCCCTCAATCTTTCCCAGCATCAGGATCTTTACCAGTGAGTCAGCTCTTCACATCAGGTGACCAAAGTATTGGAGTTTTAGCTTTAGCATCAGTATTTCTAATGAATATTCAGGGTTGATTTTCTGTGAGATTGACTGATTTGATCTCCTTGCTGTCCAAGTGACTCTCAAGAGTCTTCTCCATCAGTTCTTTGGCACTCAGCCTTCTTTATGGTCCAACTCTCACAGCCATCCATAACTACTGGAAAACTATATGGACCTTTATCAGCAAAATGATGTCTCTAGCTTTTTAAAAGCATATGCCTGCAATACCGGAGACCCGGGTTCAATCCCTGGGTAGGGAAGATCCCCTGGAGAAGGAAATGGCAACCCACTCCAGTATTGTTGCTTGGGAAATCCCATGGATGGAGGAGCCTGGTGGGCTACAGTCCATGGGGTTGCAAAGAGTCGGACATGACTGAGTGACTTCACTTCACTAGTTTTGTCATAGCTTTTCTTGCAAAGAGCAAGTGTCTTTTAATTTCATGGCTGCAGTCAGCTTCCTCATTGATTTTGGGACCCAAGAAAAGAAAATCTGTCACTATCTATTTCCCCTATCTATTTGCCATGAAGTGATGGGACTGGAATCCAAGATCTTAGTTTCTTGAATGTTGAGTTTTGAGCCAGCTTTTTCACTCTTTTCTTGCATTTTCATCAAGAGGGTGTTTAGTTCCTTGTCACTTTCTGCCATGAGTGGTATCATGTACATATCTGAGGTTGTTGATATTTCTCCTGGTAGTCTTGATTCCAGCTTGTGCTTTATTCACCCTGGCATTTTGCATAATATACTCTGCATATAAGTTAAATAAGCAGGGTGACAACATAGAGCCTTGTCATACTTCTTTCCCAATGTTGAACCAGTCCATTTTTCGATGTCCAGTTCTAACTTTCTTCTTGACCCACATACAGGTTTCTGAGGAGGAGGGTAATGCGGTCTGATATTCCCATCTCTTGAAGAATTTTCCATAATTTGTGATCCACACAATCACTGACTTTAGTGTGGTCAATGAAGCATAAGTAGGTGTTTTTTTGGAATTCCCTTGCTTTTTCTATGATCCAACTGATGTTGGCAATTTGATATCTGGTTCCTCTGCCTTTTCTAAACCCAGGTTGTGCATCTGGCAGTTCTTGGTTCATGTACTGTTGAAGGATTTTGAGCGATACTTTGCTAGCGTGTGAGAATAGTGCGCTTGTGCAGTAGTTCAACCACTCTTTGGCGTTGCCTTTCACTGATCGGCTCACTCAGCGTGCTCTATTTTGTCTCCTGCCATCCACTGAGTGGATCCACACAGCACACTGTTGTTGGCACTGCCCTCGGCCATTTGTCAACCTTGGGAACGCCAGCAAGCAGCCCTGTTCCTCATGAGTTGTTTTTGTAAAGACACCAGTGCAGATCCATTGAAGTCAGATCCCAGGGTTGTGGTGGTCGTGCACTTGGACCTGCCATGGGAGATGTGGAGGCAGCTCAGAACTTGGCCCGACCCAGGCCCCAAATGTCCCTGCACACAAAGCTCGCAGCTGCTAATGCCAAACCTGTTCTAGATGTAGGAGCACCTGGTGTCCACTCGAATGTCCTGCAAGGGCTGAGCTTACGAAGCTGGCAGGGGAAGGGTAAATGTGTGGCTTGAGCAGCTGCAGGAGAGAGTTCAGCCTTGCTTCCTAAGTTTCACAGCTCATCAGGCTTAGCTGCAGTTTCAGCTCCACCTCTGCAAGTGTGCAACCTGCTAACATCTGCTGAAGAGCCTACCAAAGTGGCAGCTAGGTCATGGGAATTCCCCCCTCCCTGAGGTATCCCTACCCTAATGGTGGCATCGAGGGTACAAGAGGTGTGCAGGAACTGTCTGGAGACTCCAAGGCCACAGCTGTGACATGAGAGCCAATGGAGATAGGAGCCCCCAAAGTGGTGACTGGGGCCCAAGAGCCCAGAGGATGTCTCTTTTAAAGGAATTCTTGCAATAAAGAAACAGGAAGAGGAAGAAGAAGAAAAAGAATCTTGTGGATTTATGAGGTATGAGGCATGCTTCCATGGACTATATCACCACAGCTAGGGCTTTGAGTGGAGATCATTCATAGACTCAATTCTTTCTATTCCTGTGTCTAACTTAAGAGACTTCACCTACTGTGGGCCAGAATGTCTATGTTCAGAGAAAAAAAGGAAAAAAAAAAAAAAAAAAAAAAGACCTGAGCAGTTACCTTGATTTCTAAGACCTTATTCTACTTCTTCTGAGTTTCTTGATTTTCTGTGTCCTTAAAATTACAAATAAAGCTTCATACTGGAAAAGATTTCTCATCCATATGTGGTTTGGCAACTGGGTGCTTTGTTACCTCACAATTGATGACCCTTTTCTACCAGAGAACATTCCAGCTGCATATGTATATGTGAAATACTGATTTTGGCTAAAGAGATAGCTTTAAAAATATTTTCTTTATGTAAGAATTCCAAAAGTATTTTTCTTTCCTGACAAAATGAGACATAGCACTTGGAAAGTATCTTTGCCCCTTGTCTTTACCTCTTCCTAGAATGTAGACATGATGCCTATAGATGCAGATCCTGCTGTGCAACCGTAAGGACAAAAAAAAAAAAAAAAAAAAAAAAAGCAAAGTCCAGGAGTTTAAAATCAGCACAAAGCTTGATATATAGAAGCCTTGAATAGTGTCATCAGCCACAAAGCACTGTACTTAATATTTAAGACAAACAAATCTCTATTTAACCTAGTGTAGCCCTTTTCAGTTACTTGTCACCAGCAGAAAAGCATTTCTAAATTACAGAGTACCTACTAAAATGGCTGAATCATCTCAGTTAGTGTTTTGGAAGGTCAAATAAATTTTAAAGTGTTACAGATACAGACAATAAATTCATGTGATTATTAAGAACCTGCATGATAATCCTCATATCTGTAGTGAAAGACACACCCACAAATGAAACACTGATTTCCTTAGCTATGCATTTCAGACATTTTTATCCACTGAATAACTATTTATCTGCACAGTCCCCTATGAATGAAATCTATATGGTATAAACTCTGATCAATATAGATTTTGAGTTTCTATAAGCTTTCCTGATAAGCTCAGGAAATGAAAAAGTTCTGAGGGAACTCATATTAACTTTTCATCTTCACATTAATCATACTTCACAAGATGAGCCTGTGTTTTTAATTTAAAATTTACTTTTTATCCCACAACTGCTTGAAAATCCCAGATTTCATCAACGTTATTGTTTCTCTTTTTTGTCTTCTTTATCTCCACACTCCATTTCATTTTGTGTGCTTGAAGTCAGAAAAATTGAATTAGATTCAGTGGTGATTTGACATATTCTTTAACCTCTTGTGCCCAAGTTTACTTATTTCTAAAAGAGGAAAGCACTCCTACCTCACTGTTGTTTTCAAAATTAAGAGAGCATCCATTTACGGAGCATCTTTTTCTCTTTTGTACTGGTAGAGATAAGAGCAAAGTTGGTGGTCAAACTCACCAATTTTGTACTGTGATTAGTGCTTAACTTCCATTGTTTGCTCAAATAAGAAGAGGGAAAAGGCCAAAGTTCAGAGAAACCTAGCCTGAACTCCATTAGTTTGTAAGTAACTGAATCAAAAGTAAAGCATAATTGACATCTACAAATGCCTTCATTATCTTCCCAGAGATGCAGAAGTCAGATTGTCCTTTGTAACAGGCAGCATTTATATGTAAATGAGAGTGGCTCAAGAAGCAAGTACATTATTGCTTTATGCCTGAATACATTGAGTCTAGGATCTCTGTTGTTGTTTAGTCACTAAATCACATCTGACTCTTTGGGACCCCATGGACTGCTCGTTCCAGGCTTCCCTGTCCTCCTCTATCTCCTTGAGATTGCTCAAACTTATGTCCATCACGTTGGTGATGCCATCCAACCATCCCATCCTCTGTCATCCCCTTCTCCTGCCCTCAGTCTTTCCCAGCATCAGGATCGTTTCCAATGAGTTGCCTCCAATGAGTATTGGAGCTTCAGCTTCAGCTTCAGCATCAGTCCTTCCAGTGAATATTCAGGGTTGATTTCCTTTAGGGCTAACTGGTTTGATATCCTCTCTCTCTGTCCAAGAGATTCTCAAGAATCTTCTCTTGCTGTAGGGACCTCTACTGTATCTGGCCATTGAAGGTTCAGATGAGACCACATTTATGTGATTATAGAAATGGCCTCGGGGCTCTTTCCTGAAGATGATGAACAAACACAGGGTTTATTCACATAATGTGAAGTAGTGCACTCTCAACACAGAAGAGAATAGAATATAAAGAGAACTGTATAAAGGAACCCTATCTTTTAAAAAGAACTGAAAATATTTTCTTGTTTTTCTGAATACTGAGATTTATGGAAGGTTCAGGTGAGAAGAGATACGAGAAGTCATAAATTCAAAACCCTTCATTTTATAGATGAAAAATAAAGAATCCAATGAGGGGACATCATAACATAAATCTCAGTAGTTATTGGTCAGAGGGAGAACTGAGGTATCATAACCTACAGCTTTGCATTGGTTTCACTTATCATTCAGTTACAATATTTTCCCTTTCTAGGTGAGTGTTAAAACCATGAATAAATGCAGTGGGCAATAATAGACTATATATTCTTTGGGAGCAAATGAATGAAGTTACAAATAATGTTACCTCTATGAGGTGACTTTACTGGAAGAATAGAGAGTAGAGGACTTGAATTTTGTTAGATCATAAATGGAATGTCTGGTCTTTCAATGGTAAGCATCTAGGGAATATTTTATAAAACTGAGCTGATGCCCTACTGACACTATCTTTGTGTTTTCTCATAGCTTAGATTTAACTTGATTTTTTTTTTTTAGTCTATCCTAGCTTATCTGCAGGGACCTCAGTCTACCTGATTGACCTGGGCACTAATCCTCAGCTAACCTTTGTTATTCTTTACTGAACATTTCTGGACCTCTGGATATTTTCAATGATGGATTTCTACAACCATCTAAAAATTAGTAGCCTCACTTGACTTAGTATGAGCCCACTATAAATGAACCATATTCACAAAAATACATGATGATCATAACTTCCCTAGATCAACCTATAACTTACCAAGATACATTAGGCATTACAATTTGATCTATGCTGTTCCCACTGGGATATCTACTTAAGCATCCATCTCTGATCTCTAGCTTAATTTCTTTCTCTCCATGAGTGTCACTGAGGTTTTACTGTGGTCTACACATTCAAGGGTGCCAAATAGTGATGATACTGTGTGGAACTGTACCATAATAGCTGTATAATTCTTCCAAATAAAGTAATTTGCTCCTGAGGATGGGGAATTATTCCAACTCTAATGATTATCTTAATCATGTTCCTATCCTAGTAACTATATTCCATCACATTGTATCCATTTTTATGAAGAATTTCTGATAACATAATGAGCTCTATGGCAACAACTGTTATTTTCCTAATATCTAATCTCCTCTTGTTCCTTAATGAGAGGGCTCTCATTCATTAAAGATAACAACATGCCCAACTGAAAGACTACATTTTCTAGCTCCCACTGCATGATATCCATGTGCCTATATACTGGCCATTGAGATATAAGAGGATATGGTAGTCTGACTTCAGAGATGTTTCATAAAAGAGAATAGAAATGGATGTATGCTTCTGTTATTTTTGGAGTATAAAAGACATGCATGTTATATATACATATATACAAGTAAACTTCCAAAAAGCAAACACAGGAGAAACAGGGACAATTAGTGAGAGAATTTATCCCAAGAGAACAGAGTACAAGGCCATGCTTTGGGCAAGCCCAGGCAGTGTCTACTCAATCCCCATCAGGCTGTTACTAGGGGGAGCTAGTAACTGAGAATGTTTCCCAATCTCTCTTCTTCCGAGGGCATTTTTAATATGGTAACTCTCGGCACCACCCCCCTATCATGGTATGTTAAGTGCACTCTGCAGAGATAATTATCTCTTATAGGTCACTGTATCAGGAATTGTTTCCTGTTACCTTGTTAATTGAACTCTGATTCCTGACTACCACAAATTTATCTGTCATTGTTGGGGCTGCCCAATGCTAGACAGTTTTTCACATGAAGGAAAAAAGGAGCCACTTTTAACTTTCTCTTCTGTTACTAGTAACTATAGTTATTTTCTTACTGAATTTAACCCTTTGTCTGCTATTATTTTCATCAGGGCAAGTTACCATATTCAACCATCATCACAAGTATATAAAATTAACAACTGGTATTTATTGAAGTATAGTTGGTTTACAACGTTGTGTTAATTTTTGCTGTACAACAAAACTATTCAGTTATACATGTTATGCATTCTTTTTCATATTCCTTCCCATTATGATTTATCATAGGATACTGAATATAGTTCTCTGTGCTATACAGTTGGACTGGGTTGTTTTTCCATTCCGTGTATAATAGCTTACATCTGCTAACCCCAACCTCCCACTCTACCCCTCCTCCAAGCCCCTCCCCCTTGGCAACCACAAGTCGGTTCTCTCTTCTGTGAGTCTGTTTCTATTTCATAGATTGAATTAATTTGTGTCATTTTAGATTCCACATATAAGTGATAGCACATGTTATTTGTCTTTTTCTTTCTGACTTATTTCAGATGATAATCTCTAGGTCCATCCATGTTGCTGCTGATGGCATTATTTTCTTCTTTTTTACTTCTAAGTAGTATACCACATCTTCTTTAGACATTCATTTGTCAAGGGCATTTGGATTTTTTCTGTATCTTAGCTATTATGAATAATGCTGCTATGAACGTAGGGATTCATATATCTTTTGGGGTTAGAGTTTTGTCTGGATACATACCCAGGAGTGGTATTGCTGGATGTTATGATTGTTCTACTTTTAATTTTTTGAGGAACTTCCATACTGATTTTTCATAGTGGCTATACCAACTTAACATTCCCACCAACAGTGTAGGAGCATTCCCTTTTCTTCACACCCTCTCTGGCATTTATTATTTGTAGACCTTTTAAGGGTGGCCATTTTGACCGGTGTTGTGAAGTGGTACCCAGGTGTAGTTTTGATTTGCATTTCTCTAATATAAAAATAACAACTAGTTGGTCATAATTCCTGTGCATTTTTATTTTTTAATATTAAGGTTTAACATCCCAATACACATCTCTTCTTACCTTGATGAGCATCTCAACAAATGTACTAATCAATCTACTAAGTAATTAGTCTATTAGTAAAGATGTGGATTTATGTATAGTTAAAATAGAGAATGAAACAATATATAAATATCATTCGGCAAAATATTTTGCATATAATGGGGACTCATATTTCAATTTTAACTTATAAAGGGCAAAGAACATGTTATCAAGTCCCTGGTGTAATACAACTCTAGATGTTCATGTGATTTTTTGGTCTAGTTTTGCTTTAGGTCCAAGTAAACCCTTTATCATATATAGAAGGTGGAAAATTAATAGAAGAGAAGAAAATTATCAGTGATGGGGTAAATGTCAGGTGCTAAATGCTCTTACTGCATTAATATGTCCTTCTGATTTGGATATTTTCCTCACTGAGAGTAGATTATTATACTGAGATTGAGAGAGCAAATCACTGCTAAACTTTCATATATCTCAAATCTCAAGCCAGAATGAGAAAGCAGTTTTGTCTGATTTGAATTCTGTGTTCTTGTCTACTACTTCAGATTTACCATACAGAGGGGGGCTTGGGACATATTGCTTGGTCTAATGCTAGACAGGCACATTTTGGAGGGGACTGAGACCAAGAACTAGGCCTATACCCTGAGGTGGGACAGGAACCAGGAGGACAGCCATTAGTGCTGCCAGGAACATGATTTTATCATGCAGAGCCAAATACATGGAAGATGCTATTGGAGGAAGTCTTTTGTAGCAGGTAAAGTTCTCAGATGGCCACCATGATTGTCAGCCTCTGACATGAACCCTGAATAACCACCACCACCCCCAACCATCTTAAGTATGGGAAGAACCAGTTACTGATTCCAACCAATAGAATATTGTATGGGTAATAAGATTCCACCACCTTGGCTAGGTTACATCATGTAGCATTTGTGAGAGGATGTCACATCTATGATTGTATACACTATAGTGTATATTCTGTATATATTATACAGAGTCTCGTATAACGGGGCAAGAGAGTTTCCTTCTTGCCTTGAAGAATCCATCTGCTGCTCTCTGAACTGCCTATGGAGAGGACCATCAGACAGGGAAGTGCAGGTAGCTTCTAACATCTGAGGACTTAGTGCTATGTCCTCAGACATAAGAAATCAATTCTGCCTATAACCTGAATGAGCTTGGGAGCAAATATTTTGCCCAGTCAAGCTTCCAGGTGAGATTATAACCCAGTTTACAGCTTGATGGCAACCTTGTAAAATCTTGAGCAGATCATCTATCTCTTCATGCTCAAACTTCAGACTAACGAAAACCGTGAGCCAGTAAGAGTGGGCTGATCGAATCTAAGCTTGTAGTATTTTGTTACCTGACAATAGAAATCTGATACAACTAGTGAAGTAGTTGGTATAAAGGAAACTCAGTTCCAAGATAACATGACAGGGAGATGGTGATGGACAGAATTTCTTTCCTGGAAGGACAGGAGTAAAGAAGGCATAAAAAGAAATGACCCAAGAAAAATGTAGGGTTTGAGTTTTCTACACAGAAGCACAATATATGAGTATGGATTGAGAGTAAAGCAGTTCTCAAAATGAGCCAAACCTTTGTTCATTTAGAAATATTTACTTGGAAAAGGAAATGGCAACACACTCCAGTATTCTTGCCTGGGAAAGCCCAAGGACAGAGGATCCTAGCAGGTCATGGTCCATAGGGTCACAAAGAGTTGGACGCAACTTACTGACTCAACAGCAACAACAATGGCAATTCTAGCCAACATGTGAGAACAAAAAGTTGTAAGGAACTGGGGTTTGGGGCTGAAACAAAAATCCTGTTGTTGGCAGATGTGATTATCTATTTAGAGAAAACAAAATAGACTGCAGGTAATTTTTTAAAATGTATTGATGATATAACTAAGAATAAGTGAATTAAATATGAAGAAATTACCTAGAATGAGACAAAGAAGATGGAAAACGTAGAAAAGTGAAAATAAACTTCTTACTCCAGATCTATGATTGAGAAACTCTGGGGAAGGAGCATAGCTATCTGTATTTTCATAAACCCTACAAAAGGATTCTTATGTACTCTAGTGTTTGTGAATCACCAATAAAGACTAAAAGAGGTAAAAGATGACGTTTGACTTTAAAAAGCAATAGACTATTTTAGAAGTCTTAATCTGATTATTCTCACAATAATATGAAAAGAAAATAATATGCTCATTAAATATACCATTGAAACTATAAGCACACCTAAAACTTTATGTTAGGAGTTGTTATGGACTAAATGTTTGTGTCCCCAAAAATGTTTGTGGTGAAGACTTAATGTGATGGTATTGGGAGACTGGCCTTTAGAAGGTAATTAGATTATGGGAGTTGGGGTCCCAAGACACTGTTCATATCCTTATGAGACATGGAAGAGAGTCCTTCCTTCAACTTGTGAGGATAAAACAAAAAGATAGCCATCTTTAAACCAGGAGGACCAGGAGGACCTTCACCAATAACTTAACCTTGCTTCATGCTGATTTCCAGCCTCTAGAACTATAAGAATTGCATGTTTGTTGCTTAAGTCACCCAGTCCATGGTGTTTTTTTGTAGTAGTTCAGATTCCCTAGAATTAAAGATAACTGTATAGAAGAGGATTAAAAAGGGGGCCTATGAAGAAATATTTTCTCTTTGTTTTATTGGTCACAAATAAATTAGTCACAAAATGGTCACAAAATAATTAGATAATATATAAAGCAATCAATTTTTTAAATCTGTATAGAGTAAGGGGCATTTCATTTTATAATAAATCTTTCTGTTTTAAAATATCACTGTTCTCTTGGGACCTGAAATTTTTCTTCTGCAGATTTTTATTTGACATTGTAGTTAAAAATGTATATATTCTTTGACATGTGCCAGAATAACAGTGGATTGGAAACTTCCCAAACTGCAGGCATAATTAATGAATCCAGCTGATACAATATGTAAAGTCAAAAGAGTAGATGCTACTTAATACATGCCTGTCCAACAAAATGTCAGATTCACTTTGTTTCAGTACTTGCTTAATATCAAAGATTACAAGTGCATGACCTCTCAAGTAAGTTTTAAGTGCTGAGTTTTTACTTTTTCATATGTTGAATACTTCTTAGATTTTAAAGACAGACATTTTGAAAATATATTTAAAACCTTGAAATTGAGAGGAAAATGCAGCAATAAGATTGTGTTAGAAGGCAAAAACTAGACAAACACTTGCATCATTAAGTTCACAAAGCTACTTTTATAGAATTTATGTAAATTAATTTTAATGTTAAAAATTAGAAGACCTGCATTTGGAATTCTGTTTGTAGCAGTGGTATTTAAAATGTTAGAAACCTCGCTTTTCTGAAATATTACTTTATTCTGGAAAGCAAACATTTTACAATTTCCTTAGTGTAGACATCTTTTGAGAAAATAAAACTCTGATAATTTTGCTTGTGGGTTATTATGGACTGAATTATATTCCTCCCCCAAATTCATATGTTGAAGACTTAATCCCCACTGTGACTGTATTTAGGGATAGGACCTTTAGAGAGGTAATACAGTTTCAGTGAGGTCATAAGGATGAGGCCCTCATTCTATGGGTCTGCTGTCCTTGTAAGAAGAGGAAGAAACATCAGAGTTTACTCTTTTTGTAAACACAAATTAAAGACCATGAAAGAACACAGCACATAGTTGCCATCGACAAGTCCAAAAGAAAGGTCTTACGAGAAACAAACCCTTCTGGAAACTTTCTCTTGGACTTGTATTTTGTTATTGTAGCTGAGGCCAACTAATACATGTGATAGTACGTTAATATCTCTAAAACAATGTCTGGCACAACAAGGGGGTTAAAAAGATATTTGTCAATAAAGGAATAATTGTAGAGTTTTCAGTACTCAGATATCTTAACTTCACATCTCAAGGACTTATTTATTATCCATTGAACCTAGTCCAATGACATCAGATGAAACAATCTTGTGCTCTCTTATAAGCTCTGCACATTTGGTTTTCATACATGTGTAACTATGCATATGGAGCTATAAAGAGTAAATCCTTGTAGTATGAAATGCATTTATCTTGCTTTCAAAGTGTAAGTAAAATAAAAAAGGGTAAAAGAATCACCCTTCACGTGCATTGGGCTCTAACTTCAGGGTCTCAAGTGCAGCATTGTTCAAAGTACTGAAGTAGTTAAATAGGTGATCCCTGAGGACAAAACCCTGCTTTGCCCGTAGAAATATAGGAACTGGACAACACAATGATTTAATAGCCATTTAATGCCTTGGGTTTTATGCCAGAAGCACAGTTGTCAGTAACTTCCTCTCAAGAGCCCATTAGAACAGATTAGACCTCAGCCTCCACTTAATTGTAAGGAAGATAGAAAGCTTGTAGGAGCACCTGGATAGTAACTGAAATTTACTAAAAAGATTAAATATATCTGCCATATAGTCAATCTGAGGTTCCAAGTTTTTAGTGACTATTTATTGAATCTTTTATAGCCCCACCTGTTTCATCAGTCAAGGTTTGCTCCTGAAAATATTTCACGGATTTAATACAAGAAATTAGGTACTCACAAAATACTTCTAAGGGATATATTGTGAAAATTAGAAAGAAAAAAAAAATGCACTGAACTCAGAGAAGCAAGCAGTTGTATGATGTGCAAGGATACCACCAGATCCTGTCGTCCTAAAGCAGGTATTGCCTGGGAGGTTTGGGGGAGCTGCTGCAATGATCCAGTATATGGAATGCCCAAACCCAGTGTTCCAGGTGTACTAAGGATTCCACCACTCTCCCCGCTTCTAAAACTTGTGGCATTAAAGCTCTCACTGATGGAATGTAAACTAGAATCTCTTGGGAATACATTTTGGAAAATGTGCTCTTCAGACTTTCATACCAGTCTCTGAAACACACACACACACACAAGAGGATAGAAGCAAGTAGAGCACATTCCTGGTTGTTAAATAGAAAATACATCTGTGCATACGTGCAAGCATTTATGACTGACTCTATAACTGCTTGTGTTTCCATTTTGGCTTTAGCTTCCAGGAAATTCAGAAATTTCCCTCCTTTGTTTCTTAATCTTGTTTCTAATATTCTATGAATATTAATAAAACCTACTGTGGTTTGAAGAGTAGACACATTTGTAGTATTCAATTTCTTTTATATCTAAAATGCTATGACTATAATATTTTATCCTTGCCTTTGTCAATATTTAAAATTCTCATCTATGAAATGCAAAGGTTCAATTTTCATTACAGTTTCATGATTAATCTGCACTTACGTGCTGAAGAAAAGTATTCCCATTTGAAGGCAAGTCCTTGATGCCCATATCCCTGAAGTAAATGTTATAAAAACATAAATGGGAAATTAAATGCCCAATAAAATATTTATGACATTTGAATCCAGTTTATATTGCCCTTATTCTGAAGTTGCATTAGATTTTGGCTGATAATTATAGTATTTTATGAGTAAGCAGTAAAAGAAAGTAAAAATAGTAATCTTCCCTTTGTGAAATGTTACCCTTTTATATTTGGATTTTTTGAACAATTAATGTACAGTATGATATTTATGAGATATGCCCCAGATATATTTAATACAAAGTATGCTGAGTTATTTAAATATTAATTTTTACTGCAGTATTATTTAGAGTACAAAAATCTGAATGAAACCTAATTTTTTAATCAACAGGAATTTGTTTAGATGTATTACAGTTCAGTCTTATAATGGTATACCATGCAAGATTACACAGAATTAGGGAGATAGGTTTGTATGTGCTCACTCAGGAATATGTCTTACTGGGCCTTATATTCAGTTCTTTCTCCAAGGAATCCATGTTCTTTTAGAGGAACATATTGGGTTGGCTGAAAAGTTCCATAAGATGTTATGGGAAAACCTGAACAGACTTTTTGGTCAACCCACTGTTTGGAAAGCAAGACCTGAGCAGTATGTATGCTCATAGATACTGGAGCATGTCTAGTCCCAGGCCCTCTCAATGGAGAGAGCTGGGGAAGTAATGTATACACACACACACACACACACACACCTCAATTTAGTTATATTTTTATTTTGACTGAAAACTGTAAGTTCACACCAATATTTGTTTCCAGTGCAACCCAATAGAATCCATTCTTGTTTTCTTTTTTCATAATTGTACCTCCTCTCACAAAATACAAGGTCGCTGGCTCCTATTCTAAAATACTTCCTTGCTTAATCACTCCCCTTGTATATAATGAGTCTCCGTTTAGGAGCTCCCTGTCTTCTCTTATGTGTCCCTTATCTCCCTTCTGCTCTGACTTTCTGTCTGGGTTACTCGCACCACTGCCCCACTTAAGAGTTGTCCTTCTTCCGCTCTGAGGCTCCAACCTTCAGCTCTGAGCTGCCTCCTTAATTGTCCCAAGGAGGGTTCTCCTCACCTCACTCAGGCTCTGTCATCTCTCCTCCTATGGCCAAGCCTGGGGTTTGGCCAGAAGGAATGGACAGGATTCCTTTAAAAAACCCTTTGCACATAATTAGTTCTCCGTGCTTCCCCCAGCCTTTCCCCCTGGTTCCCATAAGGACCTTTTCTAACATCAGTAAATTCTCCTTTTAATATCATTGGATTCTCTCATGTCTGAAATCCCCTTCAAGGGAATATTTTCAGGATAGAAAGTCAAACCTTTATTTGTAGCTTTTTCCTGTTTTGCCCTGTCATTCTTCTCTGACTTGTTAGGAATGGAACATCCTAGTTGTCCTCAGTAGACAGACAATGGATAAAATAAAATTCTACGGGCAAGGAGAAAGAAAACTGTTAATATTTAAAGATCTAATTTTCCAACACTTTTAAGATTCAGTTCAGTTCAGTTGCTCAGTCGTGTCCGAATCTTTGTGACCCCATCACAGCACACCAGACCTACCTGTCCACCACCATTTCCTGGAGTTCACTGAGACTCACGTCCATCGAGTCGGTAATGCCATCCAGCCATCTCATCCTCTGTCGTCCCCTTCTCCTCCTGCCCCCAATCCCTCACAGCATCAGAGTCTTTTCCAGAGTCTTTTCTCTAATCTTCCCCATTCTGTTGTTTTCCTCTATTTCTTTGCATTGATCACTGAGGAAGGCTTTCTTATCTCTTCTTGCTATTCTTTGGAACTCTGCATCCAGATGCTTATATCTTTCCTTTTCTCCTTTGCTTTTAGCTTCTCTTCTTTTCACAGCTATTTGTAAGGCCTCCCCAGACAGCCATTTTGCTTTTTTGCATTTTTTTTCCATGGGGATGGTCTTGATCCCTGTCTCCTGTACAATGTCATGAAAAGTCTTTTCCATACTTTTAAGATTATTACTCTTTAAACCAATAATATATATGGTATAGGAATTATGACAATTTTATACATGGGGAAACTGACAGAGCTTCCTTACAGTGTATATACTTTGGAGCTTTGATTGACAGTCTGGACCACCTGATAAGACAGGCCTGGCTCCTTGCTATACACAATGCTTCCAGCTCTGGGTCTCCTCAGACTGCATATTACAGGTTCCAAATTCGTTCCTCAGAGTCCACTTCTTAAATGAACTCAATGCCGATGAGTTCCCTATTTACCTAAAGGAGCTGGAGTCATATATAATGTTCTTGTAACATTCTTGAGGAAGGAGTTTTACAAAAGAGATTGTTATATAAATATTCACTGAGATTACTAGTGTCCATAACTGAGACATTCTGAAGTGTGGCTTTATTAATGGAGTTGAGTAGTTACAACCCACAAGAAATCAGATTTCAGAAGCATTTCAGACATACTTGATTTTCCTAGGACATATCTGTCAGATTGGACATTTGGATTATGGCAATTAATGACAACTCACACTATTTATGAATGAAGGTATGAAACGATTTTCACTTTTTAATCCTATAACATGAGTTTAGGATCCCTATTGAGCCTCAGGAGTGCTCTCTATTTTTAGAGCTATTTAGATCTCATTTTAAAATATATTTCTCAAGCAAAGCAATGCACCATCTAATTCTCTGTTCATGTCTCAGCAAAAAAAAAAAAAACAGTTTTAAGTGTGGTCTCAGTTAAGTACATTAGATATTTTATCCACCTCATCTCCTAGAGTTCACGGTTAGTGCTGAGTTGTGGCCGACTTAACTCAGATGTAAAGCCAGAACTTCTGCATTTTTGCCTGACCTCCATGGTTAAACCTCACATGCTGCTCTCTCCAGAGTCCTCTCATGGCACTTAAAATGCTGTCTTTTACTAGATGAACGTAGAATTTACTTTTTATCTTGTTTTTTCATTTTTCACTCTTCATTTTTATCTTTGTAATAATGATCAATTTTTATTGAAGTACATAGTTGATTTACAGTGTGTTCATTTCTGCTGAAGGGTGAAGTAATTCTGTTATACACACACACATATATATACATACATATATACACATATGTATATATTTCTAATATTCTTTTCCATTATGGTTTATCATAGGATATTGACAGTAGATCTCTGTGCTGTACAGTAGGACCTTGTGTTTATCCATTCTGTATGCAAAAGCTTACATCTGCTAATCTCAATCTCCCACTCCATTTCTCTTCCAGCTTCCACCCCTTTAGCAACTATCAGTCTGTTCTACATGTCTGTGAGTCTATTTCTTTTTCATAGATAGGCTCACTTGTGTCATATTTTAGAGCCTACATATAGGAGATAGCATACTGTATTTGCCTTTTTCTTTCTGACTTCCTTCACTTAGTATAGTCTCTAGTTGCATCCATGTTGCTGCAAATGGCATTACTAAATTTTTGTGGCTGAGAAATATTCCATTGCATTTATGCACCATATCTTCTTTATCCATTTGTCTGCTTACAGACATTTAGGTTGTTTCCATGCCTTTGCTGTAGTAGGCAGTGCTGCTATGAGCATAGGGGTACATCTATCTTTTCAAATTATAGTTTTGTCTTGATATATGCCCAGGAATGGGATCCAGATCATATGGTAATTCTGTTTTTACTTTTCTGAGGACTCACCATACTGTTTTTCATGGTGGCTGTACCCACTTACATTCTCATCAACAAACATTAAGGGTTCTGTTTTCTCCACAACTTCTCCAGCATTTCTATTTGTAGACTTTTTAATGGTGGCCATTATGACCACTGCGAAGGTGGTACTGCATTGTAGCTTTGATTTGCATTTGTCTAATAATTAGCAATGGTGTGTATATTTTCATGTGCTTATTGGCCATCTGTATTCCTTCTTTGGATAAATGTCTGTTTAGGTCTTCTGCCATTTTTCAGTTGGGCTGCTCATTTTTTCATTGTTAGGAGCTGTTTGCATACTTCGGAAGTTAAGCCCTTGCCATCTGCATCATTTGCAAATGATTTTCTCCCACTCAGTAGGTTGTCTTTTCATTTTGTTAGTGGTTTCCTTTGCTGTACAAAACTTGTAAGTTTGATTAGGTCCCATTTGTTTAGTTTTGTTTTTATTTCTATTGCCTTGAAAGACAAGACATATCCTTGTCAGGGCATAGATCTATGTCCTCTTCACTTACTTTCTCTGAATGTTAACATGTTCCATTGTAACATCTTGTACACTTATCAAAACTAAGAAGTTAACATGTGCACAATACTATTAAATTACACATTTTATTCAGGTTTCTCTTTTTTTTTTCCACTAGTTTCTTTTTAGTTCCAAAATCCAATCCAGGACACCTGATGTATTAATTTTCTATGACTACCACAACCAAGTATGGTAAGCTGAGTGGTGTGAACAGCGGAAATTTGTTTCCTCAGAGTTCTGGAGGCCAGAAATTCAAGGTCAAGGTGTCGACAGTTGGTTGCTCCTGAGGCTTCTCTCCTTGACCTGCGGATGGCCATCTCCCCACTGTCATCATGTGATCTTTCCTCTGTGTGTGTCTGTCTAACCTCCTCTCCAAAGGGTTCCAATTTTACCAGACTCGGGCTCACCTTAATGACTTCATGTAATCTTAATTATGACTATAAAGATTCCATCACAAAAACCAGTCATATTCTGAGGGTTAGGACATCAACATATGAATTTTGTGGAGACACAATTAAACCTCAAATGTTATGTTTTATTTCATTATTTTATCTCCTTAATCTCATCTAATATGTGACAGTTTCTTAATATTTTTTCCTCAAAATTTTTGAAGGGCATTGGCCAAAGTATATACAATATACAAACTATCCCTAAATTTATGTGTCTTTGATATTTTCCCATAATCAGACTGGGACCAGTTGTCTCTGGAAAGAATATGACAGAGGTGACCAATTTGGCTGAGACAGGGTGATTTCCTGGGATGTTGGGTTTTGTTTCTAAAACTGGGACTGTCATAGGCAAACTTACAGTTTGAGGGCTTCAGTGAGCTGTTACAACATAGAGTTGGATGCAAGTTTGCATTTAATCTCAGATATCCCAATTCTAAAAGTATAGTAGCCTTTTGAGACATAAGAATGTTCCCAAGTGACTAAGACTGTTCTTAGAGTCTCACTCCCTTCACATTCAGAGTCACCCTCCTGTTGCCCCACTTTTTCTCTCTCTCTCTTCTTACATTTTCTTCCCCTCCTTACAAAACTGTTCTCCTTCATCCCAAGATATCCTTTCAAAACTAAAAATTTGGTTTATTATTCAGAAAAATCTATCCCTCCCCTGAAACTTGACTTGTTACATTCAAAGAGAATGTGTGGGCAAATAAGGATGATTGAGTAGTTTCAGTTGCATCTGAATAGAGGGATATAAATAAAGGCATCCACTGAGGAGGATAGAAAGCAAAGAAGAGAATTACAGGGAGAGAAAGAAAGGTTCATATGTGTAAAGGCTACAAATATTTGTATATGTTTATATTCAATATGTTTTTATATATATCTCTGTATGCGTATGTCAATATATTTAGAAAGCAAGGGAGAAGTAGAGAGAATGATCTTGGTTTCAGTCCTTACTTCGACACTTACATAGTCCGGCAAGTCATGAACTATTTTTGAACCTTGTTTCTTTATCTGTATAGTGGGTATAATAATATCTTCTTTATAGGATTATAGCAAATATTTAATATTGGTATATATTAGCTATTAATTATATGATACATAAAGTATAAGACATTTTTATAATATACATTTTTATTTTTAAAATCTCTGTTAAAAACTATAACCAAACCATCACATATCATCACTTCCCAGAGTCAAGGAGAAGTCCGTGCACAGTAATTCTTCAGTGCTTTCCTTCCCTGGTTTGTATTATACATGAAATAATGCTGTGGGCCAGATATATGAAAACATGAGAAAGGCCCAGGCTTTGGTTCTCTGAAATTCCCATTCCTTCTTATTACTTGGTTTCATGTAGAATGGTACATTGGATCTGGGAGTTTCCATAGCACTGACCGTCACAAATGTGCTCTCTGTTGACCTCAGATGATGTACTGGAGACCCAGGCTAAGAGCTGAACAAGTAGACACCCAGCAGCTTTCATTTGACTGATCCTGACTCCTGCGGGGTACTCTGCTGCCTCCATGCACCCACAAAATCCTGCCTGCCTTCTAACTTGAACACATTTTCTCAGATTGCATCCTCTCCCTCCACCATCAAAGCTTTCAACATCTGCCCACCATCCCCTGGAAAGTCATCCCAGTCCCTTCAGAGGACAGGATTCTGAAGATTCTACTCAAGGGAAAAAGGAAGTCTGGATCTCAAAAACAAAATGCCTGATGTTCTCTTAACAGGTGACTTTCACTTGCTATAAACACATATTTTGCTGATGAGTTTATAACAGCTCCGCCCAAGGTGACACAAATTAATTAACCTATGAATAATTTGCCCCCTTTTTTTAGTACTGTTATAAAGTAGGTATTTAATAAAATTTCAGTAGCTATTTCTTTCCAACTTTTGTTTACAAAGAATATCTGGAACCATTTCTGCTGCCTCTGAAAACTAATGAGCAGATACTTAGGAAAGAAAAAAATGCTCCCTGTACATCCATTTGTATAAACACATTTTTAGTAACCTTAATGGTTCTGATGGCAGTAATTAATGCAGTCACTTAAGGCGATCTTTTATTTAAAAGACTTTTCATTTCTATTCAAATTAACCACCATTCTAACAGAGTCGAAACAATTTTCCCGTTTTGGAACCCATCTTAGTGTAAATACTCAGAGGAGATTATTGACTTCTTGTTACTGCTGCTGCTAAATCGCTTCAGTCGTGTCCAACTCTCTGCGACCCCATAGATGGCAGCCCACCAGGCTCTGCCGTCCCTGGGATTCTCCAGGCAAGAGCGCTGGAGTGGGTTGTCATTGCCTTCTCACACACTGTTAATTCCCAGGTAGCTGAGATGCTGTCTGAGTTGGGAACTATGAAAGGAATAGTAGGAACAAGCGCAGGATTTAGAGAGTTTCAACACCAATCCCATCTCTGCTCTGATCGAACTCCTGACTGCTCTTCAAAGGTTCACTTACCTATTCGGCTGGAGCTTCCTTGGCATTCTTTCTCTTCTGTGAACTGCTAAAGCCTTTTGCTAGCTAACAAATTTTGTGGACATAATTCCCCCCTGCCTGGAATGTTGCACCCACTCTATCTCACATGGCTAAAGCATATGTAGACTTACAAATGTCTTCCTGAGAGAGGACTTTCATAGCCATCTTTGTAAGTGGGTGCCAGATCCCTGCTGTGTGCCATCATGGTCCATTCATATCCTTCATGACACTTGTCAACACCCACGCACATTTACACACACATTTGTTTATTTATTTATTTATTTATTTTGGGGGGGGGGTCTCAGAAAATTACTATAAGCAGTGAAGATTTGGGACGATTTCTATTTTATTAACCAATGTTACCAAATTGTTGAAGGAATAAATGTTGGTTACAATTTAAAAGACCATCATATAATTTTGCAAAGATCAGTTGTTTAGAACAATAAGGAAGGAATCTGAAATTTTGCTCCTCAATATTTATTACCCATATCACAACAGTCAGCTCTCTTACACAGATTATTATCACTTCAGACTTATCCTGGCTCAGAAGACAGCCATGCATTCTAGCTCCAGGGAGTATGGGATTGAAAGCACAATTTGAGTTATAAATTAAAACCAAGTAATTCCAATCTAAAATTGATTTCTAGATTCTGAAACAGCAAATATGCCTAATATTCATGGAGTAATTCTCTGAAATTAAAAATTTGAAAACATTTTAAAATGGATATGTTCTGAGATAGATATACAGAGTACAGTTCCACTATCAAATATATAATAATGATTTTAGAGAATGAAAAGTTATTGTTGAATTCTCCTAAGATCATAAATCATTAACCTTTAGATTTTTAGTGTTGGAAAGGACTTTAAAGATTATTAGAGATAAAGCATGAGAAATCTCACTGTAAATGTAAAATATTAAACGAATCATCATTTTTTCCATTCTTTGTGTAATTGTTATCACACACCCCAATCCAGCCAATTGTCTCTCTCACCAGTGTTATTTCCCATTGTCCTTTCACCATGATCTCTTTTCTTACCACCTTGAAATAGTTTTCTACACCAGAGCCTGAGTCATCTTTTTAAAGAAAGTCTGAACAGACTCCCCCTCTTCATGACTCTCTTAAGTGCATCATTGCACTTAAGTTAAAATCAAAACTCCATACCCTGCCTTAGACCCAATATGACCTGGCTTAGGCAGCTTGTCCCCTGTGATCATCGCCTTGCGCTCATCCTGCCTAACTCGGTTGCAGGCACTCTGACCTCTCTGTTCCTGCTCCAACATGTTAACCTGTCTCTCATCTCAGAGCCTCACATTTGCAGTTTCTTCTACTTGCATCATCCTTATCCAGGTCTTTGGGTGACTCCTTTTCAGTACTCGGTTCTATTTGGATACATGCAGGATCATCTCAAAGGTGTTTTTCCAGTGTCCCAATCTAAAATAGCTCTCTCCCCTGCTTTTCCACTCATCCACTCCTTATCCCCTTAGGTTTTTAAACCACAAGCTGAGTTTAGATTATTTAATTTCTTATTTGTTGTCTGTCTTCTTCACAGAACTCTAGCTCAAGAAAAGTAAGGACCTTGTCTGCTTGGTTTGCCATGGTGTCATGCTTTTAGAACTGCTCTCACACAGAGTAAGCGTTTGAGCATGCCAAGTCGCTTCAGTAGTGTCTGACTCTTTGTGACCCTGTAGGCTGTAGCCCGCCAGGCTCCTCTGTCCATGGGAATTCTTCAGGCAAGAATACTGGAGTGGGTTGTCATGCCCTCCTCCAGAGGATCTTCCTAACCCAGAGATCAAACTTGCCTCTTTCCATCTCCTGCATTAGCAGGCGGGTTCTTTACCGCTAGCACCACCTGAGAAGCCCAGCAAGCACTTAATAGATGTCTAAGAAAGGGAGAGCGGGAAGGAGTTTGAAAACACATGAACATGTGTACATGTGGGGGACGTCTGTGTGGAGAATTATCTCACCCGCTCTGTCCCCCCAGTCTCTCCACAAAGGAAAGACTCAGTCACCACTGTTTTCAAGGGGAAAGTGAGTGGGCTCACAGGATGAGGCAGTGTGTTTTTCCTCACCACACAGAAAACACTGTCATTGGCAAGACAAGGTTTTATCTCTCATGTTACATGGGCGGCGTTACTTAACTATTGACTCTCTCTTTGCTTTCTCTGTAATCAGACATCATGTTATCAAAGGACATATATACACATTTTACCTTTGCTCCGAGGAGCAGTAATTATTAATGTCATTTTATTAATGACAGACAAAATTCTGCAAACCAGCTCAGTATCACCTATGATTTTAAAGAAATCTTTGAACCAACCTAAATCCATTCTGAGCAACTATTACAGAATATTGAAAGCTTACACTGCTCTTTCTCTGCCAGAGGCCAACAGTTTTCATGGATGATTTGATGCTGGGAGCTATCTGTCAAGTTTTAAATAACGGAAAAATATGCCTCTGCTTCCTGAGATGGAAAGTGACAGACAAGGAAGTTGCCATTTGCCCCCAGGTTTAAGGGAAATGAGAGAGAAATTGTTACAATGACTTGGTGCTGTTGAGCAAATACGTCTAATCTCTGGAAAATAGGAAGCCTCGGGGGAGAATATAATAATATTGTTCTGCTTATTTTTGCCTCCTCCACAACAAACACTCAATTGTGATGCAGAGAAGCAGAACAGAAGCCCCAGTTAATCAAATCAAAGTGGCATGCCCAAAACAGAAAGGCAAATCCAGTCAAAGAAAACATCATAAAACAATGTACTAATTAGGACTGTAAGGATAGGAGGCAAAGTCATTACTTTTTACAAAACACTAAATTGGGTTTCATAAATTAGACTGTTGAAAGTTATTTTTAACATCTTCTGAATATAAAAGTAAAATATTATCCATTATAAAAAGAATAGAACATGTTGAAAATTGTATAAAATTCTCAACATCTTACCACACAGATATAACCATTCTTAATATTTTAATATTTCCTTCCACTAGCTTATATTGAGAACATTTTCTAAAGCAATCAATATTCTCTGAAAGCACAGTATTTAATAATTCAATATTGTCCATTTACTATTATAATTTAATTAAGCATTCTCCATAGCTGCATTTTGGGCTATCTTTCCATTGCTTTTATTTTTGTTATAGTCATGTATGTATGCATATCTGTAGGAAAAATATAGGAAGAAACACTGGGTATATAAATTTATTATTTGTTATAAAATTATAATTCAGTTTCATCCAATAACCTAATTCACTGTAATACTGGGAAAAATATCTGAGAGTATTTCAACTTTACAGGATTTAATAGAATTTCATCATTATATATATCATGATTTGTTTGACCATTTGACTTTATTATTTTCTATTTTAAATAAAGGCTGTAGTAAACATTCTCATATATAAACCGTCAAATAATTATCTGTATATAACTTCTATTATGAAATATTTCAGCCATAAAAGCTATCACATACACACGGCAATTCTTTCTGTGTGTGTGTGTATGTGGTTGGGTGGATGGTTATGCAGATATTCATGTTCGGTCCATTAGCTCTTATTTCCATTTTATTTTGTCCTCACTGAAGCATCATGTTTTGTCATTTTATTCACTGCTAACTTCTAGAACACTACCTAGTAAAAGGTAGACATGCAGTTAAAACTTGTTGAAATAATCAGTTAATAGTGGGTGTTTTCTTATTTTAAGAGATCTTTATTTAAACTTTCATAACATATACCATAAATACTATCCTAATTTCAACATATACTTTATATTTTGATAAACATCCATTTAAAATTTTATTCTGTATATATAGTCCAATTTGGTGTTTCCTCTTTGCTTTCATTCCTGGAAAATTCTTAGGTGTAAGGTAAGGTGAAGTCGCTCAGTCATGTCCGACTCTTTGCGACCCCATGGACTGTAACCTACTAGGCTTCTCCGTCCATGGGATTCTCCAGGAAAATTCTTGGTCAACTACATTTCTTGTAGGTCTTTCATGGTTTTATCTATTACATGTAACTCTTTATTTCATCAGTATTTTATTATAGTATGTTGTATGAGGTAAGAACCTATATTTCCCTTTTAAAAATTAGCCAATTTTCTAGCAACATTTCTTGAACAAAGTGAAGTTATAATGTAAAATGTCCTTCATTTCTATTCATATTTTTAAAATTTATGAGGTCGTTTCTGGCCTGTTATTATGTTTCTCTTCTCTCTATGCCTGCATAAACACAATAGGTTTAATAATTGTACCATTATAACATCTTTGATTTTATAATAAAATGGCCCTAATCTTTTCATATAGTTTTTTCTTCCAAACTGCTTTGGGCTATTGTCATTCATGTATTCTTCAAAATATTCCTGCTATGATTTTTATTTGATTGCATTATATTTATAAATGAAACTAGGAATTCCTGAGAAGTTTAAACTATGAAGTTTTCCCAGGAAGAGAAAAATTACATTCCCATTTTATTTAAATGTTCATTAATGCTATTTTATTTGGTAGTTCCCTTAGATTTATTTCAAGGTAATGTATATTTACATTAATATTGCACATTGAATCTTTAGCTTATTTTTCCTAGCCATATATTGTTTATAGGCTTGTAACTGAAATTGCTTATAGTATCATTCTGTTGATTCTTGAATTTTTTTCTGATTCTTGTGACGTTCCTTTGCCATATTTATGTCTATTTTATTTTCTTATTCTTATTGCTAGATAATATTTATATATGTCAGCTCAGTTAATAGTAATAATAGTGAAAGAGTGACCTTATTTTTCAAGGACGATGAATCTAATGTTTAATTGCTGTGTCTAATATTGACCACTGATTTTTCATTGTTAAGGATTTTTTTCCCCTTAATTAAAAAAATATTTTTTTCAGGAATATAAATTGAGTCATACCTGATTTCTTTTCTATGATGATTTTTTTATCATGATTACTAAATATGATAATATTAAAATAAATTTTAATTGTTGAAATAAACCTTATGCCATTATGGTAATTTTTATTATATGAGTATAATCCATTTTTGTGTTAGTCACTCAGTCATGCCTGACTCTTTGCGACCCCATGGACTGCAATCCACCAGGTTCCTCTGTCCATGAGATTTTCCAGGCAAGGATACTGGAGTGGGTTGCCATTTCCTTCTCCAGGGGATCTTCCCAACCCAGGGATTGAACCTGGGTCTCCTGCACTGCAGGCAAATTCTTTACTGACTGAGCTACAAGGGAAGACCTTGCAAGCATTTTATTTGGATTTTCTTTTTTGCATATTTATTTATAAGTGACATTGAAAATATCAGTTTCCCAAAGACAGTTCTGCCAAACATTAATGAGAGGTCAAATGTACTTAGGGAGAGGGAAAGATTTTGTGATCCAAACATTTATGGAAAACGTTTTATTTTAAAATGTATATTATATTATTTTCTAATTTTCTCAGTTGAATTCTTAATTTAAAATACATATTTCTTGTTTAATGTTGAATTTATCTAAGGTTATGCAGATACCACTGAGTCCAGCTTTGGCTGGTTTTAAATACTTTTTATGTCTTGTTTTCTATATTCTAAATTTTCTTTCACTGAAACTTTTATTTCCTCTTTGACACTTGTTATTTAGAAGAGTAGAATTATTTTTGTTTGCTTTTTTTTAACGTTTAAAAATGTTACTTTCCAACTGTTTATTTGTTCCAAAGCTTAAAAATAAAACTCTCTTAGAGAGAAAGAGTAGGAAAGTAGCTTTTTGTGTTTTTTTACTCTAATAGTGTTTTTACATTGGTATTTTCCTATTTAATAATTCTTACAGTTTTCAGTTCTGTACTATTTCTTTAAACAAGTTTTTTTTTCTTGACTTTCTTTATAACGTGTTTTCTCTTTTATTGACTCTCAGCCATTACCCTTAGTCTTTTATCTCATTTCTAACTGTAAATTTTCTTATCATTTGGATAATTTCTAAGGTGTAACAGTAGAACAAATCTCATTTTGAAGACAGTCATGACCTCAGTCTATTAAAAGCTGTATGTTTGGCCTTTGATTTTTCCTAAAAATTGCATCACAATGCTCCTGTTGAATTATTTGTGATTTCTCTGCCTTGACCACACAGAGGTTCCTCTCAGGCTTGTCTCTGCCCAATACTGGTTGGTGTGTGAGAAAGACTGAATGAATGCTTCTCTGTTTTTTCTATTAATCACATACATTCTACCTTAAGCCCCTTCTGGCTTCAGCAGCCACTGGATCTGGATTAGCAAAAGGAGGTGGAGACACCCAAAGTGGGACTTCCCTTATCTTGGTGTCAGGTTGTATCTGAATTGCATGAAGTATCTATTCAGTTCAGTTCAGTCGCTCAGTCGTGTCCAACTCTTTGCGACCCCATGAATCGCAGCACGCCAGGCCTCCCTGTCCATCACCAACTCCCAGAGTTCACTCAGACTCACATCCATCGAGCCAGTGATGCCATCTAGCTATCTCATCCTCTGTCTTCCCCTTCTCCTCCTGCCCCCAATCCCTCCCAGCGTCAGGGTCTTTTCCAATGAGTCAACTCTTCCCATGAGGTGGCCAAAGTATTGGAGTTTCAGCTTCATCATCAGTCCTTCCAATGAACATCCAGGACTTGTCTCCTTTAGGATAGACTGGTTGGATCTCCCTGCAGTCCAAGGGACTCTCAAAAGTCTTCTCCAACACCACAGTTCAAAGCATCAGTTCTTCGGTGCTCAGCCTTCTTCACAGTCCAACTCTCACATCCATACATGACCACAGGAAAACCATAGCCTTGACTAGACGGACCTTAGTTGGCAAAGTAATATCTCTGCTTTTGAATATGCTATCTAGGTTGGTCATAAATTTTCTTCCAAGGAGTAAGTATCTTTTAATTTCATGGCTTGCAATCACCATCTGCAGTGATTTTGGAGCCCAAAAAGATAAAGTCTAACACTGTTTCCACTGTTTCCCCATCTATTTCCCATGAAGTGATGGGACCGGATGCCATGATCTTCATTTTCTGAATGTTGAGCTTTAAGCCAAGTTTTTCACTCTCCACTTTCACTTTCATCAAGAGGCTTTTTTAGTTCCTCTTCACTTTGGCAAACATAAACACATTTATAATTTCCGTGGTGTGGTCCCTTGAAGTGGATGGACAGGACAGTGCTGCCACACACTAACTCTTGCTTTGTTGAAGCAGATGACCTGAGAATCACCATTTTGTACACATTCTTCACTGGATGAATAGAGTGGGTATGGCCATGGCAATGTGTATGGTCCTTCTGGCCTCTTTCCTGGCACTAATAGGAATGTTTGGGATGAGATATATTTAGGATAAGAAATAGCAATTTTGCTAAATATCTGATCACTGCACTTCATATATGAGAATTTCAAACAATGCACAAAATTGGGTGCAGCTCCCATTCATTAGTTTTATGCTTTGTCCTCATTTCTAGCACTAGTTATAGCCCATCTGGGTTGGTGAATTAGAGCCAGGATCATCCTCACTTAGGCTTGGACAGTCTACCCTATCTTGGACGCTTGGACTATGATTATCAGAAACGCTTCAAGGAATATGATGATAGAGGTTTAGGAAATAGAAGGTAACTCTTTAAGAACCGATTCAAAATCCAGTCCCATATAATTAGTTATCTGGGAACCCTTGGGTAAGTTTCTTAACATCTCTGTGCCTTTGTTTCCTCATCTTTAAAATGGGGATCATACTCATATCTGCTTCACAGGGTTATTATGAAGACTAAATAAGTTAATACATGTGAGAAACCTAGTGCCAGGCATATTCTCAATTCTTTATAATGGTGTGCTTTTATTTTATGTCACTCCCCCCAGGTTCCAAAGCTGATGGTAGTTTTTAAATTATTTCCATTAACACTCATTTTTTTGAGTGTGGATTGAGAAATATGAATATAGTCACCTATATAGAGTTTTCTCTAGGGCTTATGTCTTTTTATCCAGTTGTTTATATGAGCAAAATATTATGATTTTGATAGTTAAGATCCACCAAGGAGGCTGCTACAAAAAATAGAACTAATTCTGTGAGAGAACTCAGTATCTCTATCTATACACAGAAATATGCTAATGCCAAAAAGTTGTTAATGCATATATGAGTATGTATAATATTGAAACACTGACACAAGTCAAAGGTAGGTAAACATTTGAAACTCAATTAAATATATATATGATAAATATTTAAAAATCTTTGTGAAAATATGAACGTGTTTCATCCATATAATGGCTTGTATAACCATTAAAAATGTCATGTGTAAAGATACTTTACAAACTGAGGAAGTTATTAGAGACCATATGTGAAATCAATAAATCAGGATAAAATATTTTAAATATTAGATGCCTTCAACTTTTAAAATGACATATGGAATGTATATATTCAATTAAAAATACTATAAGGAAATATAATCAAATATTAATAGTGGCTACCTCCTGTGGTATTTCTTTCTTCTTATATATTTTATGTGTGAGCATGTAACAATTTTTCTAATCAAAAGTTAAAATTCAGCTTCATTAAAATGATTTATTTCTTATCAGATCTAAACCAATTACATTTATATTGCTAGGTCAAATAAGAAAATAAAAATTCAAGTGATATTAAAACTGTATATATTGGGTTGGCCAAAAGGTTATTGGGGTTTTCTGTTTGTTCCATCTTACATTTTGGCCAACCCAATAATAACCACTTCCAGGAATCAACTGAGTAATGTCTAAAATAAATTTTCAAAATGGCCATACTAAAAGGTAGAACCATGGTGATAGTAAAAACATCAGTGGTTGCTTAGGAGTGGGAGAGGAGGGAGGAATGAATAGGTATAGAACAGAGGATTTTCAGTGAAATCCTCTGTTTAATAAATACGATGATAGTGAATGTATGTGTCTGACTTTGTGCCATCCTTTGGACTGTTGCCCACCAGGTTCTTCAGTCCGTGGGATTTTCCAGGCAAGAATACTGGAGTAGGTTGTCATGTTCTTCTCTAGGTGACCTTCCTGACATGGGGACCAAACCCTTGTCTCCTGTGTCTCTTGCATTGCAGGCAGATTCTTTACCTGCTGAGCCAGATGGTGAATATATGTCATATATTTGTTGAAACCCATAGAATGTACAATACCAAGAGTGAGCCATGATATGAATTATGAAGACTGGGTGACTGTGATGTGTGCATGTAGGTTCTTCTGTTGTAAGCAATGTACTGCTCTGGTGGTTGATGAGGTGAAAGGCTATGAATTTGTGGGGACAGAAAGTATATGGGAAATCTCTGTACTTTCGTCTCAGTTTTGCTGTGAACCAAAAGCTGCTCTGAAAAAAAAAAAAAGGAAAAAAATAGCAAAAAATATAAAGTCATACTCATTGACCTAGCCATACAATTTCTTACAATGTGTAACAAAAAAATTATTCTTAACCAGTCAAGTTCATAAATATCCTTACTAGTCTTACAAAATTTTTAGTTATAGACCACCTTCTCCTACCAAAAAATGCACATACTAACCTATGGACAAGCATTACTTACAATTTTGAGTATATATAGAACTATGGCACTTGTTATGGACCTACAGTTTACTTTCAAAAGAAAGGAAGTATAATATATATTTTAATACTAATTGTAGAATTACTTATGGTAGTGAATGAATGGAGCAATTTAAATATCAAATAGTAACAGAATGTCTAAATAAGTCCTAATAGAACAAATTAGAATTCCTGTAGGCTTTAAATGTTTACAATGAATTACCATGGTTCAGTATGATATACTATTTTTAAGTTATAATAAACCATAGTAGGAAAATAAATCTGTGAAAAATGCATATATATATATATAGAAAATGAGAAGAAAATATGTAAAGACACTAGTAATTTTGGTCTTAGCATAGCTGAATCCATGCCATATTATTTCCTTATTTTTCACAAATTCAGTAACATTTTTAAAGAAAGCAAAGCAGAGATATTTATTATTTAAATCTTTCTGTTGTATAAATGTTTGTGGCATCATATGCCTGGCTCTTCTTTTTCACTGGAGAAAAGACACCCAGTGATGCTTATTCAGTTTTTTATTTTTTTTTAAGCTGGAATGCATGGACACTAAAGGACAAATTACTTTTTGAAAAATAAAAATTGCCATTTCTCATACTCTGTGCTATACAATAGTTTTCAGCTTTATTTGGATCCAAGGAAGACCACAACTCTTTATATCTGCATCAGACAGTTTAATTTTCAAAATGTCTACGTCTGTCTCTGTATCTGATTCAGTAGCTTCCTCTATGTTTACCTTAAAATGTGGGAGCATTCAGTGAAAGGTGTCAATGGGTGTTCATAGAAAATGAGAGGTTAATAGATAATAACTCCTTTTTATAATTCTGCCCATTTAATTTCCATCTGATTTGTGTGCAAATTTTCATAAGCTTTGTGTTAATTTAGAAGAAATAGCAAAGTGGACATTTTAGTATATTTAAAGGTTCACATTTAAGTACATGTGCATTTAAATATACTAAAAGTGAAAGTGTTAGTCGCTCAGTTGTGTCCAACTCTTTGTGACCCCCATAGATTGTAGCCCCCCATTGACTGTAGCCCAGGAGGCTCCTCTGTCCATGGGATTCTCCAGGCAAGAATACTGGAGTAAGTTGCCATTTCCTTCTCCAGGGGATCTTCTCAACCCAGGGATTGAATCCCAGTCTCCCACATTGCAGGCAGATTCTTTACCATCTGAACCACAAGGGAATATACTAAATGGGTATAATTAATGCCCAAGAAAAGTTCTAAAACATTAAATGTTATCATGCAAAGAAGAGTCCATTTATGGAGAATTACGAAAAAATCTTTTGATGCAAACTATTTAACCAATATTTCTCTGTATTATTTTAACCTTAGATTTGATTTTTACTCAGTATTTTATTTGAAATATTTACAAATATCGTTACTGGTTTCTGTCTTGGTCAGTTGTTTAAAGCATGATTATTTTGTTTTCACTTATTGTTCTGTTCTTTTATGGAATGGCTGATTTTGTCTTTCTCCTTCAAAAAAATGGAAAATACTGTTGTAAAAAACAATAGGTTGAAAATTTCATTAACAATATTAGGAAAATTAAAGGGCCCTGGGTATGTCTGTATATGAAAAGATATTGGTTAAAGTCATGAACCTTATTATCACATTTAAAATGTTCCTAGTTTATTCCCCCTAGTAACACAACTCAAAAGAACAAAGCTGTATTTTTTCTACGAAATCACATCAGTCTCTCATTTTAGCTGAAAAATTCCCTGTTTAATAAAAGAGAAGTGAGATAAGAGGAACATGCAGTAAGAATCTAACCTAAGGGAATCTAAGTGTCCAGCGTCATCAAAGGCTATTATGGGGATATGGTAGTCAAAGATTTCCTCCACAGATGAAAACTTATGTGAAGTCAAAGATTATGATTACATTGACTATTAAATTCATGTCTTCATTTTTAATAAGCAGTATGATTTATCTCCCTGGAAACAAAGTGCATGTAAGATGGAACTTTACTAGGATGTCAAGGGATGTACAGCTCATATGATTTCCCATAGCCTTCATATCCCACACAGTGGTGGACATCATTCTGAAATGTTTTCTTGGAAAAAGTCAAAGGAGACACATACATATGTACTCCTTGAAGCAAAATTATTATCACAGGCACAAAAAAGATCAGTTTTGGTAAATTTATTTTAAACAACTAAAAATATTCTGCTAAACATTTTACATGTATTCTCCATGTGACTTTCATCTTTTAAAATATGATTGTCAAATATTTAGAAGGGAATTCATTTTTTATTTAGATTTAATGTATTTAATCATATCCTTGAAAAAGTAAGAAAGAGCCAAGTAATTTCCTTTTAATTACCTTTAAAATATATACTTTGGCTACTGGAAACTGTATAGTGATTATAAGGTAAGTTTTCCATGCTCTTATTTCTTTCAGCTTGAACAAATGTGTCTATTCTCTAGACTTTTATTGGTAAAGACAAAATTCAAAAGCAGATTGTATAGAACAAAACTTTAAAGATAATCACTATTTTCTTGCTAAAAGTATTTCCTTAAAAAGACATCTGAGTTCAAGGTATTTCCTGTCACAGGAGTTTGTAGTTTCACATACATGGGTGACTTATGAAGGAAAAAAAATCTAAGGAAAAGGGATACAAAATTTAGTTTTAACACACCATGTGTACTATGCTGTATATGTGTGATTATTTAAGCCCTTACATTTATTTCAGAAAGAAAATTATCAATGTAAAATGTACCAAGGCTATGTGAGGGGTTTAGCAGAACTCTAAATACATTAAAAAGTTAAAAAATGGTGGAGTTTCCCCCTTCTTTTTCAATGTTGTAAACAACTACATCGAATCCATATAACTTTAAAAACCAACAGAGTTTAAAGAGATATATATTTTTTTGTTTCAAGTTTTCAAAATTCTGTATTGTTTTATAAAATACTTAGGAATTCAGATGTTGAGATCTCAATGAAAAGATACAATTATAGACGGAAAAATTGACGCTACTCAGGTTGCTGTTGGAAGAGGAAATAGAGACTGATTTGTCACGAACAGTGACTACAACCAACATTCTGTATGTAAACTCTGCATTTTTATGTTCTATTGTGTCCCCCAAAGACAGGATTATTTCCAACTATAATGTTAACATAAATTCTCTGAAATTCTCCAGAGAATTTATTCTCTATTAATTGGAGAGTTTATGTTAAGAAGTTTGAGAAGCAAATAATTAGAAATATCAGCAAATACCTTGTGTATCCAATGAGTGTGGGTCATGGATTCTGTGAGAGGAGAACAGCTTCCAGGTGTCATGCTTTCTCTGTAGAACCCTTTGCTCTGGCTTCAATAAAGGTTCACAACTTATAGTTTCTTTTAAAAAAATCTGCAGCAAATTCAGACTTAAAAGTCTGGGGCAATTTGATGTTCAGGTTTTGAAAGTCACCACTGAGCAACTTTCACTTGGCCATCCCTTCATTATTACTTGGCATACATAAATTTACTTTAAAAACACCCACAAGAGATCCTATTTCTCCATGGAAATTAAATGGAACATTGTACATGTCTTATTTACAAGCCAATATGCGATTCCAATAATTTTGGAGTCTTACAGCCATGATCTCTCCAAAGGGTGGTGTTGTCAAAGTCGCTCAGTTGTGTTCAACTCCTTGTGACCGTATGGACTGTATAATCCACAGAGTTCTCCAGGCCAGAATACTGGAGTGGGTAGCTGTTCCCTATTCCAGGGGATCGTCCCAATCCAGATGGCTAAAATGGTAAGGGTTGTGTTACCAGAAGACAAATAATGTAATGTCTGAGTTGTTGGAATGACTGCATAACATGCCATCCAGATGGAAATTCAAGATAAGCTAGATCATCCTTCTCATTTGAAGATGGGATCATGGAGATACTATTACGTATACATAAAGTAGAAGCTTTCACAATGTCATCTTCCAACATAAAGATTTTCTAATTCATTTTCAACAATAAGAATTATTTGTTATCACACCATTAACTCTTTCATAGGCAACAATACATGTGCCGTCAATACAGGTTTTTATGACAAAGGCATTAAAGTACCAGAAGCCAAGCATGTCTCGGTCTGGTCATCTCTACTAGTGTCTTCACTGGGTAATCAGCATTAACACGCAGCTTCCCCACCACCATTCTGCCCTCACCACAGCTCTTCACTAGAGTATAGTGGGTACTAGACATCAAAGATGCCTGTTTAGGCACCTTTGAGAGAACTAAATATTTAAAATTGTAAAAAATATATTTGAGCTTATACATCACAGGGCGAGTAATCATATATACCCATAGTTTATTCTTCATTTCTAAGAGATAATCTAGCAGACATTTTACTCCAGGGTCTTTTGAATTTTTTCCAACTCAAGGAAATTTCTGCTTACCTAAGAGGAAGAACCAGAAAATGCCCGTATTACCTAAACATTGCCAAGCTGGCTGATTTCTAAGGTTTTTATTTCATTGGCATTCCATGAGGCAATCACTTTAATGTCTGTCAATGAAACAAAAATAAAGCTACCAAAATAATCCAACACCTAAATGTAATACATGTATATTTTATACATACATATATGCTTATATACGTATGTGTGTAGTCACAGGAGGAAACAGATTATTATAAGAGAACAATGTTGATCTTAAGGAATGAATTTCTTCTTTTACCCTCACTATTTCTTTAAAAGGGAAAGAAAGAATAAAAGAGGAAGAGATAAAGCTTATTTAAAGGCCTCATTTCCCATGACACTGGGATGCATTTAAAATTGAGAACAGCTCAGAAACTTTGTGCTGGTCTTTCTTGGGTGAAGACTGAATTTGTGTAGACTAAAATACAAACATAGTATAGACATGCCCTCATTTAATAACACTGTACTGAATCTATACAATTGGATAATAATTTCAGAAGTACTCTTTATATATAAAATGTTTCCTGGATACCAAAAGCTCAAATAAAAACCCCACCCCTCCTGATGTGTTCCTAGGTATACTATGTACTCAGCTGGGAAATGTTTCATAGCACTTGTCTAAGGGAAATATTTTCTGGTTTACAGGGTTGGAATTAGAGGACTCACCATTTCCCCCCCGCTCACTCAGGGAGTCATGGTTTCCTGTAGCACCATACTGCAAGGTAAGTGTGAGTGACTGCTGTATACATCAAGCATATTCTGGTGGACAGCTGGTTACTGAAAGCCTTAGAAGCCCCACTCAACTCGTACCTGTCAGTGAGTCCAGAAGCCACTGGTCATTCTCTGGAAATCTACCTGGCCCTTCTGTTCTCTGGTAGGTCTGCTATGTTATGATCAAAACAAATTAACTGTGGAGTCCTGAAAAACTGCACCATTTCTCCTCTAGAGGACTTGGCTATCGATACTTGGAGATAATGTAAATCATTGGGGATTTTATCAATCTACAAATATGTAGTCCTTCACGCATAGCAAGGTAGATATTGGACAAGAGTGTAAACCATTGAACAATTAATATACACAAGAAAATTGGAGAAAATTTAGATGCCAATTCTCCAACATAACTTCCACTATTTCTCATTAGCATAAAATTGTTCATATATTTTAAACAGCATTCTATAGAAGTCACTGGCAAATCAGAATAACGTACACTTTATATAAAATAAGACAGGAAATGATTCAGAGTGAGAGAGTAATGAGTGACATTCATTCTCCAATAAATAATGAATTGCAACTTACTCAATTACCAAATCTCCAAATATCTATCCTCATAACAAATACAGGTAAAATGAAGCAAAATCAATAGTGTCTTGTAGAAGTAAACACTTCAGTGTAGGCGTGTGAGCTTGAAAGACAAGGTACTGACGTCTCCAGGTGTTGGCCACATTAGATCAGCTTTGAGAATCTTGATGCTTATCAGCACTTGTCTGCTGGTGCCCAAAGAGGTGCTTTTTGAGTCTGAACGCTTTTCATAGGAGAGTTTCATATTCCAAAAGGAGATAATGGTCACCTTCAGTGGCCATTTAATAATTTCTCTTTATGGAGGATTTCTGTCTCCACTATCGATTTTGACATAACTGTATCTCTAAACTTTACATCAGGCTGCTGGTGGACATGCTTGATGTTCATACCCTTTAGAATGCATGAGGCTGTTTATAATCACAGAATACATGGTTCTACTTTAACTAAATGAGGGTTGGATCAGGACTTCAGTTTGATTGACAACCTTTGATCGTCTTAGAGTAAATGATACATTAACTTCATACAGAACATACAACCTCCTAATTAGGTAGATTCTGTATGAATTCATTTAGATATGCAACAGGTAACATTTTAGTGAAAAACCCAAGACAAGCTTGACTTCAACAGACTTGAGAAGACTTCCAATGAGTTTGATAATTGTGAAAAATTTAAATATAATAACACATCGGGTAGGCAAATTATGGGGTTTTAATATACCTGTTAATTAAGACCATCTTTCTCAAAATTTCCCCAAAGATGATATTATTTCTAAATGAGAATTTAGATAATTGAGATATTAAAAACATATAATAATCTTTTGAGTCTAACAGTATTACCTCTATATTCAAAATAAACAATTAGTGACTACCACAAAGCATTTTGTTAAATATAAAATGTGTTTCTACCAAGATGTTTTCAACGTTTGAGACTTGAGTTTCCACTAAACAGTGTTAAGAACACAATGTTCTTTATTTTCCCTGTATGACATTATGTCTATTATCAAAGAATATTCTCAAAGAGCAATTTGCAATGTTTTTTAAGCAGAAACAGCTTAATCTTAAATAAGAACTATATATATTCAATATTTGATTCAGAAAGAGTTACATTCCTTTTCAAGGGAATGTGTATCTTCCACAAAGAAATTTTAATCAAAGTTTTCCCAAACTTCAGTAAAAGAAATCTTTTATATACTTTCAAATACTGTGCCTTTTTATTTAAAACAGTGTAAACATAACAACTCAACACCACCAATAATTGGAAAAAGACTTGGTTATGCAAACACTAATTTCCTTGATTGCCCCATGAAAAGAAGGGTAAATAAAACAGACAAATCTTCAGGAGAAGTTTCAGTTCACCTTAGCAGTGGTAAAAATATTGCTTTATTCCAAATGAACATACAGCACAATTTACTGTTCTTTGGGGGACTTCCTTTGAACTGAATAGGCTGGGCTTTGTGACTTCAACAATTTATTCTTTCCGTATTAACCACAGAAGCCAATGTCTTGGTCCACACATGGTAGACTCTCTATAAAATAAATAGTAATGAGGATGATGAGAAAGCAAAGGGTAACCATCAATTTGATCATTGGCTTGTATAAATAATTTAAGTACGTGTGACTCAGAATCAGTACACATCCCCAACTTGCCTTGTGACACTGATATCATTAATGAGCCAATAGTTGTTCCTCTCAAAAAGATTCACATCAGAAAATGGTCTAGACGTTGTCAAGAGTTTTGTAGGACCCCACCATGCAAGTGATCTTGATTTACTAACTGACCTTTCTACTTAATGGAAAAAATTTAAAGTGAACAGATCTACGAGGGAAATTTTTTTTCTTCTGAATATTAGATTCCCTGATGTTTCAGAACAAATTTTTAGCAAGCTGAATACACACACACATGCACACACATACGCACAATGAACATATGTGCATACAGCATACCGGTGCTCAAGTGAGCAGGCCCCCACAAACACACAAACACACACACACACACACACACACATATACACACAGGCACACACACTGAGAAATGCTCCTTTGGAGCCCCTAAACAATCTCAAAGAAAAACATTTCTATTAGCATGATTTTAAGTGACACGACATTTGTGATGTTTTTGTCTCTTTTTCTATAGCAATTTCCTACCTCCCTCTGAGATTCTGTGCCTTCAAATTTTGGAGGAAGCTGGCACATAAGAGTGGCTAAGATTGCCCCATGATGCCCTCTATCTTCTGTTCCTCTCCTTTCAGAGTCTTTGTGCCATTCTTCAAAAAGTAAGTAGAAAACATTACATTGGTTGACATGACATAACCTGTGATGAGGCTGTCGAGTGGATAGAGATTTTAGGGTTTGAGATTGGCAAGCCACATGGCAAGGGCCACCTGCTCACTGGCACATCCGCCCTCAGCATACATCTCTTCTCTTTGAAACTGGGTAACTGCCAGCACTTTTAATGAGGCCACTGGCACTGTGGGGCAGAGGGTCTGAATTGCCCACATCTACTAAGAGCCAAAGAGGACAGTGTTGGGACTAACTGAAATTGTATTCAGAATTCTACCCAAAAGCTTTAGTTGTAAGCTTTATCCCTCCTGAAACGTTTCTTTCCCTTTAAAAAAATATTTTGTTAAAAAACACTATGATATGAGGGCGATAGACTATTTGGTTTCTTCTAAGTAGATGCTCTTAAATTAATGCATATAAATAATTTGTATTTAATCTCCTCTCTTTCCTGTTGAGCAAAGCATAGAATGCACAGCTTTCTACATCTCGAGTCACTTGGTCAATGCAGGGTCTCTTTGTATTTCATTTCTTAAGACAAACTGTGCCTCTCGTTCTGATTTGGCTGTGGGACTCAGGGGAAGAAAGGCTGTGTTTTCACTCGCACTGTCCTCAGTCTCTACGCTGGCCAGTTCGTAGTCTTCTGACCGCCTGGCATCAGTCAGAATTCGAATCTGCTCCTGGACAGTTTCTAGCAATATTTTCACTTCTTGTTGTTCTGCTGTAAGACAATCGCTGACTGGAATACTCACATTGACAATATCAGCAGAGTAGGAGTTTTTGCACCATTTGATGCTTTTGACTTCAGAAACCCCTGGCATTTGCATGCAGGTTTCCTCTAGACCCACTGACGGGATGATGGGCACGGAACTGGCCCTTGGGGATGAGTATCCCATCAGGTCCTTTTGCTCCAAACTATTAAAATAGGAGTTTGTCTCTCTTGAAGGCAGTTGCATATTTATTGATGCATTTTGTTGGGTTGTTAAACCATTGGCTGAGTACCTGAAAAAGAAACAAAGTGTAACTTATTCTGCTCCCTGCCCCACAATATTCAGTCAACAAAGCACTTTCCACATGCATCATCTCACTGACTTCTCACAGCAACCCCATGAGACGGATACTATGTTCCCAGTTAAACAGAGAAGTAAACTGAAGCTCATAGAGGTGAAGTGACTTGCCCAAGGTCACACAGAAAATAAGTGACAGACTGAGACTCAAACCCAGATCTTCTTACTTTACGTCCAGGGATCTTTCAACACACCACAGCTGTATAGGCAGGTGGGATATAGTCTTCCTGACCTCTATCCTAGAATACAAAGTAAATGGGGATTGAGCAGGTAAGAGTGTGGCCCTTCCATAGCGACAAACAGGAAACCCATAATGGCATTACTCCACTCCATCAACCTGACCACCCTCTCAGCCCTGGTTTAGTCCTGTAGACTCCTTGTGGCTACCCTAGGTGGAGGCAATCAGGAAGCCCACTCTTCAGCATCAGAATACTACAGTCCTAAGTTTCTCTGCTTCACACTGACTTTAGGGAGACCAAGTCCAATTTCCAATGGACTGTTCTATAGGAACTCCCTCACTGCCAGTTTATAGAGCCTAAAAGATGGGATGAGAGGCATACAATTCCCCTGTCTGCCCAAGAAGAACATGCGGGAAGTTCCACAGGGCCTCAATCAAGTTAGTAATGTTCCTCACATGGTTTCAGGAGCCAAGTAAGGTAGTTTATGGGTGCGTGATGATGGCCTGTCCAGAATGCCATCATGACATTCCAAGTCATTTAATATACCAGAATCTAGCTGGCCCCCTTCTTGGTTGTTCAGAGTTGGTGAATTTTCCATTGTTTCTGAACTCTCTAAAGCCAAAGATTGGAGCCGAGATATGGTAGATTCACAGAAATGAACAGTAGTATTTATCCTATTTCTCAATTATTTTTACTTAATTTTAACCTTAAATTAAAATTTAAGCATAATCTAAACATTTTCACCCTCAGTATAATAAATCTCATTCTCCTCGTCTTACATTATAATGTAAATAAAAATCATGTTTATACACGGAAAGAATAATTGCAACAAAGTGTGTTGCATACTAAATAGAAGCCTTTATTGTAAAGACAAGCTAGGAGAAATTTAGAGATCTGTCTTTCTGCCAGACAGCACGAAAAATGAGGAATGGCTTTAGGTTGCAGTTCCATCCTCTCTCACTGTGCCCAACATGGAGTTGGCAATCAATACATTTTGATGGAATGGACACAGGACTACATGAACAGATCTTTAAGGTAAACACTCTCTTAATATCCTAGTTAACACAACAAGAGCTAACATTCACACAGAGCTTTCAAAAGGCACTTTCACCTCTAATTACTTTATTGATTTATATAACACTGTGTGGTTTATTATTATTACCATTTAATGGACGAAAAAACTGGACTAAGGAATACCCAAATGACTTGCCCCAAATTATACTCTTGGTAAGCAGCAGAGGAAGCAGTTAAAGCTATGTTGTCTTATTTTGTTACTATCAAGGCCTTAAATGAGTGGGCATCTCAAGGTGCATCCCAACCTTTTTGGGGATGTAAAATCTTTACCTGCAGAAACTATATAGGTACATAGAAGGAAATTCCCTAAGGGATCTTACTGTTTTCTCCTTAGTGTTATATGACTGAAAATCTGAACCTTTAAAGTTTCTGATCAATGAATCAATTTCAACAAGAAGGAAGGTGCCAACTTCAAGGCTTTTGTGTTCTCTTCTTAGCACCATTAATGTGTATGAAGGTAGAGAATGTCTGCTGTCAGATTCACCAATAGCACAGGGCCATGAAATTTTATTAGGATAAAATCATCTTTCACATGGATATCATCAGAGTAGATCCATGAGTAGAATCTAACAGGTTGAAAAGTAGTGATGACAGATGTCAATTTTTAATACCTGGATCTGAACATATTTGTAAAAATGATGGCTAAAGGTGTAATCATCTTATAGGATTTAGTCAACCGACACTTTAACAAGTCCACAATGTGACATGACTAAGAAGTAATCAAAGGCAATTCAAGCCAGACTTGGAGCTATCTTCCAATACGCCTGTGGGCTGCCCTGGGTGGCTCAGTGGTAAAGAATCCTCCTGCCAATGCAGGAGACCTGGGTTCCATCCCCGAGTCAGGAAGATCCCCTGGAGAAGGAAATGGCAACCCACTCCAGTATTCTTGCATGGAAAATCCCAAGGACAGAGGAGCCTGGCAGGCTATAGTCCATGGGGTCACAAAGAGTTGGGCACGAGTTAGTGACTAAAGAGCAGCTAATAGATGAGAAAGGACGTGTAGTTGACTTACGTGTCATCTCACAAGCCAGGTACGGGTCACACGCTGGCAACAACTGAAATCTAAAATGCTGCCCTAACATGAAGGTATACTTTAGACTATTAGAACTCTCCAAAAATGTGACTTTGTTTTGGATCAGAAAAGATTTCAAGTTCCACCACCATTACATTCTCTGGAGTCTTAGACAAACACGGAAGCCTCACTTTAATTCTCTCATTAATTAAAACTGTCAGGTTGTAATGCTGACCTGGGGGCTGCTCTGAGGACTTGCTGAAGTGATGCCTCTGCATGAATGAGTAGAGGCACACTGGTGGTCCTCCCTTTCTTCCTAGAGTTGCTGCAAGTGTTCTAGCACTGATCTTTGAGTAGGAGGGGACACTACTCTCCACAAGTTTAAGTAAGTTAAATTACTAGATGTGATTCTTGATTAGACGATACTCAGAATTCTACATTCCATCATAGTCAATGACTGTCACATTCTATCCATAAGCTCATCATTCATTGACTGTTAAGTACCAGTTTGGACTGCCCTTCTTCCAATGATCCCTCAGCAAAGTAAGCACATGTGCCATTTCCTTTGTAGCTATGTGAACAAAGCCTCCTTTTAAAGAGGGAAGATTTCAACAACTAGTCATTTCGTTTGATTCCCAGGAATTCAAGGGTCAGGCTAAGAAATATGTGTTTCCCCAGAGGACTCTAGGGCCCAGTTCTTGGTGCAAATGGCATTAGAATGAACAGACTAAATTGAAGGAATCTAATTTTCCCTCTGGAGCCATACAATTAGAGATTCCACATATATACGTTGCCATTCATGACAGATTTTTCCTCATGTTCCTTTCTTGGTTTAGTGGTTTATTGAGTCAGAAAGGTTGGTATTCAACGGTTCTTTTACATGGGATATCTCATCTTTGGGTTCACCGTTGAAATTCTTTTATCTTTCACGGAATCATCTCTAAACTTCATGAAGAATAACTGAATATAAAAGTTTGTGAAGTTGCTATTTAAGTGAGATGGATGATAAGTATGTTTCAGATCCCTTCTACTTTGAAGGTAGCAGTCTCTTGTGAGTCTAGCTCTTTCTGTTTAGTATATGAATCCATCAGTTTGATTTGCCTGACATAATGCAGTTCAGAGCTTTGTGAGCCACTAGCCATAGTCGACACCAACCCACTGATCAGGGGAAAGGCTCTTGAAGAAGCTCCTTTCCACCTGATTCCCTCCTCAGGCTTCACCAAGTCAGACACTGGGTTCAAGCTGGGCTGAAGTTAGTGCCAAGGAGAGACATCATATACACTGGCAGTCTAACTAGCAGACAGCACCCACGTGCTTAATAAACAAGCAGCAAATGGCTGACAGCTCTTATAAATTCATTCACTCCCCCTCCAGGCAAGGGCCAGTTTTGAAAAAGGCTTTTAGCTGTGAAATTCTATTACCAATTCCATTTCCAGTCCGGTGAGATGGTCAGTCCCCCAGGAGTGGGAAATAGCTGTTCTCGAGAACTGAGAATGAGATTGCTCCCTGAGACTCATTGGGCTGAGCACAGTGACTTAAGAGTCATCATTTATCAACACTGTGTGCGTATCACATTGGAAAATGCATGTGGCCAGCCAATTGAAGAGAATATGCCAAACCCAATGATGGTTGAACCAAAACAAAACTGCTACCAGGCAGGATAAGTGTTAAGTCCCCCAGGAGTTAGAAAGCAAAACAGTGCCTGAACATGCCCTGGAAATCTCTGGGCCCTTGGAGATTTGTGTATGTTTGGTTCAACCCTATGCCTGTCACAGAGCATCCTCTTACTCATACATATGGAACGATAGCCATGGTAGTACCCAGCAGAGGAAAGAAAGCATGGACTGGGTTCTCTGTCCACTCACAACATCTCTGAGCTTGATTTCAACTCACTCATTCTCATTCTAACATTCATCCCAGGGCAGTGGGGAGAAGGTTAGGGGAATACCTAAATAACAGACATTGTTAGTGATTTAAGAAGAAATATAATTATGAAACATAATTAACTATAGGCTAATGCAAGCCCCTTGTCCAGCCATAAGGCAAATAGAGATGCAAACTGCTTCTTGAAACTTGTATTATGTATTTTGGACAACTTAGCTATTATGTTGAATGTGTAAATCTCACCCCAGATCTGTACTGATATATTTTACAGTCCAATTGGAATTGCTTCACAATTACAAAATTGAGACACAGGCTATTTATTTATTATCTTCTAGCCTTCCTACAGAAATCTATTGCTGAGATTTGTCAGACACGGCACTGTTGCATGTATATCTTGCCCAGAGGGAAAGACAAAATAAAGAATCTGGGAGCTCAAACCTGCTTTGACTTTCAACTTGCTACAGACTGGGTAGAAAAATCACCCAGACCAAAGAAATGTAGCCTGGCTTATTCAGAGAGAGAAAAGAAAACTTGATGCAGCAGGAAACAGGCTTGAGTGAGGGAAGGGATTCTTAGACTTTCTGAAGTAAACCCTGATTACATTGCTCTTGAAATTAGTAGTAATACTTTTTAATAGTTCCCATGGAAATAAATACAAGTACCCCTTCTCTGCTTACTATGTGTCAGGCACAAGCTCTTAACACATGCCATTTCTTTTTAATCTGCCTGACAATCCTCAGGAAGGCTCGCACTATTTTGTTCAATTTATAGACTAGAAAACATAAGCTTAAATGATAAAACTTTCTCAAATTCAAACAAGTAGTAATCCAGGTTGTTGGTTTTGATAAGGGCTGCCATCTTTGGTTGGAGAGCTTATGTCAGTTGGGTAAGCGGTGTCTACAGTTCACTCTATACTCTACTCACCATTCTATGAGCCCCATGCAGGTCCACGTCCGCTCATAGCAGGGGCACTTTTTGCACTGCAAGGATGGGCAACAGCCACTGAGTCCGAAGCCCATTTTTCCACCCCTGCACTGTGAGTGAAACTAGAGATCTGAGTTCAGCTAGTTGTGCCTTGACAATATGCCGTCAGCATTGACTGAGACACGTTCAAGAATGCTCTATGGAGTAGATGCTACCTCTGTATTACCAGTAACTGCTTATGGTATTTTCCACGATAGTCATTAGAGAATTAAGTCTTTTTTTTCCCCCAAAACCTAAGGATGAAGGAATACTTTTTCCTCCTAAGAAATCCCTAGTTTTTAAAGTCAAAGACACATTCCCAGTTATTTTAGAAACTGCACTAAAACATAGTGTAGATATCTATATACTTCTTAATGTTACATTTCTTTTCCATCTAACATTTCCCTAATATCTACTTCCATTTTATCTATTCTTTATAGTTATTCTTTTGTGGAACAAAGATGGAAGCAAGCATAAATAGCCAATTGGTGATGGAAATCAGTGAATAAAACCCCAAAGAACATTAAAAACTCCATTTAAAGCTCTAGGAAACCCGCCCTAAATTCCATTGCTCTTAAGACCTACCCTTGGCAAGTTATCGTATCCTGGTCTGCGATCCTTGATTCCTCCAGTTGCTGATATGCTGGTCCCACAAGTCCACCCAGCCTACTTCGGGGTGATGGGGGTGTCCTTCTGAAGGCATTCCTATGGAGCATACCACTCCTTTGCCCTGGACTGCAGCAAGAGGAGAGGGTCCTGCTGGTGGAAAGAAAATCAACAAACAAATTGATCATAGCCATTTCCTCACAGGTGGCTGCTCAGATTCTTTAAGCACTGTATTTGCACCCCAGATCCTCAGAGTTCTAGGCCAGGTTCCATCCATGCCTGCAAGATATCGGCTAGGAGGGATTGAAAGTTGCTGAATCTATTTTATCTTTGGACAGACGAAGAAGAGATGTTCAGTTCCTCTGTTTCTTGCATTCCTGTCTGGAGCACAATGGATTAAAATAATGGCAGATTTCCAGCCTGAGAGGTGAGTTTAAAGAATGCTCCAGCTCCTGATTCTCATCCTCCCTTGTCATCCATGCTCCAGCAGGGCCTCTAATAGAAATAAACATGGTCTTGTTATTAAACAGTGATGAGAACTAAACCCAAGAAGCCTTAAGGGGAACATGTCAATGGGGTTAGTGGTCGAACAAACAAGCCTTATTTTAATTGCTGTTGTTTCCTTAAAATATATGTCATCTACTTTTCCAGTTCACAATCTCAAATTTTCATAAATCCTTAGAACCTAAATTATTTTTCTTTTGAGGTTTCTTTTTCCTAACATTTTTATTGAACTAAAGATTCTTTAAATTCTATAGTGTTTTACAGTTTTCAAAAGATTCACACAATTTTATATAATCCCATATCAACCCTTTGAGTTTACTTTTAATAAATGTCTGATCGTATATTTCATTTGATTCATACATCCAAATAGCCAAATAACCATATGTTATTTGAAGACTAAGGTCCGTCTAGTCAAGGCTTTGGTTTTTCCTGTAGTCAAGTATGGATGTGAGAGTTGGACTGTGAAGAAAGCTGAGTGCCGAAGAGCTGATGCTTTTGAACTGTGGTGTTGGAGAAGACTCTTGAGAGTCCCTTGGACTGCAAGGAGATCCAATCAGTCCATTCTGAAGGAGATCAACCCTGGGATTTCTTTGGAGGGAATGATACTAAAGCTGAAACTCCAGTACTTTGGCCACCTCATGCGAAGAGTTGACTCATTGGAAAAGACTCTGATGCTGGGAGGGATTGGGGGCAGGAAGAGAAGGTGACGACAGAGGATGAGATGGCTGGATGGCATCACTGACTCGATGGACATGAGTCTGAGTGAACTCCGGGAGTTGGTGATGGACAGGGAGGCCTGGCATGCTGCGATTCACGGGGTCGCAAAGAGTCGGACATGACTGAGCGACTGAACTGAACTGATCAGATGCTATTAAGGGGCAAATAGCATACATGGGATATACCTCAGGTAAGATCTCTACATAGATTATATTAAATAAAGAAGAACTAGACTCTCTACAGGAATCACTTACTAATTTGCCACATTACTAATTCCATCCATATCTATTCCTCTCTCCACGCTACTGAATTTACCCTACTACTGTGTGAACTGTAAGAACTCTGTTCCTGTGTAAACATTCCCTGAAATGCCTGTAAGATAATTTAGAATGTTTGTGTTACATTCTCATTTAACTTTGAAAATAGCAATAAAACCATACACAGAGCAAAAACATTTTCAAAATTTCAATATGCCATCAAGTTCTAAAGGAACCAATTCTCCCAAAGGAATTTTACCCATATTACTACATTACATGGAGTTCCATGACATTTCCCCCCACCAACATTACTGTTATTTCCACTTAATAAATATAAAACCTCTCCTAAGTTATTAATATTTAGGGTCAGGATTTGAAAACCTGACATATGAGTGCTAGTAGCCACTTTCCTGGGTTTGGCTAGGGAAAGCAACCACACTTTAGAACTTCATATTTGTCAAGCCTATCCCTAACTTCCTGAGTTTGTGCAGATACCAGATTATACCTAGCATGGTTATTACAATTTCATTCTTCAGCATAATATTTCTAATGTGTTGAATCCTAAAATGCTTAACAAGGGACATCTAGCTAGGTCACTAAGCCAGCAAGTTTAAGGAGCTCCATAATAACTGATTCGTTTCTCTGCCTTCCAGTTTCTATATACACTGTCCAGTGGCAAATATGAAGTTCACAGAGCACTCAGGCTTGGATGCTAGAATTAGCTGCATTGGGTCTGTATGTTACTAGCAGCATAATGCTGGGGATAGTACTTGTGCCAGTCAGAGTCCTGGAGGGAAATAAATGGCACCAGAAATTGGATCATTTGGGAAGATTTTGCTCTTTAGAAATGTATGTTCACTGTTTGAGGGGAGAAAAAAAGAAAAACACACAACAGGATACTATCGTATGATGACAATGGGAAGCTGTTACCATCCTTGTTACTGAATGGACAGGGAGGAAGGAGCAGTTACCTGACTGAGGAGAGAAAATGGTTGTAAGCAGAGGCCACCTGGCAGGTGCTGTGGTCCCCAGAAGAGGGGCTGTAGCTAAGGCCACCAGGCAGGGAGGGAAGGGAAAGAGTGCTAGGACCTCACTGGACCTGCCCTTCCCTCACTTGCCTGTGCATCACAGTGAAACAACAGAAGTCCAAAGGCAAGAGAAGGTGCTGCCCGTTTTAGTGCACAAGGCAGGGCAGAAAAAGGTAAAGCCTAGACATGGTGCATGTTTTGAGGCATTTTCATAGTATTGCTGTGGGGATTAAAGAGCTCAAATATGTAGTGTTTAGCAGGAAATCTGGCACTTGGTAGGTGCCAGCACAATAAGTTCCCCAATTCCTCTGCCCAAACTGACAACTCAAAGGCTCATACTAATCACTGAAAACCCTGGAATTATTTTACCTTAAAAAAACCTATATATGTCCTGGCTATAAATGAGTTATATTGCCAAAATTAATGCACTAAATATGATATGACATAATAGATGGCTTCTTTAAAATAAAGGAGGGGGGGGGAGTGTTGGGACTAAACATGAGAAATAATGGCTTTGAATTAATAGCTTTTGTTTCATAAATGAGTTATCCAAATGAGTCAGATTTGCAGTACACCAAAAGAAATGAATTATTCATAGCTAGCCAAAATGGCACAACAACAGAGTCTACAGGTATGAACTAGTAACCCACCTTAAAAACCAGTTCTATACCTATTGATCAATCCACTATTCAAGCTTTATAACCCAGTGGCATTCAGGAAGTTATGGAGCAGTTTGCGGGATGTATAAATCAGTGACTAGGTTATCAATCACAAAAACGTTTAAGTTTACTGCGTGTTTTACAAAACAAAAGCTATGATATATTGGACTGTAATTTACAAAGTTCTAAAAGCACTTTATAAATCAACCCTTGCCCGTCTATCAGGACACAATGCATGCCAACAAATACTGCAGAGTCATTGAACCAAACAAAAAAGAAGGTCTCTCTCTTAGAGAGTTCCTTATTTGACCTGTGAGCGATTCCTAGAAGCCATGGTAGAAACCAAGTTTAGGAGGGGGTGTATCAACAGACAAAAATAGGGATAGGGTTATTGCAGGTCAAATACATTAGAAGCTGTCATTCTTTATCCTATCAACTTTAAAACATGTATGACAAAATATGATACTTAATATTATACTTTATTTTACTTGACTGTATGAAATACTGCTTTAATATGGATTACAATCTGCAGAGGGAAATACGCTTTTGGGAAAAAAAAATTCTTCTAAAAGGCTGATGATTTTGTATCTAATTTCTTAATTGAAGAACATCCATTAAGTCCAGTGAACTTAAAATGCTCTTTCATAGGGAAATATTTGTAAATTCCCCTACTGATATAAATCAAAAGTTATACTCAGTAGCTAAAGCAGTTATCCAGTGGCCAAACATATTTCATCCTGTGTCGAAAATATTTAACCCCTTTTTTTAAACTTAGCAAACCCTTAATATCTCAGTCTCTACTCATGTAGATTAAGAATAAAAATCACCATTGAGTACCAATGATTAGTATCCAGAGTGACATGAAAATCCCATACTAAATGTGGTCAGCATCAGCAAAATCTTTTGGGGGGACTCCTTCAGAGGTGATAGAGAAGTTAGCTTCTTTGAATAATGCATACTTCTCTCACAATCGTTTCCAAAATGTGGTTCAGATATGTGAAAACCAAGGGTCAACAACATTTTTCTTTCATTGCTGGAAACAACTTCTTTTTTTTAACCTTTTCCATTTAAAAAAATATTTATTCTCTTCATAATTTAAGAATTGTTTTTAACACTGTGCTTTCCTACTAAGAAAAGAAAGCTTAAATCTTTGGACAACTTCCACAAAGATGGACAATGTATTTTTGGATGTACATAAACATAATGTCTGTTCTAGCAGGTCTCAACTGTTGTTGGCACCTTAGAACAAGGCTTTCAATTTTTGAGTTCCAGATTCCTTATGTGTAAACATAGCATGTGACTAGAAGATGCTGAGAATGTGCTCAGCCTCAGAATGCTATAAAACTGAAAACTTTTACAAGATAACTTTATTTTTGGCTTTCTTCCCCAAATAGCCAATTTTATGGTTAGAATGTGAAAAAAAAAAAAAAAAAAAAAGTCCCACTCCACTGATAATGGAAGATCTAATAAACCAAGAGAAGATTTAGCAGGATTCTTCCCCCATGAGAACTATGTGTGAAGATCTGGAACATGTGCTATCAGCTGCCTAGGGAAGAATGAGTCATTAAATCTGCAGTGATAAGGCAGGCTAGGAAAAACCATGTTTTTAATGATTTTTCAGATAGCAGTTGTTTAATTCACTGGTCTGCGTCTGCAGCCCTGATGGGTATTGTTAATAAGTCCCTTTAGGCTTCTTCAAGTTACACTGTTGCCTACTGGTCTCTCGGCCTGCTATAAGCTTCCTGAGCATCCACTCCACGGGCAGCGAGAGGAGGAGCAAGAATGATCACCTCTCCTGAAAAATGTTGCTGTTCCTTGGCATGTGCCGTCCAGCATTACACACTGTGTCAACACACCCATTCCCACCATGATTTAGCTACCTGTACCTGTGGTGTTTGACAGACTGGCTTCCTCTGTCGGGAGAAGGGACCTCTGGGAATGACTGGGGGCCGGCAAAACTTGACTCCATCATTTTCTCCAGTGCAGTCACAGGATGCCTTTCCACCTTTGAATACTGTGGGAAATCACATGCAAAGAGTTGAGCTAGAGAGGAGAAGTTATGAGAGGAGGGCCTCTGACAGTATAGCTGGATATCAAAAAGTTACTGGAACTTACCAGTAACTTTTCCACTGGGCACTGGATCAGGAGAATGATAAAGACATCATTTTCATCCCCTTTCTCACAATGCTCTCAACCTTTCGCTCCCAAAACTCTCTGTGATTAGATGAGGTCCATTCCACAGGGCTTTACACATTAGAATCCTATCTTTTCATTTCAATTTTTACCCATGGCACACTATGCCTTTAAGCCAAAACCACCAGTAGTTTTTTAATTATAGTTGATATAGAATATTATTTAAGTTAATAAAAGGATTTTTTAATTCAATGTACATTTTATCAAAAAATTAACTTGTTCTATTACTAAAAATAGGGATTCAATAAATGCTGACTTATTCAATAAATGCTGACTAAATGAGTGAAGTTCACAACAGAAGTTCTTCATAATTCTGAGAATTACAAAAGATGATTTAGAGTGTCTGCCCGCCACTCTCCAGCGTTTCCCTTTCATCCTGTTGCCAGGTAATTACCATGTCTAATAAAAGAAGTGTGCAAACAGTTTATTCTTTATAGTTATTAACCGTTGGTTTCACCTTTGAGATATCACAAGGCACAGTAGCCTAGAGGAAGCCATATAGTGGTGGCACATTAAGGAAAGCTTTGCCCCTAGAGAAATATGGCTTAGCATCTCAACCAGGCAGCAGCTGTCAAGTCTAACATTCCCTGGGCACTGGCACTTGAACAAGCAACAAGGAATAGCAGGCTTCTTTTCTGGAAGCTCCAATGGAAACTATGTTGAGAAATGACATTTTTTGAATGCTAATAACCAAAGAAGAGATTTTGAAATCCAGATATTCCCATGTAAATGTAGAATTTCACATAAAAAGTATATATCTGCAGAATACATATATGAAAAGGTACATAACTGAACTCATGTAAAGAGAGGAAAATCAGAATAGGGCATGTTAAATTTCAGGAGTACATCCTAAACAGAAACATTCAAGAAAAATAAGATTTGTTGCTAACTTGCTGGGGTACAGATTAGCAAAATGTCCCAAAATTTTAATCACCCTACTCTTAGATGGAGACTAATACTTCTAGGGGTTCCCATAATTAACTGTAAAAGTTCAAAATGATATAATCACCAGAGCATGTCATCGGTCTAATTGTTAATAACATATCAGAAAACAGACACTAAAGAGAAGCAATTGGAAACAAGAGAAATAGCTGCAAATGAATACTATACAGTCATTGAAGAGAATAAAATCAAGGTACAAGAAGTATGCATAATATGAATTCACTTGCATAAATGAGGGAAATGTAGTAAACAGATATATATCTAAGTGTATGTATGTGTTTATATATGAACATATTTAGTTTTGTGTGTGTATATACATATGTATAGATTTTGTATGTACTTGCCAAAGCCTTTGACTGTGTGGATCACAAACTCTGGAAAATTCTTAAAGAGATGTGAATACCAGACCACCTAACCTGACTCTTGAGACATCTGTATGCAGGTCAGGAAGGAACAGTTAGAACTGGACATGGAACAACAGACTGGTTCCAAATAGGGAAAAGAGTACATCAAGGCTGTATATTATCACCCTGCTTATTCAACTTATAAGCAGAGTTCATCACAAGAAATGCTGGGTTGGAGGAAGCACAAGCTAGAATCAAGATTACTAAGAGAAATATCAATAGCCTCAGATATGCAGACGACACCACCCTTTTGGCAGAAAGTGAAGAAGAACTAAAGAGCCTGTTGATGAAAGTGAAAGAGGAGAGTGACAAAGTTGGCCTAAAGCTCAACATTCAGAAAACTAAGATCATGGCATCTTGTCCCATCATTTCATGTCAAATAGATGGGGAAACAATGAAAACAGTGACAGACTTTATTTTTTTGAACTACCAAATCACTGCAGATGGTGACCGCGGCCCTGAAATCAAAAGACGCTTACTCCTTGGAAGGAAAGTTATGACCAACCTAGACAGCATATTAAAAAGCAGAGATATTACTTTGCCAGCAAAGGTCTGCCTAGTCAAGGCTATGGTTTTTCTAGTAGTCATGTATGGACGTGAGAGTTGGACTATATAGAAAGCTGAGCACTGAAGAATCGATGCTTTTGAACTGTGGTGTTGGAGAAGACTCTTAAGAGTCCCTTGGACTGCAAGGAGATTCAACCAGTCCATCCTAAAGGAAATCAATCCTGAATATTCATTGGAAGGACTGATGCTGAAGCTGAAACTCCAATACTTTGGCCACCTCATGTGAAGAGCTAACTCATTTGAAAAGACCCTGATGCTGGGAAAGATTGTAGGCAGGTGGAGAAGGGGACGACAGAGGATGAGATGATTGGATGGCATCACCAACTCAATAGACATGAGTTTGAGTAAACTAGGAGTTGGTGATGGACAGGGAGGCCTGGTGTGCTGCAGTCCATGGGGTCACAAAGAGTCAGACACAACTGAGCAGCTGAAATGACCTGACTGATACATGTGTTTCTGTGTGTGCACACAACCACATAGGATACAGATGGGGGGGAAAAACCAAACTATTAAGGTGTTATCCTTGGGAAAAACTATATTGGTGGGTATGGGCTATGAAAACTAGGAAAATTGTCAAGGTTATATAACTTTATGTTGAAAATCTCTATTTTTAAGTACTCCAAAACCACATGTTAATAATGACCACATCTTGAATCAAAATATGAATTCTACAAAATGGGCTTAAGAGAAGCTATTAAGAGTTCTTGCAAAACTGTTGAGCTGACATAGAACAAAAAGAAGATACAGAGATAAGGTGGAAAAGGTGGTTGTTTTCAGCAACCCCAAAATTACAAAAATACAAAATATGACGGAAGTACTTTCACATGTACTTCTTTGCTGACTAATTAAAGTTGTTTATCATAAATCATCCATGGAAAATTGAACTGAATCAATATGCTATTGAAAGGTAAATAACATCCTGAATTTCTACCTGATTTTCAAATTCTATAAAAGATCTAATAGGAATTTTTTTCTCCCAATTTCTAAAAAATTGCTTTATAAGACAAACTCAGGTGCCGAGAAGGCTCAGCTATAGACGGAGGTGAAAGTATCCGGAGACATCTGTGGCAAACTGAAAGGGGTAACTTCTGTGCTGTTTCTGTAGAGGGCTGTCAGTAGAGCCCTCTGTAGAGAGCCAGTGTTTCTAGCAAGGTCAAGAGTTTCTAGAGAACTTTCCAAATCATTAAAAGTTAGCAGCCTGTTCCTTTTTTTAAAATACAATTTATGTCAATCCTAATTCAAGTTTGGGGCTGTTAGTTCAGAGCCTCTGCCTAGATTGAGACTTTTGATGATGAGAGCTGGAGGGCCTTATTCAAAATCTGGCCAAAAAAGAAAAAAAAGGTTTGAACAGAATCCACCTCTTACTTGTTCTCCTTATTCATAACATTCATAATAGATATTAAGTTTTACATCTTTTCTTTCAAATGCTTAGATTGCTGTTGTACTATACAGTTGCTTCCAATGATACTATTTTGGTCCATTAACACAAATTTGCCTCCAAAATTTATTACTGTGGCTCTTTCTCTTGTAGCCTTTTTGTGAATCATTTTCATTTCAGTGGCTGCATTTAGCCTAAGATGCAGGTTTCAATTGCTGGTATCCCTATCCAAGGTTGGTTGAGACAAGAGGGAACACAAAAAACCTAATAACTTGGCAATCATTCAAACTAATATTCCATATATATTGGTTGAGATGAATTTATAGACAGATTCCGTTTTTCAGTTCTAACAAAGAGTTTAAAAATCGTCATTCCTGTCCTTAAAATAAGAAAGAAAGAAAAAAAAAAAGCTGAACACACAAAATCAATGCCTATTCTTATATCCATCAGAGTGCAAGGTAAAACAGCATTCTAAAATCTGGACAGAGAAATTCATGCAGAGAATCAGTCAAGATCAGCTTAAGACAGGCTGGGACATGGATCCTTCACTGCCTGTTGCTTGAGGTGATGTAGCAACACAAATGATCTAAGGGACTAAAAATAACTGCATGCATGGGCAGTTGGGGCAAATTACGAATAAGATATAAAACACCAAAACCCAATGTCCACTTCTGAGACGCCCAGAATAAAAGCAGGATACCACGCATGATCCCTGCACGAGCACCATCAAGGGGATGGGCAGAGCACCTAAGCTCACCCCTGGACCCACTCCCTGCCCTTACCCCATGTAAGGAGCCAGCTCACCCCACCTCAGGCAGTGAGCAAGGGAACCTGTCACTCCCTCCTGCGGTAGCACAAATCCTCATAAAACACTGTCTGAATCTCCTCTGGCCTCTTACAATTTCTATTGATTAAAGAGGCCAAGAATCCTTGTCAGACATCAGCCTAAAAGGCCAAGCTAGCTGCATTAATGAGAGCTTTCAATTAGGGAAGGATACAAAATTAAATATTTTTGCTGACTCTAATATGAATTCCATGTACTATATGTTCATGCCACCATTTGGAAGGAAAGAGAAAGCTTGACTGATAGAAATTCTCTCATAAAACATACAGATATTATTCTGGCTCTTTTAGAAGCAGTGCAACTCCTGACCCAGGTGGCAGTCATCAACTGTAGGGGCCATTAGGGATGGACCTAATGTGAGCCAAGGGAACACCAAAGCTGATCACAGACTGCAAAAAGGCAGCCCAACTTCAGGAACCTGAACAAGGTATGGCTCTAGTGACTGGCCCCCTGACCTCCCTAGCCTTCCCCAGTATTCCCCACAGGAACAGGAAAATGCTGAGAAATGGGGCTGTGAGAAGGGAAACACAGACTGGTATAGAAAGAAGGATAACATTCTGACCCCTGAGGCCGAACGATGAAAACTCAATAAGAGCTTACACGATGCCACCCACTTTAAGAGGGATGCACTATGGGGCTTGATGCCAAAGACTCTTTTAGGAAAGGGGTTTAAAAGAACTAATACAAGTAATCCTTTCTATGATTTATGTGCCTGTTATAACTCACAGACCCATCTAATCCCCTCTTCGTTACTCAGGCCAATTCAATACCAATGGACATACCCAGGTAAAGACTGGGCAGTTAGATTTCATCCAAATGCCCCCACAATCAGGATATAAGTAGCTTTTGGCATTTGCTATTACTTTCACAGGATGGGTTGAAGCTTTCCCCACCTGTTCTGAAAAGGCTGTTGAAGTCTGTAAGTTCCTTTTGAAAGAAAGAATCCCTTAGTGTGGATTTCCAAAGTCCCTCTGGAGAAGGGACTCTCTTTTATGGCCAGAATTACACATGAGCTTACCGTGGCCCTAGGAATAGCCAAGAAGATACATACCTCTTGCACCCCTAGTCTTCAGGGAAGGTGGAGAAAATGAACCATACATTAAAGAAAACCTTAGCAAAGCTCTGCCAAGAGAATCATGAATGCTGGAACAACTAGCTTTCTATGGCACTCCTCCCGGTCCAGGTAGTCCTCAGGAGTGGTCTGAAGCTTAGCCCATTTGCAGTTGCCTATGACAGGCCTTTTCTTACTACTGACATTCTTCTAGATGATGAGGTGAGACAGACCTGAGATACATTAGTAATCGAGGACCAGTTCAGAAGCAATCCAGGACTGTGCCCACAAGGCACAGCCAGCTCCCACTAAAAATATAATGGAAGGGGGCAGTTTCTTCACAAATTAACCACGAGGACCAAGTTCTTCTTAAAACCTGAGAAAGAGGGGTCCCCTGAAGACCAATTATTGCCAAAATGGAAGGGCCCCTATAAAGGAATCGAAGCAACTCCAGCTGCATCAAACTGCAAGGGATATAGCTATTGACAGTTGGGTACATTTGTCCAACCTAAAGCTTTTGCCTCCAAAGACCAGGCCGGTTACAAAAGCAGAACAACCCATCTGTGAGCCAGTGAAAAATCTGAGATAAACCCACCCAAAAGACAGGCACCATCTACAGCTAAGAAAAACTGCTGGTTTGCCTTCTGTGTGCCATTCTTGCCACTGTACTCTGGTTTGCTCAGCCCCTCTTGCCAGGGAAGCAGCTCTCTGTGCTTGGTTTAAGGGAAATGCTCCACCACAGGAAAGCTCCTCCTATCGACTGTCCATATTACTAGTCCTGCTAACTAGGGAAGAATGGCAAGAAACTCATTTGTCAGGATGGCCTATAAATGGATTGATAATGTCCACTTCATATAGTGCACTATAGGGCTAGAAGAATGTTTATCTATAACAGGATCACTCTGGCTCACCACCAAACCCAAAGAGCACTAGGAAGGATCTTCGCAGGGCAGGGCTGGTGATATTCTGGCAGCTCCAAGGGAAGGCTTTTCCTGTCATGAAATGACACTGAAAAATCTCACCATACAGCTTGATTATATGATGAAAAAGACAGAGCAGGCCTTGACAGGACTTAAGACCTCTCTTGCTTCTTTTGACTACTGTGGTCCTTGACAGTCATCTGGCCCTAGATTACCTCCAGAACAAGGTAGAGCTTGTGTAATAACTAATACTTTCCGCACCTGGACCAATGCTACAGGACAGGTAGAAGTTTGCATTAAGGGAATAATGGGAATCCCTTGGTGGTCCAGTGGTAAGAACTCCATGCCTCCACTGCCATGGCCCTCGGGTTCAATCCCTGACCAGGGAACTAAAATCCCACAAGCTGTCTTGTACGCATCCAAACAAAGGAAGTATACACCCAAGCAGAATGGCTTCACAACTTTGGCAAGGATGATATTGCCTCCACTGTCTGGTCAACAGTGGAGCCATTATCATCTAGGCTATTTAGTGTCTGTTGTTATTCTCATTCTTGTCCCTTGTTTGTTTAACCTTTCCATTAAGCTTCTATCTTCTAGGCTCCAACAGTTTCAAGTAAGGGTCATGATGTCTCAGAGAATTCAACCCATTCTAGTGGAGGGTATCCCAGGCCCCTAGAGGTCTTTGGAACAGTCAGCAAAGGAATTATATGCCTCTCGGGTAGACGAGGGTCTGTGGCCCCTTTCCAACAGGAAGAAGTTTCAGAGGAGACCTTCAGCCTCTTAACGCTTAAGAAAAAGAGCTGTAGAATCACTCAAGGCAGGAAATAAGACTGGCTGGGTCCTGGGACACTTTGCTGAAGTATTTGAACCTGGACAAACATTTCCTCCAGCAACAAAATACAGAGAATCTAAAAGGGACTAAAAATAACTACATACATGCAAACCACTTCAGCATTCATGCCTTGAAACCTCATGAACAGTATGAAAAGGCAAAAAGATATGACACTGAAAGATTAACCTCCCCACCACACACACACACACACACACACACACACACACACACACACACACATACACACACACCACACGTTAGTAGATGTCCAATATGCTACTGGAGAAGACCAGAGAAATAGCTCCAGAAAGAATGAAGAGGATGAGCCACAGCAGAAGTGATGACCAGTTTTGAATGTGTCTGGTGGTGAAAATAAAGTCCAGTCCAATATGGAAATAAAGTTCCATATTGCATAGGAACCTGGGCTGTTAGGTCCAAGAATCAAGGTAAATTATTTAGGAAGTGGTCAAACAGGAGATGGCAAGAGTGAAAACTGACATTTTAGAAATCAGTGAATTAAAATGGACCAGAATGGATGAACTGAATACAAATTACCATTTCATCTACAACTGTGCACAAGAATCCTGTAGAAGAAATGTAGTAGCCCTCATAGACAACAAAACAGTCTGAAATGCAGTACTTGGGTGCAATCTCAAAAATGACAGAATGATCTTGATTCATTTCCAAGGTCAACCATTCATCATCACAGTAATCCAAGTCTATGGCCCAACCACAAATGCTGAAGAAGCTGAACAGCTCTATGAAGACCCACAAGACCTTCTAGAACTAAAACCAAAAAAGATGTCCTTTTCATCATAGGGGACTGAAATGAAAAAGTAGGAAGTCAAGGGATACCTGGAATAACAGGCAAGTTTGGCCTTAGAGCACAAAATGAAGCAGGGCAAAGGCTAACAGAGTTTTCCCAAGAGAACTCACAGATCATTGCAAATACCCTCTTGCAATGACACCAGAGATGACTCTATACATGGACATCACAGATGGTCAATACCAAAATCAGATTGATTATATTCCTTGCAGCTGAAAATGGAGAAGCTCTATATTGTCAGAAAAAAAAAAAAAAACAAAAAAAAAAAACAAAAACAAGACTGGGAGCTAACTGTGGCTCAAATCATGAGCTCCTTATTGTGAAATTCAGACAAATTAAAGAAGATAAGGAAAACCATTAGGCCATTCAAGTATGACCTAAATCAAATCCTTATGATTATACAGTAGAAATGACAAATAGATTGAAGGAATTAGATCTAGAGTGCCTAAAGAACTGTGGACAAAGGTCCATAACACTGTACAGGAGACGGTAACCAAAACCATCCCCAAGGAAAAGAAATGCAACAAGGCAAAATGGTTGCCTGAGGAGGACTTACAAATAGCTAAGAAAAGAAGAGAAGTGAAAGGTAAAAAAAAAAAGAAAAAAAAAAGGGTGGAAGGGTACCCATCTGAATCCCAAGTTCCAAGAATAGCAAGGAAACATAAGAAAGCCTTCTGAAGTGAACAATGCAAAGAAATTGAGGAGAACAATAGAATGGGAAAGACTAGAGATCTCTTCAAGAAAATTAGAGATACCAAGCAAACATTTGATGTGAAAAGAGCACAATAAAGGACAGAAATAGTAAGGACCTAACAGAAGCAGAAGAGGTGGCAAGAATACACAGAAGAACTGTACAAAAAAGGTCTTAATGACCAGATAACCACAATGGTGTGGTCACTTACCTAGAGTCACACATCTTAGAGTATAAAGTCAAGTGGGTCTTAGGAAGCATTACTACAAACAAAGCTAGTGGAGATGATGGAATTCCAATTAAGCTACTTCAAATCCTAAAAGAAGATGCTTTGAAAAGTGCTACACTCAATATGTCAGCAAATTTGGGAAACTCAGCAGTGGTCACAGGACTGGAAAAGGTCTGTTTTCATGCAGTTCCCAAAGGGCAATGCCAAAGAATGTTCAAACTGCCTCAAAATTGCACTCATTTCATATGCTAACAAAGTCATACTCAAAATCCTTCAGGCTAGGCTTCAACCGTACATGAACCAACAACTTCCAGATGCACAAGCTGGATTTAGAAAAGGCAGAGGAACCAGAGATCAAATTGCCAACATCCATTTGAAAAAGCAAACGGATTCCAGAAACATATCTATTTCTGCTCACTGACTATGCTAAAGACTTTGACTGTGTGAATCACAACTTTGGATAATTCTTAAAGAGATAGTAATACCAGACCACCTGACCTGCCTCCTGAGAAACCTGTTTTTGGGTCAAGAAGCAACAGTTAGAACTGGATATGGAACAACAGACTGGTTCCAAATTGGGAAAGGAGTACGTCAAGGTTGTATATCGTCACCTTGCTTATTTAAAATATGTGCAGAGTACATCATGTGAAAAGTACATCATGTGAAATGTCAGGCTGGATGCTCACAAGCTGGAATCAAGATTGCTGAGAAAAATATCAATAACCTCAGATATGCAGAGGACAGCACCATTCTGCCAGAAAGCAAAGAAGAACTTGAGAGCGTTTTGATGAAGGTGAAAGAGGAGAGTGAAAAGGCTGGCTTAAAACTCAACATTCAAGAAACTAAGATCATGGCATCTGGTCCCATCACTTCATGGCAAATAGATGGGGAAATGGAAACAGTGACAGATTTTATTTTCTTGGGCTTCAAAATCACTGTGGATGGTGGCAGCAGCCATGAAGTTATAAAAGACACTTGCTTCTTGGGAGAAAATCTATGACAAAACTAGACAGTGTATGAAAAAGCAGAGATGTCACTTTGCCAACAAATGTCCATATAATCAAAGCAATGCTTTTTCCAGTAGTCATGTACCAATGTGAGAGATGGACCACAAAGAAGGCTGAGCACTGAAGAACTGATGCTTTTGAACTGTGGTACTGGAGAAGACTCTTGAGAGTCCTTGGGCAGGAAGCCAGTCAAACCAGTCAATCCTAAAGGAAATCAACCCTGAATATTCATTGGAAGGTCTGTTGCTGAAGTTCTAATACTTTAGCCACTTGAAGGGAAGAACTGACTCATTGGGAAAGACCCTGCTGCTGGAAAGATTGAAGGCAGGAGGGTAAGAGAGAGACAGAAGATGAAATATTTGGATAGTATCATTGACTCAACGGACATGAGTTTGGGTAAACTCTGGGAGAGAGTGAAGGACATGGTGTGCAGCAGGCCATGGGGTTGCAAAGAGTCCGACACAACTGAGCTACTGAACAACAACATTGCAGATTTGGAGCAAATTAGGAACAACCACATAGAAAAACACCAAAACCCCACTGCTGCTTCTGAGATGCCCAGGATAACAGCAGGATACTAGGCTTGAGCCCTGCACACAGCAGCACCAAGTGCCCACCTAAGCCACCCTTCTGGCCTGACCCTGGACCCACCCCATACTTGCCCCATGTGAGGAACCAGTTCACCCCTGTCCCCTCCCCCTCAGGGGGTGAGCTAGGGAAGCCAAGAACTCTGATTAGTAATAAGCTTACCTGTGGGAGAATCTGCCAGAAACATTAACTGAGTAGGGACACTTAAGTGCAATTTTAATAATTTTTGGAAACTTGCATGTAGACTAGAGGGAAAGTAAAAATTATCTGAGGGCTGAAGTTAGGGACTGCTCTCATGCTTTTATGAGTTCAGTCTCCAGGACTAAACCAGATTCTCACAACAAAGAACCAAAAAGAAAAAAAACAAAACCTCATATCTCTGATGAGAAAAGGAGAAAATAACCATTCAGAAATGTGTGCAGAGTGCTCCCCATTATAAACTGTCTACTTTTCTGTGAAAAGAGACTCGACCAGAGCCTGATCTCACCTACAGGAAGATCGTTTTCCTCAAGAAATGATTGAAGGTGAAAAGACAAACCATTTGCAGTAGAGTTCCAAATAATTTATGTGGATACTCTGCCTTCACAAGGGTGAGCACAACTTTCCAATCCTTAAGTGTAGTCTACACATGATTGCTGCCTTCCAAACAGAACTCTGTAGAAAGTGAGGGGCAAGAAGGATTAACATCACAGTGGAAATGTCTGACATTTACCACTGCATATGACAAAAGAAATCGTCAACAGTGACGAATTGGGACTTCACTGATGGCACAGTGGTTGGGAATCCACCTTCCAATGCAGGGGATACAGGTTCGATCCCTGGTCAGGGAACTAAGATTCCACATAACATGGGGCAACTAAGCCTGTAAGCTGTAACTATTGAGCCCAAGCCCACATGCCACAATGAGAGATCCTGCATGTCATCACTAAGACCCGGAACAGCCAAATAAATATGGAAATATTTTTAAAGTGACAAATCATATTGATAGTATGCACTTTTGATAGGATGTGAAGAAATTGGCACTTTACCTTATTGTCTTTCTCACAAAACCTCATAATTCCAATCTAATCTTGAGAAAAACATTGAAAATATTCCAGTAAAGGAGCATCCTAAAAAATACTTGGCTTAAAAGCTATCAACCTCATTAAAATAAGAGAACTCTAACAAACTGTTACAGCCAAGAGGAAGTTAAAGATATGACAAGTAAATGTAATACGGTGTCCTGCACTGGGTCTTGGAACAGAAACAGCAATTAAGTAAAACTACGGACTTGTGGATAACCATGGATTTGAGATAATAATATACATAGTATGAGTTCATTAGTTGAACACATGTCCCACATCAATGTACAATGTTAATAATAGGGGAACTGGGGTACAGCGTATATTGAAAATTTCTCTACTAACTTTTCAACTTTTCAGTACATCTAAAACCATCCTAAAAAATAAAGTCCACTTAATTTTTTTTAATTTAAGCAAAATCTACACAGCAATAATAATAATAATAATAGTAATTTAGAGACAAAGGCAGTTTTCATTTTTCCTTTAGTTTCCTGAGTAGCTCAGCTGTAGGCAAGGTGTAAAACCCACTTAGTCAGCCAGAGTCTGCACAACTCTCCTTAAGGGCAGCTTAACTGACCAGGATGATCGCCTTTGACGTTTTATACTTGTACCTACAGCATTTGTTATATGGTTCCTTCCAAAATGTATACAGTTCCTCCCTGAGAGGAGTTAAAATGGGCAAAATTTTATCTCATTCATCTGATGGTGTCCCCAGTGAAGTTCAAGTGCCCAGGCCAGCAGCGTGCCTGGCTCTCCAATCTTAACTTTTCTATACAATGTTATAAAATATGGCAGTTGATTCTCTGTTTTGTTCCCTGTACTTAGATATTGACTTCCTGTGTATATATGTATGCTTTGTTAAAACTCCATTTGTACAAATGTACAAAATGTCTCTTTAATCATGAAAGAGAAGATGGCAAAGACCAGTCTCTGATCCTTTCAGCATGAACTCAACTGGTTTTCTTTCAGAAGCCCACTTAGACAGCAGGCAGTACCATATTTCTCGGGGAAGCACCCATCCTGACTGGCTTCTCTGAAAGCCTTCCTTGTGGAGATGCCGCCGGGTGCTAAGGATGCCCGCCGCTGTTTGCACCATCACCTGTCTTGCTCCTAGCATGCTGTTAGTGGTGACCTGAAATGGACAGGCCTGTCAGCTGAAGTAGAAACACATCAGAAGTCGAGGAAGATACGCTGTTTCCAGGTCTGTCCCCTTCAAGCAGTTGGAGTTAGAAGGTTAAGTGAAAGTGGTGTCTGTGTTGGAAAGCAATGTTGACAGCACTGATAATCGCCTGGTCTGTGATCCCAGGCAACAAAGACAGGAAGGAGGATATCGTTAAATGGTTTCTGCAGTTTTCAAGGTCTTGTCTCCACCTTGCTCTCAGCTCACCTAGGTCTGTATCAAAAAGTTCTTTATTGCAAACCTGACTTGTGAGCCCAGAAGATGGTGAGAGTGAGTGGTTATGACATGTTTTAGAGCGAGGTTTCATCTGGATCTCTAAATGTGAGTAATTAAAAACAACTTGACAGTCATGGTTATTTTAAGAATGTTCGCACCATGCACCAGAGCTGGAAGAACTGCAACAACTGCTGTCAAACGCTAACACATTTCGCTGAAGAGGAATAATAGAGCTAGACATCATTCCAGACACCCGGCACAGCGAGCGTGCCTCCCGACCCCCGTCACCCACCCTCCACCATCTTGCCTCATCCAGATGCCTGGTTCAACCAGGGAAACTGAGAGCGCTTAGATCTTCCTCCTGCCAGGCTATCTTCCGCTGCTGCCTTCTGTAAGTTCTAATAGCTCTGTTCACTATTGGCCGTCGGCCTTGGCACATTTGTTTGTGGCATTCTTCGATTAATATCTATCACCTACAGTCATCAGGAAGCTCCTTGAAAGTAGGAACACTGTCATTTTCGGTCACCATTATATCCCTGGTCCTTATGAAATGTTTAATACATATTTGAATCCACAGGTGATTTATTAAGAATCTACAGCAAATCTGTATCTTAGAATTTGATATTAAATAAGAGATCAGGTTTTATACTAAAACTGTTGAAAATTAGCTTCAATTCACAGTTCAAAGAAATCACCTCTTCTGACCAACTCCTATCAAACTATCTGATGCACTTCAACTCAGTCTCAAGACTCAGTGTAAATGCCACCTACTTCAGGGAAGGGTTTGCAGATTCCTCTGTTCAATTTTAGATGCCCTGTTCCATTACTTGATACTAATTTGACTTAATGTATCCACATTATCAAAAAAAGTGATGCTTACATATTTGTTTCTACCAATGGCCCATGTCAGTCATTTCAGTCATTCAGTCATGTCTGACTCTTTGCAAATCCATGAACCACAGCACAGGAGGCCTCCCTGTCCATCACCAACTCCCGAGTTCACCCAAACTCATGTTCACTGAGTCGGTGATGCCATCCAACCATCTCATCCTCTATTGTCCCCTTCTCCTTCTGCCCTCAATCTTTCCCAGCATCAGGGTCTTTACAAATGAGTCAGGTCTTCGCATCAGGTGGCCAAAGTATTGGAGTTTCAGCTTCAACATCAGTCCTGCCAAGGAACACTCAGGACTGATCTCCTTTAGGATGGACTGGTTGGGTCTCCTTGCAGTCCAAGGGACTCTTAAGAGTCTTCTCCAACACCACAGTTCAAAAGCATCAATTCTTCAGCGCTCAGCTTTCTTTATAGTTCAACTCTCACATCCATACATGACTACTGGAAAAACCATAGCCTTGACTAGACGGACCTTTGTTGACAAAGTAATGTCTCTGCTTTTTAATATTCTGGCTAGGTTGGTCATAACTTTCCTTCCAAGGAGTAAGCATCTTTTAATTTCAATGCTGCAGTCACCATCTTCAGTGATTCTGGAGCCCCCCCAAAATAAAGTCTGTCACTGTTTCCACTGTTTCCCCATTTTTTGCCATGAAGTAATGTGACTGGATGCCATGATCTTAGTTTTCTGAATGTTGAGCTTTAAGCCAACTTTTTCACTCTCCTCTTTCACTTTCATCAAGAGGCTTTTGAGTTCTTCTTCACTTTCTGCCACAAGGGTGGTATCATCTGCATATCTGAGGTTATTGATATTTCTCCCAGCAATCTCGATTCCAGCTTGTGCTTCTTCCAGTCCAGCATTTCTCATGATGTACTCTGCATATAAGTTAAATAAGCAGGGTGACAATATACAGCCTTGACGTACTCCTTTTCCTATTTGGAACCAGTCTGTTGTTCCATGTCCAGTTTAACTGTTGCTTCCTGACCTGAATACACGTTTCTCAAGAGGCAGGTCAGGTGGTCTGGTATTCCCATCTCTTGAAAAATTTTCCACAGTTTATTGTAATCCACACAGTCAAAGGCTTTGGCATGAGCTCCCGGAAATCATGCTCAATCTCTCCTGTTTGTATTTTTTTAAGCTCTCTGTGTTGTGTCCAGTATAGAAAAGTGTTCAAAATGCATTACAGAATAAACGCCTCTCTATAGCAATCATCAAAAAATTATCCAAAAAATATTGGTAGACTCTACCAATTATCAAAACAGAATAAATGCTTCTCTCTTCCAGTTATCAATACCAATCATCAAGGGATTAAATTTGTATTATTCTCCTTTAGCATGCAAATATTGTCTTCCAGTTCTTTCTCACTGAATGTTATCTCCACAAACTTGTCTTTCCTAAGATGGGAATTGAAAGTCTATGGGAAAGGATATTTTTTGTTCCTTTACTTTTCACTAATGTATAGCTTTTTTTTTTTCTTCTTGATTTTAAGAGAGAAGGATAGATCTTCTCTCTTTTGATGACTTCTGTTTCTGATCCCTGGACTAGGTGCTGAGAAGTTTCACTCCCATGACTGGTCTGGATGTTTTAACTCCAATCCCAGTTCTGTTTCTTTCTCTCTCTCTCTCTCACCAGGGACACAGGGAATGAGGTCAGATCCTCTCTCTGAGTCACAAGTGCTGCCTTTGTAAATGATGGTTTGGGGCTGCGTGCTTCCAAGGTACTGCCAGGTCTAGTTCTGCGGCTTCTGAGTCTACTGTTGCCAGGGTATCATGCTGCTTCACCGCACTGGTGTTTCACATCTTGTTCAATGACTGTAAAGTGAAACCCTTCCCCATGAATGTTTAAGGAACTCAAGGGAATGCCAGACACAGCCAATTCATTTGTTAAACATTACAATTTGCAAAGAATATCAAGTAGTTAACCTGGGCTCCAAGATAAAGACAAATTTGCCGATATGGTAAGCAAAGTAAGAAATTTTCCCTCCTAAGGACTGCAGTGTGCCTGGGTTACCTGTCTCCATCCATGCAGTAGAAATGAACGCCTGCAGTGGGGAGGCTGTGATTGAACTTCAGGGCTAGGCTTTCTCGATTTCCTAGTGGTCACACCTTGCAGCTTGACCTTGGACTCTGAACTTCTTCACCACTCTTGACATTTAGGAAAGATCATTTTCTGTCATGGAAGACTACCCCAAGCATTATAGGATATTTGTCAGCACTGTCTTGTCATAGATGCCTGTTCACTTCCCTCCCAAGTTGTAATACCCGAAGTGTTTCTCAACTTTGCCAAATGTTCCATGGAGGCAACAGCGCCCCCTATTGAGAACCACTGAGCTACTGAGATATGGGTTTCATTCTCAGCTACTTGCTAGCTGCCTGACTCAAGCTTTGAGTCCTAGATTCCTCTTCTGCACACTGTGGGTGTAAACTCTAAGGAGCTGCTGTTAGGACTAAATAAGGCTATGAATTTGTATTATTTAGCATGATTCTATGTCTGTATCCAGTACACGTTATTTGCTATGATTATTATTTTATTTATCATTTTTGTTATTATCATTGACACTGCTATTTCCTTATAGCTCTTTTCCAAAGGAAAAAATATAGACTTACAAAAGAAAAATGCTTTTCCAAATTTTCTTTGGTACATTTGCATTTTAATATACATGCAGACTTTTCTTAGCCCTATGACAAGTTATTTCTTTCCCTAGGGTTACTTGTTATTTGACCAACTGCTCAGATGTCCTATATGGTTCTTATATATCTTAAGCATAGCATTGTAAGAAAGCAATGGTCTTACACATTTCAATTTCTTTTTAAGGGATTAATGATATGTATTCTCTATTACTATTTTCTCCCATAACATATGTCATGAAAAATTGCTGTCAAACTGTTATTTGATTCTTATAATAAAATTACAAATGAGGGTATCAGCATATAATTCACCAAAGAGGAAATCTGACTAGAAATATATGCAGAGATTACATTACCCTCTCAAACAATGAAATTTAATTACAGAATATAATTTTCTCCTATTAAATTAGCAAAAGAAATCTTGACAAAGGTATAACAAAGTTGCTAGTGACCCATATTTTTTTCTAGAATGGAAATTGATATGTGCCTTTGGGAAAGCAACTTGTTCATGTTAGTTTAGTCTTGTTAAAGGGATCTTCTCAGAAATCCTTTGAGCCCAGCCGACAACATGTAGAATGCTGTGGCTAGCATGCATAGGCTTTCTCAGCACGTCTTGCACTCTCTCTTCAAGGTCCTTAATTGCTTTCCTCTCACCTATTCTCTGCCTGAAATCCCAGATTCTGTATAGCCTTTCACGCTGTGTATCCCTTCAAATGTGTTATCCTAATGAAACAAGAGGGAAGGGGGCAGGGCATAACCCTTAAAAGAATAATACAGTCATAGGACATGAGAAAAACTGGTTAGAAACAACTAGGTCCAAGATGGCAGAAGATCTGACTTCCAGTAGAACTTGAGCCTCATTTTATGCTCATTGTAATAGATTAGCATGCTAACTGACATACCACTGGTGCCAAGACAGTTCAGAGAGTAACCAAAAGAAGACCAAAAAGTGGGCAGTGGTCCAATTCCTAGAAATCCCCACTCCTTTCCTAAAATAGTTGGAAAAATCCTCCTAGTCATTAGTCTGTGAAATTACCCACCCCCCCATAAAAACTAACCATGTCTTATTTGGCGGGGACTCTCACATTTTAAGGTGGCCCAAACTGTCTGTGGAGTGTGTTTCTCCCAAGGTTGTTCTTGCCTTTTGCGATGGACCTCATTCTGTCTATAGAATATGTACCAACTCTTTGCGACACCATGGAATACTGCACGCCAGGAGTCCCTGTCCATCACCAATTTATTAAAACTCATGTCCATCGAGTCAGTGATGCCATCCAACCTTCTCATCCTCTGTCGTCCCCTTCTCCTCCTGCCTTCAGTCTTTCCCAGCATCAGGGTCTTTTCCAATCAGTCAGTTCTTTGCCTCAGGTGGCCAAAATATTGGAGTTTCAGCTTCAGCATTACTCCTTCCAATGAATGTTTAGAGCTGATTTCCTGTAGGATGGTCTGGTTCGATCTCCTTGCAGTCCAAGGGACTCTCAAGAGTCTTCTCCAACACCACAGTTCAAAAGTATCAATTCTTTGACACTCAGCTTTCTTTACAGTCCAACTCTCACATCCATACATGACTACTGGAAAAACCATAGCTTTGACTAGATGGACCTTTGTTGATAAAGTAATGTCTGCTTTTTCATATGCTGTCTTGGTTGGTCATAACTTTTCTTCCCAGGATCAAGGGTCTTTTAATTTCGTGGCTGCAGTCACCATCTGCAGTGATTTTGGAGCCTCCCAAAATAAAGTCTGTCACTGTTTCCATTGTTTCCCCATCTATTTGCCATGAAGTGATGGGACCAGATGCGATAATCTTAGTTTTCTGAATGTTGAGTTTTAAGCCAACTTTTTCACTCTCCTCTTTCACTTTCATCAAGAGACATTTTAGTGCTTCTTCACTTTCTGCATAAGGATGGTGTCATATGCATATCTGAGGTTATTGATATTTCTCCTGGCAATCTTGATTCCAGCTTGTGCTTCATCCAGTCCATCATTTCTCATGATGTACTCTGCATATAAGTTAAATATGTAGGGTGACAATATACAGCCTTGACGTACTCCTTTTCCTATTTGGAAACAGTCAGTTGTTCCATGCCTAGGACTAACTGTTGCTTCCTGACCAGCATACAGAGTTCTCAAGAGGCAGGTCAGGTGGTCTGGTATTCCCATCTCTTGAAGAATTTTCCACAGTTTATTGTGATCCACACAGTCAAAAGCTTTGGCATTGCCAATAAAGCAGTAGTAGATGTTTTCCTGCACTTCTCTTGCTTTTTCAATGATCCAGTGGATTTTGGCAATTTGATCTCAGGTTCCTCTGCCTTTTCTAAAACCAGCTTGAACATCTGGAAGTTCACAGTTCATGTACTGCCGAAGCCTGACTTGGAGAATTTTGAGCATTACTTTACTAGCGTATGAGATGAATGCAATTGTGCAGTAGTTTGAGCATTCTTTGGCATTGCCTTTCTTTGGGATTGGAATGAAAACTGACCTTTTCCAGTCCTGTGGCCAGTGCTGAGTTTTCCAAAGTTGCTGGCATATTGATTGCAGCACTTTCACAGCATCATCTTTTAGGATTTGAAATAGCTCAACTGGAATTCCATCACCTCCACTAGCTTTGTTCATAGCGATGCTTCTTAAAGCCCACTTGACCTCACATTCCAGGATGTCTGGCTCTAGGTGAGTGATCACACCATCATGATTATCTGGGTCATGAAGATCTTTTTTGTATAGTTCCTCTGTGTATTCTTGCCACCACTTCTTAATATATTCTCCTTCTTTTAGGTCCATACCATTTCTGTCCTTTATTGTGCCCATCTTTGCATGAAATTTTCCCTTGATATCTCTAATTTTCTTGAAGCGATTTCTAGTCTTTCCCATTCTATTGTTTTCCTCTATTTCTTTGCATTGATCTTCCACTAGACCTTGAACCTCATTATATGCTCATTGTAATACATCATGCCATAAGGCCATCCAAGACAGGTGGGTCATGGTGAAGAGTTCTGACAAAATGTGTTGTCTAGAGAAGGGAATAGCAAACCACTTCAGCTTTCTTGCATTGAGAATCCCATGAACAATGTGAAAAGGCAAAAAGATATCACACTAAAAGATTAGCCCTCCCCATCACCCTCCCCATCTCCCCGGGGCCAGGTTGCTAGGTGTCCAATATGCTACTGGAGAAGACAGCAGAGAAATAATTCCAGCAGGAATGAATAGGTTGAGCCACAGCAGAAACGACACCAAACTGTGGATGTGTCTGGTGGTGAAAATAAAGTCCAGTGGTGTAAAGAATAATATTGCATAGGAACCTGGAATATTAGGTCAATGAATCAAGGTACATTGGAAGTGGTCAAACAGGAGATGGCAAGAGTGAACGTTGACATTTTAGGAATCAGCGAAGTAAAATGGACCAGAATGGGCAAATTTAATTCAGATGACCACTATATCTACTACTTCAGGCAATAATCCCTTAGAAGAAAAGGAGCAGGCCTCATTGTCAACAAAATAATCTGAAATGCAGTACTTTAGTACAGTCTCAAAATTGACAGAATGATTTCAGTTTGTTTCCAAGGCCAACGACTCAATATCAGAATAATCCAAGTCTATTCCACAAACACTAATGCCGGAGAAGCTGAAGGTGAACGGTTCTATGAAGACCTACAAGACCTTCTAGAACTAACATTTAAAAAAAAAAATGTTCCTTTCATCATAGGGGACTGGAATGCAAAAGTAGTAAGTCAGGAGATACCTGGAGTAACTGGCAACTTTGGCCTTAGAGTACAAAATGAAGCAGGGAAAAGGCTAACAAGAGTTTTGCCAAGAGAATGCACTGGTCATAGCAAACACCCTCTTATAACAACACAAGAGAGGACTCTACACATGGACATCACAGATGGTCAATACCAAAATCAGATTGATTATATGCTTTGCAGCTGAATATGGAAAAGCAAACAGTTAGCAAAAACAAGACTGAGAGAAGACTGTGCCTCAGATCATGAGCCCATTATTGCAAAATTTAGACTTAAATTGAAGAAAGTAGGGAAAATTACCAGGCCATTCAAGTGTGACCTTAATTAAATCCGCTACAATTATACAGTGAAAGGGACAAATATATTCAAGGGATTAGAGCTGATAGACACAGTGCCTGAAGAACTATGGATGGAATTTCATGACATTGTACAGGAGACAGGGATCAAAACCATTCCCAAGAAGAAGAAATGCAACAAGGCAAAATGGTTGTCTGAGGAGGCCTTACAAATAGCTGAGAAAAGAAGAGAAACAAAAGGCGGAGAAGGGAAAATATTTACCCATCTGAATGCAGAATTTCAAAGAATATCAAGGAGAGATAAGAAAGCATTATTAATTGAGCAATGCAAAGAAATAGAGGAAAACAACAGAATGGGAAAGACTATTGTCTTCAAGAAAATTAGAGGTACCAAGGAAACATTTCATGCAAAAATGGGCACAATAAAGGACAGAAACGGTATGGACCCTACAGAAGCAGAAAATGTTAATAAGAGGTGGCAAGCATACACAGAAGAACAATACTAAAAAGATCTTCATGACCGAGATAACCCTGATGGTGTGAACATTCATCTAGAGCCAGACATCCTGGAGTGTAAAGTCAAGTGAGTCTTAGGAAATATCACTATGAACAAAGCTAGTGGAGGTGATGGAATTCCAGTTGAGCTATTTCAAATCCTGAAAGATAATGCTGTTAAAGTGCTGCACTCAATAACCCACCAAATTTGGAAAACGGAGCAGTAGCTACATGGCTTATATAGGTCAGTTTTCATTCCAATCCCTAAGAAGGGCAATGTGAAAGAATGTTCAAATTACTACACAGGTGCACTCATTTCACTTGCTAGCAAGGTAATGCTCAAAATTCTTCAAGCCAGGTTTCAAGAGTAGGTGAACTGAGAACTTACAGATGTACAAACTGGATTTAGAAAAGGCAGAGGAACCAGAGATCAAATTGCCAACATCCATTGGATCATTGAAAAAGCAAGAGAATTCCAAGAAAATATATATTACTACTTTATTGACTAGAGTGAAGATTTTGACTGTGTGGATCACAACAAACTGTGGAAAATTCTTCAAGAGATGGGAATACCAGACCACCTTACTTGCCCCCTGAGAAATCTGTATGTGGGTCAGGAAGCAATAGTTGGAACTGGACATGGAACCACAGACTGGTTCAAAATTGGGAAAGGAATACGTCAAGGTGGTATATTGTCTCCCTGTTTATTTAACTCATATGCAGAATATATCATGTGAAATGCTGGGCTGGATGAAGTACAAGCTGAAATCAAGTTTGCTGACAGAAATATCAGTAACCTCAGAAATGCAGATGACTCTACCCTAATGGCAGAAAGTGATGAGGGACTAAAGAGCCTTTTGAAGAAGGTGAAAGAGGAGAGTGAAAAACACTGTATTAAAACTCAACATCTAAAAAACTAACATCATGACATTCAGTCCCATCACTTCATGGCAAATAGATGAGGAAGCAATGGAAACAATGACAGACTTTACTTTCTTGGATTCAAAAATCCCTGCACATGGTGACTGCAGCCATGAAATTAAAAGAAGCCTGCTCCTTGGAAGAAAAGCTATGACAAATCTAGACAGTGCATTAAGAAGCAGAAATGTCACATTGGCAACAAAGGTCCATATAGTCAAAGCTATGGTTTTTCCAGTAGTCATGTAAAGATGTGAAAGTTGGACCATAAAGAAGGCTGAGCACCGATGAATTGATACTTTTGAATTGTGGTACTGGAGAAGACTATTGAAAGTCCCTTGAACTGCAAAAAGATGAAACCAGTAAATCCTAAAGGAAATCAACTCTGAATATTCATTGGAAGGACTGATGCTGAAGCTCCAATACTTGGGCTACCTGATGTGAAGAACTTACTTGTTGGAAAATACTCTGATGCTGGGAAAGATTGAAAGCAAGAGAAGGGGACAACAGGATGAGATGGTTGGTGGCATCATCGACTTAATGGACATGAGTTTGAGCAAACTCTGGGAGATAGTGAAGGACAGGAAAGCCCAGTCTATTGGACTGAAAGAGCTGAACATAACTGAGTGTCTGAACAATGACAACAAAACTTCTAAATGACACTATGCACAAGGGCCATGACACTTCCAAGTCCAACCACAAAAGTTCAAAAAGTGGGCAGTGGCCCAATTCACAAAAGAGTTGGGATACTCCTCTCATTAGCCTGTGAAATTGCCGAGCCAATAAAACTAACTACCCCATATTTGGGGCAGTTTACTGTCTTCCAATATGACCCATATTCTGTCTGTGGAATGTATATCTCTCTAAATAAACCTCCTTTCTCTTTACTGTGACTGCCCTTTAATTCTTTTCTGAGCAAAGCCAAGGACCCTCACTTGATAGCTAGGCCCAGGGACTCACCCACTACTTAGGGCATGACTCTCCTCTTGTGCTCTATTTTTCCTGCAGTGAATGTGGACACTCAAAGGCTAGTCATGCCCCTGGTCTTCAGTGAGTCCCTGGGACAGGATCCAAAGTTTAATAATGGCCAGCTAATAGACACAGATGGCTTAACCTCATTTCTATGACCAACTCTTGGTCATTTTTCTCTTCCCTGACTCTGTCAAGCCCCACTGTTTCCCTTCCCTACTCCCTTGGAGTAACAGGCAAATTTGGCCTTGGAATGCAGAATGAAGCAGGGCAAAGACTAATAGAGTTTTGCCAAGAAAATGCACTGGTCATAGCAAACACCCGCTTCCAACAACACAGGAAAAGACTCTACACATGGACATCACCAGATGGTCAACACCGAAATCGGATTGATTATATTCTTTGCAGCCAAAGATGGAGAAGCTCTATACAATCAACAAACACAAGACCAGGAGCTGACTGTGGCTCAGATCATGAACTCCTTATTACCAAATTCAGACTCAAATTGAAGAAAGTAGGGAAAACTGCTAGACCATTCAGGTATGACCTAAATCAAATCCCTTATGATTATACAGAGGAAGTGAGAAATAGATTTAAGGGCCTAGATCTGATAGATAGAGTGCCTGATGAACTACGGAATGAGGTTCGTGACATTGTACAGGAGACAGGGATCAAGACCATCCCCATGGAAAAGAAATGCGAAAAAGCAAAATGACTGTCGGGGGAGGCCTTATAAATAGCTGTGAAAAGAAGAGAGGCGAAAAGCAAAGGAGAAAAGGAAAGATATAAGCATCTGAATGCAGAGTTCCAAAGAATAGCAAGAAGAGATAAGAAAGCCTTCTTCAGTGATCAATGCAAAGAAATAGAGGAAAACAACAGAATGGGAAAGACTAGAGATCTCTTCAAGAAAATTAGAGATACCAAGGGAACATTTCATGCAAAGATGGGCTCGATAAAGGACAGAAATGGTATGGACCTAACAGAAGCAGAAGATATTAAAAAGAGATGGCAAGAATACACAGAAGAACTGTACAAAAAAAATCTTCACGACCCAGATAATCATGATGATGTGATCACTCATCTAGAGCCAGACATCTTGGAATGTGGAGTCAAGTGGGCCTTAGAAAGTATCACTACGAACAAAGCTAGTGGAGGTGATGGAATTCCAGTTGAGCTATTTCAAATCCTGAAAGATGATGCTGTGAAAGTGCTGCAGTCAATATGCCAGCAAATTTGGAAAACTCAGCAGTGGCCACAGGACTGGAAAATGTAAGTTTTCATTCCAATCCCTAAGAAAGGCAATGCCAAAGAATGCTCAAACTACTGCACAATTGCACTCATCTCACATGCTAGTAAAGTAATGCTCAAAATTCTCCAAGTCAGGCTTCAGCAATATGTGAACCGTGAACTCCCTGATGTTCAAGCTGGTTTTAGAAAAGGCAGAGGAACCAGAGATCAAATTGCCAACATCTGCTGTATCATGGAAAAAGCAAGAGAGTTCCAGAAAAACATCTATTTCTGCCTTATTGTCTATGCCAAAGCCTTTGTCTGTGTGGATCACAATACACTGTGGAAAATTCTGAAAGAGATGGCAATACCACACCACCTGACCTGCCTCTTGAGAAATCTGTATGCAGATCAGGAAGCAACAGTTAGAACTGGACATGGAACAACAGACTGGTTCCAAATAGGAAAAGGAGTATGTCAAGGCTGTATATTGTCACCCTGCTTATTTAACTTATATGCAGAGTACATCATGAGAAACGCTGGACTGGAAGAAACACAACTGGAATCAAGATTGCTGGGAGAAATAGCAATCACCTCAGATATGCAGATGACACCACCCTTATGGCAGAAAGTGAAGAGGAACTAAAAAGCCTCTTGATGAAAGTGAAAGAGGAGAGTGAAAAAGTTGGCTTAAAGCTCAACATTCAGAAAACAAAGATCATGGCATCTGGTCCCATCACTTCATGGGATATAGATGGGGAAACAGTGGAAACAGTGTCAGACTTTATTTTTTTGGGCTCCAAAATCACTGCAGATGGTGACTGCAGCCATGAAATTAAAAGACGCTTACTCCTTGGAAGAAAAGTTATGACCAACCTAGATAGTATATTCAAAAGCAGAGACATTACTTTGCCAACTAAGGTCCGTCTAGTCAAGGCTTTGGTTTTTCCAGTGGTCATGTATGGATGTGAGAGTTGGACTGTGAAGAAGGCTGAGCACTGAGGAATTGATGCGTTTGAACTGTGGTGTTGGAAAAGACTCTTGAGAGTCCTTTGGACTGCAAGGAGATCCAAGCAGTCCATTCTGAAGTAGATCAGCCCTGGAATTTCTTTGGAAGGTGTGATGCTAAAGCTGAAGCTCCAGTACTTTGGCCACCTCATGCAAAGAGTTGATTCATTGGAAAAGACTCTGATGCTGGGAAGGATTGGGGGCAGGAGGAGAAGGCGATGACTGAGGATGAGATGGCTGGATGGCATCATGGACCCGATGGACATGAGTCTGAGTGAACTCCAGGAGATGGTGATGGACAGGGAGGCCTGGCGTGCTGCGATTCATGGGCTCACAAAGAATCATACACGACTGAGTGACTGAACTGAACTGAACTGAACTCCCTTGAGACAGGAGGTACCTAGGCGCCCCAGGATAAAGAAATTGGAGATAAGTTCCCTGTGGGCTGAAACTCCAAGATAAGAATAACAGGCCAATGTAGAGAGAGGAGGCTTGGCCCTGCCTACGTTAAAGATAACAAAGCACATATTTTTCATTCTTGCAGTTAGAGAAACTCACACATGCATAGAAAGCTCTTGGAGATCAGAAGAGGAGTGATGCTGAGTCTACCTACGCCCAGTCCTCGTCAGGGGAACCTATCTTGGCTAAGAGATTCAGATGCACATATAGTAGGATCCGACCAAATACTAAGAGTCAGGCAGATCTAAACAGTTGGCCAAAGGATAACCAGAAGAAATGCCCCATATAAGTAATTCAAACTACCCTGAGGGCACGGCTCTCTCTCTGAGTCTGGCTGTGTATCTTTCCATACATTCTAGACTCTTTTTCCTCCTAATAAACACTCCATTTCACTGCTCTCTATCTTTGTGCAGAGATTCTTTCTCTGCAAAGCCAAAGGGCCAGGACCTTGTCATTGGCCATTGGTGCAGTGACTAGGGTTTGGTGTTCTCACCCCAAGACCGACCTCAGTCTCTGGCTGGGAACCAAATCCTGCTTCAAGCTGCTGCAGGCTGAGCCAGCCAAGATCACCCTCATTCTCCTTTACAAACACCCAGTCACCTCTGTAAGGATAGAAGTTGTGTTCAAACAAGATTCTCTTCTGTAATGCAACAGTATATCACTAATCAAAAATCTGTTCTCATTACCATAACTAGCCTCTGGCTTTATCTGTGATAGGTTCAGTAGCTAAGAAGCCCTCCATTACAGTATTTGTTTTACAGCAATGGGATAATACTCATTAGAAATCACTAACAAAAACATTTGCTCTGTTTCAGAAAAGAACAATCCCTACACACAGCCGTGATTACCAGCTTAACAAAACTTTTCTGGGAAGTGATTATGATTTATGAATTCTGCATTAAGCATCTAAGTACATCTGTCACACACAGCATAACGGTGACTTTCTGGGTAATGATTTCCCCAAATCACAAATTATGTTTAAATTCCCAGTGATTTACACATTTGGAAGGGTGTGAGTGTGTCTTGGGTGATTGTGTATTATACCCAAATACCAGGTTTATACCACCACCTTTGTGCTTTCCTTCTAGGTCTCAGAATCTGGAAGTGCAGTCTTGCATGGGGGCAAAGAATTGCTACCCTGATGGGAATGTTCCAGTATGTCTTAGATGGCTTTTGTGAAATGGAGCAAGACCCATGGAGACTTCCTGGGTACACATCCTTTCTGTGTCCTCATTTATTATGTTTAGGAAATAGGCATTAGTCAGCCTCCTTGACCGTCCTTTAGTTGTAAAGAGCAGATTCAAACAGTTACTAATCAGAGGAGGGAGGGGATACAGAAATGAAGGGGGAACAGTCACTAAAGGATAGAGCAGCATGGGGGCAAAGTCCTGGTTCCTTTTCATGAAATACACATAACAATTTCTTTCAGCTCTGCAGGAACTAAGACCCCCACCCAGAGACAGGAAGGCAACTTCAGGTTGAACACCAGCTTTCCGGAGCACCAACCTGTCATTTCACCATAGAACAATCAGAAGAATGGACTTCCCTGGTGGCTTAGATGGTAAAGGATCCACCTGCAATGCGGGAGACCTGGATTTGATCCCTGGGTTGGGAAGATGCCCTGGAGAAGGCAATGGCAACCCACTCCAGTATTCTTGCCTGGAGAATTCCATGGACAGAGGAGTCTGGTGGGCTACAGTCCATGGAATCACAAAGAGTTGGACCCGACTGAGTGACTAAGTACAGCACAATCAGAAGAAAGTCTGCACAGAGTAGAAGATTACAAACCCTGATCTCCTCCCCAAACAATTCGATTAACCCTTTAAAACTGCTCTTTAAAACAGAGCAGAATCTTGTTAAGTTACACTTGTCTCTGGAGTACTGGGTTTTGAACAGTGAGCAGCAGAACCTGACTTCAGTAACATTTGCTTATCTTTAGCTTTTTTCAATATATCTCAGAAAAAATGGAAAACTACTTTAGAAAGAATACAGAATTGGAGACTTCCCTTGTGGTCCCATGGCTAAGACTCCATGCTCCCAATGCAAAGGGCTTGGGTTGGATCACTGGTCAGGAAACTAGATCCCACATGGTGCAACTAAAGATCCTCTAAGCCACACTGCAACTAAAGAGTTGTCTCAACTGAAGATCCTGTATGCTGCAATTAAGCCCCAGAGCAGCCACAAAAAAAAAAAAAGAAAGAAAGAAAGAAAGAAAGAAACAAAGAAAGAAAGAAAGCAGGATTCAAAGAGCTTGTATTTAACTTCAAATTCTGGTATCTGTTTAAGGTGTGGTGTTAGGAAGCACCAATCCGGGGACTGGAACTCTCCCTTCCCATGTTTATGAGCTTTGATTTTCCTCATACCCGTTAGTTCCGAGTCGTGTGAATACAGTATGTATTCTTAGCATTCCCTGGGTTTATTCTTTCTGCTTATTCTTGTCTCTACTCCTTGGCTTTCTGACTCCCTGAGGAACCTTTCCTATTCTTCAAAATCCAGTTCAAGCCTGCAGTTTTTGCTGCCTCCACTTCTGCCCCCACCAGCTCCCTTTGGTCTCTTCTCTCACGTCTGTTGCAATAGCAACCTGCTCATCCCACAACCCTCCTCTGGGTGTCTGTATTTTTTCACTATGCCAGTTTCCATACAGTAAGGAACATCGTACCCCTAGTGCCTAGCACGATCTCTGACACGAGGAAGAATTCAGTAAGTGATTATGGAACAAACAATTGAAGCTCTTTTTGCTTCCAGAGATTAATTATGTTACAGATTGTAATCAAGAGCTGAGAATTAATTTTTCTTTCTTTTTTCCAGTACTGTGTGCACACACAAAAATGCAACATGATTTAAGGAAAAATCTACAGAGTACTGAAAAAAATAGGCAAGTCTGATCACAGGTTTTGCATCCCCTCTGGACTGGGAGCAGGGAGAGTGGCTGTGGGAAGGGGTGTATGGACATGTCACTTACATTTTGCAGCTGGACATGATTCTTCACCAAGTTTTCGGACTTTGCCATTGTGCTAGATGCTTTGAGACTGTAGTTTTTACCATTATGTGGCTCTTTCAGCTGCTCTTGAATTTGTTTAGCTTGTTTCCTGCAAGTTTAAATAAATTCATGTATAAATAGTCACATAAATTTATGCCTGTTTTTTTGAGGTTCATTCACTCCCAACATCTATACTTGTCATTTTCTATAGCAAGATAAACTCAGTTAACAGAGAGTCCTCCCTTCATTTTCAACCCCACCAAGAAATACTTGGCATTACCCATTAATAACCCGGATTCACACCCCATGGCACTCTAAAGGCAGAAATGTAATGCATGGTCCTCACCCTACTGGATGTAAGAGGTCCTTAACCTTGAGTGCCCAGCTAAAGAGAGTTAGGAATGCTCTGAAGTTACAAGTAGACAACTTTGACACTTGGACCTAGCAGCCACATATAACATTTTTGCAAAGTTACGTTTATATCTGTCCATTTCAGATAGGTATAGCTTGACTGGATAACTTGCACACATGCCATAGCAGGGGTCTGTTTTCTTGTTTATAGTTTAAAAACACTTCATTTATTTTTACCATCTGCCCTCAATGCAGAATTTATTAGAACTTTTGTAAATAATAAGAAAAAAAATTAACTCCTGAAGGAATAATTTATAAGTAATAAAAATTAACTCTTGAAAGATGCCAAGCATCATTTGGAGTGTTTTACATGTCTTAGCTCACTTATTTCCCACAATCATTCTGTATGACAAGGCACTAATCCTATGCTTATTTAATAGATGAGAAAACTGAGGCACACAGAAGTTAAATAATTTGTCCAAAGTCAAACAGCTAGACAGTGGTAGAGCTGGGTTAGAACTGAATGAATCTGGCTGCACAGTCCTCATTTTGAGGCACTACTCACGACTGTCAAACCACTTGCCCGTGGTCACACTCTTGGTGGGAAGGCCGAGACTAGTCTCAGGTTTTGGATTCCAAGTAAATTACCCCTGCCTGCAAATGTGGAGTGACTGTTCGAACTGTACAAAGTACTGCCTTATTAGCTGCTCTCCTAAGAGCTTTATAGAAATTAACTATCAACAAAAGACCCAGTACCCATGAAACAAACAAGCAAACAAACTTCACAGAATCATATGCCCTAGACTTCTGCCTCTTTCCCCAGGGTCCACGACAAGGATAGAGCCTTTGGTGGCGACTGTTCACCATCTCTACAAGTGAGTTTTTTGAGGTAGACATCCCTCTATGCACCATGGGCTTGAGTATCAGAGGGACTGAGATTTGAATTCCAGCTCTGTGTCCCAACAGCTTTGCTTTGATTCCTCAGATCAAAATGACTGATTCCCCAAACTTCTGTGAGCCTCAGTTTCCTCCTCTGTCAATGGAGTTTGGATAAGCTCTCTTCCATAAATACTGTGGACATGTGGAGAATATTAATCAGTTACACTCTTCAGTATTAATCAGTTACACTCCTCATCACTTAGTAAGCTTAGTTATATGGGCAGATGACGGAATCAGGACACTGGCTCAGAGATAAAAGAAGGGATTTTGTTAATTGCCTCTCTCACAAGCAAGTCACAGAATTGCTACAAGAATTGGAGGTCTATGCATTATCATCTCCTCTGAATTTAAAATACTCATGTGATGTCATTCTGTTTAAATATTTATCTTTTCAATTATTTGGGGGGCTTTTATCTCCAGTACTCTTAGTTGTTTTAATATACTTGTAATAATCTATCTACTTCCTAACAGCTAATCTGTAGCCTGTTGTTAGAAACAAATCTATCCTATCAGCCTTTTAAAAAGCACAGGAAAGCCACAGAATCCTGTCAGGGACTCACTGATGAAGCAGATGGGAGATGAGGAAGTTCTGCTGGAATAAGTCATCAGGAGGCAGTGAAGGGGGCTTCACACAGAGGAAGAACATGATCATTTTTCCAAGAATTAGCTGCAGAAATACTAACGATCTTTTCAGTAATTCCCTAATTCAGCATTTGGGAAATGTAAACATCTAAAGGAATTTCCCTCATAAAAATGTCTGATTGCATTTCCTAAATCCTTTTAATAATTTGCTTTCCTTTAGCCCCCTCTTACCTTTGTCTTGACTCACTAATACTCCAGAACACATGGGCTTCCTTTTCTAACCTGCCCCCTTTTCTATCATCCCTCAGCTCTCTCAAGGCACACATTTTTGCCCTTTCGTCCTCGCCTCAGCAGATGGGAACAAAGGGAAGTGAGAAGCATCTGTCTGCAATGCCATCAGCTCTCAGGAGAGCAGTGGCCCTGGGGAAGACAAGAGACAAGTATTGCACACTGGAACACACTAGCCTAACAATGTCAGTGCGATTTCTAGAGTGCAGTGAGTTTTAAGTTGCTCTGGGTCAATTCATCAGGAAGAAATGAGACGTACAGTGGTGGGAGATCAGACCCAACAAGTCCATCAGGAGATGTTGTTTGTGATGCTGCATTCTGGTTCCCTGCGGAAGCAGACACTGAGACAGAGATCGTGTGCAGGATTTTTATTAGTGAGGTCTCTTAAGATCGACACCTGTGGAAACCAAGCGAAGGAAGCAGGAAAGGGCAGAAGGAGTTGGAAGGTGATGCAGACTCCGGTGAAAACCTCAGCAAATCCCACAGGGAGCTCTGAAGCTGGCGTGGCTTTCACCCCAAGGTGGGGCAGTGGTCTAGGCCTTCAAAGCCTCACACTGACCTGTCATCAGATGCTGGCTGTCTCAGGTCAAGGAACTGTTATAACTGTGTACTAGCTTATATTAGTACTTATGTGTACTAACTTACAACCGTGTGGGAACTAAGGCCACCACAGAGGAAGAGAATCATAGCATCATATCAGAACACCCGTTGCCTGTCCTTCAGTGCCTTGCTTTGTGATCTAAAATCTCTTCAGGGGATGAGATACAGTCAGGGCAAGTTATAGCACATCTGTTTTCTACCCATAGCGTCAGTTCCCCTTTTCCCTCCTGTGCTTTCTCAGTTGTGATAATTATTTGTCCCAGTTCCTGCTCCTGGAACATCCTTCTGTTGCTGTTGTTCAGTCACTAAGTCACATCCAGATCTTTGTGACACCATGGGCAGCAGCACGCCAGGCTTCCCTGTCCTTCACTATCGCCTGGAGTTTGCTCAGACTCATATCCATTGAGTCAATGATGCCATCCAACCATCTCATCCTCTGTTGCCCCCTTCTCCTCCTGCCCTCCATCTTTCCCAGCAGCAGGGTCTTTTCCAGTGAGTCGGCTCTTCTCATCAGGTGGCCAAAGTAATTGGAGTTTCAGCTTCAGGATCAGTCCTTCCAATGAATATTCAGGACTGATTTCCTTTAGGATTGAATGGTTTGATCTCTTTGCTATCCAAGGAAGTCTCAGCAGTCTTCTTCAGCACCACAGTTTGAAAGCATCAATTCTTCAGTGCTCAGCCTTCTTTGGTTCAACTCTCATCCACCATTACTCCTGGAAAAACCATAGCTTTGACTATATGGACCTTTGTGGGCAAAATGATATCTCTGCTTTTTAATATGCTGCCTAGGTTTGTCATAGCTTTCCTTCTGAAGATCAAGTGTCTTTTAATTTCATGGCTGCAGTTACCATCTGGAGTGCAAAATCACCTCCAAAATCACTGTTTCCACTTTTCCCCCATCTATTCCACGTCCCCCCACCCACGATGTATCTCTTTTCCTATTTCAATTCATTTTCAGAGTTCAATTATGTCTTTCATTTCCTAAGTCTAATAAGGACTCCTGCTGCCAGCCTTATACTTCTTAGCCCATACGAGTTAAAAGTAAAAGGGAAATCTAGAAAAATTTATAGTTGCCATATGAGCCGTATCAGCCAGATTTGAAAGGCTCAATTAATGGTTCCATTAACTACTTATCGGAATACTTGAACTTTTTGGAATTGATGAGAAAAGAATTTATTTCACTGTGACCTTCAAAGTGGTTGGGGTTCAATTAACTCAGAAAATTCTCTGAATTCAAGAAGGTGTTCCTTACTTCTACCTCTTCTTGTTACCTATGTCCAAACTTTCATTGGCTAATAATGGGCTGTAATATTCTATCAGGTGAGGTCATGTCATATCACAGATGACAAGAGAATGGAGAAAGGACCAGAGTGGCAGGACCTGAATAATTATGGGAAGTAGAACAAATAACCAAGGGAAAGTTTTGGTTAAGTCCTGATTCTCTCTGGGCACAGTAAATTCCAGTGTATAGGATGGAGTTTCAAGTGAATTTATTAGGAAACCAATGATAGACATGTCCCAGAATCCTAGAAGACTTAGGACTTCCAAGATGAGTTAAAAAAAAAAAAAAGTATACACACTGAAAAAAAAAAATCTTACAATGTTTGAACGTAAAGAAAAAGTAGAGCCTGTTTATTCTGCTATCCCCAAGGTTTCTGGAGGGAATTAGAATCCCAGGAATGAGGGCAAAGAAACTTGTGCCAAGGTGTTAAAAAAATTTTACATCACTTTCAGCTATATAAATTAGATGCTTGGTGTGCAATGTGGCCTTCCTCTCAGAGAAAAATAAAGGAAAACTATGCTTGGAAATTGTCCTAGAAGAAGGTAATATTCTCTAAGTCTCTGATGAGAACTACAGCTCCAGTTGGAAGAGTCTTCAAATTTCATTATTCCTTTGTTATTTTTAGACATATATATATATATATATATATATATATATATATATATATATAATAAATATGTGTCCTGGCTGGGCAGGCAGAAAGATAACAGCTTCCTGATTACTCATCTCCCACTGGTTCAGTCCTCTGAGTCTCCCATTATGCATAGAAAGTTGAACAGTGTTTCCATGAAAACCTCTGACACCTTGCTGAGCCCCAGGAGGATGTGCTCATCACTGAGCCCACTTGCAGCCCACGCAAGGAGAGGCTAACAGCTCTGAAGACAGAAATCCTCTAGTTACCCAGCTGTTCTCTGTTCTTGTGACTGTTGTTATCAGTCTTTTCTTTAAGTGTGGTACAACTACAGATTATATTCCAAAAATAAGTGATTAACTACTTCTTCATAGTAATTTGCATATTGTTAAATACACAGCTTTCTCCCACACAGCACTTGCAAGGTGACTCTCCTAATGCCCTGCTGAGTGTGATTAACCCTCTTGTGCTCAGGGAACTCTACTCACCTTGTAGCTACCCTGCCTGTAAGTTTCAGTGTGTAGACATCCTAGGTGTTCACAACAACAAGCCTTCAGTGAGTATTTACTTTTTAAACACTATGCTGCCTTCTTTACAGTATTATCCCACTAATCCTTAAATTCTCTAAGGTAGACATTATTTTTGGCCATATTTTAGCTATATTTTACCAAAATGGAAATCAAGGCTGAATGTAATTTCCCTAATAATACTGAATAAGCAACTGGCAGACTGAAGATGTGAATACAGCTTAGGCTGATGCATGTAAAATCCTGACCATGAAACCATGTAGCCTGTTAAGAACATAAAGAGCTATGGACTGCAGCAGGGCACAACATTCCCAGTTCACCTCAAGCAGTTTCACCATCTAGGGGGAGGACCACATGGGTCAACGTGCTGGGTGGTGAAAAGCATGCAATTTAAAGTAGAACTGTAGAGATGCAAAGACCCGTTGTCAATTTCCTACTGTGGGGCTTTGACAAATCAATACTTTAAAATCAAATTCTGATGCGATTTGAAAAATTGAGCAATAATGCATAATTTCAGTTGTTGTGAGGATTGGGAGATAAGGAATGAAAACCCCAGTATCCCTGATGAAGTGTTCAAAACTGAACACTAACAACTACCACAGTCAAGAGTTGCTTAGGAGACACAACAATGAAATATAATGTGGTATCCTGGGGGTGGGGGGAAACAACAGCAAAAAGACACATGAGGTAAAAACTAAGGATATATGAGCTTTAGTTAGTAACACTATTCCACCATTGTTCCACTGTTTGTGGCAAAGGCAGCATACTAATGAAAGACATTAAAAATAGGGGAAATTGTGTCTGGGCTATATCGAATCTATCTGTACTATTTTCATGGCAATTTCAAAAATCTAAACCTATTCTGAAATAGTTTATTAAAAATAATAGTTACTAATTTTGGATTCTTATCTGAGGCTCTATTATTTCTTAAAAGTGCTGTTCTTTTTGAAGATCGACACACACAACATGAAGACAAGTATCACAGACTATATTTGGAAACCGATCCATTTTTAGAAGGGCAAATGGGTAGAAAAATACAAGTCCAAAGAAAAGCAATTACTTGTTGGCTTGGATTCCAGACAAGCTGTAGGAACAGAATCTATGCCAGCTTCTCAAGGCCTGTCTACCTTACAAGAAACCAAGCAGTATAATAGTTTTATCTGTATTTCTTAAGGGCAGATTAGGTCATTTACATAAATAAAATACCTTTGCCAATGTTATTTGTAACATGTATATGTAAACATATATGTATATACACATGCATACTTATAAATACGTGTGTATATTTTTAATTCTACTTTAATGAAGTCGCTTAGTCGTGTCCGACTCTTTGCGACCCATAGACTGTAGCCTACAAGGCTCCTCCCTCCATGGGATTCTCCAGGCAAGAGTACTGGAGTGGGTTGCCATTTCCTTCTCCAGGGGATCTTCCCAACCCAGGGATTGAACCTGGGTCTCCTGCATTGCAGGCAGACACTTTACCGTCTGAGCCACCAGGGAAGTCCTTCAGAAAACAAACAAACAAAAAAAAAAAAACAATGCTTTTGGCAGAAGATTTGGTTTCTTGGCAAGGTAAGCATAGGGCATATTCTAGATGTCCATACTAACTGGTGAACCAAGGTAGATTTTATAGTGTTCATATTTCACATTTGGCTAAAACCTTTATGGGTATCAAATAAAATACTATAAAAAGAATAGAGTTTTGTTTTGTTTTTTTTCATAAAAGGTTAGATGTTCAGCAGTGACCTCTCTTTTCAGAAGAGTTAATTCCTTAGTGACAGGCTGATGTTGAGCCTTTAATTCTGGCAGGCCATCAAAAAATGCAAAGAACACAGAGTGTTCATGATCACAGAGAAGAATGATCACTATGTGCATCAAAGATGAACCACACACACACATACATGGATGCACACGCTGTACACACTCACCACAGGCTACCAAAGATTCAGAGTCATTTAAGGATGTCTGATGGGCCCATGTACACAAAATCCTTCTGCCTAGAGCTCAGACTGAGAACTTAAAGACAAAGTGCTTCCTCTGAGAAGTAACCTTTGAACCCTTGAGAGAAATGGTCTTACTTGCTTTTGAAGTAGAACGCTGCACAGAACATGCCCACGATGACAATTCCAAAGATGATACATGAAATTGACAGCACCTGCCTTTGATAAACTTCTTCACTCTCTGCGAATTTAAAAAAGAGAATTAGAACGGAAGTTAGCATGGCTCAGCAGACACAATCTCCATAGTTGTATTTTTGAGCTGGTAGGAGCCTTTCAAAGCCAAGTTTTTTTGTTCCTATCATCATTAGGAAAACACGAGGACATTACTACAATTCAGTGTCTTTGCAGTGGTCTACAGGACAGCTGTTATTTTCTTTTTGTATCTGCATGGGTAAATAGAACTCATGTATGGATATCACAATTATGAATCTTGTCAAAAGAATTTTCATGACTTTAAGACATAGTAGGAGCATTTAAACATGATGGTGGGGGTCCCAAATAATCTGCTATCAGAAACTTCCTATTCCAGTGATGACCTCCAATTTATGTGATACTGATGACTGTGTTTTCTGATTTGGTCCCTGGCTGTCAGTCTCCCATTCATCCGCCCACCACTATGACTGACATCATGAATGAAAAAGGACTTCAATGTCCATGTGAATATTTACTTAGTCATCCTGTGACCTCCTCAGTACCAATAACCTGGCAAAATAACCTCAACCTCTACTACCACGGTTATATCGTAGAGCTTCTTAATGTAGAAAAACAAGAATTCAAAAACAAACCATTTCAATTTTTGGACATTAACATTTATACTTCTAGCACACTTGCTGAAATATGTCAACTGCAACAGTTCTTTCATCTCATCAAGACCTTTCATCCATAGGTCTCAGAACTTTCTGTTAATTATCCTCCTCTTGTCTTCATTAATTTCTTTACATTGCACAAGACACTCTGGTCTATTTACCTTCCTTCCTTCTTTGTCCCTCCCTCTCTCTCTTTCATCTTTCCTTCTCTCCTTTCTTCTTCCTTTCGGTATTCCTCTCTCCCCTTTCCCTCCTTTCTTCTCTCTTTTTTCCCTTCCATCCATCCACTCATCATGCACTGTATTTCTCTTTGGATATGACTGTACATTTTAAAGTTTTTTTTTTGTTGTTGTTATTGTTGCTGTGTTCCTTCAGTAGTATGTTAGGAAACAATGTACTATAAGAACTATTCTCTCTCCTTTCCCCTCTTAGGCTTTATTTCCATTTTTAATGTCTTTATTCAGACTGGACTATCAAAAAAAATAAAGAGAAAGCAAACCTAAGAGAATATCACATTATCCACATTTTTGAATAAATGAAAAGGGGCAATTATGTGGCCCTGGCAAGACTTGGTTGACATTTAAATTTGGAAAGATTCAAATTAAAGAGAAAAAAAGTATGTCATTGAGACCTTGTTTGGACATATACCATCTTAAAGAATGCCATTCTTTTCAATCTTCCAAGTGAACTTGTAAACAAGTAGGTAGATCTACCAAGTTATAAAGAATTTCACTTCACTAAGTTGCTCTGAGTTGGTGACTCTAATGGAATAAGTATGACTTACAGATAATAATCTACTCCACCCTGCTTCTGCCAATAAAAAGAACTATGAAGATGATGGATTATAGTACCTATGAAAACAGAAGAGGTAAGACTGTTTTCACTACAAGAATGATTTCTGCATAAAATCAACAGGGTGTTTTTGTTCATTTTTTGAATCTAGTCAAATATAGCTTGGGAAAATGCACAAAATCAAGTCTGAGTTTAAATCAAGAGTGAAAGTAAAACTCCAAAGACTGTGAATGGATTTATAGACCCAGATGGAGTTACAGTGCTGGTACTCTCAATGCCTTTGGTTCAGAGTGCTGCCCAAGAACAAGCCTGGAGAAGGACAGGAAGCAAGGGGTTGGAAGCCTGGCAATTTTTGCGTTTGACTTTCATTTTAGCCACCTCTAATATGAGTAGCAAAAGATATATTACTTTACCTTTATAAATTTTAATTTCTACCTAAATAAAGGCTGCTGCCACTGCTACTGCTGCTAAGTCGCTTCAGTCGTGTCCAACTCTGTGCAACCCCATAGATGGCCTCCCACCAGGCTCCTCTGTCCCTGGGATTCTCCAGGCAAGAATACTGGAGTGGGTTGCCATTTCCTTCTCCAATGCATGAAAGTGAAAAGTGAAAGTGAAGTCGCTCAGTCATGTCCGACTCTGTGTGACCCCATAGATGGCCTCCCACCAGGCTCCTCTGTCCCTGGGATTCTCCAGGCAAGAATACTGGGTATTTCCAGTGATATAAAATGCTGACTGTAATAAATATTGTAACAAGGAGGTATATAATCTGACAAAAGATATCACATGGAAAATTGACCTATTCACAGAGTCCAGAGAACAGAGATTTTAAATATAAAACAGGATCCAATTAGGCAAGAGGAATAGGGATGGGCAAAGTGGTCCAGGAAGAGAAGACAAGTTGTGCAAAGGCTCTTTGCTAGGATATAAAATGGCAGGTTCAAAAATCTGGAAGGTTTTTACTCTACCACTGGGCCTTTGCAAAAGTTATATTCTATTCCCCACCAGCTTAGCTTCCCAGCTGGTGCCAGTGGTAATGAATCCACCCGCCAAGGCAGGCAACACAAGGGACAAAGGTTTGACCCCTGGCTTGGAAGATCCCTGGAGGAGGAAATGGCAAGCTACTCTGGTGTTCTTGGATGAAGAACTCCATGGACAGAGGAGCCTGGTGGGCTACAGTCCATGGGGTTGCAAAGAGTCAGACACAGCTGAGTGAGCATGTGCACGATGCACAACCAGCTTAGCAGAGCAACACAGACACAACAGGAACATGGTACACAGTGAGCATGTCTTTACAACAGCAGGAAGGCACTGAAAAATTTGGCAGAGGAGAGTGATGTGATAATATTTGCATTTTTTCCCTGCAATTTACAGAAAAGATTAGGAAGGGTAAAGTAAATGCAGAGTCCTGTTAGAAGGCAATTATATCAGCTTAGACATCATGAGAAACACTGCGCTGGAAGAAGCACAAGCTGGAATCAAGATTGCTGGGAGAAATATCAATAACTTCAGATATGCAGATGACACCAACCTTATGGCAGAAAGTGAAGAGGAACTAAAAAGCCTTTTGATGAAAGTGAAAGAGGAGAGTGAAAAAGTTGGCTTAAAACTCAACATTTAGAAAACTAAGATCATGGCATCTGGTCCCATCACTTCATGGGAAATAGATGGGGAAACAGTGGGAACAGTGGCTGACTTTATTTTGGGGGGCTCCAAAATCACTGCAGATGGTGATTTCAGCCATGAAATTAAAAGATGCTTGCTTCTTGGAAGGAAAGTTATGACCAACCTAGATAGCATTCAAAAGCAGAGACATTACTTTGCCAACAAAAGTCCGTCTAGTAAAGGCTATGGTTTTTCAGTGGTCATGTTTGGATGTGAGAGTTGGACTGTGAAGAAAACTGAGCGCCGAAGAATTGATGCTTTCAAACTGTGGTGTTGGAGAAGACTCTTGAGAGTTCCTTGGACTGCAAGGAGGTCCAACCAGTCCATCCTAAAGGAGATCAGTCCTGGGTGTTCATTGGAAGGACTGATGCTGAAGCTGAAACTCCAAGACTTTGCCCACCTCATCATGTGAAGAGTTGACTCATTTGAAAAGACCCTGATGCTGGGAGGGATTGAGGGCAGGAGGAGAAGGGGACAACAGAGGATGAGATGGCTGGATGGCATCACTGACTCAATGGACATGAGTTTGAGTAGACTCCAGGAGTTGGTGATGGATAGGGAGGCCTGGCATGCTGCGATTCATGGGGTTGCAAGGAGTTGGATGCAACTGAGCGACTGAACTGAACAGAACTGAGACATGATGGATACTTCTATGGTAACAGTAACAACCATGATGAACAGTAAAAAAAATAAAAATAAAAAAGATGAAAAGCAGTTAAATTGAAAAGGCTTAATGGACTAGACAATGATACTCTTAACTAAGATGGAGTATATCAGAGAGGAATCAGACTTATAAAGAAAGATATCAAATTCAGTTGGACTTATGCATGTATGTGTTGGTCACTCAGTCGTGTCTGACTCTTTGCAACCCCATGGACTGTGGCCCACCAGGCTTCTCTGTCCATGGGATTTTCCAGGCAAGAATACTGGAGTGGGTTGCCATGTCCTTCTCCAAGGGATCTTCCCAACCCAGGGATCAAACCCAGATATCCTGCATTGCAGGCAGATTCTTTACTGTCTGGGGAAGCCCAATGTTGGACTTGGTGAGTTTTTAAAAACCTATAACATATCCAACTAGAGGTGTAAGGTAGACATTTAAATATACAGATTTGAGTTAAGATAAAATGACAGAGTTCCAGATATAAATATTCAGGGTTATGCATATACTTAAACCAAGTGCGTCGACAAGACAGCCCCAAGAGAAAATATAGAGTAATAAGGGAAGACTGTCTAAGATAGAGCTTTGAGAGACTCAAAAATTTCATGGAAGGGTAGATGAGGATGCTGTAGAGCAGATAAAAAACAGATCAGCCAACCAGGAAAGGATAAAAAAAAAAGAAAAGAAAAGAAAATACACAACAACAATAAAATATGACAATATCATAGAAGAAAACATATGGAGTTTTTCTAGAAGAATAGGCTATTGAATGTTTCTGAAAGATCAAATGAAATACAGTCCTTTAATTCAGGGACATAGAGGTTCCTGGAGAATCTGTATGAGCAATTTGAGCCCACACAATGCCCTGGGGTCTCTGCCATGTTCTTCCACATACTGTAAGGCAAACGCTCTTTCTTCAGACCCACCACATGTTCTACCACTTCGCCTGGATTGAGAGTCTAGAATTCTAGCCCGACTCTAGAAAGCAGAGAATGCCTTATTTTTAATGAGGCTACCATTACTTTCACTGCATATGTGTTGTGAGGATTGAGTGAATTATAATATACTGAGTACTGCAGTGCCTAACTTGGAATAATCATTAAGTATTAGGCAGAATCATATGAAATTGCCATGGGGGGCAATAAATGACTGGACATTGACCATTTAATTTGGCTCCATCTAGGGAACATTGATATTTTTGCATTTCATTAATGCAAACAGATTATGAAGTCATTTTGAGGGCAAAAACCAATCTCTCATTCGACAGGAATTAGTAAAGGTTGTTTGCATTGTCTCCCAATTCTGTACCGTTTCCTCTTCTGTTATACACAGGACTTGCTCTTGATCAAATTTCATATTATCAAGATGGAAACAGAGAAGGTAGTAATGTTATGGTAAGTTTTTAGAAACTGACATTGGACCAGTAGAAGAAAATCCTTTAGGCAGGCAGCCTACCCCAAAACTCTGAAAAACACCATGCTTCCCTGTGCTGATCCCACTCTTCTCTTGAACCTACCTCTCAGGAAGCAGTGTGGTTGGCTGGTGTGAACCCCTCTGTTTAAACACCAGCTACAACTGTTTTTATCTTCTTTCATCTATTGTCTTTATCGATAATGGGGAAAATGCTACACACTTCACATACTTGTTCAACATGTGCTTTATGTGTGTGCATGCTAGTCGTGTCCGACACTTTGTGACCCCATGGACAGTAACCTGCCAGGGTCATCTATCCATGGGACTTTCCAGGCAAGAAACACTGGAGTGAGTTGCCTTCCCTCCCATAGGATCGAACTCATCTCTCTTGTGTCTCCTGCATTGGCGGACAGATTCTTTACCACTGAGCCACCTGGGAAGCCAGGAAAACACAAATAAACGGTCTGAGTGGCATGTAATGGATACATAAAATGTCAGTTTCCTTCCTTTCCCCTTTTTCTCCTGAAGCCAGCATTGAACCAAACAAAACGAAACAACTGCTTTGAAAAGACTCTATCTCTCTTATGCAAAACTCACCTTACCCACAGGCAGTCAGTGATTCGCTGTCTTAGGGTCTCTCTCCCTGTGCCCTGAGATGTATACTGAAGGAATTTATTTTTATGTCATTTTCTTTACTCATGGTTCCTTTTAATTTTACTTGTGGTGATTGAATTTTTCCACTAGTAATTTTATATTTCCTAACTAGAGACGGTCCCATCACTTCATGGCAAATAGATGGGGAAACACTGGAAACAGTGACAGACTTTATTTTCTTGGGCTGTAAAATCACTGCAGATAGTTACTGCAGCCATGAAATAAAAACAAACAAACAAACAAAAACCCACTTGTTCCTTGGAAGAAAAGTTATGACAAACCTCAACAGCGTATTAAAAAGCAGAGACATTACTTTGCACACAAAGATCCATAGAGTCTAAGTTATGGGTTTTTTCAGTAGTCATGTATGGATGTGAGAGTTGACCATAAAGAAGGCTGAGTGCCGAAGAATTGATGCTTTTAAACTATGATCTTGGAGAAGACTCTTGACAGTCCCTTGGATTGCTAGGACATCAAACCAGTCAATCCTAAAGGAAATCAACCCTGAATATTCATTGGAAGGACTGATGCTGAAAGCTCCAATACGTTGGCCACCTGATGCAAAGAGCTGACACATTAGAAAAGACCCTGATGCTGGCAAAGATGGAAGGCAGGAGGAGAAGGGGATGACAGAGGATGAGATGGTTGAATGGCATCATTGATTCAATGGACATGAATTTAAGCAAGCTCTGGGGGATGGTGAAGGACAAGCAAGCCTGGCATGCTGCAATCCATGGGGTTGCAAAGAGTCGGGCATGACTGAGCAACTGAACAGCAACAACAACCCAGGTATTTTAGCAGATGCAATGCAAGTGTTCCTCCTTGGGGAAGGGCTATGTCTTTCGCCCTCTCCCCCAAACTGACTCTTTGAGAAGGAAAGTGTGCTCCTGATTCCTAGAGACCCAGGATCCTTGGAAAAACTGTGGGTACAGCACCGTTTGCTAAAGCAAGAGACAGCTCACAGCTTAGGTCCTAATGTGCAAGGCTGCTTTTGGAAGCTGTAGCAGTCTTTAGCATACTAAAAATCTCTCTGTGAATCCTTGTTAAGCTCTCCTACATTAAAAAAAAAAATGTCCAAAGAAAATTATAACCTCAGTTTTTATATAGCATTTCCTACTGGATAGCTTGATATTAAGGACAGAAGTATGAGTGACAGCAGCCCTGTATCTGTGAAAGAATGGGACATATTCTACAAGGCAGCCCCCCATCCCTTCCAAGTATGGAGCCCTAGGATCCCACTATCTCTTAGGGATCTTTCCTTTGTACCATCAGTTTTACTTAAGTCTGCAAGAGACAAAACTCAAGCATGATTTGCTGATATGAACTGGCATCCAAGTAATGTGTAAGTCAAACCTGGATACACACACACACAGACACACACCCCTGTAAGCTTGTAAGTCATATATAGAAGCAAAAGCTTTTCTCTAGACCACCTCATAGTCATTATATGCAAATAAGATCCTTTTTGATGCCACCAGTAGGTATCAAATGAAAGCATAATTACTCTGATAGTACATTATAAAAGTCAACCTATCAATATCACCAGGGTTCTGTCTTATTCAGGTATTCATTATCAGAAGCCCTGAAGATAAATGTCTACACAGAGAAACAAAAGTCAGTATAAGACAACAAATTCACTAATGATCTCACCATTTATGAAATTATATTATTCTAGTTTTTCACCATGCCTAATCCTAGCATTTATTTCTATTCATTAAGTCAACCTCATAATCAGGCTAGGTCAGTCTCTCCCTGATTGTAAGCCTCTGAAATTTTGTCCTCATTTAAACTGGATTAAGCTTAAGTAGATTTACTGCAGTTTTAATTATTCTTAGAACAAGAGAGCCTCTTCCCAATTTTGTTCTTAAATAACAACAAGTGCTGTGGATACATTAAAATATTAGGATCTTACAAGGAACTGCAAATGAAATGATAGGTAAAGAGAATGAAAGGAAAGAGCATATTTAGAATGTTAGAAACTGTGATTTTCCCTTTTCAACTTGAAGACAAAAATGACCAAACATCAAATGGCCTGATTACTGCACTGTTAAAGAAAAAAAAAAAAACAAGGTGAAAGAGATCCTGAAGGCAAATGAAACGGGTGCTCACCTTGAGATCAATGAGATTAAACACACACTGGCAAGGAGGAACACTGATAGAGTAAGTGATGAGAATATCAGCAAGACAGAACAAATGACCTCGCCTCACTGCAGTGATCTCCAAGAATGTTGCTTGGGGGAAAATCCAGCTCAAGCATCTCAATACAGAGATGCTGAGATGACCAGGAAGTCCTGAAAGGTTTCATATATTTAGCACGGTGCTATTTCTACCTGTAAGCCCCTTTCTCCTCCCTACTTGCAGAACTCCTACTATTATGGGTGATTCATGTCCCCCATAAGATCCATGAAGTTCTAACCCCAATACCTATAAATATGAACTTCTTTGGATATAGGGTTTTGGCAGATGATCAAGTTGAGGTCATTAGGATATACCCTAACCCAATATTGCTGTGTCTTCATCAAAGAGAGAAATTTGGACACAGATATACATACACAAAGAGAATGTCAAATGAAGATGGAAGCAGAGTTTGAGATGATGCACCCACAAGCCGAGGATAAACATTGCCAGGAAATCACCAGAAGGCAGGAGTCAGGCAGGAAAGATGCTTCCTCACAGCCTTAAGAAAGAACAAACCCCACCTACACCTTGATCTTGGACTTCCAGCCTCCAGAGCTGCGAGACAATACATTTCTGTTTGACCATCAATTTGTGATACTTTGTTATGGACAATCCCAGCAAACTAATATAGCCACTAATTAAATGAATACCATTGGAATAAATCCTATACAGTGTAAATACTGTCAGATCTGAAAACTCTTCTCAAGTGCCCATGTGCATCCATTCTGTATCTTCTCCTAACTGCCCTGTCTTGTGCCAAAGATGCACATATCTGTTTTCCTGCAGCCCAGTCTGCATGCATGCATGCTAAGTTGCTGCAGTCATGTCCAACTCTTTGCGACCCTATGGACTTTAGCCCACCAGGCCCCGCTGTGCACAGGATTCTTCAGACAAGAATACTGGAATGAGTTGCCATTCCCTTCTCCAGGGGATCTTCCTGACCCAGGAATCGAAACTGTGTCTCCTGAGGCTCCTGCATTATAGGAGGAATCTTTATCATTAGCTACCAGGGAAGCTCCTGGCCCCATCTGAGAGGCCCACAAAGGCAAGGGCACCTTCATTACTGGACTCCACAAGGCTTCTGCTTGTTCTGTACCAGGGAGGGTACTCAGCAGGCCTTTTTTGAACTCATCAGCTTCTGGTTTGCATGTCTAATGACACTGTGCTGGTTAAGACCTCTGCCTGGTAGAGTAATAAAAAGAGGCAACATTTTCTTGGGAGGATCCTCAGGGATTTATTCTGTTGCTCTTTGCTATTCCACTGTGGAAAGGCATCATTTAAAATACTTTGAAAATATAAAATAATTACTTCATAATAAAATGTTAATGTTCAAAATTATATTTTATCATATTTCCATACAATGTGCTTTGAGATGTGCATTATACATAAAATTTGATATTTAAGGAGAAATAGCAATTTAAAATCATAAACACATTTACTCTCAACCTGTAATTTCCTTTTCTTCCCCCACACTCCCCACCAAATATAAACCTTCCCTATAACAATCCCTTATCTCTCTCCTTCCTTTCCCGAACAGTATAGCTCTGACTGACTATAGATAAGCGAATACTATGAAACAACGAGGAAAACAAAATGAAAAGCCATGAGTCTTCTCGCTGGTGTGTTTAACGTGCATTGGCTTTCCAAGTGCTATTTCTCCCACAAATAAATTTAAGCAAAAGCAAATTGAATCAAAATAAATCTATTGGCAAGTTTTCAATACCAGATTGGGTTGCCATATCCTTCTCCAGGGGATCTTTCTGACCTGAAGGATTGAACCCATAGCCCCTGCATTAGCAGGTGGATACTTTACCATAGAGCCCTTAGGGCAGAGAAGCCTGGCTGGTTACAGTCCATGGGGGTTACAAAAGAGTCAGACATGAGTTAGCAACTAAACAATGATAACAAAGAGCTTTCAACACTAACTAAAACCAGTCTCTTACTTCTGGCTTCACTGTTAAAAGACCCGAGAACTTCCTTTTCTCTAAACCTGTGATAACTGTCCCCCAGTCCATACCCTTAACCCCAGTTTTGTCTCTTAGGATTCACTGTTCATTGGCAAAGTCACATTCTAAGAGCAAGACATGTGACATGTGACTTGGAATGATAACATGCTATTTTCATGACAATGGGGAGTATCTGACTTAGAGATTTATAGGAATTTTAACTGTTTGACCTGTTTTGATGGAGTAAGAAGTCTAATTCACTAAATTCATGTCAACTTTGCTTCACAGAACACTCAGGCCCAATGTAACACCCAACACTTCCCAGCCTGGTTTAATGGATCTCCATCTCCCTCAGCTAGGCAAGATGTTAGAGGAATCTAACTCCTATTGCCTGAAATATTAGGGGTGACCTGGCATGATTTAAAACATCATTGGCAAAGTCAGCTGTACAAACAGCTTATAGATCATGCCAGGTCACTACTAATACTTAAGGCAATAGGAGTTATATCCCTTTAATTTACATCTTACAATCATAATGAAGACAGTATCATTCAACATGGAATATCCATAAAAATATTAGTAAAATGTCCATCAGCAGATGAATGAACAAAGAAGATATATATATATATATATATGTATATAGTCAAAGCTACGGTTTTTCCAGTAGTCATGTATGAATGTGGGAGTTGGACCATAAAGAAGGCTGAGTGCCAAAGAATTGATGCCTTTAAACTATGATGTTGGAGAAGACTCTTGAGAGTCCCTTGGATTGCTAGGAGAACAAGCCAGTCAAATCTAAAGGAGATCAATCCTGAATATTCATTGGAAGGATTGATGCTGATGCTGAAGCTCCAATACTTTGGCTACCTGAAGTGAAAAGCCAACTAGTTAGAAAAGATCTTGATGCTGAGAAAGATGGAAGATGGGGAGAAAGAGAAGACAGAGTACGAGATGGCTGGATGGCATCACTGACTCAACGGTCATGAGTTTGAGCAAGCTCTGGGAAATGGTGAAGGACAGGAAAGCCTGGCATGCTGCAGTCCATGGGGTGGCAACAAGTCAGACATGACTGAGCAACTGAACAACAAAACAAATACACACACACACACACACACACACACACACACACACAGAGGAATATTACTCAGTCATAAAAATGAAATAATGCCATTTGCAGCAACATGGATGGACCTAGAGATTATCATATTAAGTTCAGTTCAGTTCAGTTCAGTTCAGTCGCTCAGTCGTGTCCGACTCTTTGTGACCCCATGTTAGTAATACCATTTATCACTTACATGTGGAAGCCTAGAAGAAAAAAAGATACAAATGAACTGATTTACAAAACAGAAACAGACTTACAGACTTAGAAAACAAACTTATGGTTATTAAAGGGGATAAAAGGGGTTAGGAGAGAAATTAAGAGTTAGGGATTAGCATATACAGACCACTATATATAAAATAGATAAACAACAATGACCTACTGTATAGCACAGGGAACTATATTCAATATCTTATAATAACGTATAATGGAAAAGAATCTGAAACAGAATGTACATATACATATGTGTGTGTGTGTGTGTATATATTTATATACATGTATAACCGACTCACTTTTCTGTTCACCTAAAACTAGCACAACATTGTAAATTGACTATACTTCAATAAAAAAATAAAAATAAAAACTTCACAAGTTCTGATGTTAGAAAGACATGGGTCAAGTGATCCTTTTGTTATTACAAAATATGACTTTTGAGTCTCATGCCTTTTACCTAAACGAAGTTGAGAGTCATTATTGATAAACAATAATCTTAAATTCTAGTTATCCATTTCTATCCTTCCCAGATAAGTTAAAAGAAGGAAAATGTCATCTGGCAGTGATATCAACAGGAGCTTGGTGACAAGTTTATCTCAGCAGGGAGTGAGTTATGGGATCCAAGAAGAAAATAGGGTTAGTATAGAGAGGTAATTACAGTAAAGGTTCAACAGAGACTAAAGCAATAGAGGATATTTCCAAAGAATCTCTGGAAGATATACACAGAAGTGAGATAAACCACACATGACTCATAAGGGAAGTGATTCAAGCATCCAGCTATAACTGAATTGAATAGATTTTTAAGGTCTCTGGAAAATTCTTAAGCCTCTACGGTGCTTATATAATCTTTAAGAAAAATACGTGGAAAATTCAGGTCTACTCTGTAAAAAGCAGAGACATTACTTTGCCAACAAAGGTCCATCTAGTCAAGGCTATGGTTTTTCCAGTAGTCATGTATGGATGTGAGAGTTGGACGGTGAAGAAAGCTGAGCACTGAAGAATTGATGCTTTTGAACTGTGGTGTTGGAGAAGACTCTTGAGAGTCCCTTGGACTGCAAGGAGATCCATCCAGTCCATTCTAAAGATCAGTCCTGGGTGTTCATTGGAAGGACTGATGCTGAAGCTGAAACTCCAGTACTTTGGCCACCTCATGCGGAGAGCTGACTCAATGGAAAAGACTCTGATGCTGGGAGGAATTGGGGGCAGGAAGAGAAGGGGATGACAGAGGGTGAGATGGCTGGATGGCATCACTGACTCGATGGGTGTAAGTCTGAGTGAACTCCGGAAGATGGTGATGGACAGGGAGGCCTGGTGTGCTGCGATTCATGGGGTCGCAAAGAGTCGGACACAACTGAGCGACTGAGCTGAACTGAGCTGTCCTGGTCACATCACAGCAGTTGTTCTTTCAACACTGGTTGTGTCCAGACTGCTGGAGTCTGCTCTCTTGCCCACATGCCCATTTGTGTTTACAGAGAAAACTCTCTTTGGCATGATGTCGCTGCTGTTTAGTCAGTAAGTTGTGTCCTGCAGTCCATGGTTTTATTTAAAGATAAATAAGGTAGATTTATACAAATCCTCTATCTAGCTGAGTGGCTAGGCATATGAAAATAAATATGAAAGACTGTGATAAATGTTTCAGAGATATGAACAGAGTGACATCAGCAAGTTGAGTATAGTCCATACCACCAAAGGCAAGCTACAGATTCAATGCAATCCCTATCAATATTTCAATGACACTTTTTTTTTTACAGAAAATAGAAAAACAATCCTAAAATTCTTATGGAAACACAAGAGACCTTGCATACCCAAAGCAGTCCTGAGAAAAGAATGGAGCTAGAGGCATCTAGCATCACATTTTCTGATTTCAAATTATACTGCAAAGCTATAGTAATCAAAACATTCGGTATTGCCGTGAAAATGGACACATAGCCTGATGCAATGAAATAATCTGCCTGTGTATGAGACTGAGAAAGGGCCAATAAAGAATCCAGAGAAAATATTAGGAACAGTTGCCTGAGTGATTCCAAGGGAAGAAAACCACACTTCTTTCTACTTGTGACAATCTCTTGAAGCAATGTAAGAAATCTAGTGTGTTTGTGACATGGTAGATACTTTCTCCCAAAGGGAAAGATACAAGAAGTGGGCATAGCTTTATTCACACTGTCTGCAGGACTTGGCTACAGCATGTGAGAGCCCAGCACTGAGGAGCAGAAGTGCTTTACTCCCTGGATAACAGTGCCATGAATGTTGTCACCTTGCTCAGCTTTCAAGAAACAATCATTTACTGTCTATTTTTCTTCCTTCTGGGCCACCCTCTCCACCAAGGGTCACAATAGCTCAGTGACCTTCTTTCCCCTGAGAACTGTGAGTAGCTGCGTCATAGTTTTCCCATTTAGAGGATGTGATTTGCTTGCTTAGAGATCGTGGGTCTCAGATAGTGTTAAACCCTCAACCTTGAGCTCCCTGGACAGAAGCAGCCAGTGTTTTCTGAATCTTCTCATCCTGTTCAGTTTGATTCTGGCCACAGACAGAGGGCTGCATTGCCAGAGGTGGAAACGACAACCATGTTCTTTGTAACACACACACACACACACACACACACACACACACACACACACAGTCCTCTAGTTCAGGGTGGTGGCAAACCCAGCTATGAGGTCTGCATACTCAAAAAGAAACCAATATCCAAATCAAGAATGCATTCAATTGAAGGGCCCAAACCCACGTGGCTCAGTGATAAAAATAAAAAAATAAATAAAATCTGCCTGTCGATACAGGATATATGGGTTCAGTCCCTCGCTCAGGAACATCAGCTGCAGAAGGAAATGACAACTCACTCCAGTATTCTTGCCTGGAAAATTCCACTGACAGAGGAGCCTGGCAGGCTACAGTCTGTGGGGTTTCGAAGAGTCAGACACAACCCGGTTGCTGAATAACAACAACAAGAGCAGAATATCATGGCATCAAGACCACTGTTGACATACCTTGCTTATATTTACAAAAAGAATACAGACGGGTAATCACTGCATTCAATTAAACAGAGGTTACCCAATTTCCATTGTTGTTGCTAGAGACATTTAGAAGCTAAAATTATACAGAAAATAGAAAACAACTCAAGTAATTGCCATTGTGCAAAAAAGTTTCTGAAATAATTTTCAAGATGCTATCATACCTATATTTAGGGTCTGATTCATATTCACATAAACATATTTATTTGCTTATTTCATTAAGTGGAATTGAATAACATATGCACTCCCTTCCAGAAAAGGTGGTCCCTGTAGAGCAGAGATAATGGGGAAAGCCCAGAAGGGTGGGGGTAGAAATGTGGCAAGACTGACCTCAGAACTATTCTCCAAAGAAAACAAGGGGACTATGAAATAGGGTATGTAGAAGTGAAGCCAGAAATACAAAGCAAGCAAGCAGATCTACTGAATCATCAATTCTGAAGAGTCCCTGCAGAGGAAGAAACAATGTACTGGCCACAGAGTGACAATGATGGGGGAAAGGGAAGTGAAGGAATGAAGAGAAGGAGATGGAGCACGAAATGCTACTTCAGGGGGTTGAGGGACATCCTTGTGGACAGAGGGGAGCTAAGATTGTAACCTGACTGAGGCAAAGGTTCAGCTATGATCCTCTAAACGAGTAAGTCAAAAAGTGTTAGTTCATCAGTTGTGACCAACTCTTTGCGACCCTGTGAATTGTAGCCCACCAGGCTCCACTGTTCATAGAATTCTCCAGGAAAGAATACTGGACTGGGTAGCCATTTCCTTCTCCAGGGGATCTTCCCAAACTAGGAATCAAACCCGGGTCTCCTGGATATGATCCTATCAGTTCAGTTCAGTTCAGTCCGGTCGCTCAGTCGTGTCCGACTCCCCACAACCCCATGAATTGCAGCAAGCCAGGCCTCCCTGTCCATCACCAACTCCTGGAGTTCACCCAAACCCATGTACATTTAGTCAGTGATGCCATCTAACCATCTCATCCTCTGCCATCCCCTTCTCCTCCTGCCCTCAATCTTTCCAAGCATCAGGGTCTTTTCAAATGAGTCAGCTGTTTGCCTCAGGTGGCCAAAGGATTGGAGTTTCAGCCTCAGCATCAGTCCTTCCAATGAATACCCAGGATTGGTCTCCTTTAGGATGGACTGGTTGGACAGGGGATTCTCAACAGTCTTCTCCAACACCACAGTACAAAAGCATTGATTCCTCAGCACTCAGCTTTCTTCAGAGTCCAACTCTCACATCCATACATGACTACTGGAAAAACCATAGCCTTGACTAGATGGACCTTTGTTGGCAAAGTAATGTCTCTCAACAGTCTTCTCCAACACCACAGTACAAAAGCATTGATTCCTCAGCACTCAGTCTTCTCCAACACCACAGTACAAAAGCATTGATTCCTCAGCACTCAGCTTTCTTCAGAGTCCAACTCTCACATCCATACATGACTACTGGAAAAACCATAGCCTTGACTAGATGGACCTTTGTTGGCAAAGTAATGTCTCTGCTTTTTAATGTGGTATCTAGGTTGGTCATAACTTTCCTTTCAAGGAGTAAGTGTCTTTTAATTTCATGGCTGCAATCACCATCTACAGTGATTTTGGAGGCCCCAATAATAAATACTGACACTGTTTCCACTGTTTCCCCATCTATTTCCCATGGAGTGATAGGACCAGATGCCATGATCTTCGTTTTCTGAATGTTGAGCTTTAAGCCAACTTTTTCACTCTCCACTTTCAATTTTAAAGAGGCCTTTTAGTTCCTCTTCACTTTCTTCCATAAGGGTGGTGTCATCTGCATATCTGAGGTTATTGATATTTCTCCCTGCAATCTTGATTCCAGCTTATGCTTCTTCCTGCCCAGTGTTTCTCATGATGTACTCTGCATATAATTTAAATAAGCAGGGTGACAATATACAGCCTTGATGGACTCCTTTTCCTATTTGGAACTAGTCTGTGGTTCCATGTCCAGTTCTAACTGTTGCTTCCTGACCTGCATATAGGTTTCTCAAGAGGCAGGTCAGGTGGTCTGGTATTCCCATCTCTTTCAGAATTTTCCACAGTTTATTGTGGTCCACACAGTCAAAGGCTTTGGCATAGTCAATAAAGCAGAAATAGATGTTTTTCTGGAACTCTCTTGCTTTTTCCATGATCCAGTAGATGTTGGCAATTTGATCTCTGATTCCTCTGCCTTTTCTAAAATCAGATTGAATATCTGGAAGTTCATGGTTCACATATTGCTGAAGACTGGCTTGGAGAATTTTGAGCATTACTTTACTAGCATGTGAGATGAATGCAATTGTGTGGTAGTTTGAGCATTCTTTGGCATTGCCTTTCTTAGGGATTGGAATGAAAACGTACATTTTCCAGTCCTGTGGCCACTGCTGAGTTTTCCAAAGTTGCTGGCATATTGAGTGCAACACTTTCACAGCATCATCTTTTAGGATTTGAAATAGCTCCACTGGAATTCCATCACCTCCACTAGCTTTGTTCGTAGTGAGGCTTTCTAAGGCCCACTTGACTTCACATTCCAGGATGTCTGGCTCTAGGTGAGTGATCACACCATCGTGAGTATCTGGGTCATGAAGATCTTTTCCGTACAGTTCTGTGTATTCTTGCCACCTCTTCTTAATATCTTCTGCTTCTGTTAGGTCCATACCATTTCTGTCCTTTATCAAGCCCATCTTTGCATGAAATATTCTCTTGGTATTTCTAATTTTCTTGAAGAGATCTCTAGTCTTTCCCATTCTGTTGTTTTCCTCTATTTCTTTGCATTGATCACTGAGGAAGGCTTTCTTATCTCTCCTTGCTATTCTTTGGAACTCTGCATTCAAATGGGAATATCTTTCCTTTCTCCTTTGTTTTTCACTTCTCTTGTTTACACAGCTATTTGTAAGGCCTCCCCAGACAGCCATTTTGCTTTTTTGCATTTCTTTTCCATGGGGATGGTCTTGATCCCAGTCTCTTGTACAGTGTCATGAACCTCCGTCCCTAGTTCATCAGGCACTCTATCTATGAGATCAGTCCCTTCAATCTATTTCTTACTTCCACTATATAATCATAAGGGATTTGATTTAGGTCATATCTAGGTAGGTCACACCTAGGCAGGTGTTGTGAGAGGGCATCAGAGGGCAGACACACTGAAACCATACTCACAAAAACCTAGCCAATGTGCTCACATGGACCACAGCCTTTTCTAACTCAGTGAAACTAAGCCATGCCATGTAGGTCCCCCTAATATGGACAGGTCATGATGGAGACGTCTGACAGAATGTGGTCCACTGGAGAAGGGAAAGGCAAACCACTTCAGTATTATTGCCTTGAGAACCCCATGAACAGTATGAAAAGGCAAAATGATAAGATACTGAAAGAGGAACTGCCCAGGTCGGTAGGTGCCCAATATGTTAGAGGAGATCAGTGGAGAAATAACTCCAGAAAGATTGAAGGGATGGAGCCAAAGCAAAAACAATACCCAGTTGTGGATGTCACTGGTGATAGAAGCAAGGTCTGATGCTCTAAAGAGCAATATTGCATAGGAACCTGGAATGTTAGGTCCATGTATCAGGCAAATTGGAAATGTTCAAACAGCAGATGGCAAGAGTGAATGCTGACATTCTAGGAGTCAGCGAACTAAAATGGACTGGAATGGGTGAATTTAACTCAGATGACCATTATATCTACTACTTTGGGCAGGAATCCCTCAGAAGAAATGGAGTAGCAATCGTGGTCAACAAGAGTCCAAAAAGCAGTACTTGGATGCAATCTCAAAAATGACAGAATGATCTCTGTTCATTTCCAAGGCAAACCATTCAATATCACGGTGGTCCAAGCCTATGGCCCAACCAGTAACGCTGAAGACGCTGAAGTTGAATGGTTCGACGAAGACCTATAAGACCTTTTAGAACTAACACCCAAAGAAGATGTCCTTTTCGTTATAGGGGACTGGAATGCAAAAGTAGGAAGTCAAGAAACACCTGGAGTAACAGGCAAATTTTGTCTTGGAGTACAGAATGAAGCAGGGCAAAGGCTAATAGAGTTTTGCCAAGAGAACACACTGGTCATAGCAAACACCCTCTTCCAACAACACAAAAGAAAACTCTACACATGGACATCACCAGATGGTCAACGCCAAAATCAGATTGATTATATTCTTTGCAGCCAAAGATGGAGAAGCTCTATACAGTCAGTAAAACCAAGACTGGGGGCTGACTGTGGCTCAGATCATGAACTCCTTATTGCCAAATTCAGACTTAAATTGAAGAAAGTAGGGAAAACCACTAGACCATTCAGATATGACTTAAATCAAATATGATCCTATAGGCAGGATTAAAAGGGAGACTCTTTATCTTCATTTTAAAGATGAGGAAACTGAGGTTCAAAGAGGTTAGTGTAATAACGTAAGAGTAACAGACCTGGGTCCCAAACTCATTCTCCCATTTCAGACAGGCACGCATCCTTTGCTTTTCTTCACATCTCCCCATTCCCTACTCTTGCGTATTCTTTCCCCTGTACCCTTCCTACTCTTCTTCCTATACCTTTTTATACCCCTTCCTAAGGGCTGACTGAACAAGACTGCCGTGCAAACTAAAACTAAGCAAAAACAAACATAAACCAAATATTTTATTTAAGAAAAGAAGAAAAAAATATACAAGGTAGTCTAGGCTCACAAGGAGCTCAAAATCAAACTTAAGAGGCAATGTACATTTAAAAATGCAATAAAACAAGTTTCAAAAGAGAAATGGAAGCTGGGATGTAAACTGAGAAGACAGGAACTGCTACTTTTTAATACTGAATGATCCTACAGCGGGCACTCGGAGGAACACCTAATTCACTTCTTTTTGTCCTCGTTTGAAGGTCTGGAGATCTCAAGACACCTTTTCAAGATTATACAGTTAGAAGGTGAAAAGTAGAATCAAGAACCCAACCCAGCTGTGTCTGGCTCCAAAGTTCAAGCATGTCTTGCTTCATTATCTGCTTCATTAACATCTGTTTAACTACAGTCTTGAAGCCACTAAATGGTAAGCATCACAAATGAGTTTGTTTAATGAATATGTACAGGAAAGTCACTAAGTTTCCTTTCTCTGCTGATGGAATTGGTGTGGAATGTACTCAGCTTGGACTCTGAACTGGCGTATATATTAGACTGCTGGGATGTCTGAGAAACTATGACCCTGGGTGCTTCAACCTGTAGACAACATATACAAACCAGGTTTCTTGGAGGGACCCAGGTAATGCAGATCATCCACCCAGTCACTGGGTTTGTTCAGATCCAAACGCATACTTATCTGCCTTTAGACTGAGATTACCTTGGAATTCTCAGTACTCCTGAATTTTACTCATAGATGGATGATGCTGTTTATAATTGTCAGATGATTAAATATCACTTTTAAATCTTTACTAACATTGCCAATTGTGGTAGGTGTGTCATGACATATTTCTATGGAACAAATACTACTTGAAACACTGCAAGGAAATTGCTCTAAGAGGGGAAATTATGAAAGAAAAAAAAAGCAGGCATGCAGGTTCTAATATCAGTGCTGAAGGAATATAAGGACACTTTCTCTTCTCTGTTTCCCGAAATATTCCCTGCTACTCACACACCTTCAGAAAAAAGTTCACACAGTGATATTCCTGGATGAAATTAGCAATTGTGAAAAATCGAAAACTACAAGGAACTGTGTGTCTCCAAGGAAGATAATGTGCAGAAATTCTGGTGGTCCTGTTGCCTCCATGGGCGGAGACAGCTCAGGCAGGAGGTCCACAGAGCTGAAATATGCCAAAATCTTCCTGTTGTCTTACATACAGCAAAGGTTCCTGTGTGTTGGAGTTGAACGCCACATTGATCGCTGATGACAGATCGAAAGCATACAGCAACCGAGGAAGAAAGACGCTTGTAAAGAACAATTGTTGAGAGACTTAGAATAAGTAACCCACAGTTGGAATAAAATTCATCCTGTAAACAGCCCGTAGGCACTGTTCACAGACTTACCATCTGGGAGAGAAACCTTATAGCTGGGGACTGTTTAAAAATTTGTTTTTTGAAAGGTAAAATGGTAATAGCATTCTCCCAGGACACAAAAATGCCTGCCAGGTTTTGGATAGAGTGGCTCAAAACAGAAGCAAACAAACAAACAAAACAACTTCATTTCAGGAGAGAAAAGAGTAAAGATAGCTGTCCAAAGTAGAACATCTATTTCTTACTACTCTCCCATCCGCGCCATTAGCACCGGATCCTCTTATAGGGTTAGCAGAAGGAAGTATTATCATTTTGATTTTCAAAAAAAGTCTGTGCCTAAGCAGATATGCTTGTTTTGTGTGACAGAAGTGCTATTCTGATCATTTCTAGGGGGAAAACATTCCATTTCACATGCTAGAAATTACCCTCAAATGCATTTGTTGATGATTCTGAGGCATGCATTCTCTTTTAAGGCAATTCATGTTCTGTCTCCACTTATGAGACCCTGAGTGGCTTTGCAACACAGGAATCCCCATGCAATACTATGTAAATAAGTCATTGCAGGATTAGTGAGCTCTGTGATACAGTAACAAGGAAATGCATGTGTGTGTGCTCTGTCGCTCGGTCGTGTCTGACTCTTTGTGACCCTATAGACTGTAGCCTGTCAAGCTCCTCTGCCGTGGAATATTTCAGGCAAGAATATTGGAGTGGGTTTCCATTTCCTCCTCCAGGAGACCTTCCGAACCCAGGGATTGAACCCAAGGCTCTGTCCCCTGCACTGTCAGGCAGATTCTTTACCACTGCTCCACCTGGGAGGCCCAACAAAGAAATACAGAAGCGCGAAATGAGTGCGGGGTGTGCGAGGGTCTGAGCACAGCATGAGTGCTTGCACTGGGAAAGATCAGGGATCCACAAAGAACAGTCCACAGACAAATGCAGTCGGACAGTCTGTCTTCATAAATGACGTTTTGTCGGACCACCATTTGTCCCTGTATTGTTGATAGCTGCCTTTGTACTGCAAGGCAGAATTGAGTAGCTGCAGCAAAGTACACAAAGCTCAAATATTCACTATTTGGCCCTTGGCAGGAATGTTTTGCTAACCCCTGGAGTAGATACAAAATAAATTCAACGAATACAAAGTATTCTATCTTCAGAGGTAGAATAAAAATGGAAATAATGTCTCAAATATTAAACAAAATATCTGAAAGAGCTCCATAAATTGTAAATGAATATTTTCAGTTCCTTTACTGCACAGGGTAAACACGGAGGCTGTCCACCTATGGAAGCCACCTCCCTTAGCACTGGCTAACAGTGTGGCTTCCGTGACTAGAGCTTAGGACTTCAGTTTTAAGGCAACAGCCTTGAGGTTCGGTATGGACCCCTGAACAGACGCAGATGGCAGGGTCCTGTGAGGGGTTCCGGCACAGAAGTTCTGAGGTAGTAATGATACTAATGATCTGGGTTGTACATCACAACACTAAACCAGAGACCAGGAAAAAAGAAAAGTGAAACTGTTAGTTGCTCAGTGGTGTCTGACTCTTTGCAACCCCACAAACTAGGCTACCAGGCTCATCTGTCCATGGAATTCCCCAGGCAAGAATACTGGAGTGGGTAGCCATTTTCATCTCCAGGAGATCTTCCTGACCCAGGGATTGAACCCGGGTCTCCTGCATTGCAGGCATATTCTTTACCATCTGAGCTACTAGGGAAGCACAAAATTAGGAGAGGTCAAGTAGGAAAAGGAATAAAATAGAGAAAACAAAACAAACAAACAGAAATGGACAAAAGACAGACAAAGGATGGTGGAGTCACATTAAAAGTATTTCTACTCCAAAGGAGGATCCACCTAGACTTTTCCACAAGTCACAAGAAGAGATATTTTCTGACAAGAAGAGCCACAGTTTAACTTTATCTGAGACTCTGAGAAAGGCCAGGCCTCTGGGTCAAAACCACTTTAATTTTATTTTCCTTATGTTTCCCTATAGTATTAATCAATGTCCCCAGGTTTTTGTTTTGTCTGTTTGTTTTAATTAAAAGAGTTTAAGACACAGAGATTGAAATGGAGACAACTTCCTGTCTTCCTCCACTTCTGTAAGTAGAAAATCAGTCCTTAATCCAATAATGTTGGAGAGGTGATAGGATACAGTAAAAGAGATCATACTCTGGAATCAGAGTCTTGGGTTACTATCAGTTCTATTTTGGATTAAGCAAAGGTAATTTTAAGGAAATCCCTTGTTCTCCCCTAGCCTCAGGGCCCTCATCTGGAAAATAAGGATGCTAATACCTTATTTGTAAAGATAAAAAACAATGGATGCAAAGTCCCCAGAATATAATGTCTGCTACATAATGAGTAATCATTGCAAAAAGTATGCTTTACTTCTTCTTTTCTAAAGCATTAGGTCTCTTTAACACTATGTTTATGGAAGACCTTTACTATTATACAACACAGAACAAATAATCTCATGCATTGCCTGAATTACTAAACAGCCAAGAATTCTCTTTGAAAATCCTGAGCTGTCCGTGACCTCAGAGAACAGCTTGGAGCCATCAAGATAAAGATCAGTTTCATGAAACATTGTTCTGTTTTCCAAGCTTCTTTGAATGAAAGTGAAGAAGCTTAAAACATTAAAAATATTAATTATTCTACCAGGAAGCTTTGAATGCTAGTGGTCTGGAAGAAAGCAGGACTATTTCATGCAGTGGCAACCTAGAACTTTTAATTGCTTTTAATTTTTTTTTAAGTCTGAGATATCTGTTTCAGTGCATCAGTTTAGTTCAATTCAGTTCAGTTGCTCAGTCATGTCCGACTCTTTGCAACCCCATGAATCGCAGCATGCCAGGCCTCCCTGTCCATCACCATCTCCCGGAGTTCACTCAGACTCATGTCCATCGAGTCGGTGATTCCATCCAGCCATCTCATCCTCTGTCGTCCCCGTCTCCTCCTGCCCCCAATCCCTCCCAGCATCAAAGTCTTTTCCAATGAGTCAACTCTTCGCATGAGGTGGCCAAAGTACGGGAGTTTCAGCTTTAGCATCATTCCTTCCAAAGAAATCCCAGGGCTGATCTCCTTCAGAATGGACTGGTTGGATCTCCTTGTAGTCCAAGGGACCCTCAAGAGTCTTCTCCAAAACCAAAGTTCAAAAGCATCAACTCTTCGGCGCTCAGCCTTCTTCACAGACCAACTCTCACATCCATACCTGACCTCTGGAAAAACCATAGCCTTGACTAAATGGACCTTAGTCGGCAAAGTAATATCACTGCTTTTGAATATACTCTCTAGGTTGGTCATAACTTTTCTTCCAAGGAGTAAGCATCTTTTAATTTCATGGCTGCAATCACCATCTGCAGTGATTTTGGAGCCCAAAAAAGTAAAGTCTGACACTGTTTCCACTGTTTCCCCATCTATTTCCCATGAAGTGATGGGACCGGATGCCATGATCTTCGTTTTCTGAATGTTGAGCTTTAAGACTTCAAAAATCAGATACTGGTAAAGCAAATGGATAATATCATAAACATTTGTCTGATTTCTTCCCTCATGCCTTCTGTTTATGGTAAACCCATTGGATCCCAACCTCCCAAGCCCATGCTCACCACCATCACACAGACCATTAGACAGTCTGACCCAGGCTTGGCAGACAATGCCAACTAAACATGGAGGGGAACCAGGAGCATTTGGGCACCCCTAAAGTTACTGATTCATTAAACACTGAGTCTGCATATTGATGGTCTAGCCCTGGTTTTGGGCCAGACCATGAGTGTCAGTGTCGAAATCCAAATATTCCTCTCTGGTTATGGTAACAGGGTTCCTGCCTTGACATTTATTCAGTGCTTTTTACCTTCCAGTCAAGAGAAATCAAGCTCTTCCTAATGATTTCTCCTTACCATCTTCCTCTGTTTTTAACGAGTATTCTTCTGTGCACAGACACACACACCCACAAACAGAAACATAAGAGAAAAAAAAGGAGAACAAGAGATCCTAATCTTCAATCTATTTTTACCTTTTAAACCCTGTTAAAATCCATTTACATTTTTAAAAAATTTAAAAAGAGCTTTTTGGATTCTGACTGCTTAATCAACATTTAGGAATACTTTCTTTTTTCAACAGCTCATTCTTTTATATATACATTTACATATTAATTCCTCATTTATCACTAAAGCATTCTTTCCTTCATTTACTCAAAAATATTTATTGAGTGCCTACTATGTGCCAGGCATTGCGTTAGGCATTAGAGGTAACTATAACATGAATATAATCCCTGCTCGCATAGATTTTTCCACGCTAGTAGGAGGTAGAGACAAAATATTTGGCACAACATGAGGACCTATAGTAAGTTATAACCCAGACTTTGGGGGCAGAGTTTGGAAAGCAGGGAAAGCTCTCTGTAAGAGGTAGTCATCCCCAGATGACTCTGAGCCTAGAGATACGGTAGAGTGTGACAGATGGAAGGGGTATCCTAGACTGCACAGTGGTTAAGAATCTGCCTGCGACGCAGGAGGCACAAGAGACACAAGTTCAGTCTCTGGACAGACAGAAAGGGCAAGAGGGGAAGGGTACAACGGAGCGCACAGGATGTAGAAAGAGCATCTGCAGAGCCCATAGTCTGAAAGAGAGCGTGCAGCAGTATAGCAACTGAAAGTCACTGTGTGCAACAGGCGTTTAAGGAGCATGGCTGGGGCTATAAAGAAGTGAAAAAAAATAACTTTTTTATCTTAGAATCATTTTGTTCTGTGGAAAATGGATTGCAAGGGAACTGACTGGAGACAAAGTTAGAAAAATGTCACAGAAGCTATAAGTAACATTTCTGTGTAGACAAGAGGTTGTTGTTTAGTAGCTGAGTCCTGTCTGACTCTTTTGTGACCCCATGGACTGTAGTCTGCCAGGCTCCTCTGTCCATGGGATTTTCCAAGCAAGAATATGGGAGTAGGTTGCCATTTCCTTCTCCAGGTGATCTTCCTGATCCAGGGATCAAACCCAGGTCTTTCTCCAGGGGACCTTTCTGACCCAGGGATCAAACCCACATCTCCTGCATTGGCAGATGGGTTCTTTAACACTAAGCCACCAGACAAGAGGTAGGCAAACTAAAATGGAAACTTGGACAGATGTTTAAGAACAGTGGAATCAACTGGATTTGACAGCTGGATGCGAGAGAGCAGGAGGAGTCAAAGGTGACTTTTAGGATTATGACTTGAACAAATGGATGGGTGGTGGTTTATTCATCCAGAACAGGGGCTAGTACAAGACAGAAGGAAGATGATGAGCTCGGTTTGGCAGTGTTGAGTGTGAGGTGTTCAGGAAGCACGTGAATGCCGATGTCCATTAGGAAGTGATAAGGAGCATATACTTCATACTTGGTACCTTTTAGTGGTGACATTTCAGGGCTTCCTGCCCTTCAGTATTTTCCCCAAGACACCAAGCACTCAGATGAATCAAAATTGTTCATGACTATATCTTCCAGATGACATATTCTGTCTGCAAGACCACATGACCTCGGTCATCTGCAGGAGAACCTAGATCTCCTGGACCTCAGAGTGGATCTCACACTCCCAGTAGGATCTCAATACACAGGACCTATAACCATTTCATAAATGAGGAAACAGTTTCTGAAAAATTCTCAGAACTGATCTGATGCTAGAATCTCTTCTAGAAAGACAGGCATAGTTAGAGAAATACCCTTAGCATAAGAGACACTGAAAGAGTCTGAAGAATTGAGTCAATTCAGATGGTTTTAAAGGCTCTGACATCTCAATGCCACTCTATAATCTCAGGCTATCTATTTGGAATAATACCAAGTAAAAATTATACAGTCCCCATTAAATAAAGTTCCAACCTGAGGATTAAAAGTAAAACAGTTGAGGGGATAATTTCAAAAATGAAAGTATAGTTTTCTAAAATACATAGGGATTGACAAATGGAAAGTATTTATAGAAGCTAATTTTTAAATGAAAGGAAAAATTAATGAGTCCACAAATAGTGATGATACTTTATCTTGAAATCTATAGCTTACAAAATGCTCTCATGTCCGTGAAATTATTTAAATCTCTGAATCACAAAACTTCAATAGCAGCTTCTATTTTCCAGATCATTTGGTTTATGTTAGAGAATCCACGTAAACCTATAATCAATTTATCAACATTCAAAATACATTTTGCCTCAACTAAATTGATTCTTTTAAACTAAATAATATTAAATTCTTGCTCAGTCAACTCCAACCCTTTGAGACCTCATGAACTGACCTGCAGGCTCCTCCGTCCATGAATTTTGGGAGTTAAAGAAGATGAAGAGTGAATATCTTGAGGTCTGAATTGGTTGAGTACTATTGCTCATTTTTCTTTTTTAATGTAGGAGATGAAAGAAATACAAATTTTTTTTCCCAAACAAGAAAACTTATAAAGCATGAGATAAACATTTTATCTTATTTGTAGTTTTAAATAAACATTTACATTTAGAGTAGATTTAGATATCACAGGGCTTCCCTGATAGCTGGTAAAGAATCCGCCTGCAATGTAGGAGACCTGGGTTCAATCCCTGGGTTGGGGAGATCCCCTGGAGAAGGGAACAGCTACCCACTCCAGTATTGTGGCTTAGAGAATTCCATGGACTGTATAGTCCATGGGGTCATGAAGAGTCGGACACGACTCTCATGTGATATCTCACTTAGATATCACAATTAATCAATTAATATTGATATATTATTAAAGTCTATAGTCATATGTTCTTAATTTTTCCCTAATTCCTCTTTCTCTTCTAAAATGCCGTCCAACATGCTGCAGTACATTTATGAGTCATTTCCCTATGTTCCTTGTGGTATGACCATTTTTTGGATTTTCTATATTTTTGAGGACTCTGATAGTTTGGAAGATTACTGTTCAGGTATTTTGTAAAATGTCCTTCAACTGAGATTTATCTGATGGTTTTCTCATGATTACACTTGGAAAATTTATCTCTAGGAGGATACCACAGAGATAAAATACCATTATAGTCATATCACATCAAAGGACTTTTCACTACTAACACTCACCTTGATCACCAGACTAGAGGTAATGTTTGTCATCTGTTAGGATTCTCAACTGAAAACTTGCTCTCTTTTTTCTCCTTTTATACAGTAATCATTGGAAGAAGCCACTAGTGCAGCCATCATTTAAGTTGTAAGGAGTTATGTCCCATCTCTTAATTACACAAATTATTTGTAATTTTCCTGCTAGGAATATTAGTCTACTCTCCATATTTACTTACTTATTAATAATTATATCATTATACATAAGCTTTTACTTTATGTACTGGATCATAGTTTGATTCAATTTTATTTATTTTGTAACTCAAATTTCTCAAGCTTTGACAGTTGAGAACTCTTTCACAACGTTTCTGGAATACTTTGATGTACCTATATTATGGGAATTAAAAAAAAATTTCAAACTGCTTCTTTACTTTGTGGTGCTAAAAGGTGTTATTCTAGACCCATTTTATATATTTGCTGCCCTAGTCCTAGAATCAGCTATTTTTCCAAGGAGTCCTGTTTCCAATAAAAATTGGAGAATAGTATTAGAAACCCAGATCTGGGTTCTGGGTGTGCTTATAGCTATTACAATGTTTTTGCTTCTAGGTCCTCTCAATAGACAGAGTAAGGATATAAGGATACTACTGCCTGCATGCATGTGTACTCAGCTGTGTCTGACTCTTTGTGACCCCACGGACTGTAGTCCACCAGGCTCCTCTTTCTATGAGATTCTCCAGGCAAGAATACTGCACTGGGTTGTCATTTTCTACTCCAGGGAATCTTCCTGACCTAGGGACTGAACCCTGGTCTCTTATGTCTCCTGCATTGAAAGTTGGATTCTTTACCACTGTGTCCCCTGGAAAGCCTGTATGCATGTGTATACATATACATGCTGCTGCTAAGTCGCTTCTTAGCGACTTGTCCAACTCTGTGCGACCCCACAGCTGGCAGCCCACCAGGCTCCCCCGTCCCTGGGATTCTCCAGGCAAGGACACTGGAGTGGGCTGCCGTTTCCTTCTCCAATGCATGAAAGTGAAAAGTGAAAGTGAAAGTCACTGAGTCGTGTCCAACTCTCAGAGACCCCATCGACTATAGCCCACCAGGCTCTTTCATCCATGGGATTCTCCAGGCAAGAGTACTGGAGTGGGGTGCCATTGTATACCTTCATAATATTAATACATATTTATAATAATACAAAAATGTTTCTATAGATAACCATCAATTTTACATATCTATATATGTATTAGCCTAAACATGAGTTCTCATTTTTGCCAACTTTAGTTTATTCCACATGAATCATTCTAGCCAACTTCCCTTACTCATCTGTAGCCTCTCACTCCAACAGCTGGAAATCTGGCTCCCACAAGCTGCTGCTGCTGCTGCTGCTGCTAAGTCGCTTCAGTCGTGTCCGACTCTGTGCGACCCCACAGCTGGCAGCCCACCAGGCTCCGCCCTCCCTCGGATTCTCCAGGCAAGAACACTGGAGTGGGTTGCCATTTCCTTCTCCAATGCATGAAAGTGAAAAGTGAAAGTGAAGTCATTGAGTTGTGTCCAACTCTCAGCGACCCCATGGACTGCAGCCTACCAGGCTCCTCCATCCATGGGATTTTCCAGGCAAGAGTACTGGAGTGGGGTGCCATTGCCTTCTCCAGGCTCCCACAAGCTACCATCTATTTATTTATATGGTCAATTATACTACACATGTATAGGATTTCAGAATTGTACCTCTGTTGGAAAAAAGACTTTATTAACTACAGTTACTTACACTGATTCCTTTAGCCTTTACTTTTACTGACTCTACTCATTGTCACTTATTTACCACCTCATTCCCTGCAGTGAACTTGCTCTACACGTGTAACACATTTAGTTTCTTTTCTCACCTTTTGCATTTGATCCGGGGTCCTCCAACTTCCCGAACAATTATTTTTTTTCAGTCTGCCTACATTAGACTCCACTCTTTTTGCTGTGGAGCACTGAGGGTTTTGAGGAGTGCATAATGTCACACTTTCAACACTAGAGTATCATTTAGAACAGTTACTCTGTCCTAAAAGTCCCCTGTGTTCCACTTAGTCATCCATCGCTTCCTCCTCTCAGAATCCCTCGCAGTCACTGATCTTTTTAAACTGTCGTTACAGTTCTGCTTTTCCAGAATGGTATATAATTGGAATCACAAATTATATAATGATAGGCACCTGTCTATATAATGATGTAAAGAGAGGTTTCCATCATGGCTCATATAGTAAAGAATCTGCCTGCAATGCGGGAGACCTGGTTTCAATCCCTGGTTCAGGGAGATTCTCTGGAGAAGGAAATGGCAACACACTCCAGTATTCTTCCCTGGGAAATCCCATAGACAGAGGAACCTGGAGGGCTACAGTGAATGGGGTCACCAAGAGTCGTGCACGACTGAGCAACTCACACACTAATCAGTCATTAAGTTTGGAAAGTTCTCAGCCATTACTATTCCAATATTTCTTCTACTTCATTCTGCTTTATTAGCTCTTCTGGTATTCCAATTATGTGTATGTTGTTGCTATTGTTCAGTTACTAAGTCATGTCTGACTCTTTGAGATCCCATGGGCTGCAGCACACCAGGCTCCTTTGTCTTCCAGTATCTCCCAGAGTTGGCTCAAATTCATGTCCATTGAGTCGTGATGTTATCTAACCCTCTTGTCCTCTGCTTCCCTCTTCTCCTTTTACCTTTAATCTTTCCCAGCATCTGGGTCTTTTCCAGATACTTCGTATCAGGTGACTGAAGTATTGGACCTTCAGCTTCAGCATCAGTCCTTCCATTGACTATTCAGGCTTGATTTCCTTTAGGATTGATTATTACACTTTTAAAAATTATTCTATAATTTTGAATAGTCTGGGTTTTTTTGAGTTTTTTTTTTTTTTCTTTTGCATTTCAGCTTGGGAAATTTGGTTGACCTTTCTTGATAGTCAGATTCTTTTCTTAATCATTTCAATACTGGTAATACGACAAAGGCACTTTTCAGTCCTGTTCGTTTTGTCGGTTCTCTTTTTATTTTCTTTCTTAGAAGTCCATCTCCTTGCCTATATCTGCTTCTGCACGCTGTTTCTGTACACTGTTCTACTTTTTTTTTTCATTTTGAGGCCTTAACATTTTCATCATAGTTGCTTTAAATTCCCTCGGATAATTTTAACACTTGTGTCACACCTGAGTCTAGTTCTTATGCTTGCTTCATCTTTTTTAGACTGTGTTTTTGTGGGCTTTTGGTATGTCTTAGAATGTTTTTGAAAGCTTGGCAAATTATATCATATATTGGGAAATACAAAAACAGGCCTCCAGTGTGAGGATCCGTGTCAATCAGGCTAGGAGCTGGGCCTTGCTCACTGTTTTATCTATAGGTGCCAGAGGATTCAAATTTCATCAGTTTCCTTTTTGTTCCCCCTCTTCACTTTGGGTTTCCCCAATTAAATGTTTTCACAAAGAAGCTGTATCTTTCAGCTGCTAGTATTATACTGAGGCCCTGCTTGTGTCATAGAAAGCTATAGATTAAGAAACATATTCTCTGATCAAATGATTAAACTTCAGCCTTCTAATGGGCATGTGTCTCTGACCTGTGACCATTACAGCATTCTTCTTGAATAGATATGTCCCTCCTCTCTCACTCCTTTTCCAAGACAGAAAAATTAGAGCAGGTTGGAGACAAAACTCAGGTCAAGCATTTCCCTCTAGAGAGTGGGCCTTGGTTATGGAGAAGGCTCTGAGTATAACTCCCCAATGATTATTACTCCTTCCTCTGCTGAAGTCATGAAGGGATCTTTCTTGGATCTTCACCAGAAGAACTGCATGTCATTTCTGGAAGCAAAAAGCCCAAGAAAGTGTGGAATCCCTAAGATGGCAGAAAGTGTGCAATCCCTAAGATTGCAGCCCCCAGAAGTTTCTCATGTTCATGTTAGTCCACACTCAGCTTCCAGCAACTGGTCAAATTTACCATCTAACATATTCTTTCAGTGATAGCTGTAGAGTCTTCTGTGCCACGTAAGCACACGTCAGCTATGAGTCTCTGGATTTACCTGTCCCTCCAGTGAACAGGGAGCCCTGGCATGCTACAGTGCACGGGGTTGCAAAGACTTGGACATGAGTGGAGACTGAACAGCAACAACCAGTTGTTCATGTGATAGTCAGCCTTGCATTTTTAGTTGGCTTGTGAATCCAGTAAAAACCATTGAGTGGGAATCTGTCCATGCTTTCCTTGTTATAAGGACAGAAGTGACAACCTCCAAGCTCTTTACACACTAAATCTGAAATAGAAACTTCCCTATTTGCATTTTCAGAGAGGTTTGCATCCTCTATTCAGACCCATTTTTGGATCTAGTATCAATCTGCACATTTAAAAAAAATTCTAATATCACAAGACAGCAATTGCAGAAATTTGTGTTTGCATTCTGTCAACTTCAGATTTTCCCAGAAGTTAAGTTCATTTCTAACCAAGCGAATATAAAGAGATTCTCAACTAGCCAAAGCACAGTCATATGTGCTAGCATGGATACTCGTATAACTGGTGACATTCGGCACCTAGTTTCAAAGTTGTAGACACTTCAGTACAAGTTATTCAGAACCAGAGATGCATCTGCCATGAAATGCACTGAGGGTGCCTTTCTTTCCTACGTGTGTACATTACAAGATTTTCAAAATAGCTTGTGCTTCTACACATTTTTTTTCCCTAAAGATCATCTGAAAAATATATTTTAAAGTTGAGAGAGGCAGAGAGACTTGGAAATGTTATTCATATTACAGTGCAACTCAGTGATTGTGCCTGGGAAGATTAGTCTTTTTTTTTATCATACCCATGTTTCCAATATGCATGTTCTTTACTCCCTATACTCTAAATCATCATTTGCCTATTTCACTCTGATGTCACTCAGTGCAAAAATTCAGAAAAATATTAACAGGCAGCCAGGAGACTAGGTTAGATGTGGCCTTAAGAAGAAACTGACTACCTTTCCTGAAGGAAGACTCTGTTTATTGAAAATCTCAGGGTTTGCTGGAGTCTAGCACGCAAGTATGTACAATAGTAAATGTGTATTATCTGGGCCTGAAGAACAGCGGTAGTTTGTCTTTGCAATTAGATAGTTTTCCTATTCTAAATGTTGACACTGCTTTAAACATATGGAGATACTTCTCTCACTTTTCACTTTTAACAGGAACAGATACACACACACACACACACACACACACACACACACACACACACACAAACTATATGAGTCTTGTCCAGCAGAGAAAATTCTTACTGGGGCCCAGTGACTTTGTGCCTGCCTGAATACTGTGACTTCAGAGACCAAGGGCAGGTAAGGTTGTTAGATAAAATACAGGATGTCCATTTAAATCTGAATTACAAATAAACACTGAATATTTTTTAGTACTAATATGCTAAATCTAGTTGTCTCCTTTTCCCTTAAAATAATTTCACCTGAAGGGCTAGTGTTTTCTTCTCTAAGAATTCAGCTTTACTTGGATTTTGAGAGACTAAGTTAACAAATAATCCCTACAAGGAAGGACTCTCAGGAGTTGGAAAACCGTGGCTGGTGGATTATAGGGATTTTTCTGAAGGCCACAAAGGCAGGGGACTGGCTTCTGTCACAATGGAAACTAAGCTTCCAGCCCTCTCTGAGAGCAGGTCACAATGTTCACATCCTTTCAGCAACCTGCCACATGAGTTGGCAGAATGTATTCACTTTGCTACCGGTTAACTGAATCACAAGCTGGAATCAAGATTGCCAGGAGAAATATCAACAACCTCAGATATGCAGATTATACCACTCTAATGGCAGAAAGTGAAAAGGAACTAAAGAGCCTCTTTTTTTTTTTTTTTTGCTTTTTTTTTCTTTTTTTTTTTTTACTTTATTTTACTTTACAATACTGTATTGGTTTTGCCATACGTTGACATGAATCCACCATGGGTGTACATGCGTTCCCAAACATGAATCCCCCTCCCACCTCCCTCCCCATGACATCTCTCTGGGTCATCACCGTGCACCAGCCCCAAGCATGCTGTATTCTGCGTTGGACATAGACTGGCGATTCGATTCTTACATGATAGTATACATGTTACAATGCCATTCTCCCAAATCATCTCACCCTCTCCCTCTCCCTCTGAGTCCAAAAGTCCGTTATACACATCTGTGTCTTTTTTGCTGTCTTGCATACAGGGTCGTCATCACCATCTTTCTAAATTCCATATATATGTGTTAGTATACTGTATTGGTGTTTTTCTTTCTGGCTTACTTCACTCTGTATGAAAGTGAAAGAGGAGACGGACAAAGCTGCTCAAAACTCAACATTCAAAAAACTAAGATCATGGCATCCAGTCCCATCACTTCATGGCAAATATTAATAGAAAGGGAAAAAGTGCAAAGAGTGATAGATTTTATTTCCTTGGGCTCCAAAATTACTGCAGATGGTGACTACAGTCATGAAATTAAACGACACTTACTCCTTGGAAGGAAAGCTATGACAAACCCAGACAGTATATTAAAACAGAGAAACATCACTTTGCTGACAAAAGTCTGTATCGTGAAAGCTGTGGTTTTTCCATTAGTCATGTATGGATGTGAGAGTTGGACCACAAAGAAGGCTGAGCACTGAAGAACTGATGCTTTTGAAAGGTGCTGGCAAAGACTCTTGAGAGTCCTTTGGACATCAACGAGATCAAACCAGTCAATCTTAAAGGAAAGAAACGCTGAATATTCATTGGAAGGACTGACGCTTAAGCTCCAATTCTTTGGCCACCTGATGCGAACAGCTGACTCATTAGAAAAGACTCTGATGCTGGGAAAGACAGAAGGCAAAAGGAAAAGGGAACAGCAGAGGATGGAATGGTTAGACAGCATTACAAACTCAATGCGCATGGATTTTAGCAAACTGGAGGAGATAGTGCAGGACAAAGGAGCCTGGTATGCTGCAGTCCATGGAGTTACAAAGAGTCAGATACAACCCTGTGACTGAACAGCAGCAGCAACAATCGGCTGTTTTAGAGGTATGGAGATCAAGGTTCTCTTACTGAGAATTGACTGTGTGCCACATACTAAGAACTTAAATGATACAATGCTAGCTAATTTCCACAGCAACCCCATGGATTTGCAACACTCTTCCACCTGTGAAATGAAGCTTCCAAGCAGTCAAGGAAAGTCAGTTATGTACATTCATGGCTGAAGTGTTCTGGTTCACTTTCTTTCCAGAGTTCAGTCTTGCAAAACCATTTACACAGAGATCAAAGCTGGGATACAGCAAGGCAAGGACAGAAACAGAATCCACTGTGGGTGAGAAGCCACCAAGGCAGGGAAGCTGGGTCCCATAAAGACATTTGAAAAGAAAAAAGATGCCCCAGAGACCTGAAGGCCCCAGGTCTCACCAGCAATCATCAGGTGTTAGAATCTCAGCACTATTCAGAATGTGAGAGTTCTCCAGAGTATCTGGAATATCCATAAAGGAGAAATAACTTATTTCCTCAGCATCCCTCATGTGTCAGACACTGTCATAAATGGTGTTTATTTGATATTTTATTTAACCTTCAAAATAACCTTGTGCTTTTTGGATTTATTGCATACTTTACAGGAACACAAGGCTCAGAAAGATGAAACTGTTCGCTGATAATCTTCTGGTAAGGGAGGCATTGAACTGGGATTCAAAATCAGTGCTGTGTAAATATAAAACCTTTGCTCTCTCCACAAGCACATCACTGCTTCTATGAACATTTGCTACCCATAACATATGGAAATACAAAGTTAAATATTTATGAAACCCGCTCTTGAGTGTGTAATCTTGCTAAGTTAAGTAACTCAGCCATTTATTTTTAAATCTGTCACTGGTGATTAGAGTATACTTCGGAGAGGAGGGTGGAATGTCAACTTTCAGTTCCTTAGTTTGTCATATGACTTTAAAAAGACTCAGGGAAAATTCTTCATATATATATTTTAATTGCAACCCAATAAAAAAAGATGATACGTTGATCTCATGTTAAGGCTAGGTCATTAGAGTTCACTTACAGTCTAATCAGAGTCACAGGTAGGGGACTTGTTTTGTTAAATTAAATCTGACACACCGATTTTTAATTTTCTTTAGAGAGACTTAGAGTTCAACTCCAAGACTTATAGGCACAGCAGACATCAGCAACAGAGTTATTTAGGAAGCTAATTTGGGATATCTAAGACCTTGTGAAACATAGCAGAAATATGGGCCAACCATGACCCTAAGCAACAAGACAGGTGGTAAAGTTCCAGAATGGTCCGAGGAATTGGAGGCAAGGGAGAAGGACAGGGGTCAGAAAGGCAGCAAGACTATGGCTACATGGACCAGGTATCCAGGTGTATCACCTGTTGGAGATTAAATAGGAAGTCAGCATCCATCCATGATTCATACCAGACTCTGCACAGGGTGGGAAAATACTCTCCCTAGTGGGAGCCTAGCCAGTGTAACTTTTCTACTTAGACTGCCACTTACGGTTTCATTTCTGTGCCTTTCTTATGAAGCATTCTTCACAGCCACAGGGACTGGTTTTGGTCAATATGTCATATTCACAGCAGAGTTACTAAGATCTCAGCCTGAGTTTGGAAATGATGGCTCTGTGAGCTTGTTCAGCCACTACAGTACATTATTTTGGAATCAGAAACTGCACTGTAATTATTTCAGTTCTCCAGTGGGCTAACATCAGGCCCACATTTAATTTTCTCCCACCTTATCACTTTCCTTACTGACAAAGTCCTTTAAATCACAATTAATTCACCAATATGATTATATTCTCTGAAGAACATATAAGCATCATTGCTCTGTAGAAATGGAGATTTCTCAGAATGGAACCTTGAAATGGAGAAATTCCAACTGTGATTCAAAGTGTAGAATTTACAGTGGTGCAGTTAATTTTTATGGATTAATGGTCATTTAAAAAGATGTCATTGCTAAGATTTTTAAACTGTTCAGTCATGTTTAATAAGCATGTGTTTACTCATATATCTGAGTGGAAGAAATTTTTCCCTGCTTACAAACTTAGTTGACTTGAGATAAAGGCTATTGGAATATTGCCACAGTGCTGCACAGAAGTTTTAATTTTTGCCCTGTTAAACGAAGAGTGTAACAACCAGTAAATTATAACAGAACTATTCAATATTAAGAATGCTGTTTTATCCACTTTAAAGTCTTATAAAATTGGAACCAAGCCTGATTATATAGACTTTTGCTTCTTTATTTGTCTTTTAAAAATGGCGAGTGGGGTGTGTGGACACTAGCTCTAAAGTTAGAAAAAGCCTTATTCAGGGAATCTGTAATACTGAAAATTTATGACTTTTTTTTACCTAAAATTTCTTCATTTCAGAACAAGGAGAATTTAAAACACGAGAAAAACTGGAAAATAATTTATTTTGCTGTTGCTGTTTAGTCGCTAAGTCGTGTCTGACTCTTTTGCCACCTGATGGACTGTAGCCTGCCAGGCTCCTCTGTCCATGGGATTTCCCAGGCAAGAATACTGGAGTGGGTTGCCATTTCCTACTCCAGGGGATCTTCCTGACCCAGGGATTGAACCCAGATCTCCTGCATTGGGAGTAGATTCTTCACCCCTGAGTCACTAGGGAAGCCCAAGTAAATTTATATATTTCCCAGTATTTATGATAAAATTATCACCCTTCCATTTTAGGCTCAATGAGTATCATTTAAAGTGTAGAACCAGCCTAAGATTGATATTATGCAATAATTACCTAAAAATATTCAAATATTCAAACGGCATATTTAAGAATAAGTTTATCAGACCAGCTAAAATTTCATCAGGGAAATTTTGCATGTAATTTTTTCCTTTGAAGTACAGAGAAATTCGCTCAATTGAATTATCACTACAGGGATGAGAAAATTTATCACAATGTATACATTTTAAGAAAATATGCAAATGCAACATTGATGTGTGCTAAGAATATTATTTATTAAAAATATATAAAGTTTGATTTTCAAAAATTTTAATTATCTTTATTTCAAATCTAAAATTTTGTGTATGGCATTTCACTTAATTATTGCCAAACAAATTATTCCTAATTTTTATCAATTCATATTTGGTTGTCAAAAGCATGTCCATAGTCCTTCCAGTTTCCTATCTGCTATGTACATAACTTGGAAGGCATTACTCTCATCTCCCAACAAGGAAAAAGCTGGGCAAAATAAAAGCGAACAACACTATTTAGAACCATCGTAGAGTTGACCTCATAAGGGAAGGTAGAAACTGGTAATGACACTTAAATAGCAGCTAACTAATAGCCTGAGGCTGAATACGGGCTCGCTTAAGAGTGAAAAACTCCCAGGGACTCAGCCCTAAGGGGGACCCCAATAATTTTGTGAGATTTTGCTACAGAAGATGCTCCAAGATCTCATGGAGAAGATTACGAAAAAACCCTCTTATGTATCTGATGGGGAGAGGACAAGTTATCATTTAAATATTCCCAGAGTATTCTATTAGCCTTAAAAAAGGACAATCCTCAGAGAAAACTATTGTAACAGAGTGGATTCAACATGAAAAATAAACAAATCTAGTCCCCTCTAGCCTTTGGCATGGGGAAATTATAGACTCCTCTAGCCTTCCTGTCTCACCAGATTGAGAAGTAGATTTAGTTATGGTAGAGGTTTTTGAATTATCATATCAATAATTTAAATTAAGTGATTAATATGCTAAGGGCTTCCCTCGTAGCTCAGATGGTAAAGAATCTGCCTGCAATCCAGGAGACCTGGGTTTGATCCCTGGGTTGGGAAGATTCTCTGGAGAAGGAAATGGCAACCCACTCCAGTTTTATTGCCTGGAGAATTCCATGGACAGAGAAACCTGTTGGGCTACACTCCATGGGGTTGCAAAGAGTTGGATTTGTCTGAGCGACTAACACAGACAGACAGATATGCTAAGGGAATCTAATGAAAAAGTAGACAATATTAAAAAAAAAAAGATGGGAATATAGGCAAGAAAATGGAAAGTCTAAGAAATAATAAAGTGGAAATATTTAAAAACATACCCACTGAAATAAAAATTTTTTTAAATGCCTCTGGTAGAGTTAACAATCGACATGTTTAAGGAAAGAATCAATAAGCTTGGAAATTGTCAATAGGAGCTTTTAAAACTGAAATGTAAAAAGAATTTAAAAAATAGAATATACAAGAAATGAGGAACAGTTAAAAAGCTATAACATATGCAATGCAAATATAATAAAGAAATGTACACAAAATATTTGATGTAATAATGACTGAAAAATTTCCACAATTTATGAATGACACATAAGCTCAGATCCAGAAATTTCAGGGAACATTATGCAAGAAAAATACAAATATTTGTATTTTTACCTAATGTATATAATGTTATACAAGTATTTGTATAATGATGTATTTGTATAATGATATATTTGTATGTGAAGTGAAAGTGAAAGCATTAATCACTCAGTAATGTCCAACTCTTTGAGACCCCGTGGACTGTAGGCTGCCAGGCTCCTCTGTCCATAGAATTCTCCAGGCAAGAATAATGGAGTGGGTAGCCAGTCCCTTTTCCAGGGGATCTTCCTGATTCAGGGATCTCGTGCACTGCAGTCAGATTCTTTACCATCTGAGCCACCAGGGAAGACCAATATTCAGTATAGCCCACACCAAAGACAAAGTCTTGAAAAAATCGTGAGGGAGGGAGGGGAAATATTTTACTTATATCAATAGAAGCATAAGGGTAAGAATTATAATATTCTTCTTTTCAGAAACCAGGCAAGCAAGAGTAAGTATTTTAAAATGTTGAAGAAATACAAAACAAAATAGAATGACCATGAAACAAGAATTTTGTATCCAGTGAAATTATTTTTTCCATAATGAAGCAGAAATACTTTTTCAGACAAACAAATATTAAGGGTTTTGTTGCTAGTTGAAGAGCCTTGCAAAAAATGGTGGAAGTTAATTCAGGGAGAAGGATCAACATAAGATATGGAAAGGAAGACCTCTAACGAAAGAATAAAACGAGGTGAAATACACATATTTTTGTATTCTTAATTGAACTAATGGGTAACTGTCCAAAAAGTAATAGCAACAATTTATTAAGCGATTATAGCTCATTATAAGTAAAATGAATAACAGGGATATTATAAAGGATTAAAATAAGTAACTGAGAATACTTTATCCACAGTATTCATGAAGTGATGAAGTGTTACAGTTGACCATTAAACAATATGAGAGTTAAGCTACATATGTTTTATACTTGACTTTCTGTGTCCACAGTTCCTCTGTGTCCATGGATTCACCCAACCAAGGACCACGTAGTACTGTACTGTAGTATTCACTGTTGAAAAATACCCTCCTATAAGTGGACTGAGGCAGTTCAAATCTGTGTTTTCAATGGTAAACTGCATTTTAGAGTGGGCTTATCCTACTTGTAAATGTATATCATACTTTAGAGCAGTCACTAACAACATTTAACAAGGAAGTATAATCAATGCTCTAAGAGAGAAAGGATAAAATGCTGTCACCATAAAATACTTAATTAGAACCAAAGAAGAATGGAAGGAAAAAGAAAAGAACACCACCAACAACAAGACTGATGAACAGAAAAGAGTTACAAATATGGTAAATATTAACCCCAAATATATAAAAATCACTTTAACTATGAAAATGGTAGCCACGCCAATTAAAAGGAAAAGAACATTTATATTTTTAAAAAATCAAGATGAAACAATACATTGTCTATAAGAGACCAACTTAAAAGATACATGTACAAACAGCTTAAAAGTAGAGAAGTAGAGTTATATATCCCATGCCAAAACCAATTTAAATAAACTTGGTATAAAAAACAAGGATGTCTATCTACTCTTGCCACTTTTATTTAACATAGCACTCATAGTCCTAGCAAGAGTAATCAGGCAAAAATAAATAAATAAAAGGCATCCAATTAGAAAGGAAGAATTACAACTATCTCTATGTGTAGATAATGTGATATTATATGTAGAAAACCCTAAAGACTTCATTGAAAAAAATTTATTAATAATAGCACTACAATAAGTTTAGTAAAGTGGTGGTATACAGTAGCAATATATTTAATTCAAAAACCAGGTATGTTTCTATATACTAATATCAAACTGTCAGAAATAGGAATTAAGAAAATAAGCTCATTTATAATTGCATTAAAAACAAAATATCCTAGGATAAAATTTAACCAAGGAAGTATAAGAGCTATACTCTGAAAACAAGACGCTGATTAAAGAAACCAAAGAAGGTCCAAATAAATGGAAAGATGTTTATTACTCATGAATTGGTATAGTTAATACTGTCAAAGTGTCCATACTACCCAAATCAATCTACAGATTCAATGCAATCACTATCAAAATTTCAAAGATATTTTTTCATAGAAATAGAAAAAATAATCCTAAAATCTGTATGGAACCACAAAACTTGAGAAAGAACAAATCTGGAATCCTCATACTTTTTCATTTCAAGCTATATCACAAAGCTATAATAATAAAAACAGTATGGTATTATCATATAAATAAACATATAGATCATGGAATAGAGAGTCAAGAAATAAACCCACACATATATGGTGAATTAATTTATGATAATCTAGAAGGAAATGGCAACCCATTCCAGTATTCTTGCCTGGAAAATCCCATGGATAGAAAAGCCTGGTAGGCTACAGCCCATGCGATTCGAAAGAGTCGGCATAACTGAGCAACTTCACTTTTACTCTCTTTCACTGCACAATAGCACTCATTTCACATGCTAGCCAGGTAATGCTAAAAATCCTTCAAGCTAGGCTTCAGCAGTACATGAACTGAGAAATTTCAGATGTACAAACTAGATTTAGAAAAGGCAGAGGAACCAGAGATCAAATTGCCAACATCTACTGGATCATAGAAAAAGCAAGAGAATGCCAGAAACACATCTACTTCTGCTTCATTGATAACATAAAGCCTTTGACTGTGTGGTAAATATAGTTAATATTTACCATATTTGTAACTCTTTTCTGTTCATCAATCTTTTTGTTGTTGTTGTTCTACAGCCTTTGACTGTAGAAAATTCTTAAAGATGTGGGAAGACCAGACCACCTTAATTGTATCCCAAGAAACTTGTATGCAGTTCAAGAAGCAACAGTTAGAACTGGACATGGAATAATGGACTGGTTCAAAATTGGGAAAGGAGTATGTCAAGGCTATGAATTGTCACCCTGCTTTTTTAAACTTCTATGCAGAGTACATCATGTGAAATGCTAGGCTGGATGACTCACAAGCGGGAATCAAGATTGACAGGAGAAATATCAATAACCTCACATACGCAGATGACACAGCCCTAATGGCAAAAGGGAACTAAAGAGCCTCTTGATGAAAGTGAAAGAGGAGACTGACAAAGCTGACTTAAAACTCAACATTCAAAAACTAAGATCACAGCCTCTAGTCCCATCACTTCACAGCAAACAGATGGGGAAAAAATAATAAGAGTGACAGATTCTATTTTCTTGGGCTCCAAAATCACTGCAGATGGTGACTGCAGCCATGAAATTAAGATCTTTGCTCCTTGAAAGAAAAGCTATGACAAACCTAAACATCATATTAAAAAGCAGAAACATCACTTTGCTGACAAGGTCCGTCTAGTCAGAGGTATGGTTTTTCCAGTAGTCATGGATGGATGTGAGAGTTGGACCATAAGAAAGGCTGGGCATTGAAGAACTGATGCTTTTGAACTGCGATGCTGAAGAAGACTCTTGAGAGTTGCTTGGACAGGAAGGAGATCAAAACAATCTATCCTAAAGGAAATAAACTCTGAACATTCATTGGAAAGACTGATGCTAAAGCTCCAATAATTTAGCCATTTGTTGCAAAGGGCCAACTCATTGGAAAATACCCTAATGCTGAGAAAGCCTGAAGGCAGTAGGAGAAAGGGGCAACAGAGGATGACATGGTTGGAGGGCATCACTGACCCAATGGACACAAATTTGAGCAAACTCTGAGAAACAATGGACAGGGAAGCGTGGTATGCTGCAGTTCATGGGGTCACAAAGAGTCGCACATGACTGAGTGACTGAACAACAAAAACATGACAAAGGAGTCATCCTACTGGGCAAAGGATAATCTTGTTAATAGACAGCAATGGAAAAACTGGACAGCTATATGCAAAAGAATGAAACTAAACACAAAAATCCACTCTAAATTGATTAAAAAAAAACTGAAATCATAAAGCTCCTAGAAGAAAACATAGGGGGTAAGCTCTTAATATCAGTCTTGGCAATGATTTTTTGGATTTGACACTAAAAGCAAAAATATACATGTGGGACTATGTTAAATTAAAAGCTTTGCTCAGCAAAGGAATAATAAATCAAATAAAAAGTCATCCTAAGGAATCGGAGGAAAAAATTGCAAATCATATGTATGAGGAGTTAACATCCAAGATATATAAAGGATTCATACAAATCAGTGGCAAAAGAAACAAGCAATCCAATTTAAAAATGGCCAGAGGACCAGAGGACTGAGTAGTTAGCTTTCTGAAGAACACATACAGACTTCAAAGGTACATGAAAAGATATTCAACATTGCTAATCTTTAGGAAATACAAATTAAAGCCACAGTCCATTATCACCTCTCACTTGTTAGATGACTGATATAAAAAAGACAAGAGGTAACATATGATTACTTCCCAATAAATTGGGAAAAAATCCAGACTGCTGATCCCCATTTTCCAGAGTTTTTATTTTAGGAAGTCTAGGGTGGAGCTATGAATATGAACAGATTCATGCAGGTGCAGCTTGACAATGTCTCCCCTTGGGTCTTGGCCCTGGGCCACTTGCCTCTTACTTGCTGCTCTGGGTCTTTTCTGATTCTTGCACATGCAATCCAAAGTAATGCAAGAAATTTATGCTCACATAGCCAACTTTACAATAAAGAAGTGAGTTAATGGTCAGATATGTCCCTTTTTCAATTCTTAGGTGGGCAGTTCTGGCTTCTCAGTCATACAGCTTCTCAAAATATCTTACAGTCTTATTTATCTCTCACACTAGTGCCCAACTACATAAGAATTTTTAGCATTAATATAAACTTTCACTCCTTCCTTGTTTACCTACTTCCCTTCATCCTCCACTCCTGAACAACCACAGAAGGACATCTTATGTAGCTGTTAAATTCAGTCTAAGCTGACTTCAGAGCAGGAAAATCATCAGGAATAAAGAGGGACATTGCACAATAATAAAGAGGTCAATTGTCTAAGATACAAAGTCCTTAATTTATATGTACTTAACAAAACAACATGAAAATACATGAGGTAAAACTTGCAGAACAAGGAGAAATAGATAAATTCACTCTTCTAATTGCATATTTCAACACCCGTCTATCAGGAATGGATATATCCATCAGGCAGGAAATTGGTAAGGACATAGTCGGCTGAACAATAACATTAACCAACTGGATCTAATTGATATTTATAGAAAACTTTAGCCAATGACAGCAGAATATACATTCTTCCCAAGTTCACATAGAATATTTACCAAGATAGGCCACATTTGGGTCATCAAACACATCTTAAAACATTTAAAGAACAAAGAGCATACAAACCTACTTAGATCACAATGGCATTAAAATTTGAGTGAATAGAAGAAAGATAGTTGGATAATCGCAAGGAACTCAACATATTTGAAGATCAAACAGCCCATTTTTAAAGGAAGATATGAATCAAATAAGAATCAAGAGGAAAGAGAATTTTTTTAAAAAATTAAAGAAATGAAAAAAACAACTTATCACAATTTGTGGGATGCAGCCAGAACTGTTCATAGAACTAAATTTATATAGCATTAAATGTATGTTAGAAAAGAGTAATCTAAAGATCCATAACCTAAGTTTCTACCTTATAAAGCTGCACAAGAAGAGAAAATTAAATACAAAATATGTAGATGTCAAGAAATTATAAATATTAGAACAGAAATTAATAAAATTGAAGAAATCAAATAAAATCAATAAAATCAAAAGCTGGTTCTTCAAAAATATCAATATAATTGATAAATCTCTAACCAGATTAACCAAGAAAAAGAGAACACATAAATTATTGATATAAAAATGAAAGAGGGACCATTGCAACTAATCTTGTGGACATTAAAAAAATAAAGGAATATTATGACCAACTCTATGGCAATACATTTGATAATTTATAAGAAATTTATCAAATCCTTGGAAGATAAAATCTCCAAAAACTCTCACAAGGAGAAACAGACAACCTGAATAAGCCTACATTTATTAAAATACATTGAACAAATAATAAGTAACTTTCCAAGAAAGAATTTAGGTGACCTAAGTTTTAATAATTAGTTTTAGATTGAACATTAACAGTATGATCAATAAAAAGAAAATTTGAAATCTTCAGCTTTAATGAAATCTTCAGCTTTATTAAAATTAAAAATATCTGTTCTGCAAAAGGCATTGGGAACAGAATGAAAAGACAAGCCGAAGACTGAGAAAAAATATTTGCAAAACACATATTTGAAAAGAAGTTGTGGCCAAAATTTTAAAAACACCTTAAAACTTAACAGTAAGAAAACAATTTCATTATAAAAATGAACAGAAGACCTGAAAAGCCAAAGAAACTGTACAGATTTGGCAAAAATCATGTACTCAAAGTCATGTGTCATTAGAAAATTGCATAGTAAAACAGCAGTGAGATAATCCTACACACTCACTAGGAGAGCAAAAATCCAAAATGTTGACAACACGGAAAGCTGTAAAGGATTCAGGATAACAGGAATTCTCAATAACTTTTGGAAATGCAAAACGGTATAAATAGTTTAGAAGAATGTCTGACAACTTTACAAAGTTAAACAGAGCCGAACCACACAATCCAAAAATTTTGTTCCTAGGTAATTACCCAAATTTGTTGAAAACATATGTCAAAGTTTTACACTCAAAAACTTATATGTAAATGTTTATAGTAACTATTTATAATCACCCCAAACTGGACGTCTTTCAACAGACAAATAGATAAACTGTGGTACATCCATACAATGGAATATTCAACAATAAAAAAAAAAATAAGCTAGCAAGTCACAGAAGGACATGGAAGAATGTTAAATGAATATTGCTAACTGATATAAACAAGTATGAAAAGACTACCTACTGTATGATTCTAAATATATGGCATGCTGGAAGAGGCATAGTTACAGACACAGGAAAAAGATGAATGGTTGCCTAAGGGTTTAGGGGAGAAAGTAAAGGATAAATAGGTGAAGCACAGGTGACTTTTAGGGCAGTGAAATTATTTTATGTGATACTGTAATACTGGACATGTGACACATATTTGGCAAAACCCACAGAATACACATCACAAAGAGTAAACTTCAGTGTAAATTACGGACTTCACTTATGAATTTGCATTGATATTGATTCATCAGTTGTAGCTAATCAGTTCAGTTCAGTCACTCAGTTGTGTCTGACTCTTTGCGACCCCATGAATTGCAGCACGCCAGGCCTCCCTGTCCATCACCAACTCCTGGAGTTCATTCAAACTCATGTCCATCGAGTCGGTGATGCCATCCAGCCATCTCATCCTCTGCAAGATGTCAGGAGGATAAAATCACGTATGTGAAGTAAGGGAAGAAATTATGTGGGAACTCTGTTTTCTGCTCAATTTTGCTCTTAAAATTGTTCTAAAACTAAAAACTATTTTTAAAAAGGAACCATATCCTAAACAGTAGAGCTATTTAAAGACTCATAAATCTAAACTAGGCAGATGTAAAGAGCTCTTAATTGTCCTTGATTGCTCGCACCATAGCAGTAGTGCACCCATTTATGCTAACCTCTCTTATTCATCCTAACAGGAATGTTCAACAGGCAAATCCACAATCCTACCCAAAGAATGACAATCACTGTTGCTGCTGCTGTTGTTCAGTCACTAAGTCATGTCTGACTCTTTGCAACCTCATAGACGGTGGCACGCCAGGATTCCCTGTCCTTCACTATTTCTCAGAGTTTGCTCGAAACTCATGTTCATTGAGTCAGTGATGCCATCCAGCACTCTCATCCTCTTTCATCCCCTTCTCCTTTTGCCCTCAATCTTTCCCTGCATCAGTGCCTTTTCCAAAGAGTTGGCTCTTTGCATCAGGTAGCCAAAGTATTGGAGCTTCAGCTTCAGCATCAGTCCTTCCGAGGAATACTCAGGATTGATTTCCTTTGGGATTGACTGGTTGGATCTCCTTGCAGTCCAAGGGACTCTCAAGAGTCTTCTCTAGCATTGCAATTCTAAAGCATCAATTCCTCTGTGCTCGGCCTTCTTTATGGTTCAACTCTCACATCCATATATGGCTACTGGAAAAACCATAGTTTTGACTATACAGACCTTTGTTGGCAAAGTGACATCTCTGCTTTCTAATATGGTGTCCAGTTTTGTCAAATCTTTCCTTCCAAGGAGCAAGCATCCTTTAATTTCATGGCTGCAGTCACCATGTGCAGTGATTTTGGAGTCCCAAGAAAAGAAAATTTATTACTGTTTCCACTTTTTCCGCTTGTATATTTGCCATGAACTGATGGGACTGAAGTTATGACCAACCTAGATAGCATATTCAAAAGCAGAGACATTACTTTGCCAACAAAGGTCCATCTAGTCAAGGCTGTGAAGAAAGCTGAGCTCCAAAGAATTGATCCTTTTGAACTGTGGTGTTGGAGAAGACTCTTGAAAGTCCCTCTGACTGCAAGGAGATCCAACCAGTCCATTCTAAAGGAGATTGGTCCTGGGTGTTCTTTGGAAGGAATGATGCTAAAGCTGAAACTCCAGTACTTTGGCCACCTCATGCAAAGAGTTGACTCATTGGAAAAGACTCTGATGCTGGGAGGGATTGGGGGCAGGAGGAGAAGGGGATGACAGAGATTGAGGTGGCTGGATAGAATCACTGACTCAATGGACGTAAGTTTGAGTGAACTCCGGGAGTTGGTGATGGACAGGGAGGCCTGGCGTGCTGCAATACGTGGGGTTGCAAAGAGTTGGACACAACTGAGCGAATGAACTGAACTGAACTGAACTGAACTGATGGGACTGAATGCCATGATCTTAATTTTTTGAATGTTGAGTTTTAAGCCAGATTTGTCACTCTTCTCTTTAACCCTCATCAAGAAGCTCTTTAGTTCCTCTTCACTTTCTGCCAGTAAGAGTGGTATCATCATATCTGTATAAGGATTTAACCCTGCTACCATTAATAGATATTTTAAAGTCAGTCCATCTGCTCAGGAAAGGCTGAAAGCTCTGGTGTTTTTTTCTTTCCTTATGATGAAACAGTAAGGAAATCTCACTGTTGTCACTTCCACCTGAGTGGCCACGGCACTGCAAAGGAACTCAACAGTAAACCTGCTGTTAAAGCTAACAGAGACCCTTGTGTCAAAGTCAGAAATGCATTTCCAGTATGTGCGATCATCTCCAGTAGGCAATGACTGTGACAGAAAAGAAATGGAAATCCATTTGCCTGGCAGTTAATACTTCCTAGATTTTTAGTATAGTATTGACAAAGAAGCTGAAATTTCATGATATTCTAGCCATTGGTTGCAAAGTGAAACTCAGTCTCATGATGCACAATGCAGGATATGAGACTCAGTTTCCCAAGACAAAGCTAGGTGTGCGACTTGAGCACTGGGGCTCCCTGGGGACACTGCTGCACGGTGGTGGCTATTTCCCCTCAGGGCATACCACACCATGCTGTCTCTGCTGGCTCCTTGACTTTCCTAATGGCCACAGTTCCTGTCCCTGAGAATAATCTGAATATTCTTCGAGAGCATCCAAACAGAACCCTTTATCTCCTTGGGAACAGAGAGCATCTAGGCTTGGAGCTGGCAGGACCTGCTATAGCAGACCAGCATGACCCAAAGCTCCTCTCTCTACAGTGTGCTCACGTGGCTTCCCTCAGTCTTTTCTTGTCCTGGAAAGTGAGGCAGGCAGAAAGGTTTGCAGATGAACAGCAAGGAGCCAGTGTGGGTATCCTCATTTTAGCATATTGATTACCATTTCAGGGTTGAGCAGTAATTACTGCTAATGAACAACATGATAATTTGCAGATATAAATCACCAGTTCCTTGGTTTTGCCATTTAACACAATGAATTAGAGCTTTGTGTGCCCAGAATTTGGCAGGTCTCTGGGCATCTTCCCTTCAGGTCAAGGTGTACTGCAGTACACAAGGGATCCAAGGGGATTTCTCCTCGAGGAAATATTCTAGATTCCTTGATATGAATCATGGTCATGAAGACACACTTGTCAACTTAACCGCTGATGTCCTGGTTTTCTCTGAGACATTGTTCGGCACCGTCTGGCAACTCGTTCCTCCCGAGTGAGTTTGTTAAGAGCTTATATATCCCAGACCATGTTGAGACAGCCTTCCTATTGCAACTTCTGCCTATGGCCTTGCACAGGGATGTGAATTGGTTTTCTAATGAAATATATAGGACTCTGAAAGCTTCCTGTGTGATGCTACAGCAAGGATGAGGAAAGGAGGGAGACAGGTAACTCTGTTATTAAGACACTACTCCAAACCAGGTACCATATGGACACTTTTATAATTATCATGTCTTTCTGAAAGGAACTCTTCTTGTGAGTCCTTTGAAGATGAGAAATTCGGCTCAGGGAAGGGTTTTGGCTTGCAAAAAGTACATAAATGTCTGAAGTCAGGCCAAGCTTCAAGGCTATAACATTGCCTACATAGTTTGATCAAAGCATATTTAAACAGCTTCACATAGTTTCACATATCTTCTCTACACTTTAGATTCTATGCCCTCCAAAGCGAAGGCTATGGTTCCTACTCTATTTATATTCAGTTCCTATTCAGACAGTTAGTTAAATACAGCTTAAATGACATTTGTGGAATTAAAGGGAAAATCTTCTGTATTGAAAAAAGTAGTGTATAAATGATTCACATAACACATGTTGTATTTTATATAATATACATGCATTTATAATATACATATATTTCTTATTCAATAGTAACTGCAAAGATTCCATAGGCTCACTCTTTACTAAAATAGAGATTTTAGTTTAAGCAACAGAGCCATTTAAATAATTCATGATATAGTAGTATCACTTTGATTCCATTAATGCTTCTTAATAGCCTCCAGACAGACTACATCAATGTAATATATCCTGATTAATAAAAGATTTAGCATGCTATGAACTGACTTCCAAAGAAGGAAACTACAATAGAATCCATGATCCTTAAAGTGTTAAAAAGTAGGATGTAATTAAATGTTCTAGTATATTAGGAAGTCAGAATTCAGCTCCAGATCCACAAAGCTTGAATTTTAGATAAGGAAATCTTCCGAAACCTTTCTGTGTAATGTAATATAAATATAGGCAGGTACTACAAACTTTCAAAAAAGTCACCTTAAGGAGATATTTCCCCATTAGACTGGAACCAAAGCAGACAATAGAGAACCCCAATGACAGTATGAAGGATGGATGGTGCCCACAGGAGAACTCTGCGCTGCTCTCAATAATGGGATCAGGAACACTACCTTAGTTCTTGAGATAATTGAGAGTAGTGGAATTATTAACCCAGGTTAGTTTGCATTGTTTGCAGTTTACAGTTTTCTGTGCAGTGTAATGTTAGGATCTATCCATTTACATCATTTTCACTTCTATTACGATTACTAATTAAGACCTTATAAGTCACTCTCTCTTTTCCTCGCCCTTTTTTTTTTTTTTTTGCTTGTGTATAATCACCATCTTATCTTCCATGGGTTCTATGAAAGAACAAAGCACAGGAACCAATTATTTCTGCAGGCTTCTTTCTTAACTTCTCAGATACAAGTTGATTTTATATGCCTCACCCAATCTGGAAGGGAGTCACTTAAGGATAAGGAAGGGCCTGGGTTTTCTGGTTAATGTATTGCCTTGTGTATGGAAATGTTAGCACATTAGAAGAATGGTAATTATGCTATCTCAGTAACAATATCATGTTTCCTACTGAATATGTTTTAAATTTCATGATTCCTTGTGCTCCCGAAATTCTGGTTTGTAACACAGAAACAAGCAAAATTTGTGATGTATTTATTCTCCAAATGTTTAAAATCCTGATGATACATGTATAACAAAATGTTCAGCTACTTTAAAATACAATAAAATTTTAGATAAAGATGATTGAGGAAGGCCATAACACAAATCATGTTCCTCAAAACCTACAGAAATTAATAGTTTAATGAAAGCCAAAAATTCACTAGCAACAACTGAATGAGGAATTGGGTATGGTCTTACGCTATAACTTTTTAACACTGCTGCCAAGGAAAGAAACTTAGATTATGGTACAATGCGTCAAGCCTGAGACCCCATGTCCTCTCCTTAGAGTTAGGACTGATGAGAAAAAGAGTAAGGGTGGCCCTGTGATAAAGACTCCTCCCGCTATTACAGGAGACACAAGTTCAGTCCCTGGGTCGGGAAGATCCTCTGGAGAAAGAAATGACTACCCACTCCAGTATTCTTGCCTGGGAGATCCCAGGCACAGAGGAGCCTGGGGAACTACAGCGCACGGGGTCACAAAAGAGTTGGACACAACTTAGCGACTAAACAAACAAAAAACTAGATGTCCTGCTTAATTTTTGAAGAGAACATGTAAGGCAATGCTTTTATAAATACAAGCCAATATATACCATCAAGAGAGGCAAAAATTACTATGACAACATACTGCATTAGAGAATGAGGTGAAGCTCACAGGAGTAACACCAGCTCATGGTTGGGTGTTGCAACCATGTTTAATAATATTGATAAGATTTCAGTAAAGAGAATCTAGCCTTGATTTCCAGCATGGATTACAAGAGACCACAGATAAACTGTCCTTCCCCCAGTCCATCGCCCTTAGGCTGTAAGAATGCCAATAGAACAAAGTTTGCTGCATTTAGATGCAATTCATGGAAAAGATAGAAACATTATCAATCTTTTGATATCCTCAGTGCATCTGGAAAGATAGAAGTTTAAAGTTGCTCTTTAAATATTCAAGTGAAAAGAAACCACTTGACTGATAGGAACTAAATGTTTGTATTCTCCCTAAATGTATATGCTAAAATCCTAATTCTCATCAGTAGGTGGGAATTATGGGCTGTGATTAGGACATGAGGGTGGAGCCTTCACAAAAGAGATTAGTGCTCTTTTAATGGAGACCCCAGAGAATCCTCTATAAGTTCCACTTTGTAAGGATACAGAAAGAAGATAGCCATTTACTGGCCAGGAAATAGACCACATGAGACACCAAATCTAATCTGTTGGTACCTTAATGCTGGACTTCCTAGCCAATGAGTCTATGGTATATTTGTTCATTTCAGTTCAGTTGCTCAGTCCTGTCTGACTCTTTGCTACCCCATGAATTGCAGCACGCCAGGCCTCCTTGTCCATCACTAACTCCTGGAGTTCAACCAAACTCTTGTCCATCGAGTCGGTGATACCATCCAGCCATCTCATCCTCTGTCGTCCCCTTCTGCTCCTGCCCCCAATCCCTCCCAGCATCATAGATTTTTCCAATGAGTCAACTCTTCGCATGAGGTGGCCAAAGTACTGGAATTTCAGCTTTAGCATCAGTCCTTCAAATGAACACCCAAGACTGGTCTCCTTCAGAATGGACTGGTTGGGTCTCCTTGCAGTCAGAGGGACTCTCAAGAGTCTTCTCCAACACCACAGTTCAAATGCATCAATTCTTCGGTGCTCAGCCTTCTTCACAGTCCAACTCTCACATCCATACATGACCACTGGAAAAACCATAGCTTGACTAGACAGACCTTTGTTGGAAAAGTAATTTCTCTGCTTTTTTTTTTTTTTAATGATATCTAGGTTGGTCATAACTTTCCTTCCCAGGAGTAAGTGTCTTTTAACTTCATGGCTGCAATCACCATCTGCAGTGATTTTGGAGCCCCCCAAAATAAAAGTCTCTCACTGTTTCCACTGTTTCCCCATCTATTTCCCATGAAGTGATGGGACTGGATGCCATGATCTTCGTTTTCTGAATGTTGAGCTTGATGTCAACTTTTTCACTCTCTTCTTTCACTTTCATCAAGAGGCTTTTTAGTTCCTCTTCACTTTCTGCCATAAGGGTGGTGTCATCTGCATATCTGAGGTTATTGATATTTCTCCCGGCAATCTTGATTCCAGTTTGTGCTTCTTTTGGCCCAGCGTTTCTCATGATGTACTCAGCATATAAGTTAAATAAGCAGGGTGACAATATATAGCCTTGATGTACTCCTTTTCCTATTTGGAATCAGTCTGTGTTTCCATGTCCAGTACGAACTGTTGCTTCCTAACCTGCATATAGGTTTCTCAAGAGGCAGGTCAGGTGGTCAGGTATTCCCATCTCTTTCAGAATTTTCCATAGTTCATTGTGGTCCACACAGTCAAAGGCTTTGGCATAGTCAATAAAGCAGAAGTAGATGTTTTTCTGGAACTCTCTTGCTTTTTCCATGATCCAGCGGATATTGGCAAGTTGATCTCTGGTTCCTCTACCTTTTCTAAAACCAGCTTGAACATCTGGAAGTTCATAGTTCACGTATTGCTGAAGCCTGGCTTGGAGAATTTTGAGCATTACTTTTACTAGCATGTGAGATGAGTGCAATTGTGCGGTAGTTTGAACATTTTTTGGCATTGCCTTTCTTTGGGATTGGAATGAAAACGGACCTTTTCCAGTCCTGTGGCCACTGCTGAGTTTTCCAAATTTGCTGGAATATTGAGTGCAGCACTTTCACAGCATCATTTTCCAGGGTTTGAAATAGCTCCACTGGAATTCCATCACCTCCACTAGCTTTGTTCATAGTGATGCTTCCTGAGGCCCACTTGACTTCACATTCCAGGATGTCTGGCTCTAGGTGAGTGATCACACCATCATGATTATCTGGGTCATGAAGATCTTTTTCTGTAGAGTTCTTCTGTGTATTCTTGCCACCTCTTTTCAATATCTTCTGCTTCTGTTAGGGCCATACCATTTCTGTCCTTATCAAGCCTATCTTTGCATGAAATGTTCCCTTGGTATCTCTAATTTTCTTGAAGAAATGTCTAGTCTTTCCCATTCTGTTGTTTTCCTCTATTTCTTTGCATTGATTGCTGAGGAATGCTTGCTTATCTCTCCTTGTTATTCTTTGGAACTCTGCATTAAGATGTTTATATCTTTCTTTTTCTCCTTTGCTTTTCACTTGTCTTGTTTTCACAGCTATTTGTAAGGCTTCCCCAGACAGCCATTTTGCTTTTTTGCATTTCTTTTCCATGGGGATGGTCTTGATCCCTGTCTCCTGTACAATGTCATGAACCTCAGTCCATAATTCATCAGGCATTCTATCTATCAGATATAGTCCCTTAAATCTATTTCTCACTTCCACTGTATAATCATAAATAATTTGATTTAGGTCATACTTGAATGGTCTAGTGGTTTTCCCTACTTTCTTCAATTTAAGTCTGAATTTGGCAATAAAGAGTTCATGATCTGAGCCACAATCAGCTCCCAGTCTTGTTTTTGCTGACTGTATAGAGCTTCTCCATTTTTGGCCTCAAAGAATATAATCAGTCTGATTTCGGTGTTGACCATCTGGTGATGTCCACATGTAGAGTCTTCTCTTGTGTTGTTGGAAGAGGGTGTTTGCTATGACCAGTGCATACTCTTGGCAAAACTCTATTAGTCTTGGCCCTGCTTCATTCCGTATTCCCAGGCCAAATTTGCCTGTTACCCTAGGTGTTTCTTGACTTCCTACTTTTGCATTCCAGTCCCCTATAATGAAAAGGACATCTTTTTCGGGTGTTAGTTCTAAAAGGGCTTGTAGGTCTTCATAGAACCATTCAACTTCAGCTTCTTCAGCGTTACTGGTTGGGGCATAGACTTGGATTACTCTGATATTGAATGGTTTGCCTTGGAAATGCACAGAGATCATTGTCTTTTTGAGATTGCATCCAAGTACTGCATTTCAAACTCTTTTGTTGACTACGATGGCTACTCCATTTCTTCTAAGGGATTCCTGCCCGCAGTAGTAGATATAATCATCATCTGAGTTAAATTCACCCATTCCAGTCCATTTTAGTTCGCTGATTCTAGAATGTCGACATTCACTCTTGCCATCTGCTATTTGAACACTTCCAATTTGCCTTGATTCATGGACCTAACATTCCAGGTTTCTATGCAATATTGCTCTTTACAGCATCAGACCTTGCTTCTATCACCAGTCACATCCACAACTGGGTATTGTTTTTGCTTTGGCTCTATCCCTTCAATCTTTCTGGAGTTATTTCTCCACTGATCTCCAGTAGGAATTTGGGCACCTACTGACCTGTGGAATTCCTCTTTCAGTATCCTATCATTTTGCCTTTTCATACTGTTCATGGGATTGTCAAGGCATATGAATGGTTTGCCATTTCCTTCTCCAGTGGACCACATTCTGTCAGACCTCTTCACCTTGACCCGCCTGTCTTGGGTGGCCCCATATGACATGGCTCAGTTTCATTGAGTTAGACAAGGCTGTGGTCCATGTGATTAGCACAGTATATTTGTTATAGCAGCCCACATGGACTAAGACAACAGCTATTCAAATTCTACAGAAAAAGGAAGGAAAAAAGTAAAGGAGGAGGGGTGAGAAAAAAGGAAGGAAATTCACTAAGCAAGCAAAGTGAGAAGCAATTCTGAAGAAAGTATAATAGAAAGAAGAGAAGCAAACTTACCCCAGGACATTTTATAGTTATATAATTTTAATATTTTATATTCTATTATTATATTATAATTATATAATATAAAGAACATTGCTACAAATCCCATTCATATGCCTCAGACAGCTTGCAGGGTATCCCTGGAAAAAAGTGAGAAGTGAAAGTGTGAGATGCTCACTTGTGTCTGATTCACTTGTGTCTCTCTGTGAAAGAGTTCCAGAAAAACATCTACTTCTTCTTTATTGACTATGCCAAAGCCTTTGACTTTGTGGATCACAATAAACTGTGGAAAAACTTCAGGAGATGGGAATACCAGACCACCTGACCTGCCTCTTGAGAAACCTATATGCAGGTCAGGAAGCAACAGTTAGAACAGGACATGGAACAACACACTGGTTCCAAATCAGGAAAGGAGTACGTCAAGGCTGTATATTGTCACCATGCTTATTTAACTTATATGCAGAGTACATCATGCTAAATGATAGGCTGGATGAAACACAAGCTAGAATCAAGATCGCCAGGAGAAATATCAATAACCTGAGATATGCAGACGACACCACCCTTATGGAAGAAAGCAAAGAACGAAGAACTAAAGAGCCTCTTGATGAAAGTGAAAGAGGAGAGTGAAAATGTTGGCTTAAAACTCAACATTTAGAAAACAAAGATCATGGCATCTGGTCCCATCACTTCATGGCAAATAGATGGGGAAACAATGGAAACAGTGAGCGACTTTATATTTGGAGCTCCAAAATCACTGCAGATAGTGATTACAGCCATGAAATTAAAATACACTTGCTCCTTGGAAGAAAAGTTATGACCAACGTGGAGAGCAAATTTAAAAAACAGAGACATTACTTTGCCAACAAAGATCCATCTAGTCAAAGCTATGGTTTTTCCAGTGAAAGTGAAAGTGAAGTCGCTTAGTCGTGTCCAACTCTTTGCGACCCCATGGACTATAGCCTATCAGGGTCCTCTGTCCATGGGATTCTCCAGGCAAGAATACTGGAGTGGGTTGCCATTTCCTTCTCCAGGGGATCTTCCCAACCCAGGGATCGAACCCGGGTCTCCTGCATTGCGGGCAGACGCCTTACCATCTGAGCCACCAGTAGTCATGTATGGATATGAGAGTTGGACTATAAAGAAAGCTGAGAACTGAAGAATTGATGTTTTTTAACTGTGGTGATGGAGAAGACTCTTGAGAATCCCTTGGACTCCAAGGAGATCCAATCAGTCCATCCTAAAGGAAATCCATCCTCGGTGTTCATTGGAAGGACTGATGCTGAAGCTGAAATTCCAATAGTTTGGCCACCTGAGGCAAAAAACTGACTCATTGGAGAAGGCCCTGATGCTGGGCAAGATTGAAGGTGGGAGGAGAAGAGGACAACAGAGGATGAGATGGTTGGATGGCATCACCGACTCGATGGACATAGGTTTCAGTAGGCTCCAGGTACTGATGACGGAAAGGGAGGCGTGGCGTGCTGTAGTCCATGGGGTCTCAAGGAGTCGGACACGACTGAATGACTGAACTGAACTGAACTGTGTCTGACTCTTTGCAACTCTCTCCTCTGTGGATGGAATTTCCCATGCTGGAATACTGGATTGTGTTGCCACTTCCTCCTCCAGGGGATCTTCTTGACCCTGGGATCAAACCTGCAACTCCTGCATTACAGGCATATTCTTTACCATCTGAGCCACCAAGGAAGCCCCCAGGGTATACCTGAACATCTTACCAATATTTTTTTCTATGCTGATATTAAAAAAATGAGGAACACTGTTTCAATATATTGTCTTTTTAGACTGTCACTTTGATGCTTTTTGCATGAAAAATCTTTCCCACCTTGCTCCCTTTTCTTCATGCTTAAATGCTACTTATAAATGATTAATGGACATCTGTGACGCAATAAAGAGGAGTGTGATTACCATGCCACCATCTGTTATGGAATATCTGGAGTTCTAGAAATTCTACTGTGCATGTGGAAAAAGAAAGTAGTTAAGACACAAGCTGACCATGTAAAAGTGACAAACTTGAGTGGGATAGAGATGCAAAATGTGTGCATAAATCAAAGCTAACAAATATTACAGTGCAGACTTCACTCCTGTTGTCTGAAATCTTGCTGATCTTTATAACACATGACCAGTGTCACGACGATAGGGCAACTTTCATTTTCACTTTCAGACTCCATTATGGGCTCCAGAGAAGGCAATGGCACCCCACTCCAGTACTCTTGCCTGGGAAATCACATGGGCGGAGGAGCCTGGTAGTTGCTAAGAGTCGGGCACGACTGAGCGACTTCACTTTCATTTTTCACTTTCATGCACTGGAGAAGGAAATGGCAACCCACTCCAGTGTTCTTGCCTGGAGAATCCCAGGGATGGGGGAGCCTGGTGGGCTGCCATCTATGGGGTCGCACAGAGTTGGACACGACTGAAGCGACTTAGCAGCAGCAGCAGGTGGCTCAATGGTAAAGAATTTGCCTGCCAATGCAGGCAACATGGCTTTGATCCCTGAGTTGGGAAGATCACCTGGAAAAGGAAAGGGCAACCCACTCCGTACTGCCTGAAAGATTTTATGGACAGAGGGGCCTGGCAGGCTGTAATCCATGGGGTTACAAAGAGTTGGACATGACTGAGCATAATAGGAAGAGTCATATTTGCTGCTATAGCTGAATGCATAGAAGTATAGGTGAATATATAGATAGACAGAACCAACTGAAGGACACAGATGAGACCATTTATAGTAACACATTTTTCTGTTAGCATATGTATAATAAATTATATGTATATATATGATGATGTCTGACACTTTGTGACCCCATGGACTATAGCCCGCCTAGTTCCCCTGTCCATGGAATTCTCCAGGCAAGAATACAGGAGTGGGTATCTATTCCCTTCTCCAGGGGATTTTCCCAACCCAGGTATCGAACCTGGGTTTCCTGCATTTCAGATTCTTTACTATCTCTGTGACCAGGGAAGCCCATATATGATAATATATATTATCAGTTTAAAAAAGATGAATTCGATTTTATTCTACATTATTCCATGTACAATATTATATGTGTGTATCTATGTGGCAGTTGCTCAGTCATATCCAACTCTTTGCAGTTTGGACTGTAGCCCGCCAGGCTCCTCTGTCCATGGCATTCTCCAGGCAAGAATACTGGAGTGGGTTGCCGTTCCCTTCTCCAGGGGATCTTCCTGACCAAGGATCAAATCCCCATATCCTGCCCTGCAGGGAGATTCTTACTGTCTGAACTACCAGGGAAGCCCATAATGGATACGTGACCCCCAATAATGGGGTCTACTTTAAATCAAATCATGGGTCACTTTTATAAGAGTATCTCTAAATAAAAGCAAGTATCACTTTAGAAACATAATGATTACTAAACTATGCAATCATTAGTCTTCCAAAGTGGGAGGACTGACAACCAGTATGTGAGTAACTTAGAAGGCAACCCACTCCAGTATTCTTGCCTGGAGAAATCTGCATGGACAGAGGAGCCAGGCAGGCTACAGTCCATTGGGGTTGCAAAGAGTCAGACGTGACTGAGCGACTAAGCACAGCACAACACAGCATGTGAGTAACTTAAGCATGGATATGTATACCACAGCCAAGTTCCCTCAAAGTACTAAACGACTTCCACATATAATTTTAACCATCTGCTGTTCTGTATACCCTTATTTCACTGTGTTTACTTCATAGCTGGAGCTTAAGAATTTTAACCTGTTCTGTATGTTCCATTCTGCTATTTAACTATCAGCTACAAGGAACCATCAAGGGCCCTTATTATTCTTCTCGAAAAATACTCCAAGGACTCAGTGGTAGTAGAAGTTAGAGGTTCAACATACAGACAGCAGCACTGGCATTTTTGAGAATGAGGAGGCTCTGGGCATTTGTGTAGGAAGAGCTCCAGGACCTTCTATGAACAGTCTTTTTGGTGCCCATCCTTCTGGCCTCCCGTCATCCCATATTCTAGCCATATTCTCCATCACTTTGAGATTTGAGGAAGTTAGAACAATGGCCAATAAAACACATACACACATAGAGATCCACAGCAAACAAAAACTGGTTTTACATTTACTCATGCTTTCCCAGCTCCTGTACCAGCTTCATTAAAAAAAATAATAATAATAAGATGAAGTGAATCCTAGCTCTTAGAGCCTAAACTTATCCTATAGGGTATGGCTGCGGGTCATGACAGTGGGGTAGTGAACAAATCTCTTTCTTATACTCATGAATGGTGGTGGTGGTTTAGTCACCAACTCATGTCCAACTCTGGTGACTCCATGGACTATAGCCCATCAGGCATCTTTATCCATGGGATTTTCCAGGCAAGAATACTGAAGTGGGTTGCCATTTCCTTCTCCATACACACACGCTTACATACACACAAATACACACGTATGCATACACACAGTTCTTCAGCTTTAAGAGAGACATTAAAGAAGAACTAAAGAGCCTCTTGATGAAAGTGAAAGAGGAGAGTGAAAAAGTTGGCTTAAAACTCAACATTCAGAAAACTAAGATCATGGTATCTGGTCCTATCACTTCATGGCAAATGATGGGGAAACAATGGAAACAGTGAGAGACTTTATTTTTGGGGGCTCCAAAATCACTGCAGATGGTGGCTGGAGCCATGAAATTAAAAGACATTTGCTTCTTGGAAGAAAAGCTATGACCAACCTAGACAGCATATTAAAAAGCAAAGACATTACTTTACCAACAAAAGTCTGTCTAGTCAAAGCTATGGTTTTTCCAGTAGTCATGTAAGGATGTGAGAGTTGGACTATAAAGAAAGCTGAGTGCTGCAGAATTGATGCTTTTGAACTGTGGTGATGGAGAAGACTCTTGTCTTGGACTGCAAGGAGATCCAACCAGTCAATCCTAAAGAAAATCAGTCCTTAATATTCCTTAGAAGGACTGATGTTGAAGCTGAAACTCCAATACTTTGGCCACCTGATGTGAAGAAATGACTCATTGGAAAAGACCCTGATGCTGGGAAAGATTGAAGACAGGAGGAAAAGGGGATGACAGAGGATGAGATGGTTGTATGGCATCACTGAGTTGATGGACATGAATTTGCATAAGTTTCAGGAGTTGGTGATGGACAGGGAAGCCTGCCGTGCTGCAGTCCATGGGGTCACATATCTGAGAGATGGAACTCAACTGAAAGAATGGAAGTTTCCTGTAATTATACATATTTAAGATGCATTTGAAAGATAAAGAATAAAACTCAATAAATATAGTATATTTTGTTGAGATTAAAAATTAATGTTGACATATCAAATGACCCAACATAAGTCCCCTCTATGTAAGACATAATAAAAAAAAAAAAAATCAATGTTCATTTTAAATAAATTCAAATCCAAAGTAATCTACAGATTCAGTGCAATCTGTATTATATTACCAATAGCACTTTTCATAGAACTAGAACAAATTTTTTTTTTTTAATTTGTATGGAAACACAAAAGACTCTGAACAGTCAAAGCAATCCCGAGAAAGAAATTCAGACCTGGAGGAATCGGGTTCCCTGACTTCACACTGTACTACAATGCTACAGTAATTAAAACAATATGGTACTGACACAAAAACTGAACTACAGATCAGTGGAACAGGATAGAAGGCCCAGAAATAAACCCAGACTCCTATGATCAACTTACCTACAATAAAGGAGACAAACATATACAGTGAAGAAAAGCCAGTCTCTCAATAAGTGGTGCTGGGAAAACTGTACAGCTACATGCAAAAGAATGAAACTAGAACATTCTCAAACACTATACACAGAAACTCAAAATGGATTATATAATTAAATGTAAGACTGAACACGATGAAACTCTTAGAGGAAAACATAGGCAAAACACGTTCTGACATAAATCACAGTATTATCTTTTTGGATCCATCTCCTAGTGTAATGAAAATTTTAAAAAAGTGAGATCAAATTAAAGTTCAAAGCTTTTGCACAGCAAAGGAAACCATAGACAAAATGAAAAGGCAACCTATGGAATAGGAGAAAATACTTGCAAATGATGTGATTGACAAGGGCTTCATCTCCAAAATGTACAAGCAGCTCATACAACTCAACAACAATGACCCAATTAAAAAACTGGCAGAAGATCTTTATAGACATTTCTCCAAGGAAGACATATGGATGCCCAATAGGCACATGTAAAGGTGTCCAACATCATTAATTTTTAGAGAAATGTAACTGAAAACCTCAATAAGGTATCTCCTCACTCCAGTCAGAATGGCCATCATCAAAAAGTCTACAAACAGTATTTACTGGAGAAGGAGTGCAGAAAAAGAAATCTTCCTACATTGTTGGTGAGAATGCAAACTGGTACAACCATTATGGAGAACAGTATGGAGTTTCCTTAAAAAACTTTAAATAGAACTACCATATGATCCAAAAATCCCACTCCTGGGCATACAGCCAGAGAAAACCACCATTCAAAAACACATGCACCCCAGTGTTTACTGAAATACGGTTTACAGTAGTCAAGACTTTGAAGCAAGCTAAATGTCTATTGACAGAGGAACGGATAAGAAGATGTGGTTCACATATACAATGGAATACGACTCAACCACAACAAGTAAGAAATGAAGGTATCTGCAGCAACAAGGATGGAATGAGAGATTACCATACTAAATGAAGTAAGTCAGACAAAGACCAATATAACAGGATATCACTAATCTGTGATATCTAAAAAATAATGCACAAGAAATTATTTACAAAACAGGAATAGACTTACAGGTGTAAAAAACAGTTACTAGGAGGGAAGAGGGGGAGGGATAAATTGGAAATTTGTGATTGACATATACACACTACTATATATAAAATATATCATAAGGACCTACTAAGTGGCAAGGGGGGCTTCCCTGGTGGCTCAGACTGTAAAGAATATGCCTGTAATGCAGGAGACCCCAGTTCAATTCTTGGGTCAGGAAGATCCTTGAGAATTCCATGGACAGAGGAGCCTGGTAGGCTATGTTCCATGGGGTCACAAAGAGTTGGATACAATTGAGTGACTAACACTAAATATAGCAAGGGAAGTCTATTCAATACTCTATAATAGCCTATATAGGAAAAGAATCTGAAAAATAATGGATATATACGTATGTATGATGGATCAACTTGCTGTATACCTGAAACAAACACAGCACTGTAAATCAACTATACTCTAATATAAAATAAAATTAAGTTGAAGAAACAGACTTTATAATGTATGTTAATGGATAGTTCTGGTAGTATTAATAATTAATATTTTAAATACTTATATTAACTCCCATGATACTTTGGAAAGATCTGTATTTCCTTAATTGATTCCGTGATTATATAACTTTCATAGTTTCAGACCTAAGGTCTAATTTTTTGTTATCCTGGTCAGTAATACCAATTCACTAGCAATAGAAAGCAAAACAAAGACAAAATCCATGGGAAAACAAAACAAACCAAACCTCTTTTAAACTAATCCAGTCATCAGAATGTTCTCACAGTTTTACCATTATGATGGCATTAGCCTTTAGGATATGACTACATATTTTCAGCTCTACTGCTTATTATCTGAGGGGCTTTATCAAATCATATAATGCCTTTGGGTCTCATTTTCATTATTTGTAACATGAAAGATAATTACACAAACCCTATAGGTCACTGTGAAAAAATAAGGTAATATATGTATAAAATGTTTAAGAGTATCTGATGCAGCTCAACATTCACAAAACGAAGATCATGGCATCCGGTCCCATCACTTCATGGGAAATAGATGGGGAAACAGTGGAAATCGTGTCAGACTTTATTTTTTTGGGCTCCAAAATCACTGCAGATGGTGACTGCAGCCATGAAATTAAAAGACACTTACTCCTTGAAAGAAAAGTTATACCAACCTAGATAGCATATTCAAAAGCAGAGACATTACTTTGCTGACTAAGGTCCATCTAGTCAAGGCTATAGTTTTTCCTGTGGTCATCTATGGATGTGAGAGTTGGACTGTGAAGAAGGCTGAGCGCTGAAGAATTGATGCTTTTGACCTGTGGTGTTGGAGAAGACTCTTGAGAGTCCCTTGGACTGCAAGGAGATCCAACCAGTCCATTCTAAAGGAGATCAGCCCTGGGATTTCTTTGGAAGGAATGATGCTAAAGCTGAAGCTCCAGTACTTTGGCCACCTCATGCTAAGAGTTGACTCATTCGAAAAGACTCTGATGCTGGGAGGGATTGGGGGCAGGAGGAGAAGGGGACGACAGAGGATGAGATGGCTGGATGGCATCACGGACTCCATGTACGTGAGTCTGAGTGAACTCTGGGAGTTGGTGATGGACAGGGAGGCCTGGTGTGCTGCGATTCATGGGGTCACAAAGATTCGGACACGACTGAGTGACTGAGCTGAACTGAACTGATGCAGCATACATACTATTTATTACATTCTTAAAATAGTTATTAATATTTGGCTAGGAATTAGATTTTATTTCTCTCCATACCTACATATCAGTTAAAGAAAGTTCATGGTTATTTTCGAAAAGATTACAGCATGCATTTAAAATTAATATTTTTAAGACCTAACTTATACTACCAGCATGTTAAATAGGATAACATTTGAGAAAAAAAGGATCAACTATAAAGTTTCTATGCATTTAATTCATGGTTGTGTTCATATTGCAAACACAGCTTTTCTCTCCATATTTTACCTACATTATAAGAACCATTATCCACATTGCTTTGGATGCTGTGTTCCAGAGCAGGAAGAGACCTAGAGCAGGTGCCATGAGGACAATAACTCATCTAGGGTGGGTGAACAATCAGAGTTTCTAGGCAGAAATTAAAGGAGGACATTTTAAGTGTTCTTTATATATGAGAGAATTGCTCTTGATGACTTTGACTGTAGGAATCTATGATCTTGAAGGGATCTTATATATAAATTTATATACGTCTCTCATTGCATCCGTGAAGTAGTTAAAAACCAGGAGTTAGATCACCTGCCAATAATTTACAGCATCTAACTTGTAACCTAGCATAAAACTCACAGCCTACGACTCCCAGTTGGTGCTCCTTCCGTTCCTCCCATGCCTAGGGTTTAAGGAGTCAAACCAAGAGTGCAACAGGAGGCCCCAAAGAGCCCGCCCCCTTTTCTCTTCTCACCCTATTCCTTCTGGACAAGAGCATGTGTATACGGGTATGGATAATGAGCATGTCCAAGCTCATTTCAAATTCAGGGGCTAGAGGTGTGCATAAAAGTGCACAATCTGCTCTCAAGATGCCAGAGCTGATGGAGAGAAGGACCCGCACCAGCCCTTGGAGCATCAGAATAGGGAACTCTGGATCCCTGACTCCTGCATGGTGGTCTTGAAAGAGAGGCCTGAGCTCTGTTAGCCCTGTATCCATGTTTTAAATGGGCATCTAAGAGTACCAGTTGAGAATTGATCCCAGAAGCACTGTGAGGGGATGCAGAAATGAGAGCAGAAAGAGAAGAAATCAATAGAGGGCGGGTTAACGAGCACTTTACTGCTGTGGATGCCCCAGCTCAGCCCCAGTCTGAACTCTCTGAGAGGCTATGCAGAAAGCTTCTCAGGACGGTGCCCCCGTGGCACAAGATGCTGGGGTCCTTACACCACAGTTGTCATCTCTCATTGGTTCAGAGTTGCTCTTGGGATTTTGACTCTCTGGTACTTCTTAGCCTCCGCCAAAAAGGCTAAGCAAATTTGCTAAACAAGATAAGAAGCTGTATGTGGTGCCAAAAAAATGGGCTCTGGTTGCTGGACTAGAAGGCCTAGAGGGGTCTCTCTCTATATGGAAAGTGCTAAGTGAACATACTCCACAATGTATCATTACAATATTACTGAGCGTGAAGCATTTCCATTGTTCTCTTATACATTAAGACATGGGGTGCTGAAGTCCATGGGTTTGCAAAGAGTTGGACACTTAGGGACTGAACAAAAAGTTACTTAAAAGCACCAGCCATTCAAAAAATGCAGACATCAGAAACAAGATCTGTTTGTTTTCTGGTCTTGTTAAGTTCCAGATGGATCTTTTGTGTTCTGCTGTGAATTCAGTCATGGAGCAATACATTTTACCTTTTATCTGGACAGTTAACCATCTTACACCATTTAGCAATTACATTTACTTGTATCAAAAATTATTCAGTTCTCTCAAGCATTAGATTATGGTTTAAGAGCATCTATGTGTTTCTCAAAAGCTATTTAACTCGAGTCTAATTTAAAATTCTGACTCGAACATTCAGACCTTCAAATGCTTTCTCTTCCATAAGCACTTAACACATTCATACAAGTATAGATTTACTCACATTTTAAAGACTCTATTTTGCTACATCTTAATCAAGTCCTTTTTCAGAAATGTAAACAGCACATTGTGATGGTAAAAGCAGCCCAAGCTGGTGATCTTTGCATTTGCCCTTCACCAGAGCAAATTTCATCTCACATAAGCAGATGGATGGAAACAGACCAAACTAGTCAGTGAAGACCAGGTTGACTTCAGCTGATGACTGACCCCTGCTAATCATGAGTGTGGGACCTGATGCCAAGAAGAATAAAGACTCCAGGTTTCTTTAAAATGCAGTTTGATTTGTTACTCTGAGGCAGGGAGTCCAGTGTAGCTCCCAGCAGGAAAGGTTTCTCAGACTTAATGAATTTCATTCCTGCTACAATCCTTTGGGAAGAAAGAGACAACCTTCCGTACTGATTACTCTCCATACAGTATGTTGTAAAAACATGACATTAAATCTAGTTTAAGGTTGTTAGCAGACTTACAAACCACATTCAGAGGTAGTCACTTCGATTTTTTGACAAGCAGCTGTTTTCAGTTACGTATTTTAAATACATCAAAGTTCACATGCATCTCTATGTAGGAAATCAAAACATCATTCCTCTCATTAAAATCTACTCTCACATATCCTACAACTGTAGACAGGCATTTCATGGAGGACATGATGCACAAATCCATTCACAACATGGCTTCATCCTTCTCTGCCAGACACAGGAAAGTTTCTACAAACCCCTGACTCCTCTTGCCTTGGTGCAGCCAAACATGTGCTTCACATTTTCTAAGGCTCAGTTTTCTCATCTGAAAAATGGGGTTGGTAGGATTTCCCTGGGGGCTGGTTGTGAATATTTATTGATAGAATGTCAACAAGTTGTCTGGTCAATAGACTGATGTGTTGAAGAAGTTCCATAAATGCCAGCTTCATTCCTTTCTCACCTTCTCTCACAAAAACTATACTGGCAAACTCCCAGATTGCTTCCTATTCAAATAGTCGCCATTCGTTTTTCTTTAAATTTTAATTATTTTTTATTGCAGTACACTTGATTTACAATGTTGTGTCAATCCCTGCTGTATAGCAAAGTAACTCAATTTTATACATACATATATTCTTTTTTTAATATCCATTTCTATTATGGTTTATCCCAGGAGATTGGATAAAGTTCCCTGTGCTAAACAGTAGGACTTTACTGTTTATCCATTCAAAATGTAATACTTTGAACCTACCAACCTCAAATTCCCAGTCTATCCCTCTCCTTCCGTCCTTTCCCTTGGCAACCACAAGCCTGACCTCTATGTCTGTTAGTCTGTTTAAACTCCAGCTCTTTATAGTTGTCCACTAACACTCACGCTTGGAAAATAATATCCATGGGACATGGGAGCACTTCCACAAGTCAGGCCCTGTGCTGAGTACTTAAATAGCATTATCACATTTAATCCTGCCAACAACTCTATGGCACAGTAAAATAGTGATCTGTATTTACAGAGAAATAAGGAAATGGAATTCATCCAGCAAGCAAATAACCCAGCTGAGGTTCAAATCTTCGCTGTCACTTACCTTCTCTAAACCTTTATAAAATTTTCATTTTATGGCATTCATTTGAGAGACAAAATTTTATAGCACTGGACTGTCTTTCATATTTTTAACTCAAATTGTCTTAAACTATTATTAAAATCTCATTTAATTTTTCATGTTTATGCCATCTTACCATCAAGCTTCTCTGGCATAAAGTCACTATCTGCCTGCCCTCCTTCCCTCATTTGACAAGGGCATATTGGATGCCTGCAGGACGTGAGGAAACAGAGCTAAGAGCTGGGAATACACGGAAAAATGATGCAGCTCCCTGCCCTTAAATAGTTCATGGTCAGGTGGGAAGAATATCCACACATTAATACCAAGTAGTAGTAGTAGTGAAGTTGCTCAGTTGTGTCCGACTCTTTGCAACCCCATGGACTGTAGCCTACCAGGCTCTTCCGTCCATGGGATTTTCCAGGCAAGAGTACTGGAGAGGGGTGCCATTTCCTTCTCCAACTAATAACAAGACCATACAGAAAATATAATGAAAGAAATAAATCAGGATGCTAGTAGGGCCAAACAGGAGGTTGGACCAGTCCAGGAGAAGGGATTCTCAGCAATCTTTCTTTGAGGAGGCAGTGGACTGAATCTTAAAGGAAAATACAAATGTACAGGAAAAGAGGTGAGAATGGCCGAAGAAGTAAAGGTTTCTGAGCAGAACATAAACAGAAAGAATTCCAAAGGGGAATAATGACATATCGATCTAAGAGCCAAAATCAACTGTTGCTAAACCCAGAGATAATTGGAGATGTTGACACAGACAGGAATGTGTATGTGACAGCTTGGATTTTATCCTCGTAGGACATTTCCCCCTCATTCATTTAAAAGGAATTCTGTAATATTTCATACAACATTGCCTCATTTTAATACATTTTTCTTTTTTCAAGTTTTTCCAAAATTTTATTGAAAAATGTGTTACACATGCATAAAAGATAAGCATACAGTTACTATGTAAAATTAACAACTACATGTGTCCAGTTTAAGAAATTTAACATCGCTAGTTTCTTACTGGATATTGTCAGCTATTCCCCGATCACACATGCTTACTTCCCGCACAGAAATGATCAATTGCCTAAAATGTGTAAATCATAGCTATGTGTGTGTCATCAGATAAGGATCAATAAGAATTCAACATTGATGTAAATGGCCCCAGATAACTACACCTAGCCAAGATATTGTTCATTTTTCCATTTGTTAACTACAACACAAGTGTATACATTATATATACACATTCATAAATAAATAAATAAATGGAATACTAGTATTTAGATTTCTCAGTGATTTGCTTGCTTCATTTAATACTCTTTTTCTTTCAAATTTTTCCATAATGGTTCATGTTTTTCTAATTTTTCATTTTGGTTGCTGTATGATACTTTATTAAATGTTTGATTACATCAAAAATTATTTACCCATTCTGTTAATTATGGTCTTTTTGATTTTTTTGACTGCTATGAAAAATATCATGCATATTCACATACCATTTTTTAAAGCACTTGTGCAAGAGTATTTTTATGGCATATAAGTAGGAATGGCATGACACTGCCAGCCGTGAATGAGATTTCCTTTTGTTTCAAATCTAGCCAACACCAGACAGTATCAAAATTTCTATTCTATTCTACTCTAGTCAAGTTGAGTTCGATTTGAGTTGATTTTAGTCTAGTTAAATCTATTCTATTCTATCTTGCTTGTCAATTGATTGTGAAATATATCATTATGACTTTAATTTGAATTTCTTAACAAAAATCATACTGAGTATCTTTTCATATACTCACAGGCTATGTGCATTTTCTCTTCCTTATCAATGCTTACTTTTCTTATTAGACTTTTTGCTATTTTTGTATTGATCTCTAGAATACAAATCAGATATTTGTTATATGCAGTGAAAATGTCTTGTCCTAATTTGTGACTTGCATAGTCACTCACTTGTATAGTCACTTCACTCTTATATAGTCTTTTGATATAAACAAGGTATTAATTTTAATGCAGTAATTTTTATTAAGCTTTCACTTAATGGGTAGGATTTTTATGCCCTATTTAATAATTAAATATAAACTGCAGCAATATCTTTTTGGATCCACCTCCTAGAGTAATGAAAATGAAAAAACAGAAATAAATGGTCTGACGCAGGATACAGCATGCTTGGGGCTGGTGCATGGGGATGACCCACAGAGATGTTATGGGGAGGGAGGTGGGAGGGGGGTTCATGTTTGGGAACACATGTAAGAATTAAAGATTTTAAAATTAAAAAAATAAAAAAATAAAAAAAAAAAAAAGAAAGAAAGAAATGGGACCTAATTAAAGTTAAAAGCTTTTGTATAGCAAAGGAAACCATAAACAAAACAAAAAGATAATCCACAGGATGGGAGAAAATAGTTCTCATATGTGACTGACAAGAGCTTAATCTCAAAGACACAAACAGCTCATGCATCTTAATAGTTCAGTTCAGTTCAGTTGCTCAGCCATGTCTGACTCTGTGTGACCCCATGGACTGTAGCACACCAGGCTTCCCTGTCCATCACCAATTCCTGGAGCTTACTCAAACTCATGTCCATTGAATGAGTGATGCCATCCAACCATCTTATCCTCTGTCGTCCCCTTTTCCTCCTCCCCACAATCTTTCCCAGCATCCGGGTCTTTTCAAATGTATCAGTTCTTCACATCAGGTGGCCAAAGTATTAGAGTTTCAGCTTCAGCATCAGTCCTTACATAGAGTACTCAGGACTGATTTCCTTTAGGATTGACTGGTTGGATCTCCTTGCAGTTCAAAGGACTCTCTCAAGAGTCTTCTTCAACACCACAGTTCAAAATTATCTATTCTTCAGCGCCCAGCTTTCTTTATAGTTCAACACTCACATCTATACATGACCACTGGAAAAAAACATAGCTTTGACTAGATGGAACTTTGTTAGCAAAGTAATGTCTCTGCTTTATTATATGCTGTCTAGGTTGGTCATAGCTTTTCTTCCAAGGAGCGTCTTTTAATTTCATAGCTGTAAACATCATCTGCAGTGATTTTGGAGCCTATGCCAAAGCTTTGACTGTGTGGATCACAATAAACTGTGGAAAATTCTGAAAGAGATGGGAATACCAGACCACCTGACTTGCCTCTTGAGAAACCTATATGCAGGTCAGGAAGCAACAGTTAGAACAGGACATGGAACAACAGACTGGTTCCAAATAGGAAAAGGAGTACGTCAAGGCTGTATATTGTCACCCTGCTAATTTAACTTATATGCTGAGTATATCATGAGAAATGCTGGGCTGGAATAAGAACAAGCTGGAATCAAGATTGCTGGGAGAAATATCAATCACCTCAGATATGCAGATGACACCACCCTTATGGCAGAAAGTGAAGAGGAACTAAAGAGCCTCTGGATGAAAGTGAAAGAGGAGAGTGAAAAAGTTGGCTTAAAGCTCAACATTCAGAAAACGAAGATCATGGCATCTGGTCCCATCTCTTCATGGGAAATAGATGGGGAAACAGTGTCAGACTTTATTTTTCTGGGCTCCAAAATCACTGCAGATGGTGACTGAAGCCATGAAATTAAAAGACACTTACTCCTTAGAAGAAAGCTATGACCAACCTAGATAGCATATTCAAAAGCAGAGACATTACTTTGTCAACAAATGTCCATCTAGTCAAGGCTATGGTTTTTCCAGTGGTCATGTATGGATGCAAGAGTTGGACTGTGAAGAAAGCTGAGCGCCGAAGAATTGATGCTTTAGAACTGTGGTGTTAGAGAAGACTCCTGAGAGTACCTTGGACTGCAAGGAGATCCAACCAGTCCATTCTAAAGGAGATCAACCCTGGGATTTCTTTGGAAGGAATGATGCTAAAGCTGAAACTCTAGTACTTTGGCCACCTCATATGAAGAGTTGACTCATTGGAAAAGACTCTGATGCTGGGAGGGATTGGAGGCAGGAGGAAAAGGGGACGACAGAGGATGAGATGGCTGGATGGCATCACCGACTTGATGGACGTGGGTTTGACTGAACTCCGGGAGTTGGTGATAGACAGGGAGGCCTGGTGTGCTGCAATTCATGGGGTCACAAAGATTCGGACACGACTGAGCGACTGAACTGAACTGAAAATAAAGTCTCACTGTTTTCATTATTTCCCCATCTATTTGCCATGAAGTGATGAGACCAGATGCCATGATCTTAGTTTTCTGAAAGGTGAGTTTTAAGCCAACTTCTTCACTCTCCTCTTCAAGTTTCATCAAGAGGCTCTTTAGCTTTTCTTCACTTTCTGCCATAAGGGTGTTGCCATTTGCATATCTGACGTTATTGATATTTCTCCCAGCAGTCTTGATTTCAGCTTGTGCTTCATCCAGCCTAGAATTTTGCATAATGTACTCTACATATAAGTTAAATAAGCAGGATGACAATATACAGCCTTGACGTACTCCCTTTCCGGTTTGGAACCATTTCAATAGCGGAAAACAAACATACAATCCAATAAAAAAAAAAATGGGCAAAAGATTTAAATTGACTTTTCTCCAAAGATGAAATACAACGGGCCAAAAGTACATGAAAAGATGCTCAACATCATTGATTATTAGAGAAGTGCAAATCAAAACTATAATGAGCTATCAGTTCATATTGGTCAGAATGGCCATCATCAAAATGTTTATAGAAAGTAAACACTGGAAATGGTGTGGAGAAAAGAGAACCCTCTTACACTGTTGGTTGGAATGTAGATACGTTGGTGCATCCACTATAGAGAACACTATAGAACTTCCTTAAAAATCTAGAAATAGAATGACCATGTGACCCAGCAATCCCAGTCCTGGGCATATTAAAGAAGAAAACTATAATTCAAGAAGACACATGCATGTGAATGTTAACTGTACAAACTTTGCTAACTGGGAATAGAAAGTTACTTTCTTACTGTGATAGCAGGTGCCAACAAAGTCATAAGCAAACATCATAATTACTGATGAAATGTCAAAAGAGTCCAGTGTGAGATTGGAGATTGGGAATAAGAAAATGAAACACAGTACAACTATTTCCAATCAGTACTGTGTAGGAGGTTCTAGCCAGTACAAAAAGACAACACGAAGAAAAAATATTTATGTTTAAGAATAAAGGATAAAAATTATTCAGATGATATGATTTAATAGACAATCCAAAAGACCTGCAGATAAATAATTAGAAGTAATAAGTAAGTACAGTTGGGTCATTAGATATAAAGTCAATGTATTAGAAATCAAATCTCTCTACCGCAACAAAAACATTTAAAAGTAATTCTTTATAGTAACATAACATTTTAAATATCAAAGGATAAATCTAACAAAGTTGCACAAAACCTCTGGGCAGAAATCTATAAAACATTACTGAGAAAAACTTTAAAGAAGATCTAAACAAATCAAGGGCTATACTGTGATCATTATAGAATTAGATTTCATTTTCAAAGATTTACAAATACTTTACAAACTCATTTGTAGATTTAATGTAACTTCAATGAAAATAAAAATAAGCTAATTTTTTCCCACTTTAAAAAGTTGATTGTAAAATGTATATGGAAACACAAATAGCCCAGGATAAAAAGGACATCCTTGGAAAATATTAAGTTTTACCTACTTGATCTATCAGAAATACAGATTTATTATAAAGCTGTAAATTATACCTTATATAAATAATTACTATAAGAAACTGATAAGAAAATAAGAAAATCCCTTGATAAGTAAGATATCTAACAAATAACTTCACAAACAAATTATCTGAATGACAAATAAACACAAAAATGTGCTCAAGCTCCCACTTGGGAGACAATGAGATACTATTTACATAGAGCAGAATGGCAAAATATTAAATCTAGGGACCATTTTAGATGTGGGAGGTAATACAGAGTAACAGAAATTCTTACACAATTCTGGTTGGAATGTAAACTGGTTCAACCTCTTTGGGAAAATAATGACAAGACGACAAAACCACTGAAACTAAAGAAGTTTGCATGTCTATTAAATATGAAGATAAGCACACTCCAAGGCCTGACAATATTAAATAGAAATGGATAAACACTTGTACAACTATGGCTACTGAAATGCTCAAGACAGAATTATTTTTAATATTATAAGATTAGGGGAAAAAAAGACAAATGTGATAATTTCATGGCTGCAGTCACCATCTGCAGTGATTTTGGAAACGGGTAAGTCAATTATTATATATTCACATAATGAATATATGTTCAAATATGTTTATTAATATACAATTAATCAGGCTAACTGGTAGGCTGCAGTCCATGGGTTCGCGAACGGTCGGACATGACTGAGCGACTTCACTTTCACTTTTCACTTTCATGCATTGGAGAAGGAAATGGCAACCCACTCCAGTGTTCTTGCCTGGAGAATCCCAGGGACAGAGGAGACTCGTGGGCTGCCGTCTATGGGGTCGCACAGAGTCGGACACGACTGAAGCGACTTAGCAGCAGCAGCAATCAGGCTAAACTAAACTATTGTATTTAGGTAGTAAAATGCTAAACACAAGCAAGAAAATGAACACCATCTTAGAATGTTGATTTTTTTTTTTTTTTTCTTTCTGAGAGAATGTTGTGATTTGGAAGGGGTAAGTGACTGGCTTCTCAATAGCCAGCAGTATTTTTTTCCTTGAAATGCATGGTTACTTGGGTCTGTGTTTTATATTAAATGTTTAAATTTTACCCTTAATGTTTCATACATTTTATATATTCACATTTAAAAAAAACCCCACTGTTTCTACACATAAGGGCACTCAAATTATTTAGAAAAAAATATTGCCTAGAAAGAAGATCATGTATATTCCCAATATTTTCTAATAAAGTTTCCATAGCAACTCAAGTAGTCGAATAGAGTCTATTGAATTCACTTAGAGTACTGGCTTTTCTGGCCAGCTGTCATCAGTCTCAAAATAGAAGTTGTTCAGACTGACAGAGTGATGTCACAAGCTATCTTTGTCAAAACAGAAGATCTATAGACCAGCAACAACTCCTCTTAGACTGAATTAATTGAAGATATTGAGAGCAGAGTGCTTCTCATCAGCAGGACTCTTGAGAAAACCTCCTACAGAGATTCCTTCAGAGGAAGAGTTGAGCCATCTCAAAGTACCCAGTAACCACCTCTGCGATTCTGTGGTTAACTCCAATGCGTAGTCTCCAAAACACAATGAATGAGATCTGCTTTAGAGTTAGAGGTTGTGATTTTGCAACCTCTCTACTCATATCTTTTTTTTTCCTATTTGTTCGTTTCTGCCAGAAGCATGTCCACACTAAAGAATCTTACAGAATTTTAGTTCATGTTGAGAACTTTATAAATTACGATGGCCCCTTAAATCTAACCCATTCTAATTTTGGAATTTCCATGTGCTCTATGCAAACAACTTGCCATTGGGTGACACTGACTACCTACTTTAGTAGTCATCTAAACTACTAACCCAACCTCTGCATGTGCACACCGACAAGGTATCTCAGAATTATTACATTTAAAAATTGACCCAGTACTTAATCTTCCCTCCTCAAACTTCCTCTTCTCATGGACTTGTCCATTCTGATAAATGGCAACCATCTTTCCACTTACTGAGTCTAAATGCCAAAATCATCCTTGACTGCTCTCTCTCTGCCATACCCATTATCTGATTTATCAACAAATCCAGTGTATCCCTCCCTTCAGTACAGATCCAGACTTTAATTCATCTATCCTACTGCTGAAAGCTTTGTGCAGGTCACATCTTGTGACCCCTGGACCCTTGCAACAGCCCCATACCTGATCTGTCTGCTTTCCTACTTGATAATTCCTGCCTTTTCTCAAACAAAACAAAACAACAACAACAAAAAAAACATAACACAGATTTGGTCATTCTGGTGCTCAAAACTCTCCAAGGGTTTTCCATTTCATTCATAGCCAAATTCCTCACTATAACCCATAAGGACATAGCTGATCTGGGTCCCTATAACTTCTCTGATTTCATATCCTATGATAGATCTCCTTGCCCACTCCGCTGCAGACACACAGATCTTTACTTCTTGAATTTGGGCTCTCTTCTGCTTGGAAAACTTGCCAGAAATCCACATAGCTTGGTCCTTCACTTCAATCTTTAATGTTACTTTCTCAGTGAGTCTTTCCCTGGTATTCTATTTAGAAAGTCAGCTCCTTATACTGACATTTCCCGCCCTCTTCTACATTTTTGCACTCCTTAAGACTTATTAGAGTCCCATGTGCTTTTTTGTCTTATATATGTTATTTCCATTACTAGCATATTAGCTCCAAAGAGGCAGGAATCTTTTTTCTATTTCAATCATTTTGCATTCCCAATGCCTACTCAATGATTGGCACTTGGTGCTAGTACACTTTTGTTAAATAATATAATATTAATATTATGTTAATATTATGTAAATATTAATATAATTATAAATAAATAAATATTTGTTAAATAAATGACTACATATTTCCCAAAATGCATCATGATGATCACTTATTATTCAAGAGTTAACAATTGTTCTTTGTAAAAAGGATTTTTTGTGATCAAAATGGTTTGGAGACTTTGCAAATCCTATTTTGCCCTTGGAGTTTTGAAAGAACATTTTTCTACTAATGGATAAAAGAATGTATATAATTTAAAAGCATGTGTTTAATTTTCTTTAACATAGCAGTTCTTCAACATGGTTGACCATGGAATTCTTTTATATGGAACCACTTATTTATTTTTGAATTTTCTATCATTTAAGTGTGTGCCTCTGTGTGTGTGTGTGTATGTATAAAACACTACTTAACATCACTAGAGAACACACCTTAAGAAACTCTATGTTAGAATATAGAATTGGATTTGTCTCCAAGTTCAATTTTATTGAACCAGTTTATGCTCTTCATAATATCTAATCATCTGGCTCCATTTAGCCAAGGAAAACAGCAATAAAAAGAAGGTCTTAAAAATAGTCCTCATTCACTGTACAGTAATGCCATAATGTGTTAGTATTTCTTTAAAAAACAATCTGTAGATTTATCACTGCAAGTTAAATTGTAATTTTAAATAAATGCAGCTTATTCAAAATACCTCAATAATATAAACTGCCCTTGTAAAAATAACTGAACTGCCCACCAGGTAAACTGGGCTTTTTGACTTCTGTTTCTACCACAAATTAGTTTGATATAAGTTCTAATTATTTGGGTTAGTCTTTGCCTGTGTTCAGCAAAGAAGAGTACGTTTGCTGATTACCCACATGCTCAGGTTTTCACATAGTCCAGTTTCTTTGTTTGTGAAGTGGTGGTAATACTTGCATCAGAGGAGATTAACCGGGAAAGTTTGTGCAGTCTGGCCTAGTGCCTTGCTCCTGCAGTTGCTGGGAAAATGTTAGTCCCTTTACCTTCCCTTAATTGTCTGTTTCAATACAGTAAATTTAGCTTCACAAAGTGAGCTATAAATATAAAGTGCACAAAATACATTCTGATGAATGTACCTGTGATTTATATGTGTCATGCTTTCATGCACATTTTTCTAATTACCTTAGAGCAAATTATAGAACAAAGCCTTCAGTTGAAGCTCAATTATGTATGTGGATTCTAACAATTTGCTCTATACAGCAAGAGTTGGAAAACTTAATTCAGAGCCAAGTTCTCTCTAATTTGCTGTAAACTCTTTCAACCATACTTTTTGTTTAGCTTAGGTTTTAGTTTTGCTTTTCAATATGAAAGAATTTTAAACATCATCCAGGTAAGAATAGAATAAAACTTCCAGTGGAACAGAAGGTGATGCTAGGGTATGTAAAGACATTATAAGCTACTTAATGGAAATCTAATCTTCCAATAACATTTAATAAGGACCTGTTATATCTTCATCTCTGAGCTGGGCACAAGGGACCCACAGATAAATGTAGCGCAGACTCTCCATGAAAATAGCAATGAAATATCAGGATCTAATAATAGGAAGAACTGACTCTTCGCTACACCGTTATCTTCAGCCAGATCAAAACAATGGATGAAAAGACATTTTCCAGGAAATTGAATTTCCAAGAAATTTCTGAAGGATAGGAACTACATCTGTATTAAAAGTATTTTTGTTAATTAAAATGGTTTTACAGAGGTGTCATCAAACCTCAATGGGATCTTACAAAATCCTCATTGAAGAAAGAATACAACTAGCCATCTAGATGTAAATAGCAAAATTAAAAGGATGGGAAATTTAAATAGGCTGCAAGGGAAAGATAATAGCACTAAGGATGGAATAATGAGACTGTTCCTAGTAGCAGGCAGTCGATGAATGCTTGCTGTTGATTCTCATCTTTGTCTCTGGATACTTGAGTGCAAGCGAGTCTTTAACACTGATGGGTGTCACACCCTAATAAAATTATTTGAGTTTGGAGTCTAGACTCAAATGTCTCAAAGATTGCTTTGACCCAAGTTACTATAACTAGTCATAGAAATATTCTAAATAAATCGATGTGGCACTGACAAGACTAACTCTCAAACTCCATTGTTACTTCAGTTCAGTAGGTCAGTTGGAAAAGACAGCATGACACATATAAAACGGTTTTCATTTCACTGAAAAATCTTTCGAACATATTGATCCGATTTGAACTTTAAAAAGAGTTCAGAATTGTTAAAAGTATATCCCCCTTCTGAGTTACTAAGCGCATATACACATATCCCCCTTCCAACAAAGGACTTTCAAACTCATATATATGAAAAGTGTTACTGGTAAGAGTTGAGCTTCAAGTCTTTTTTTAAAAAAAGCCTTTTACCAAATAAGACAAATGAGTAAGGGAAATTGAGAGCATATGGAAAGAAAACAGATGGTAGGAGAAAAAAAATAATTCATTCTTCTATGAAACAATGTTGAAACCAGGGAAATGAAATCATCTTTATTTCATGAAAAAATATCTTTGACAGGAAAATGAAGAAGGATTAAAAAAAAGCTCTTATGGCATTTTTAGTAAAAGACGTCCATACATTTGAGTTAGCATCTGTGTGACAGAATCTCAGACTGAACCAGATCTTAACCACTTTTGAAGTTTAAAAGGGGGATTTATTTTCAAGTGACATCCAGGAAAAATTCCCCATAAGGAGCTCTGTAATTCCTGATTTTGTCAAAATCAAGATGTTACAGTGATCATATTGCAGTTGGCTTCCTATATATATGTGTATATGTGTGTGTGTATTAATATTTCTGAAGTTCAGTGTTGACAAACTATAGTTCGTATTTAGTGTTAATCATTTAGTCTCACTTTTACATAAATGGCAGTTCTACAAACTGAAGTAACTATAAACTAGCAGAAATAGTATTGTGTTCATAATATTTTTAATAAATAATAGTTTTCATATCCTGTTCTTTCAATAATTGTAACTTGCCTCCTAGGATATTGAGTATAATAATGCAATCTTCCCTTGCACTTGTAGTCTTCAGAGAAAACTCTAGCTTTTCCAAGGATAAATTCTTTAACACTCGTGGTTCAGCTACTTCACTTTCACTTTTCACTTTCATGCATTGGAGAAGAAAATGGCAACCCACTCCACTGTTCTTGCCTGGAGAATCCTGGAGAAGGGGGAGCCTGGTGGGCTGCCACCTATGGGGTCGCACAGAGTCAGATACGACTGAAGTGACTTAGCAGCAGCAGCAGCAGCAGCAGCAGCAGCATGGTTTAGCTACTAGAACATCATGCCTTTGCAACCTTTGTCATAATTCCGTTGGAAAACTCAATGATTTCTCAGTAGTAAAATATACAAATGGTCACACATGGGGGCAAAAACAATTATAAAAAAGTTATAATTAAGAGATTATTTTTCCTGGATAGAAGATTGACTTTCCAAATCTAAGACATTTTTCTATCATTGCACTAAGCCAAAGAAATAAGATTTTGAAATTTGCAACTGTAATTATGATATTACAATCTCATTTTTACAACTAACCATACACATTAAAAAACATCCATACCTGTCTCATTCTGTCCTTACTTGTCAGTGTGTGTATTTAAAAATCAGAATGACTGAACAAGTACAAGTTATTATAAGATACAATTAATACATTAAAAGAAAAACTGTGTGTTTTATACCTGGTGGACAGAAAAATGGGCTAAAACAGATATGACAAATGATAGAAGTAAATGCAAAGTCTTACATTTGGAAAGTAAATTATCCTATAAATAGAGTCTGGTAAAAGGCAGCCCTGGAGTAATTCCCTAAAAGTGATCCAAAGATATTTTTGCAGACTAAAAACTACATTAGACAACTATAGTTTTATGACATCAGTGCTTTTTTAATTTCAGTAAATTTTTAATGGAAATTTTTAATGGTAGATAATTTAAAACTGGCATAAACCCATTATGTTCATATCTCTTACACAAATATAAAGTCAAAATAAATTATAAAATAAATCTCAACAAAATTACAATATCAATAAAACTCAACAATACTAGGAAAAATATTGCACACTATACTCTCTTCCATGTAAAATGTGCACATATATTTGGGAAAGTGGCTGGAGGGGAAAAAAAATAAAACTACAGGAAACTGCTTACAAAATGCTCTTTGAATGACATAAAATAAGCAAATGATATTATAAACTGAATGAGTAAAGTTACAGCATACCAAGAAAGAAAGAGAAGATAAATTAAGATATTTTGAAGCATTTACTATACATGGGCTACTCTACATTGATGATATACATTATCTTACACAAATTTCAAAATACCTCCTTGGGAAATATATTTAGATTTCTGAAGAGATTCTAACAAGCCATCGTTTTTCCAAAAAATGTGCAGGAAAGAAAGAGTTGAAAGTAATATCAAAGTAAGTACTTTTGACCCTTGAACAATATGAGAGTTAGGGATGCTGACCTATCACACAAGAGAAAATCTGTATGTAACTGATAGTTATGCTGTACTTAGTCACTCAGTCATGTCTAACGCTTTGGGACCTAACGGACGATAGCCCACCAGGTTCCTCTATCCATGGAGATCCTCCAGGCAAGAATATTGAAATGGGTTGTCATGCCCTCCTCCAGGGGATATTCCCAACCCAGGGATTGAACCCAGGTCTTCTGCATTGCAGGTGGATCTTTTACTGTCTGAGCCACCAGTTCAGTTCAGTTCAGTTCAGTTCAGTTCAGTTGCTCAGTCGTGTCTGACTCTTTGCGACCCCATGAATTGCAGCACGCCAGGCCTCCCTGTCCATCACCATCTCCCGGAGTTCACTCAGACTCACGTCCATCGAGTCCGTGATACCATCCAGCCATCTCATTCTGGGTCATCCCCTTCTCCTCCTGCCCCCAATCCCTCCCAGCATCAGAGTCTTTTCCAATGAATCAACTCTTCGCATGAGGTGGCCAAAGTACTGGAGCTTCAGCTTTAGCATCATTCCTTCCAAAGTAATCTCAGGGTTGATCTCCTTCAGAATGGACTGCTTGGATGTCCTTGCAGTCCAAGGGACTCTCAAGAGTCTTCTCCAACAGCACAGTTCAAAAGCATCAATTCTTCGGCTCTCAGCCTTCTTCACAGTTCAACTCTCACATCCATACATGACCACAGGAAAAACCATACCCTTGACTAGATGGACCTTAGTCGGTAAAGTAATGTCTCTGCTTTTGAATATACTATCTAGGTTGGTCATAACTTTTCTTCCAAGGAGTAAGCGTTTTTTAATTTCATGGCTGTAGTCACCATCTGCAGTGATTTTGGAGCCCAGAAAAATAAAGTCTGACACTGTTTCTACTGTTTCCCCATATATTTCCCATGATCATGGACCAGATGCCATGATCTTCGTTTTCTGAATGTTGAGCTTTAAGCCAACTTTTTCACTCTCCTCTTTCACTTTCATCCAGAGGCTTTTTAGCTCCTCTTCACTTTCTGCCATAAGGGAGCCACCAGGGAAGCTCAAAAACACTGGAGTGGATAGCCTATCCCTTCTCCAGGGGATCTTCCTAACCCAGGAATCGAACCAGGGTCTCCTGCATTGCAGGTGGATTCTTACCAGCTGAGCTACCAGGGCTGATAATTAGCTTTCCATATACACAACTTCTCTGTATCTGAAGATTCAACAATGAGGAACATGTAGTACTATAACATTTACTATTGAAAAAAATTTGAGTATAACCTTTGCAGTTCAAAACTGTTGTTCAAGGTTGACTGCATCATTCAGGAGATAAGACTTAGAGATAGGCCAAGATAACTGTCTTGAAGTATTAAATGGAATATTAGGTGAAGGAACAGTTTAGAGGACAGACATAGGTTGACTAAACAAACTATTTTCATCCATTCCAACAGTTGTTGAATGTGTCCTGTTTGCCCCTGTTTTAATACAAGAAAACAGGATGGAGCCTGTTAATGAACCCAAAGTCACAACACTAGTAATTAAAAGAATGAAGATTAAGTCCCAGAAATCTATGACATAATGGTACTGGTACAAAGAGCCAGATTTTCTTTCAATATAAAGAACTGATCAGTCAAAAGGGACAGATTCAGCCAGAAAGATGATGCTGTGCTCAAGGAAGCAAGTGTGGCTTGAATGGTTGAGACTGGCATGGGTAAACGAGACAAAGTGAGAGAAGTGAGTCAACATGGGCCTAAAATCCACTAGTACTTGGTTTGCTATGGCATCCCTGCATCAAAAGCTGCCATGGGGTAATCAGAGAAAATGATTAGGGAACAAGTTAAGATTTCCTTAGACAGCAGGGCTTCCATGACCCTGGAAATAATATCATAAATACCGATTCTATCCATGCAGAATATTAGTCATTTTCCTGGGCTATGCTAGGCAGAAGGTTTGATTCTATGTGGGGTTTAGGAGGGACAGAAGCCCACATCTGGAGCAGCTGCTCCCCCTCATCTGTATCTCCTCAGCAATGCCCTCAGAAGGCAGCCAAGGACCCACAAAAGGGCAGGCGTTGGGAAGGGGCTGGGGAGGACTGCCAAAGGAAACAGCTAGTATACCCTTTAATTTTGAGGGTTTATGAACACACATTCACACAGATTCGCAGATCAGTAAACAGGCAAACACAATACAGCCCATTAAGCAATGCAGAAAGGGAGGACATAATCAAAGTATCTAATACATGTCAATAAATGCACATGTGGTGTGTTCTAACATCCATCTTTATATTAATGAACCAAGAAAGAGAGTGCGAGGGAGATTAGTCTACATACATGTGGGTGGATGGATGGATGGGAAGATAGACAGTCCAATCCCATAGCATATATAAGATAAAGTCAAGATTTGATGCACATATGCCTGGCTTCAGAATATATATATATCTATATATTTCAGTTATACTGCTTGAATCCCATAGCATCTTTTTTTCTCAAAGCTATATGAAAGAGTAATCACTTCATCACCACTTCTATTCCATAGGACAACTCCAGAAAATAAATACCTACTTTTCTTCTGGTAGGAACAAAAAGCTTCATACTCTCATACAAACATGTTTATGATAGAAGTTAGCAGCCTGAATACAATGGGGAAATGAATAGGTAGTGAACAGATAAAGAGGCAGCTGTTATTACTTCATTAATACTGCCTTGAATGGCATCTTTTGGTAAGTTAAATGCTGTTCTCTTTCTCAAAAGTTGATTAACTAAGTTATCATGTTACATTCGTTTTCTCAAGCATCCATATTTGAAGTGTTAAGCTATTTCACTTGCAGTAACAACCTTGCTTTAAAATACTTCAATGACTGCTCTGATGGCAGGACCCATCATGCTCAGCATCAAGTTTACAGGTTGCATTTGCCATGTGAAATGATTATAGCAGCCCAGAGATAATTAGAAAACAGATTAGCATTATTTTTGTCTGATTTTCATCATGCAAAAAGCAGAGTTACCCATGGAGATACACATAACACTCATTTCAATTTCCCATGCTCATCTTCTCCATTAATTCTTCTTATCTTTCTGCACTCCCTGTAATCATTTTAATTCAGCCTTTCTGGGGAGTGAAGTGTGAGATAGACATAGATCAGTAAAGGGCCGAGCCTCACGATGTTTATAGCCCTAAAGCTAGCATTACCAGATAAAACAGTTCAAACTGAGATGATTTGAATTTTATGTAAATAACAAATAAGATTTTATATAGATATGCCCCATGAAATTCATCAAATATGTCTATAATTCTTCAAATAATTATTCATTGTGTATCTCAGGAACAAGACAAGGGTGTCCACTCTCACCACTATTATTCAACACAGTTTTGGAGGTCCTAGTTATAGCAATCAGAGAAGAAAAATAAATAAAAGGAATCCAAATTGGAAAAGAAGTAAAGCTCTCTATTGTTTGCAGATGACATGATACTATACATAGAAAACCCTAAAAATACTATCAGAAAATTACTAGAGCTAATCAGTGAATTTAGCAAAGTCACAGGACACAAAATCAATACACAGAAATCACTTGCATTCCTATATACTAACAATGAAAAATCAGAAAGAGAAATTAAGGAATCAATCCCATTCACCATTGCAACAAAAAAGAATAAAATATCTAGGAATAAACCTACCTAAGGAGACAAAAGAACTGTATACAGAAAATTATAAGATGCTGATGAAAGAAATCAAAGATGACATAAACAGATGGAGAGATGTTCCTCGGTAGGAAGAATCAATATTGTGAAAATGACTATACTATCAAATGCAATCTACAGATTCAATGACCTGTAGATTGATCCCTATCAAATTACCAATGACATTTTTCACAGAACTAGAACAAAAAATTTCACGATTCATATGGAAATACAAAGACCCCAAATAGCCAAAGCTGTCTTGAGAAAGAAGACTGGAGGAATTAACCTTCCTGACTTCAGATTATACTACACAGCTACAGTCATAAAGCCAATAGGGTATTGGCACAAAAACAGAAATATAGACCAATGGAACAAGATAGAAAGTCCAGAAATGAACCCATGCACCTATGGATACCTAATTTTTGACAAAGGAGGCACGAATATACAATAGGGCAAAGACAGGCTCTTCAATAAGTGTTGCTGGGAAAACTCAACAGCTACACGTAAAACAATGAAATTAGAACACTTTCTAACACCATACACAAAGACAAATTCAAAATAGATTAAAGACCTAAATTGAAGACCAGTAGCTATAAAACTCTTTGAGGAAAACATAGGCAGAACACTCAATGACATAAACCAAAGCAAGATCCTCTATGATCCACTCCTAGAGCAATGGAAATAAAAACAAAAGTAAACAAGTGGGACCTAATTATACTTAAAAGGTTTTGCACAGCAAAGGAAACTTTAAACAAGGTGAAAAGACAACCCTCAGAATGGGAGAAAATAATAGCAAATGAAACAACTGACAAAGGATTCATTTCCAAAATATAGAAGCAGCTCATAAAACTCAATACCAGAAAAAAACCCAATCAAAAAGTGGGCAAAAGACCTAAACAGATATATCTCCAAAGAAGACAAACAAATGGCTAACAAACACATGAAAAGGTGCCAATATCATTCATTATTAGAGAAATGCAAATTAAAACTATGGCTGATTCATGTTGAGGTTTGACAGAAAACAGTAAAATTCTGTAAATTATCCTTCAATAAAAAATAAATAAATGGAAAAAATAAAACTACAATGAGATATCACCCCACACTTACTAGCATGGCCATCATCAAAAAGTCTACAAACAATAAATGCTGGAGAGGGTATAGAGAAAAGGGAACCCTCTTGCACTGTTGGTGGGAATGTAAATTGATACAGCCACTATGGAGGACAGTATGGAGATTTCTTTAAAAACTAAGAATAAAACCAACATATGACCCAGCAATCGCACTCCTAGTCACATACCCTGAGGAAACCAAAATTGAAAGACATATGTACCCCAATGTTCATGCAGCATTATTTACAATAGCAAGAACAAGGAAGAACCTAGATGTCCATCAATGGATGAATGGATAAAGAAGTCGTGATACATATACATAATGGAATATTACTCAGCCATGAAAAAGAATGCATTTGAGTCTGTTCTGGGGAGGTGGATGAACCTAGAACGTATTATACAGAGTGAAATGAGTCAGAAAAAGAAAGATAAATATCATATTCCAACACATATATGGAATCTAGAAGAATGGTACTGAAGAACGCATTTACAGGGCAGCAGTGGAGAAACAGACAGAGAGAACAGATTTATGGACATGGGAGAGGGGAGGAGAGGGTGAGATGTATGGAGAGAGTAACATGGAAACTTACATTACCATATGTAAAATAGATAGCCAATATGGAATTTGTTGTATGCATCAGGGAACTCAAATGGGGGCTGTGCATCAACCTAGAGGGGTGGGATGGGGAGGGAGATAGGAGGGAGGTTCAAGAGGGAGGGGGCATATGTATGCCTATGGCTGATTCATGTTAAGGTTTCACAGAAAACAATTAAATTCTGTAAAACAATTATCCTTCAGTTAAAAATAAATTAATTAAAAAATAATTATTTGTTGTGTATCTGAAATTCAAATTTATATGGGTAACCTGAATTTTATTTGGTAAGCCTGGCAACCATAGTCAGGATGTGCTTTCTACTGCTGAGGCCCTAGTTGGGTATATGTATGTCCTTAACTCAGCATGCATGGAGCCCAGCACATAGAAAGGGAAGAGACAGTCACCACAATTACAGAGAGCATAGCATCTTCTAGATCTGGACAGTGAGGCACCAGGGAAGAATTTGGGCTTTGGAGACATTTAATCTGCAGTAAAATTCTTCTTTACTATTTCTCAGCTGGGCATATTGATTTAACTTGCACTGATCTTGTTTCTTTATGTGTGCAATGAGATTAAAAAAAAAAAAAAAAAAACTATCCTGCAAGGCTTTTTAAGACTTTTATTTTTTTGTCCTACACTTGTCTTTGTTTTTCATTAACAGTGGTTTCACTGATGCATTAGCCTATATATGGGCAGATTTCTTGCATACATACCAAGTAGCTCCTCAAATATGCTATCACCATGCCCACACGTGACCCCATGGACTGTAGCCCATCAGTCTCCTTTGTCCATTAGATTTCTCAGGCAAGAATATTGGAATGGGTTGCCATTTTTCTCTGCAGGGATTGAATCTGGGTCTCTTGAGCTGCAGGCAGGTTCTTTTCTGACTAAGCCACCTGCAGAACCCCACTAAAATGAATACAGAGTTATCTTTTTCCAGACCACAAATGCAACCACTCAGATTATGATGGTTTTCTACATGACCAGAAAACTTTGAGAGACAAAACAGTGCGACTCATGTGAAATTGCCCAGTATGCCCATAAGACATAATATTCAGCAAATGTTATTAATTTCCTTTTCCCATTTCTCATAAGTGCCTGCAAGCTTTATCACTACAAAGAGACTATATTCTGTATGCTTTTAGCATAGTACAGTCTTGTGCTTCAAGATTCATCCAAAGAAGTACAGTGAATGAAATCCTCTTGAGAGGAATGAAGGACACATATAAGGGGGCTGTCTGACTAGACGAGCAACGTTTCCTTGATTTCCTCCACTGGTGTCTAGTCCTGTTGGAAACACTAATATGCAGCCATCTGGCATAAACAGGCCCAAGGTATAACGACATCTCTTTAGAACCAAATTCTGAAAAGAGATCTCCAGAATTCACAGACTTTGCTCTTTTTAGAGAACTGAAACTGTAAACTTAGATGGCATTCCCTGGAATGCCCTGGACAATGGCTCCCATTCTTCAAGATAATATTAATGTTGGGACTTCCCTAGTGGTCTGGTGGTTAAGACTCTGTTATTACAAATCATGGGACATGGGTTTGATCACTGGTCATGGAACTAAGATCTCACATGCCACATGTGGCCAAACACACACACACACACACACACACACACACACACACACCCACACACCTCTATGCCAACTCTATGCCTGTGGTAGTAGTTACACAACTCTGTAAATATACCAAAAATCATTGACTTGTACAAGTAAAGCAAGTGAATTGTATAGTATATAAATTATAACTCAATTAAAATCTTTTATAAAAGTAAAGAACCCCAGGTTATTATGGAGTTATACGTTTAAAAAAAGAGAACATTCACATTCAGTTTCTCCTTTCCAGAAGAATCAGAGTGATGGAGATAGACTAAAGGGAAACTTCATCATTTGGTCAGAAATCCACATCACTGAAGTTGCTCCAAGGAGGAACAACAGTCGTAGTAACTCTTTTGACTGAGCAGTTAAGTGCCAGGCTTTGCAGTAAATGCTTTATATGCTCTATGTATTGATATTTGATCTTCCCAACAATCCTTTGAGATTGATAAGGCCATCATCCCTCTTACACAGATTGGAAGCATCAAGATTCGAAATGATGGATCCCAGGCTGTAGGTTACACATTTACTAAAATAATTAAGTCAAGTTTGCCTGTCCTATTATGTCAGTTTCTCACCGTGTAGACAGAGATGTGTGCCTGTGTGCTAAGTCCCTTCAGCTGTGTCAGACTCTTTGCGACCCCATGAACTGTAGCCCACCAGGCTCCTCTGTCCATGGAATTCTCCAGGCAGAATACTGGAGTGGGTTACCATGCCCTCCTCCAGGGGATCTTTCCAACCCAGGGACTGAACCTGCTTCTTTTACATCTCCTGCATTGGCAGATGGGTTCTTTACCACTAGTGCCACCTGGGAATCCCATAGACAGATCTCCTACATCAAACGTTAAAAACTAAGAGCGCAGAGTCCATCCCAGAACTACTTCATCAGATATCTAAGGCTGAAAACAGAAATTTACATTTGTAATCAGTGCCTGGAATGAAAGTTAAAGTTGAAAGCTCTTGAATTATGTTATTTTGATGACTTAAATTATTCCATTATTCTGTTTCTCAAACTGTAATGATGACTCTAACAGAAAGCACAGATTTATAAGTGATAACAACCAATTCAGGAGCTAGTCTATGAGAAGACACTTGGCCAATTAGCATTCTCTAAGACAGCAGTCCCCAACATTTTTGGCAGCAGGGACCAGTTCTGTGGAAGACAATTTTCCTACAGACCTGGGGAGATGGTGAGGAGATGGTTTCGGGATGATTCAAGCACATTACACTTATTATGCACTTTATTTCTGTCATTATTACATCAGCTCCACCTCAGATCATCAGGCATTAGAACCCAGAGGTTCTGCTGCTCTAGGACCCTGGGCCACTTCTAGAATTGCACAGAACACTTGAATGGGCTACAAGCCACATCTCTGAAATCCTACCCTTGCCTCAAAGCACAGTTCAAAGTCCATTATGCCCATGGCTTTGCTCACTGCACCTCACGCCCCTCCTACCCCAGGTGTCTGCCTTTGGTCGTTTCTCTATGCTTGACACAGATAAATGGAAATTCCTTTATGTAATGTTAAGTGTTGTTCAAAGAGTAAGCCTCCGGTGAATATCTGAAGTAAAATCCCAGGCTTGGCCCAATATCTGGGATTTTGCATGCAATGCCTTCAGGCAACCTCTATGCACAGCTACTGACAGAATATGCTATTTAAATGAAATCTGATCACTCTCTGCATGAAACCTCTGCGGCTCTCTTTCACAATGAGATAAAATTGTACTTCTTTGGAAGGGCATCATAAGGTCATCATAATCTGCTCTGACCTAATTGGCCAATCACACCATCTACCTACCACACTGCCTTTCATGTGTGTTACTTTCTCCAATTACCTGGGTCTTCTTGTCATTTCCTAAAACCCTTGTGTTCTTTTATCTCTCTCTTTTTTTTTAATATTTATTTCTAATTGAAGGATAATTGCTTTACAATATTCTGTTGGTTTCTACCATGCATGTACATGAATTAGCTATAAGAATACCTATGTTGCCTCCCTCTTGAACCTCCCTCCCTCCTCCCACCCCATGTCTCATGTTTCTTTTTTTTTTCTTATCTGTGTTCTTCCTTGTTCCTTTCCCTCATGTTCCCTTCTACAGTTTTCCCCCTGCAGGAATACTGTTTATTCTTCCATGTCAAGATGTTCCCAACTGTCCCAGTGAGATGTGGGTGCTCTTCCCTCTCTGTTTCTTTCTCCTAAGATTTACCAAGAGTATGATTCCTAAGATCCTAGCTCTAAGAAACATACTTCTCTGGAAGAATAATTCAGAAAAGGTTGCCTCCTATAATCTTCTCTGCTAGAGTTATGAATAGAAGTATAACTAAGGTTTTGCGAAGTTGTACAACAAAGGTATAGAACCTAGTATTCCCCAGGTGTATGTGAACTCAAACCCTATTTACATGTGTGAATATGAACCACTTACTAACATCTGGCAGATGTTTGAGCAAATTCTTATATTTTTTGTAAATAATAAATACATCACTAAACATGAAAGTCCTTTTTGCACTGAACTGCAATGATTTGTTTTGCAAATCTGTTCCACACACTGAATGTAGACTTTCTTCAGAGTCTTCTGTATGTGTCTTTGTGTTGCTCTGGGCTGGCGCACAGCCTGACCTTCTAAAGTGGCTCCGTGATTTCTGATTAGCTGAACCACTGAGAGCCCATGGAATAGACTCTTTGTTTATTGAGAAGCAGCAGTGTCATCTTCACTATGCCTCATCTTCAGATGTTCCATCCACCACCCATTTGTTTCCCCTCTCTCCTATTCTGCAGATCCATCCTGGCTCCTGAAGCAGTGGTCAGGAAAAACTGCATATAAAAGTCCATTTGTTTTTTTTAACCACTTTGGCATGTACTTTCCAATGAAAATCTGAACTTTTAAAAAAACTTTTTTTTCTTTTTTCTAGAGCATTTCAGAAGATGTTTAGAACCAACTATCAACTACTGAATATTTTAGATAATTGGTATATAAATGTAATTAACTAGATTATGATTAAGATCTTAAATTTTTTTGAATCCAGTTTGACAATTCAAAAATCCAGCCCTTTCGGTTAGATTTTAATTCTATCTGATTAAATACAATCATAATTCATCTAAAGTTCAGTAATTTTATGAGTGTCTAATCTATACAAATATTTCCGTAGAAGCAACCAGAAGTTTCATTCCTGGCTGATTTGGATCTTCCATATAGCATTTTTTTGTCCCAAATCCACCTACCATTAAATTGATATAACTCATGCTTCATTATATTACAAAAAAGTTGATGAGAATCAATCCAAGGTTGTGCTTAACCTACACAGAAACTCCCCATCTAGTCACTCAGCAGCTTTATGAAAATTATCCTAACATAGCCCTATGCCATCTTTCAGTGAACAGCCCTGCTTTTTCCAACAGTTCACAACAAATACATTCCTCAGTGTCTATGTACAAAACTTCATTTGCCAAATCCAGTCTGTAAATTTACATATTTACATAAATGCCCATTTCTCCTTTGTAGAAACCATACTAATATACCTATACATTTTTCTAGTGTATCTCATGATTATAGCCATTCCTCATGGAAGATAACTGAAAGAATCTGACCCCATCTGAAAAATCTGTTTAAACTAAAATTATGAATTTAGTTTATTCGATGAAGCAGTCTGATTTTGTTTAAAGACTTATACTTCTAGCCACTGGAGGTACCAATATGTACTAATGACTATTAAATTAATCATACATATAAAGCCAAAATATTATCCGTACACACATGGATAGGAAGTTTTGAGGAAGAACAAGTCAAATCAAGGTATCTCTCTATTAAAAGGAAGAAAGAGAGGAAGCAAGGAAGGAAACTTGGAGATGTTTATGATTAAGAGAACTGAATTATTAGCTCTTATAATGAAATTTACATTTAAAAATTAATAATGTAAAGAGAAGGATTGGTCATATTGCTGAAGAGAAAAATAAATGAGAAAATAAGACTGTTTCTTAAGCAGCATTTTGAGAAATCATTGGGAAGATGGTTCAGCTCACTACTCCATTTGGCACATGTCAGAGATGGATGTGCAAGGCTTTTATATCACAATGGCATTCAATAGTAGAGGTACTAAAGTAATGCCACTCAATCGTCTTTATCACCAAGAAACCTTCCAATATAATACAACTTCTGTAGATTATTTTCCATGAGCTACAGAACTATCTCATGGTTAGTTCAGCCAACTATCAGCCAATGGGAACCTTCTGCTACACATGGCAGTTAAAATTCTGAATGTAAAACTATAAACTGGCATCTGGTTCATTTTCATTGTTTGTCACTTAAATAATGTGAATTATTACCTAAGATTCTTATGACCTCATGGTATTTGGAAAACATTTCCTCTAAACTTTAGGGCTAGATACAAAATTTCATTGTCAGGTGATACACTGCTGGAGAACAACCTCTCTCAGTTATCACAAACCCCTCATTGTGTTAGTATTCAACAGCAAGCCACTAGTAGAATTCAAGAACACTGTGGAAGACCTAAATAGGCATTTCTCCAAAGAAGACATACAAATAGCCAAAAGGCACATGAAAAATGCTCAGCATCACTAATTATTAGATAAATGCAAATCAAAACTATAATTAGGTACTACCGCACGCTGGTCAGAGGGTGATCATCAAAACATCTACAAACAATGTTGGAGAGGGAGTGGAGAAAAGTGAATCCTCTTACACTGTTAGTGGGGATGAAAACTGATACAGACACTATGGAGAACATTATGGAGGTGCCATAAAAAAATAAAATATAACTGCCATATGACCCAGCAATATCACTTCTGGGAAAATACCCAGAGAAAACCATAATTCAAAGAGACACATGAATCCCAATATTCATTGCAGCACTATTTACAATAGTGAGGACATGGAAGCAACCTCAATGTACATCAATGGAGGAATGAATAAAGAAGACGTGGTATACACACACACACACAATGGAGTATTATTTAGTTATAAAAAGGAACAAAATTGTGCCATTTGCAGAGATATGGATGGATCTGGAGACTGTTAAACATAATGAAGTAAGTCAGAAAGAAAAACAAATATTGTATATTAATACATATATGTGAAATCTAGAAAAATAGTATAGATGAATCTGTTTGCAGAGCAGAAATATAGACACAGATATAGAGAACAAAGGTGTGGACACCAAGGAGGGGGGAAAGAGGGGTGGGACAAATTGGGAATTGACACAGATACACTACTGATACTACGTAGAAACTGATAACAACTGAGAACTTGCTGTATAGCATAGGGGTAAAAAAGAGTACTATCTGTTTGTAGGACATATATTAAGGTAAAAATTCATTCCAATATACATTAGATGCAGAGGAATACTGTTTGATTCCATTTATATGAGATACCTAGAATAGTCAAATTCATAGAGTCAGAAAATACATTAGTAGATGCCAGGGGCTGAGGCTTGGGGGTGAGTGGGGAGACAGGGAGCTGGTGTTTAATGGTGACAGAGTTTCAGTCTAGGAAGGTGAAAAATTTGTGAGATGAATGATGGTGAGAATTGCACAACAACTTAGTGCCCTTGAATGAACAATTAAATATGATTAAAATGGCATGTTTTGTATTATGTGACTTTTACCACAATAAAAAAAAATTAAAAAGAAAAAAACTCTGGAGGAAGAAAGACTTTGATTCAAATCCTGTTTTGCCACTTCCTTGCTCTTTGGATGAGATATTTCACCTAAACAGACATCAGTTTGTCATTTATAAATTAAGGATATAAACAGTTTCTACTTCATGCAAGTTTTTGAGAGTACAATGAACTAATATAAATTTGGTGGCACATGTCAAGCATTAAATAATGGTAATATAGTACTCTGAGATACCTGCTTTTTCATGTGACTTAATATAAGAAAAAACTAAACAAATACTCTTTTGAATGAACACCCTCTACATCACATTTATCCATAAATTACCATTTTATTTTATAAGAGTGAACTCCGGGAGATGGTGATGGACAGGGAGGCCTGGCGTGCTGCAATTCAAGGGGTCGCAGAGTCGGACATGACTGAGCGACTGAACTGAACTGAACTGATGATATAGTCAAGTGAATATAAACATTTCTGTCCCAAATAAGTCTCATTCAGAGATTTCAGCCCAAAGAAGTGGTTCCTCACTACTATATATCTAATGCCGTTTTATAAGTTAGGGCATACACATGAACTCATTTGACTGACATATGAGTTTGTTTCAAAGGATTTAAAGGAACACACACCAAGTCATTCAGAATATGCAGCATAGCTTTAAAGAAAGTATCCCTATTTATGTCATCTAAACAGAATCAGAAACTGGTTGTTTCTCAGGAAATCCTCTTTAGAGATTATTAAAATATTCTAAAACTATTTTTTTACATGAAGGGATGAAGAGATATTCAATAGTAAAGTTTGAACTTAGAAATCCTAAAGGAAATCAGTCCTGAATAATCATTGGAAGGACTGATGCTGAAGCTGAAGCTACAATATTTTGGCCACCTGATGTGAAGAACTGACTCATTGGAAAAAACCCTGATGCTGGAAAAGATTGAAGGCAGGAAGAGAAGGGAACAACAGAGGATGAGATGACTGGATGGCATCACCAACTCGATGTACATAAATTTGAGTAGTTCCATCTGGGAGTTGGTGATGGACAGGGAAACCTGGCATGCTGCAGTTGAAGAATCAGACACGACTGAGTGACTGAACTGAACTGAAAAGTTTTAAGTAACAATGTTCTCAATTCTGAACCTACACACATACTTTAGACGATAGACATTTCTTAACTCTCTGCTTAGAGAAAACTCAGTATTTCTTCCTTTTGTTTTCTTTTTATTTTAGCTTCAAAATATAGGAGTATTTTAGAATATCTTTTTAAGATTGTAGTTAAAAGAAACTTACTTGTCCCAAATTTTATAAATCTTTTGATTTAAAAAAATATACCAGCGTTCACTTAGACTGCATACAAATATTATGCTCTCCAAAACACAATATCAAAGCACAAACAAGACATTTAACTGACAGACTTCATTTCATTTTTCCATATGAGTGTGAAAAAAAATTGCATAAAAGAGCTCCCAACACAATATTTAGCTCTTCCGGTGGTTTGGTAATATGTTTGCAAGTGGCACTACACTTGCTTTTATATGAGCATTTTTTATGCCTACAGCATCAGATTCATCAGGGTGTTTTCAGAGGCATGGCTGTGTAACAAAGAGCTCAAATGGCTGTAATGAGATATGCTCCATGACAGAGCACCTGACAGAGCAGCAGGATATTTCTCGGTTAAGAAATCCCTCTCCATGATCGATGCACCTTCCAGACTTGACCAGCCTGACATGCCTTTTGGCCAGCTGTCTCCTCTGGATGACTGGGTGCATTTCTCACACAACTCAACAAGCACTTGTGCTAACAGAAAACTTTGTCTATAACATCTCCTAATCTACCCATGCTATGAGGAAAAGTTTGAATATCTGACTTTAAAATTATAAATTTCTCCCTCATGCATGCATGAATGAGTAGGTTACATCATGAATTCAAGAAATATTTTAAATTATTAGTTTACTATGTATTTTAATTTTTTACAAACAACTTTGCAATTTTACACACCTTCAAACTCCTTTCCTAACTATGTCAGTTAACTGTAGTTTTTAAACTGATACTACATTCTAAAGAGATGGGAATACCAAATCACCTGACCTGCCTCTCGAGAAATCTGTATGCAGGTCAGGAAGCAACAGTTAGAGCTGTACATGGAACAACAGACTGGTTCCAAATAGGAAAAGAAGTACATCAAGGATGTATATTATCACCGTACTTATTTAGCTTATATGCAGAGTACATCATGAGAAACACTGGGCTGGAAGAAGTGCAAGCTGGAATCTAGATTGCCGGGAAAAATATCAATAACCGCAAATATGCAGATAACACCACCCTTATGGCAGAAAGTGAAGAACAAAAGGCCTCTTGATGAAAGTGAAAGAGGAGAGTGAAAAAGTTGGCTTAAAGCTCAACATTCAAAAACTAAGATCATGGCATCTGGTCCTATCAGCTCACGGCAAATAGGTGGGGAAACAGTGGAAACAGTGACAGACTTTATTTTTCTGGGCTCCAAAATCACTGCAGATGGTGATTGCAGCCATGAAATTAAAAGACGTTTACTCCTTGGAAGGAAAGTTATGACCAACTTAGACAGCATATTAAAAAGCAGAGACATTACTTTGCCAACAAAGGTCCGTCTTGTCAAGGCTATGCTTTTTTCAGTGGTCATGTATGGATGGGAGAGTTGGACTATAAAGAAAGCTGAGCATTGAAGAAGTGATACTTTTGAACTGTAGTGTTGGAGAAGACTCTCAAGAGTCCCTTGGAATGCAAGGAGATCCAACCAGTCCATTCTAAAGGAGATCAGTCCTCGGTTTTCATTGGAAGGACTGATATTGAAGCTGAAATTCCAATACTTTGGCCACCTCATGCGAAGAGTTGACTCATTGGAAAAGACCCTGATGCTGGGAAAGATTGAGGGCAGGAGGAGAAGGGGACGATGGAGGATGAGATGGTTGGATGGCATCATCGACTCGATGGATGTGGGTTTGGGTGGACTCCTGGAGTTGGTGATGGACAGGGAGGACTGACGTGCTGTGGTTCATGGGGTCACAAAGAGTCAGACACAACTGAGTGACTGAAATTACTGAACTGACTGACATTGTAAAGCAGTATCTATTGAAATTTCCATGTTCCAGCCCCAGTTGCATCATTAGAAAAATCATGAATATATTTGCAGAAAAATACTTTTGAGTGCTAACAGTTTTATGCACATTAGGTTTGGCATGGCATATTCAACAGGATAATTATTCTTCAATATTAAAAATCAATACAAGATGCTTTTTGGTGAAGTGTTTTTACTGAAGTTAAAGTCCTCTTTTCATTTCTAAAGTAGTGACACTAGGGAGATCAGAGGCCCAGATAGAGAGACCGAAATAGAAAGGTTCTCACTAAGTAGAAGGAAAGTGAAGCTAGTATAGATTTGAACTAGAGAAACATTTAATACAGTTTATCCACTTTGGCTTGTATCCAGCTTGAATTCCTCCCCCTTATCCTCAGGAAGATGTTTCTAAATTTCCTAAGCCCATTTAGTGGCTTTCATTTTTATGTTTTTTTTTCTTTCGTCGTATTTTGCCTATGCATTTTTTTTTTCTGCCTATGCATCTTAATAGCACTTGTTATATCATCTCAATTATGTGTAGCTTTCTCTATTGTTGGTTTCAGAGTCTTTGGTCATTATACATTTAGCATACAGTAAGTGTGATAAATGTATAATAATTAACTAATAATAGAATTCTTGAAGAATATGATTTTGTAGCTCTCTGCTATAAATAAGAATTTGTTGAACTTGATGTGTTCGGGTTTTGAGTCTGATCACTGAGTGCACACATGCCATGGCCACTAGGAATACAAAGAACTGGGGAAAAGATGTATGTGTAAGATAATGCCTCAGGCCACAGCTAAAGATCCTACAGGCCGCAATGAAGATCAAAGAGCTGATGTGCTACAATTACGATGTGGTGCAGCCAAATCCCATTTTTCATTTTTATTTTTTAAGGATTATCACCTTATGATCTATGTTGCAACCCAAGGAAAGATGAAATTTATATTACCCAAAGCAAGGATGATGAAAGTTGAGAACAAAGGTATTCTGGAATTCATTAATACAGAACTGGCACTGATTATTTGTAAGGCACACCAATCAACTGACATAATTAAATTTCTAGAGAGTATGCCTATATATTGGCTAACCAGTTTAATTTATACCTAGAGATGCTGTCATATTACGATGATATCATCTTCCATGGGCCAATTTTGCCCATGTGGATTTTAAAATTATGAGTTAAATCTCAAAAATACTTATTCCCAAAGCAATGCACAGAATATTACACATTCAGTTAGAGGAATCTGGGGGGTGGGGCGTGAATAGTGTCTAGAATTAGTGAGGTCACTGAAAACATTTTATTCATTAAGTCTGGAAACCTATTCACCATTCAGAATACTCCATTATTTGCCATTATCTATATGCATACTAAGGACTTCCCTGGTGGCTCAGACGGTAAAGCGTCTGCCTACAATGCGGGAGACCTGGGTTCAATCCCTCGGTTGGGAAGATCCCCTGGAGAAGGAAATGGCAATCCACTCCAGTACTCTTACCTGCAAAACCCCATGGACAGAGGAGCCTGGTAGGCTACAGTCCATGGGGTCACAAAGACGACTGACTTCACTTTCACTTCACTTTCATATGCATACTAAGTACTCACTTTAACTCTGCCTTTAGCCAACCACTTCCCTCCAAGACAAACTCGATGGCTGGAGTCAGATATTTGCATATTGAGAATCCATTCCCTGTAAGTCTTTTTTTTTTTTTTTATTTTAATTGGAGGCTAATTACTTTACAATATTGTGGTAGTTTTCGCTATACATTGACATGAATCAGCCATGGGTGTACATGTGTCCCCCATCCTGAACCCCCTCCCACATCCCTTCCCATCCCATCCCTCAGGGTCATCCCAGTGCTCCAGCCCTGAGCACCCTGTCTTTAAAGTTATGCTTTGACTTCAACTTTTGTAAGACTCATTATAACGCGTTAGACTTGAGATTCATATAGATGAATGAGACAAGAGCTTCTTATTTTTTCCTACTGGTAACTAAACGATTTTGAATGTTTTAAAACAGACCTCATAATACATATCTTGATTCCACAGCAAATCATTATACTGTAAGGTATCAGTGTCACTGAAAATCCGCAGGAAAAGTTCAATAGGATAATGACTCATCTGTTTCTTTCAATAACAATAATTATCAGTGGTGTAGCAAGTTTAATTTACTATAACCATGGCCACACTGATTGTGGAGTTTAAGGCTATGCCAGTGCTACACACCACCAGGCCTTGTTTCTTATGTCTACAGTCGTTCTACTATATAACTTCTGGAGCCAGCAATCATCACCATTTAATGGAGAAAACTTCTCTATTGATTAGATTAAGGACTTGCTATCCTCAAATGACTGTTGATACTGTCTTCCATCACCATCAGTAAAAGAGGAAAGTACAAACCACATATTTTTCTCAAAAATTTATACTCTACCACATCACTGCTATCCACAATTCCCTGTAATTCCTTGTCCATGTGACTACAACCTCTTCATGCCAACAATTTGTTTGAGGGCGCACATGGTAACTATTCATTAATTCCATTCAAATTATGCATTCCTTATTTATTTCATTACATACCTATCTCACACCCCACTCGAGTACTCTTGCCTGGAAAATCCCATGGATGGAGAAGCCTGGTAGGCTGCAGTCCATGGGGTCACTAAGAGTCAGACACGACTGAGCGACTTCCCTTTCACTTTTCACTTTCATGCATTGGAGAAGGAAATGGCAACCCACTCCAGTGTCCTTGCCTGGAGAATCCCAGGGATGGGGGAGCCTGGTGGGCTGCTGTCTATGGGGTCATACAGAGTCAGACACGACTGAAGTGACTTAGCAGTAACATACCTATCTTATAGTCTGTGATGCTACATTTCAACATTATCTTGAATTTCATTGCGCTTATAAGATTTCATCACATCTATCTAGCAAAACTCCAAATCTGCAGAAACTAAGCTGTCTGTTTTATCTGTGATCTAATACTTAGATAATAAAGAACTAACAAGTAATATCATACAATAGGAATATCAGTGTTAATATAAATACGTAATCACTGATTTCTAATTAACCCTCAAACTTACAAACATATAACTATCAATATGTTCTACCAGACAAAACAAAGGTACTCAGAATTCAAAATTTCCAAATCTAATCTAGTAAAAATCTCCCATAAATCTGTTCTTTTAGTCTTATTTTTCATAAAATGGACCCACATTTTATCTAAACATGCAAACTATAAATCTTGTAGTCATCCCTGATAATCACCCTTATCTACCTTTCAACATCAATTCCTTTCAAATACTTGTTGCCATGTTTCCAGTATCAATCAATTTTTCACATCTTCTACTACACACTATTCTTTCTTTAATTAATTTATTTTTTATTGAAGGAAAATTGCTTTACAGAATTTTGCTGTTTTCTGTCAAACGTCAGCATGAATTAGCCATAGGTATACATAGATCCCCTCCCTTTTGAACCTCCCTCCCATCTCCCTCCCCATCCCACCCCTCTAGGTTGATACAGAGCCCCTGTTTGAGTTTCAAGAGACATACAGCAAATTTCCATTGGCTATCTATTTTTACATATGGTAATGAACTTTCCATGTTACTCTTTCCATACATCTCATGCTCTCCTCCCCTCTCCCCATGTCCATAAGTCTATTCTTTATGTGTGTCTCCACTGCTGCCCTGAAAATAAGTTCTTCAGTACTACTTTTCTAGATTCTGTATGTATGTGTCAGAATATGGTATTCATCTTTCTCTTTTCTGACTCACTTCTCTCTCTATAATAGGTTCTAGGTGCATCCACCTCATTAGAACTGACTCAAATGCATTCCTTTTTATGGCTGAGTAATATTCCATTTTGTATATATACCACATTTTCTTTATCCATTCATCTATTGGTAGCCATCTAGGTTGCTTCCATGTTCTAGTTATTGTAAATAGTGCTGCAGTGAACAATGGGACACATGTGTCTCTTTCAATTTTGGTTTCCTCAGGGTATATGCTTAGGAGTGGGATTGCTGGGTCATATAGTGGTTTTATTCCTAGTTTTTTAAGGAATCTCAAACCAGATATTATCACTATTATGAATTAATATTATTTTGCCTCAAATAGGTATTAGAAATCCTTAATTTTATATTTATCAATTTTATGCCCTAATTATCATCTGAAAATTTCCTAGACTGTAAGTTCCAGCAAATCAGCTTTTATCCCCGTTTTTTCTCATTATATGATCGTAGCATTTTGCACTTTTTCTTTGCTTAGAGTGAGAAATTGATACATATTTGCTGAATTAATGGATGAATGGATACATGATTGCAAGCAAATTTATAGGTATTATCACAATAAACATAAATGTATGAAGAAAGCATTCATATCTATATTATATAAGAGAAAAACCTAAAAGTTCAACAAAAGCCAATCAAGGAGAAACTATAAATTCAGATTCAAATTTGGATCTTCAATTTCACTAATTTTAACTCCTAGGTATCTTTCCATCCTAGTACCATGATGCCCATCAGCCCTATGGAATGTGTTTTTAAATCATTTTGTTATAATATAGACTCAGAAAATTATGTACAATTCTTAATGTAACTATCTATGAGTACAGAAAATAATTACTGTGGGAGGTATTCTAATCTTTTTAAAAACACACCATAGACTACAAATACTTTCAAAATAATTATTTTAACTTTGCAAATGGAAACATTAATAGAACCCATACTCCAGAATTAAGATTGACCAAAATGCATCCAAATTATTCACTATGCAAAAGGAAAAATAAAAGCAGAAAGTAACAAAAACTGATATTTTTAAACCATCACCATTATTGTCTACCATTTATTGAGTGTATGTCATTTTGCAGACATTGTGTTAAGATATGTGTGTAATGAAATAGGAACTAGTTTACCCCTATTTACACATAAGAAAACTGAGAATTAAGAAAGCAAAAAAAGCCAGAAGCCAAATTCAACTTCTGTCAGTTTCAAAGCAGCACTAAACATTAAATTGCCTTCTCAATAAGTAGTTAATTCATTCATTTTGAGCCACTTAGTGAAAAATTGGCAAAAACTTTTTTTTTTTTTACTACTAATAGCATTTGATAGTGAGGCATTTCAATCATAATCAGATGAGGAAGAAGAACACTATACACATTATCAAACTTAGCATTTCTGGATATAAAGGAGAAAATTGTTTAGTCTTACCCATGAATTCAATCCCCAAGTGGTCTGCTACACCAAAGTCAGCACATAAGGAAGGAAAACAGAAAATGAGAAAAAGGTTAGAGAAAATTCCACACAGAAATCAATGCTTATCAGATTAACCTTTAAAGGCAAAGACTGTGTCTCAGTTATAACAATGTTTGCTTGCAAAAGATAATTTACACTTTGTCCACAATTAGGGGTGCTTTGAACACTGATTGGTATTTCCCAACAGTCTGCAATTGAGATGGAATAATATTAGTGAGTATGCTAAGTATTATTCCCTGGTGGTTCAGTGGTGAAGAATTTTCCTGTTAATGTATGAGACATGGGTCTATCCCTGGGTCAAGAAGATACCCTGGAGGAGGATATGGCAACCTACCTTAGTATTCTTGCCTGGGAAATCCCATGGACAGAGGAGTCTTGTGGGCTACAGTTCATGGGATTGCAAAAGAGTCAGACATAACTTAGGAACTAAACAAAAACAACATGCTAAGAATAAATTTAGCCCATAAAAAAGGAAAGAAAGGAAGGGGGGAAGGGAGACAGAAAAGGAAGAGAGCAGAGAAGGAAGGAAGAAAGTGAAAAAAAAAAAAAACACCACAAAACTATTCATACAAACCATATCGGGAGCTAAAGTTACTTCAGGAATTCATGATATTTTATGTAGAATAACACTCATTTAACAATAAACTAATTTGAACTTATATGTTAATAATAGGTAGGTAAAGAACATTCAGAAAGAATGAAGAGATGGAGCCAAAGCAAAAACAGTACCCAGTTGTGGATGTGACTGTTGATAGAAGCAAGGTCCGATGCTATAAAGAACAATATTGCATAGGAACCTGGAACGTTAGGTCCATGAATCAAGGCAAATTGGAAGTGGTCAAACAGGAGATGGCAAGAGTGAACGTCGACATTTTAGGGATCAGTGAACTAAAACGGACTGGAATGGGTGAATTTAACTCAGATGACCATTATATCTACTACTGTGGGCAAGAATCCCTTAGAAAAAGTGAAGTAGCCAACGTCATCAACAAAAGAGTCTGAAATGCAGTACCTGGATGCAATCTCAAAAAGACAGAATGATCTCTGTTTGTTTCCAAGGAAAGCCATTCAGTATCACGGTAATCCAACCCCATGCCCTGACCAGGACTGCTGAAGAAGTTGAACAGTTCTACAGAGATCTACAAGACCTTCTAAAACTAACATCCAAAAAGGACATCCTTTTCATTATAAGGGACTAGAATGCAAAAGTAAGTAGTCAACAGATACCTGGAGTAACAGGCAAATTTGGCCTTGAGGTACAACATGAAGCAGGGCAAAGGTTAACAGAGTGTTTCCAAGAGAGTGCACTGGTCATAGTAAACAGCCTCTTCCAACAACATAAGAGAACACTCTACACACGGATAACACCAGATGGTCAATACTGAAATTAGACTGATTATATTCTTTGCAGCCAAAGATGGAGAAGATCTATGAAGTCAGCAAAAACAAGACTGGGAGCCGACTGTGGCTCAGATCATGAACTCCTTATTGACAAATTCAGACTTAAATTGAAGAAAGTGGAGAGAACCACTAGACCATTCAGGTATGACCTAAATCAAATCCTTTATGATTATACAGTGGAAGTGAGAAATAGATTTAAGGGATTAGATCCGATAGAGTGCCTGAGGAACTATGGACGGAGGTTCATAACATTATACAGAAGATAAGGGTACAAGACCATCCCCAAGAAAAAGAAATGCAAAAAAGCAAAATGGCTGTCTGAAAAGGCCTTACAAATAGCTGTGAGAAGAAGAGAAGCAAAAAGCAAAGGAGGAAAGGAAAGATATAAGCATCTGAATGCAGAGTTCCAAAGAATAGCAAGGAGAGATAAGAAAGCCTTCCTCAGCGACCAATGCAAAGAAATAGAGGAAAACAATAGAATGGGAAAGACTAGAGATCTTTTCAAGAAAATTAGAGATACCAAGGGGATATTTCATGCAAAGATGGGCACAATAAAGGACAGAAATGATAGGGACTTAACAGAAGCAGAAGATATTAAGAGGTGGCAAGAATACACAGAACTGTGCAAAAAAGATCTTCACAACCCAGATAATCATGATGGTGTGATCACTCACCTAGAGCCAGACATCCTGGAATGTGAAGTCAAGTGGGCCTCAGGAAGCATCACTATGAACAAAGCTAGTGGAGGTGATGGAATTCCAGTTGAGCTATTTCAAATTCTAAAAAATGATGTTGTGCAAGTGCTACACTCAATATGCCAGCAAATTTGGAAAACTCAGCAGTGGCCACAGGACTGGAAAAGGTCAGTTTTCATTCCAGTCCCAAAGAAAGGCAATGCCAAAGAATGCTCAAACTACCACACAATTGTACTCATCTCACACACTTGTAAAGTAATGCATAAAATTCTCCCAGCCAGGCTTCAGCAATACATGAACCATGAACTTTCATTCGTTCAAGCTGGTTTTAGAAAAGGCAGAGGAATCAGAGATCAAATCGCCAACATCTGCTGGATCATGGAAAAAGCAAGAGAGTTCCAGAAAAACAGCTATTTCTGCTTTATTGACTATGCCAAAGCCTTTGACTGTGGACCACAATAAACTGTGGAAAATTCTGAAAGAGATGGAAATACCAGGCCACCTGACCTACCTCTTGAGAAACCTGTATGTAGGTCAGGAAGCAACAGTAAGAACTGGACATGGAACAGGAGACTGGTACCGAATAGGAAAAGGAGTACGTCAAGGCTGTGTATTGTCACTCTGCTTATTTAACTTATATGCAGAGTACACCATGAGAAATGCCTGGCTGGAAGAAGCACAAACTGGAATCAAGATTGCTGGGAGAAATATCAATAACCTCAGATATGCAGATGACAGCACCTTCACTTTTTGGCAGAAAGCGAAGAGGAACTAAAAAGCCTCTTGATGAAAGAGGAGAGTGAAAAAGTTGGCTTAAAGCTCAACATTCAGAAAACTAAGGTCATGGCATTTGGTCCCAACACTTCATGGGAAATAGATGGGGAAACAGTGGAAACAGTGTCAGACTTTATTTTGGGGGCTCCAAAATCACTGCAGATGGTGACTGCAGCCATGAAATTAAAAGACGCTTACTCTTTGGAAGGAAAGTTATGACCAACCTAGATAGCATATTGAAAAGCAGAGACATTACTTTGCCAACAAAGGTCCGTCTAGTCAAGGCTATGGCTTTTCCAGTGGTCATGTATGGATGTGAGAGTTGGACTGTGAAGAAAGCTGAGCACCCAAGAATTGATGCTTTTGAACTGTGGTGTTGGAGAAGACTCTTGTGAGTTCCTTGGACTGCAAGGAGATCCAACCAGTCCATTCTGAAGGAGATCAGTCCTGGGTGTTCATTGGAAGGACTGATGCTAAAGCTGAAACTCCAACGCTTTGGCCACCTCATGCAAAGAGTTGACTCTTTGGAAAAGACTCTGATGCTGGGAGGGATTGAGGGCAGGAGGAGAAGGGGACGGCAGAGGATGAGATGGCTGGATGGCATCACCAACTCGATGGACATGAGTTGGGCAAATTCCGGGAGTTGGTGATGGACAGGGAGGCCTGGCATGCTGCGGTAAATGGGTTTGCAAAGAGTCTGACATGACTGATGGACTGAACTGGACTGAACTTAACTGAAAGGTTTGGACGTGACTGAGGGACTGAACTGGACTGAAAGAACATCTGCATGAAAGGCCTTAACCAGAAACTCTCTACCCTTCACCAAAAAATGAATTCTGCTGTATCTTTCCCCCCGTTATTTGTTAGATGAGGAAACTGCATCAGTGAGACTAAAAATCTAAACATGAGGATGATTTGGGCACAAATCCAGTCTATCTGATCCTTTAGTCCTGTGATTGTTACAAACTTGACCGTGCTTCCTATCCAAAATGAATGGCAGATGCATCCATGTCTGTTTTATATTTTTCTGTTCAGCATACCATTTCAACCACCTTAGTATGAAAAGGAAAAAATATAGGACGCTGAAAGATGAACTCCCCAGGTTAGTAGGTGTGCAATATGCTACTGGAAATCAGTGTAGAAATAACTTAAGTTGAACAAAATAGGGAAAACCACTAGAGTATTCAGTCGTGTTCTAAAACAAATCCCTACATTTATACAGTGGAAGTGACAAATAGACTCAAGGGATTAAATCTGATAGACAAAGTGCTGGAAAAACTATGGATGGAGGTTCATGGCATTTCACAGGAGGCAGTGATCAAGACCATCCCCAAGAAACAGAAATGCAAAAAGGCAAAATGGTTGTCTGAGGAGGCCTTACAAATAGCTAAGAAAAGAGAAGCAAAAGAGAAAACGGAAGATATAAGCATATGAATACAGAGTTCCAAAGAATAGCAAGGAGAGATAAGAAAGCCTACCTCAGTGATCAATGCAAAGAAATAGAGGAAAACAACAGAATGGGAGAGACTAGAGATCTCTTCAAGAAAATTAGAGATACCAAGGGAACATTTCATGCAAAATGGGCACAATAAAGGACAGAAATGGTATGGACCTAACAGAAGCAGAAGATATTACAAAGAGGTGACAAGAATACATAGAAGAACTATACAAAAAGATCTTCATGACCCAGATAATCATAATGGTGTGATCACTCACCTAGAGCCAGACATCCTGGAATACAAAGTCAAGTGTGCCTTAAGAAGCATCACTAGGAATGAATCAATGGAATTCCAGTTGAGCTATTTCAAATCCTAAAAGATGATGCAATGAAAATGCTACACTCAATATGCCAGCACATTGGAAAACTCAGCAGAAGGCCACAGGAATGGAAAAGGTCAGTTTTCATTCCAATCCCTAAGAAAGGTAATGCCAAAGAATGTTCAAACTACTGCACAACTGCCCTTATCTCACATAATAGAAAAGTAATGCTCAAAATTCCCAAAGCTGTGGTTCAACAGCATGTGAACCTTGAACCTCTAATGTTGAAGCTGGATTTTGAAAGGCAGAGGAACCAGAAATCAAACTGCCAACATCCACTGGATCATTGAAAAAGCAATAGAGTTCCAGAACAAAATCTATTTCTGCTTTATTGACTATGTCAAAGCCTTTGACTGTGTGGATCACAATAAACTGTGGAAAATTCTGAAAGAGATGGGAATACCAGACCACCTAATCTGCCTCTTGAGAAATCTGTATGCAGGTCAGAGGGCCAACAGTTAGAACTGGACATGGAACAATAGACTGGTTTCAAACTGGGAAAGGAGTATGTCAAGGCTGTATATTGTCACCCTACTTACTTAACTTATATGTTGAATATATCATGTGAAATGCCAGGCTGGATGAAACACAAGCTGGTAACAAGATCACCAGGAGAAATATCAATAACCTCAGATATGCAGATGACACCACCCTTATGGCAGAAAGCAAAGAAGAACTAACGAACCTCTTGATGAAAGTGAAAGAGGAGAGTGAAAAAGTTGGCTTAAAACTCAACATTCCGAAAACTAAAATCTTGGCATCTGGTCCCATCACTCCATGGCAAATTGATGGGAAAAGAACAGAAACAGTGAGAGACTTTATTTTCTGGGGCTCCAAAATCACCGCAGATGGTGAATGCAGCCACGAAATTAAAAGACGCTTACTGCTTTGAAGAAAGATTATGGCCAATTTAGACAGCATATTAAAAAGCAGAAACCTTTGTACATAAATGTCCACCTAGTCAAAGCTATGGTTTTTCCAGTAATCATGTATGGATGTGAGAATTGGACTATAAAGAAAGCTGAGCTCCAATGAATTGATGCTTTTGAACTGTGGTGTTAGAAAAGACTCTGAGAGTCCCTGGAACTGCAAGGAAATCCAACCAGACCATTCTAAAGGAAACAGTCCTGAATATTCATCGGAAGGACTGATGCAGAAGCTGAAACTCACTTTGGCCATCTGATGTGAAGAACTGACTCATTGGAAAAAACCCTGCTGCTGGGAAATATTGAAGGTGGGAGGAGAAGGGGACATCAAAGGTTAAAATGGCTGGATGGCACCACCAACTCAATGGACATCAGTTTGAGTAAGCTCCGGTAGTTGGTAATAGACAGGGTCCCCTCCCATACTGCAGTACACGAGGTTGCAAATAGTTGAACATTAGTGAGTGACTGAACTGAATATCTGTGATCGACAGGGAGAACTGGGCCCTGTTGTATCCAACATTTCAACTCTGGAGATTTGTTTATTTTATGGAGCTTTCTTATAATCATTCAGTTATTCAGTTTTTAAATTTGCTGCATTATCTAATGATTATTTCTGTTGTAGTAGTATGTTTCTTAAATGAGAATGAATAAAAAAAATATATTGCTACAATCATATTTGTTTCCAAGACTAATTTCTAGGCTCTCTCTTATGACTTCTCTATTTGGGAAAGATTTTCTTTTTAGAAAATATTCATTTAGTTATCTTGAATATTTCAATGCCTTTCTCTTGCAAATGACTCATTTTAAAATTCTATTGTGGTAGAATATACATAAAATTTGTTATTTTGACAAATTTCAAGGGCACAATTCACTGGTATTCATTACATTCACAATGTGGTATAATCATGACGAACAGATTTCCAAAACTTCTCCATGGCTTCAAAAGGTAACTCTACCCATTAAGCAATATTTTCCAATTTTCTCCTCCTCCTTTGCCTTGGTAACCTTTGATGCACTTTACATAGCTATTAATCTGCCTATACAGAGTTTATTTTTGTTTAATGACTAAGAGCTAGTTTAATTGAGAAATATCTCATATAAGGAACTACTGAAATGATTTTTTAAAAGTAGATGTATTTATTCCTTTCCATGGGATTTTTTTTTACCTGCTTAATACAGTTTATGATAGATATCTAGCATACTTTTATAAAAATACAGGATTTTTACCTACAAGTAGTTCACAAATCAGTGGGAGCCCACAGAGGAAAAGCTCTGGAAATTCTCTGTGATACTGTTATCATTGAAAACCAGAAACTCTGCACAAGATCGAGTGGCCAAGGACCCATAAGCTTGCTCCTGGGGAAAGAGAATGTGCTTTGTAGAAGAATAGAGATTGTAGAAAAGGTGGCTGGGCCACGTCTGGGTTCTTGTGTGAATAAAATCTTCATGATTATGTGCACTTAGGACACTAGAGAGAGACTAGAATTGTGGTATTTTAAAGTAGGGATATGGGTGAAATAACTTACCCTGACAATAAAAGTATATATAAAAACAACAACAACAAAAACTTCTGCCTACAACCAGAACGGCTATTAGCTCTAGCCTGATTGAACAGGAACTTTCCAGTAGAATTTACAAGATAGATAACCAGCAAAGACCTACTCTATACCAAAAGGAACTCTGCTCAATATTCTGTGATAATCTGTATGACAAAAACATCTGAAAAAGTGTATAAATATATATATATACACACACACACATATATATATATGTATGTATAAATGAGTCACTTTGCTATACTCCTAAAACTAACACAACATTATAAGTCAACTATACTCTGATAAAGTTAAAACAATAAATAAAATAAAATTGATGTGGTACAATGGAATATAACTCAGACACAAAAGAGTAATGCCATTTGCAGCTACATGGATGGACCTAGAGATTATCATACTAAGTAAAGAAAATCAGAAAGAGAAAGAATACTGTATGATATCATTTATATGTGGACCCTAAAATATGTCACAAATGAACTTATTTATGAAACAAAAACAGACTCACAGGCATAGAAAACAAATTTATGGTTACCAAAGAGGAAAAGGGAAGGATAAAGTAGGGATTTTGGATTATCAGATACAACCTTCTGCACATACAATAGATAAACAACAAGATCTTACTGTATAGCACAGGGAATTATATATTCAATGTTTTATAATAAACTACCATCTGAGCCACCTGGGAAGCCTATAATAAACTATAATGGAAAAGCATATGAAAAAGCAGGTGCATATACATCCATAACTGAATCACTTTGCTATATATCAGAAATTAACACAACATTGTAAATCAACTATAGTTCAATTAAAGAAATAAACAAACAAAAAAAACTTTCCAGTAGAACTAGATGGCTCAGAAACAGCTGGCTACAGTCTGTTTTGCTGGCAAGCACAGCAAATGTTCACTCTTCATTCTTCCCACTATCTTGGCCGTTCCATCTCTATATGCGACAGGGGAGATGGGGATTCAAGTTTTGTGAGTCTAGAAGTTGCAGCAATAAATGAGTGTCATGTTTGATAAGTTTGAAGGCAATCTAGAAAATTTAAATCAGAATGAATTCATAACCAGTAAAAGGAACAGAAAAAAGAATTTTTAAATTATTCAAACACTAAACCGTATAAGTAGATGTCTTAAGAAAGTCTACTTTTAATATAGCAGAACTGTTACATCTAATTATTATAGTTGTAATTCTCAGAAATACTGTCAAGCAAGGTAGAATTATATACTTCAGTTTTTGTATTTACTTTTCTATAATCAATTCAGTTCATTTCAGTTGCTCAGTTGTGTCTGTTTGTGAACCCATGGACTGCAGCACACCAGACCTCCCTGTCCATCACCAACTCCCAGAGTTTACTTAAACTCATGTTCACTGAGTTGGTGACTCCATCCAACCATCTCATCCTCTGTTGTCCCCTTCTCCTCCTGCCTTCACTCTTTCCCCACATCAGGGTCTTCTAATGAGTCAGTTCTTCCCATCAGGTGGCCAAAGTATTGGAGTTTCAGCTTCAACATCAGTCCTTTCAATGAATATTCAGGACTGATTTCCTTCAGGATGGACAGGTTGGATCTCCTTGCAGACCAAGGGACTTTCAAGAATCTTTTCCAACACACAGTTCAAAAGCATTAATTCTTTGGTGCTTAGCTCTCCTTACAGTCCAACTCTCACATCCATACATGACTACTGGAAAAGCCATAGCCTTGACTAGATGGATTTTGTTGGCAAAGTAATGTCTCTGCTTTTGAATATGTTGTCTAGGTTGGTCATAGCTTTTCTTCCAAGGAGCATGCATCTTTTAACTTCATGGACGCAATCACCATCTGCAGTGATTTTGGAGCACCCAAAAATAAAGTCTCTCACTGTTTCCACTGTTTCCCACGACGTGATGGATCAGATGCCATGATCTTAGTTTTCTGAATATTGAGCTTTAAGCCAACTTTTTCACTCTCTTCTTTCACTTGCATCAAAAGGCTCTTTAGTTCTTTGCTTTCTGTCATAGGGTGGTGTCATCTGCATATCTGAGATTATTGATATTTCTCCTGGCAATCATGATTCTAGCTTGTGCTTCATCCATCCCAACGTTTCTCATGATGTACTCTGCGTATAAGTTAAATAAGCAGGGTGACAATATACAGCCTTGACGTACTCCTTTCCTGATTTGAAGCCAATCTGTTGTTCCATGTCCAGTTCTAAAAGTTGCTTCCTGACCTGCATACAGATTTCTCAAGAGGCAGGGCAGGTGGTCTGGTATTCCCACCTGTTTAAGCATTTTCCACAGTTTGTTGTGATCTACATAGTCAAAGGCTTTGGCATAATCAATAAATAATAATATTCATGAAAACTGACACTACTGAAATATAAAAAATTACATCTTATTAAAAATTTCCCTTTTTCACTCTCACCACACACACATTTTTACTCTTTTATTAAAATGCTAAACACTGATTATTATTGCAGCAATTAATTTTGGCAATTAAGACAGACACAGCACATAAACCACCATATTTCTCATACCCCCTTCACTGGCTATTTCTTAAAGCAATACACTTTCTTGGGGATACACAGGCCATTTTGGCCTGCACAAAAACATCAAAAGGAATGTGATGAACATAAATCAGTTAATAATTCATTTATTCATTTAACAATCCATGTGCCAAGAATTGTGCAGACAGTGGGATGAAAAAGGAGGCACATAGCTTAAGCAAAACAACAACAACAAAACAGTTTGATCTTCCTTATGCCATGCATTAGAATGTACAGTTCCCATCATTTTTACAGTGTGATGAACTTTTCTATGTAACAACTGCAGTCTGTTTGGTATATTGCACTGTTTGATTATATAATAGTGGCCAAGTCCCTGTCATTTACTATGTGCCAAGAACTGCTTTAAGTATTAACTCACAGAAATTGATAAGATTGTCATGATCCTCATTTTAAACAGAGGCACACAGAGGTGAACAAACTTTCCCAAAACCATGTGGTTAGTAAGTAGCGGAAACACAGCTGACTAAGCTGCTTGACTTTCAGCCGCAAGTCATTTTCAGAGTTTACTTATGTACTCCCTATGAAGAAAAAGCTAATTTTTACAAACTCATCAGGTAATAAGATGTTCAGGGAGGAGTTATTTAATCCACTTAAGAGAACAAATTGCTTTCAAGTGTCCTTAGGCACTGCAGAAGCACCACTTAGTTACTTGCTCGCCCCTAGTTTATTGATGAAGTGCCCAATATTAGTGAGGTGGAGGGGAAGTCCCTCTCTCCAAGGAACCAAACTGGCGAATCATTAACATCTTTTCATTGGTTCCCAGGGAGTTTTCTTCATAATGAGACTGGCCTGATTGACGTTATTTGCTTATACACATAGTAAGGGATACAGGGAGTTGTGTCTAAATATGTGCCAGACATTGAACCAAATAATCTTCACATTGGCAATATGCTTAACAAATGGCAGCAGTTCTGCTGAGATCTGCCTGAAACATGCTTAAGATGTGAGGGCTATATGTAAACTTATAGCTGATCCAACAAGTTATAGTTGTTATATAGCAGAAATCCATACAACACTGTAAAGCAATTATCCTCCAATTAAAAAAAAAAAACAAAACAAAACAAAACAAAAAACAAAACCTAAGGGTTAGGGAAGTAACCAGGGAGACAAACAATATGCTACAAAGTCAAAAGCTCCAGAAAATTCAGGGCCCACATGTTTCCAATGTATCCATGATTCCTTTTGTGTGAGCAACTCAAAGCTTCTGATTTATATGCTGACAAACAGACAATTAGGGGCTACCAACAGTTCCATCCATCTGGGCAGAATGAAGAAAAGCAAATAAAAACAACCCTTGACTTGATTCCAGTCTGAGGACAAGATGAGACAAGTTGTCGTGCAGCCTGTATGAGAAGCTCCAACAACACAGCACCAGGACGATGCAACATCAATACACGTTTCAGCTCTGCTGCTGCTGCTGCTAAGTCGCTTCAGTCGTGTCCGACTCTGTGTGACCCCATAGACGGCAGCCCACCAGGCTCTGCTGTCCCTGGGATTCTCCAGGCAAGAATGCTGGAGTGGGTTGCCATTTCCTTTTCCAATGCATAAAAGTGAAAAGTGAAAGGGAAGTAGCTCAGTCGTGTCCGACTCTTTGCGACCCCATGGACTGCAGCCTACCAGGCTCCTCCATCCATGGGATTTTCCAGGCAAGAGTACTACTCCTATATTAAAAGCAATTGAACAAGATAATTCTATCACAGAGTAGTTCTGAATGGGACAACTTAAGCCCTTGTTTCATGGGATGTACAAAAACATGTTATATGAAAATACTATTTTTAAAAGTTAGAACACTGGCTTAAAGTTCAACAGGCTTCTCCACTGCGGGAAACCGAAAAGGCCTTCATACGTGTGCTGAGAGTGCCCTGGTGGTGGCTCAGGAGGCAGTATTTCCTAACTTGATATAAACAACCACCTTGGTGTGAAGTGCTCCGTGTAGTGATCTATGATGGCACCCTCTCTGGGAAATAAGCGCCATATAAGCGTGGAAGAAATTAGCCACTCAACTACAAAACACATCAGTTATAAGTGATTTATCTTGCTCACTGAAGAAATCTGTCACTGTATAGATTCCACATTCAGGTCCACGTCAAATGACTTTTTAACGGTGAGACTTTAGGATGAGGTAGTCCATCTCAACTAAGAAGACCACATTGTATTTATAAAGATAGTAAACTGGGTCTTGAATGTTTGTGACCTGTGACACCAGAACTGACCATTCTCATAGTGACCATTCAGTATTTTCAAGAATTGCTGTAAAGAAATGTTAACTGTCTCATGCTTCAACAGTGGGTCCTTGTATTCTGCTTACTCTCAGAGAAGATCATGGACAGGGTGACTAGATGTCACAAGTCAAGGCATTGTCATGCATGTTCCAGTTTATTATAGCAAGACAAACAAACTAGGAAAGGCTGGAATAGACGCTAAGGTTTCTGATTAGGAGGGCAAGAACTTGAGGGTGGACCTGGCTGTGACAGCTGTGGGAAGCTACAGTCAAGAAGAAACCCAAGGGATTCACAGAATATATACCTTTAAAAAATATTAAGTGGTCAAAGGATGGAGGAATAAAGCTCACCACAGGCTCCCAGAGCATATAACCATTTATTAGGGGGAAGTGACACTTGGCAGTCACTAAGAGGATCTGACAACTGGGAGCAAAGAACAGCCAGACCTAGATCTCTCAGACGCTGGGTCCCCCAAAAAGGAGGAAAAAGAGCTGGCAAAAGTGTGAGTTCATTCCTGCAGGGTGAGACAGGAAAGGCTTTTCCAGCCCCCGCATTTCATTCTATCATGTTGTCCAAAAAGGAGAGGACAGAATTGGATTATCTTTTTTTCCAGCTACTTAGTGTGAGAGTTTGGATATGAATGCAGGTTAGAATCAAACCTCCATACTCCCTTCATTATATCGTGCTACTCTCTCAAACACTTAATTTTATTTTTATCAGCCCACATATATATTTGATCTTAAAATTTCTGCATGTTCATAAATAAAACTTGGACAGCCAAAAAATCATAGTAGTAAAAAGAAAATGTTTATTATATTTGAAAAGTAATTTCTGTTAAATTTTTATTTGAGTTCTTTTCAGTCTTCTCTCTCTACATGTAAAATGAGTTTAAAGTCAGTTTTACACAAAATCACCTTGCATCTTGGGCCTAAATCAGAGGACGCTCTTTGGCCATTTCAGCTTTATAATCCCAGTCCCCCTCTATCACATCAGAACTTCAGAACTGACAGCTTTTTCAACTGTTGAGAGTAAGTCCTGACATTATTACTGTGACCAGCCTCACACCAGACAGGTCATCAATCATGAAGCAAAATCACTTTTCCAGAAAAGCGCATGGGCCCATTCTCTCTTCCATGGGCCTTGTAATGAAGTATGACCTCTTAATTTTTCTTCTGAAAAGCTCTGTTATGGATTCCTCTTAAATGGAGACACTTCTATTTCACCTTTCCCTATCATCCTCTAAGTAAAATACATTCATTTGTATCAAAGGAAGAGAAGGAAGCAGCCATGGAGACTGCCATGTGTTCATGCAGTGCAAACTAAGATGGGCACTTTGCTCTTAAAATCAAATCATAAAATCATGTAATAAAATCATATTAAACCAGAGTTACAACTGAGGCTTATGAGTGACTCTGTTTAGGACATCTGTTCCTCAAAGATGAATCTTACCTAAAATATTGTACAATTTTCCAGTGAAAACATTTTGTAGCATTAGACTTAACACTGATTTCATGTTCACAATGACTGATTGAAGAATTAAATAAGAATTACCATTGTATAGAAGAATTCTTCTTTCAAAAAATACTGATAATTTGGTTATATAATTGATGACAATAAGTTTGTACAGGTAAGTGCACTAAGAGTTCTTGTTCCTGAAATTCCCCACTTCTCACAGTTTATCAACTTCTCAACCTCTCCTATTTTCTCACTGGGCACTTCCATAGACATTATTTCATCTAACTTCACAAAGTAGCCTGTAAAGTGGTGCTCCTGACTTCCGTGTAATAGCCGAAGAAAATAAGCTTCCTTGAAAAACTGAAGGCCATATTTATAGATGCCTATATCCTGATGGTGGAAAACTATCCCAAATTCCAGGAGTGACGGGTCATTATTTCTATTGCTCACTGATTTATCACTCCAGCCTATCAAAGTCTGACATTTTGTTGATGCTCAATAAATATGTAATGAGTGGGGGAAATGCGTCTGAGTCAGCCCCTTTGCCCGCTGCATGTGATAGTCTGAATTCCTACAGAGCACATCCAGTCTGTTTTCTGTCACCTCATTTTTTGAGGATTCCAAGGAATATGACACTTCGTGGTGTAACTTTTGATACTGAAAAAAACAATATCCATAAATGTTTCTAGAACACCCCTGCATATGAAAGTACTACATTTAAATCTTACTTACATAAGTATACATTTCTAGAGTCCAAAACATAGCAGTTTATTATCTGAAAGGGTCCAGCACATGCATATATTTGTCACATAATCTGCCTGTAATTTAGGGTTCTTGTGAACAAGTGGTCAATTATCAGAAAAAAGTATTCAATTTTCCATGGTAATATTACTATAAATGCTACTTAAGGATTTACTCCTTAGAAATGTCAAATCATCTCAGCAAACTTTGAAATAGCCATTTTGTACACTTTACAGATTATAACTTTTCAACTGCAATCCATTTTAATATCAATGAAGACATATAGAGGAGATTAAGGTCAGTGTATGTAAAGATTATAATAAAATAGGGGAAAGTCTACTCAAAAAAGAAAGGAAAGAAAGAAGTACATGGCAAATAGCATCAGTACATGCTAATTAATTAAAGCCTTTGTTAACAAATTGTTTTAGTACTATGCTTTTAATCATATTCCTAAGTTCAAAATTACAATAGCTTGATGATGAACAGTAATTCAGAAAGTGATGGACACATTTTAAGAAATATTCCTCTGAAATGCACTCCCCTACCCCTAATAAAAGGGCAAAGACAACTAACTCCCACCCCTCAACAGAGAATAGCTTTGGTAGACTGGAGATCACACAAAATATATCTTCTGCTTCCACAGGCCAAAGACAGAGAAAGAGAAGACGAGGGGTTTGCATGAGGCAGAAGATTCTTGGGCCTGGACAAACTACCCGAGGTATTTATCTGGAACATCCAAAGGCAGTGAGGAAACGGAGGTGACAAAAAGCCTCAGCCTCATGTGTGATGAAGTAAGAGTCCAAGCCAAAACAGCAAAGACAATTCAAACTAGGAGGCAAGTTAAGATAGTAATCAGAAATACATCCTTTTTAGTTTGGACTCAGAAAAATGGGGAGCAACTGAGAAAGTGCAATTTATGATGGGCTGGGGTAACTGTTTCAGGGCTAAGGCAAAAAAAAAAAAAAAAAAAAAAAAACAAGCTTGTGCATTGGAAGCTTATTCTTTTCTGAAAAAAAAAATTTAACTGGAGGATGATTACTTTACAATATCATGGTAGTTTTTGCCATATATCGACATGAATCAGCCATGTGTGTTCACCCTCCTGAAATGCCCTCCCAACTCCCTCCCCACTCCATCCCTCTGGTATGTTCCAGAGCACCAGCTTTGGGTGCCCTGCTTCATGCATTGAATTTTCACTGGTCATCTATTTTACATATGGTAATATACATGTTTCAATGCTATTGTCTTATATCATCCCACACTCAACTTCTCCCATAGAGTCCAATAGTCTGTTCTTTACATCTGTGTCTCTTGCTCTCTTGCATATAGGGTCATCATTATCATCTTTCTAAATTCCATATATATGCATTAATATACTGTATTGGTGTTTCTCTTTCTGACTTAGTCACTCTGTACAATAGGCTCCAGTTTCACCCACCTCATTAGAATTGACTCAAATGTGTTCTTTTTTATAGCTGAGTAATATTTCATTGGGTATATGTACCACAACTTCCTTATCCATTTGTTTGCTGATGGACAGGAAGCTTATTCTTAAGTGATGCCTGATGCTACTGAGAAATGATGTGGTACAAGACAAGACAGACCTTCCACTTTCATTCTTTCCTTTTGGTAATCACTCGGTAGGCTAGGTTCCTACTTAGTGGCAGGCAGTTGCGGTCTCTGAATAGCAGACTTGCCCATTGCCATTGCTTTTGGCTTTGCTATATTTTGTTGTATGTAAAGGTATTGATTTGTATGGGAAAATATATTGCACTATAAATAGTTCTTCAAATGCAGAAGGTAGCTATTTAAAATTTTTCTGTAGGAAGTCTTTTAAAATATGAGAAAGACATCACCCCTTTCTCCTACCTATAAACATTCTACCAGTACTTATTCAAATAGGCCCAAACCCACAACACATCTCATGTCTTTATTTCAGCCATTGCACTAGCCTTGAATATCTTTCCTGATGGACTCAACAAGTTGTCAACCTAACAAATTCATTCTGTCTTTCAAGGACCAACTCTTCTTGAAGCAGGTAAAAACATTACCTGTTCCATTTTTCTATGGATGAAAATGGGATCTGTATTTAGGAACAGTATTATCATGCATTGACTTATAACTACCTATAGCAGATAGAGATATCATGACTAACTAGGTAAACTAGGATCTTCACCCTGCCCTTTCTTCACTCCCCCTTCTGTCTTTCAAAAGGAAGACAGCAAGTAAATTTTTACTGAATCTTTTTCATAATCCCACGACTTTTGTTTTCCTTATTGAAAGTATACTGTTGTGAAATTTTTAAAAATGTAAATCATGTTTATAAGCACGCTTTCTCTCAGGCTATATTTTCTACCCAAGTCTTCCAGATTTTCTAGACATTTGCAACAGGCTTCCATTAAAACACACACACACACACACACACACACACACACACACACACACACACATTATATTTGCAGTTACATAGTTTATTCCTCACTGAATTGGGAATCGCCTGCAGGGAAAGAAAAGAAAGAAAGAGGTAAAGTCTTTTCCAGTTCTACCACCTCAGTGAGTGACTACTTATATAAGACTTTCTTATTTTAGTGTCTTTTTGGAAAAGAGGGAAGCACTGGTAGCCACCACAGTGCAGAGAAAAGCATCAGCAAGGCCTTTATCCATCTTCATCTGTGTCCGCCACGTCCACGCCTGTGCCCTTGCCTCTGTTCCATACACAAACTCAGTTCCATGAATGAAATGGAGTGAAATGGATTGAAAGAAAGTGCCTCAACACAATACACTTTTTAGAGCTCCAGATCTTTGGAAGAAGTGTGTTTTCTTGCTCTTTTCAGACTCAGCTCAAACAATCCCCGACAAGGTGTCCTTTCCAGTAACACTTTGCCCTTTCTATCTTATGGTTATTTGTCAGGCAATCTCACCTCCTCCTTCCAGACTATGTACCTATCAGGCACGTAGTAAATGCTCAAAGCATTTTTTATTGACTGAATCCACAAAGAGATGGATAAAGAGCATCTGGATAAATCAATCATTTTATTTGTTTAAATGCACATACTCATGGTGCCTAATATTTGATAATATGCTCTTTTTTAATTTAAATTTATTTATTTTAATTGGAGGCTAATTACTTTACAATATTGTATTGGTTTTGCCATACATCAACATGAATCTGCCACGGGTGTACACGTGTTCCCCATCCTGAACCTCCCTCCCTCCTCCCTCCCTGTACCATCCCTCTGGGTCATCCCAGTGCACCAGCCCCAAGCATCCTGTATCCTGCATCGGACCTGGACTGGTGATTCATTTCATATATGATATTATACATGTTTCAATGTGATTTGGGAGAATGGCATTGATGATATGCTCTTAAAATGATATATAAATTCAGGCAACTGGGAAGAAAACTTGGCAACCCCATGGTTTCTATGATTAATTTTGTTTTTTTCCTTCATTCTGACATGTTAATGTATTCCAATTTTGGGTAACATCTTAATTTAGTATTTAATGCTATAAATTTTTGGTAAAAAGCATTTGTATGGGAATAGTTTCATAGCTTATGATCCTTATGCTGAATATTTCTATTACCAAGTTTAAAAGTCACATCAATTTAGACTTATAAATTCTGAACACCTGGGAATACTCGATAATGAGTGAAACAGATGATATATGGGCTCACTAATGGATTAATTTACTACTTCTGTGGACCTAAAATGTAGCAATAGGATGAAACTTTTGTTCTGCTAAATACATAATCAGTTGAGGGTGTTATTTGCCTCATTTGAATGCAAAGAACAATTCTTCTTTTGCTACCTACTTCCTAAATCTATTAAGTAGTTAATAACATAGGACTAATGTAAGCTTCTTTTATTTAATAAAAATAAAGAAATGGAAATTAAACTGCTAGAGTCTTCTCCCATTAATGGCTTCCTCCAGAGTAGCTGGATTATTCTTCATAGTGTAGGAAAACCAGGGAAAGTGTCTTTATTAAAATAATGGCAGAAACTATTATCTAACTTTGTCTCTTATTAGCTGGAGACCCTGTGGAATCCAGGTTCTTACATGTTTTCACCCTCATTCTCTTGCTCTTCTATAGTCTTGATAACTCTATTTTCTATGTATTTGTATAATAATAGTCACTCTGCTGGGCATTCTATCAGTGAGATAACCTTTTCAAAATGCTGTGGGGATGTCAAAAGTTGAGTATGGATGAATTTAGAAACTTCTAATTTTACATCACTTAGACATTAGCAAGGCAAATGAATAAAGTCTGCAATGTCTAAACAACCATCTACAAATGATACAAATGAGCCTATATGACATCTGGCTCACCCATCCTCATAGCATCCTTTCTATGGATGATATTTTACAGATGAGAAAACTGAGATTCAGAGAGGTAGACTAATTTGCTCAAGATGGAAAGCATCACATTTACTGAAATCATGCCGCTTGCCCCTCCTCCCCTGCAGAAAACCATCTTCTACTATCATGCTGAGTGTGCCATGTGAGTTAGACATTAAGGATTCAGCCCCAGCCTGCTTCTGCAGTCCTCCCTCCACATTCTGCCTCCAATTCCAAAGGCTCACTTTGCTTATGTGCACTTCGGTGGACTTCACTCATGGCTGCTGCTGCTGCTGCTGCTAAGTCGCTTCAGTCATGTCCAACTCTGTGCGACCCCATAGACGGCAGCCCACCAAGCTCCCCCTTCCCTGGGATTCTCCAGGCAAGAACACTGGAGTGGGTTGCCATTTCCTTCTCCAATGCATGAAAGTGAAAAATGAAAGTGAAGTCGCTCAGTCATGTCCGACTCTTCACGATCCCATGGACTGCAGCCCACCAGGCTCCTCCGTCCATGGGATTCTTCAGGCAAGAGTACTGGAATGGGTTGCTATTGCCTTCTCCATCACTCACGGCAACTCACTTCAAACACAACCTGCTCTGGAAGACATTTTCTCGTATAATATCTCCAATGAAACAGTCGCTCATATTATCTTTTATATTCATGTGCACTCTAACTACTGTGGTTCTTTGTTTTCTTGCTCATCTTCCCCCCAATAACTATAAGCAACTTAATTTTTTTTAAGCCATGCTTAGTGTATCTTCATATTTTAGATTCTCGGTCAGTTTCTGGCACAGAGAGAGCACTTACTTAAAGAAAAACGAACTGCGAGGATTTTTGAAGTTTTACTCAACGAGACTTCTGTTACTGATAGTTCCTTCTATCCTCTGTCCTTTCTTCTGCTGTCTTGGAGGAGGGAAGTCTTACTAATTAAAATAAAAAGGTGTGTGAGTTCCAAAATCTTTGGTTAAGAAGGAACTGAAATATAAAATATTAGATTTGATAATATAGACAAAGAATCAGGTTCTTTCTGCAGAATAATACATTAAAGAGTTTCTAGGTGAAGGAAAGAAATGAATGAAAGCCAGGAAACTGGTGAAGTGATCTTCAGAAAGAAGCATGCACACTGCTCCTGCTAAATCATGAACTTCTCCATGCTCCAAATAGAAGAAGTGAAGCATCTTCCCAAACAGGGCTGCCTTGAGCTAACTACAGTCCCTGGAAGCACCAAGACCACAGAGAACCCCATGCCCACTGCTCTCCCAGCCTCAATTTACACTGAAGGATGTACTGCCTAGAGAGTCCAGAGAGATGACCCTCAGATATACTGGGGTGAAAAAGCTAGGCAGGCCAATTTATTCCTGGTGCATCTGATAGACACAGTCACTGACAGCCTGACATGAACGAGGAGGCTGGGAAGACTAGAGTCTGTAGAAATGATCTCTGTGGACTAAAAACATGCCACTACTGAGGTCAGCTTGGCAGATGCCAGCATGGGTAGACAGGGGCACAGAAGATGCCCCCCTGACCACTGTCTGCAGCTGGACCAGGTCCTGGGCACGGGATAAATCACACCTCTTTACAGAGCTGCAATGCTACCCTCAGGGAACAGGAGTCAGAGATGAGCTGTGATTACACTTACCCTAACTCAGTGAAATGGAACTTGACATAGAAAATGCAGGAAATTAAACAATAAAGATAATAACATAACTTAAAATTTTGAGGGCTTATTCTAAGCAGTCATTTATCTATACACTTTATATTTCTTAATTCATTTAAAACCTAGAACAATTTTACAAGTAGCTGCTGTTTTTATTCCCATGTTAGAGATGAAACTGAGGCACATAGAGGTGTTCAACTTGTGACAAGCAGTGCTGTGATTCAAACCAGGTTTCAAGAAATTACTCTTTGAACCCACAGCACAAATGGGTTTGTATACATGTCATTCTACATTTGTGAGACTGAGATTTTTGTTTACTGCTACAAAATTAAGAAGGGTGATTGACTTATTATACTGCAGTATTAGATAGAGTTACACTGAACTCAATATTGTCATGTTAACCCACATCTTATTTTATTTAAATTTTATTAAGTTGGCATTTCTTGCACTCACAAAAACTGGAATATAAAATAAGGCAATCTTCATGGCAACTAATCAAAATATGCAAACAGCTAGGTGCAAAGAAATTCTCAAAAATTTTTGTGGGACTTCAAGCTGTTTAAGCACTTACTATTGAATTATTCTTGCTATGGGCATTAGCTATTATTAAACAAAACATTTTTATTTAGTTGATGTTAAATTAGCCTGAACTTTGTTTTAAGGAATTTCTCTTTTATTTATGGTAAGCAGTAAGTGACAAGAAACTAAACAGCCTTTTGATGAGGGTGAAATAAGAGAGTGAAAAGTCTGGCTTGAAAGTCAGTATTTAAAAAAAAAAAAAGGATGATGGCATCTAGTCCCATCACTTCATGGCAAACAGAAGGGGGAAAAGTGGAAGCAATGATAGATTTTACTTTCTTGGGTTCCAAAATCACTGTGGATGGTGACTGCAGCTGCCGGGGTCCAGCCCTGGTGGATCCAGGGTAATTCGAAGCAGGGACGGAGTTGGCGATTAAAGAGAGATTAATTATAAATTTAAAGAGATTAGAGAAGAATAATGTAGTGAAAAAATAGAGGAGAAAAGAGGCTGATATTCCTTGGTTTACACAGAAAACTAATAAAGTCTCAAGACAAGAAACTTGCACTGTCTATGTTAGGCCACAGGCGCCCGCTTGAATAGCAGAGGGTGCCCTGCCTTGGGCTCCCTCTCGCGTGGGTCTTAGAAGCCGGGGCAAATAAGTAGACACAGAGAGCCTCTGAGTTCCAAGGGATCAGCCTGAAAAGGAGAGGGAGGGAGAGGGAGAAAGAGAGAGAGAGAGTTGACACGGGGGGAGCCAGATTTCCAAGAAACTAGTTCAAGAAACTGGTCTGAGAAACTGGTCCATCCTTTACTTTCCAGGAAAGCTTTTTGTACTTTTGGTTGTACATAGAGATCAACGGATAAATCAAAGTTATGCAGGGTCAGCAGCCCCGACCCTTATCAAGACCAGGCTTGCTTTCTGCAAATCTTTCCGTATACAAGGGGTCTCAGGTGTTTTACATTATCTTCTGGCCAAAAGGCCTGTTAACATTTTATGGCTCTCTTCCTTAATGAATGTTAATCTCATTTTCCCTGTAGTGTTTTTCCTTAATCTGCATCACCTTCAAAGTACTAAATAAAGTTACATTAAAAGATATGAAAACTTGGCAGCAAGTTTTGGCTCAACAATGAAACCCTTAATCAGTTTTATTCTAATGATTTTTCCTAGAATTTCTTAAGCTTTCAGTGCCTCTCCTGGTTGGGAGGCTGTAAACAATTCACATGCGCAGTTGTAAAAATCCGGGCAGACCGGTCAGGTAAGTTAGAAAGCTATCAGAAGGGTACAAGCTGAGACTTTTTTTTTACGCCCAGGAGACTTATTAACTGGAGCTCTAAATTAATTCCTTTTAGAGGAAGGTGGTGGGGGACAGCCCCTGTTAATGTCAGAAGCATAAGCAAAAAGCATAATTCAGACTCTGGTTTTGGGGCAGATGCACGAGCAGATCCAGCGAGGCTCCCTTAAGGCCTGACTCGTGTTTGCCTGTCGGTCCCCTTAACCTCATGACCTTTGCCATGGGTGGGACTCCTCGTGCTGGCTCCCGGCATGCAGCCATGAAATTAAAAGACACATGCTCCTTGGAAGAAAAGCTATGACAAACCTAGACAGCATATTAGAAAGCAGAGATATAACTTTGACAACAAAGGTCCATAGAGTCAAAACTATGGTTTTCCAGTAGCCACGTACAGATGTGAAAGTTGGATCATAACAAAGGCCGAGTGCCTCAGAAATGATGCTTTTGAATTTGTCGCTGGAGAAGACTCTTGAGAGTCCCTTGGACTGCAAGATCAAACCAGTCAATCCTGAAGGAAATCAATCCTGAATATTCATTGAAAGGACTAATGCTGAAGCTTCAATACTTTGGCCACCTGATACAAAGAGCCAACTCATTGGCCAAGATCCTGTTGCTGGGAAAGACTGAAGGCAAAAGGAGACGAGGCAGCAGCAGAAGAGATGGTTAGGTAGCATCACTGCCTCAATGACTCAGTAAATTTGAGCAAATTCTGGGAGATAGTCGAGGGCAGAGTAGTCTGGCTTTCTACCGTCTATGACATCTCAAACAGCTGGACACAGCTTAGTGACTGAACTACAGATATAAATCCTAGGAAAAGGTTCAAAGCCATGAGAGATTTAAATAAAGACATTTCCCCTCTTGTTCAAACTGAGCCTTCTCTAAGGAAAATGAAATTAATTTGCCCGTGGCAGGGACTCATTTGTGACCACAGCTCATTAAAGTTTAGAAATGTCACTCAAAGATATGAATAGGAGGAATCATTGTGTGACAGCTGATGACCCCATTGCTCTGGATGGCTTCATGATGGCCACAAGCTGATTTCTCCTGGACACTAACTCCATCTATTCTTTCCAGTAGTAACATTCAGTTCCCTCTCTTTTTGCACTTCTCTTAAATGGAAAGTTCCTGTAGCATCCTCCAAAGACCTGGTCTCCATTTATCTATCCAGCTATCCTTTGTATTTGTGATACTTCACATAGCCCTTCACTTGCCTGTCTCATCTTGTCCTCCACCATCTTTCTGGAACAAACCAGCTACATATTTCACCTGGAAGGTTTCACCACAGTAGCCTCCTCCCTGATATCTCTGCGTCCAACTTTGCCCATACCTACAGTCTCTTCCCACACAGGAGCTGGAGAGATCCTTTTAAGTCAGATCGCATTATTGCTTTTCTTAGGAATCCCTCCTGTAGCTTTCTATGTCACTTGGAATAGAAAGCAAAGTTATCATCAGAGTAAAAACTGGGGCTGTACAAACTGCTCCCCCTTTACATCTCTGACTTCCCTGCTATCATTCTCTCTCTCCCCCTTATTCCAACTGAACCACCTTGACGTCAGGGAGGCTCTTCTAACCCAGAAGCACTCTTTTTCTCAGGAGCTACGGACTCGTTGTTCCTTCGACTCTTAATGCTCTTCCCCCAGATACAAGTACAACTCAATTCCCAACCTCCTTTCAGTTCTAGTGCCATTTTATCAGAGATCCTATTATGTAAAACAGCATGTCTCATATCCTTTACCCTACTTTTCTTTACTTTTCTATTTAGAGTTTAATACCATGTGCAGTAATATCTTAACTCTTCATTAATTTTCTATTTCCCTCTCTGCTCCCAACTAGAATGGGAAGTTCCAGGAGGGAGGGACTTCACTTGTATGCTGGTTGCTAGGGCTGCTAAAACATCGTAGACCAAACTGGGTGGTTTTTATTGTGTCACAGTGCTGGAGACTGAAAATCCAAGATCATGGTGTCAGAGGGTTTGGTTTCTTCTGGGGCTGTGAGAAAGAATCCATTCCAGGCCTTCCTGGAACCTTCCGGTAGCTGTCTCTGTCCAGCAATCTTTGACATTCCTTAGCCAAAGAGGCCTCACCCTGACTCTTCATCTTCACATGTTTTCTCTCTGTGAATGACTGTGTCCAAATTTTCCCTTTTCATAAGTCCTATTCAATTAGAGCCCAACCTAATGACTTCCTTTTAACTTGATTACCTCTACAGACTCCATCTCCAAATAAGGCCAAATTTTGCAGTACTATGGGTTAAGACTTCAATGTATGGATCTTGGGGACACAACTCAACCCATAGCAATATGTTTACTGTTCTATTCACTGTATCCATGATATTGAGGAAAATGGTTGGTACAAATGAGGTATTCAACAGATATTTTCTGGGTGAATGAATGAAATTCATCACAGTGAAACTCAGGTCAAGAGCATCAATTAATAGTTTTCCAGGTCTGTTTGACCTTTTAACTAAGTGAATCATAAATCATAAAAAAAGAGCACTGCTCTTTTTACTGATATTCTTCTTACTATATATATATATATATATATATATATATATATATATTCACATCGATACGAAATCTGATTCTAATTATTTATTTAAACCTTTAAAAAGAATTTACTAAATGCTTACTCTATAACATGTTCTATGAAGCTTTGTGTGGATATTAGAAAAATTAACAACAACAGCAAAACTGTCTCTCCTGAGTTCTATAAGCTAAAAATATAGTCTCTAAATCCAGATTTATTCATCTGTATATCTGTGTTTCTACCAACCAAATCCATGGACTAAGCACTGGGGATGCAAAAATGTTGAAGTAATGCCCTGAAAAAAAATGTTTTCAATCTAGGATGAAAAAAATGCAGTCTTTACCATCAAAAGGCACTGATCATATGACTGACAAATGAGGTACAATTTTTTAAGATTGACTGTCTAAGAAATATATTGCTTGGTGGTACCTGGGAGAATGTGGCATGGTAGAAGAAGATATTAACGTCTGATTGTTGTTGTTGTTTAGTTGCTAAGTCATGTCTGACACTTTTGCAACCCCAGGGACTGTAGCCTGCCAGGCTCCTCTGTCCATGGTGTTTCCCAGGCAATAATACTGGAGTGGGTTGCCATTTCCTTCTCCAGGGGATCTCCCTGACCCAGGGATCAAACCCACATCTCCTGCATTGACAGCTGGGTTTCTTACCGTTGGACCAGTAGGGAATCCCAACATTTGTTTACATGTTTGTAACCTCATTTGACCTTAGGCAAGTTACTTCACATTTCTATAATATGTCTCAATGTCTTCACCTATTTAAGTAATGAAATGCACATGATTTATAAAATGCTTAAAATCAGATAATATATACAATTTTATACTCATGTCTATTTGCCTACTTGATACCTATTCTCCAACTATCATATTTTTTTTCAGACTGTAAATGTCCTCATTCAACACTCAATTTTCCAGCCTTCCTTGCACCATTTATGGTAGCTCTTATAGCACTGGAATAGAGAATGTTTAGGTTGTCTTTCAGCAAATCCCTTTCTTGGGGAACAGACTTACTTCATCTTTTATTAAAAATGTAGTCCACTGTTACGTGTCCCCCTCCACCTACTTTCAGCCTAGAGGTGGATGGCCCAGCCATCCTGTAATTAGAAGGCAGCCAGAACGAAGATGGGAGCCACAAGCTAACATGGTTGATGAGAATAACTTAAAAAATCTAAGACTCTGAGGACACTCTGCAGTGCTGGACCAGCCCAAGACCCCTACACCTTTGCACTTCTCATCACTTCAGACAAATAAAACCCCTAGTTTACTGAAATAACTGTTTAATTGGGTGTTCTGTTACTTGCAGCTGAACACAATCTTTATCGTTAAAAACACAGTCTCTCATAGGTAGTAGGCATGTATTTGTTCTATATGGTTGTATTTGAATCATAAAAAAATACAACAACAAACTATTGTAGAATCCACTTAATGATAATTTTAGATTTATATTGCTTATAAATGGACACTTTTTTTTCTAGAAACTAAGTTTGAGCCATTATGCCATATTATATGGAATTCTTAGAATTATTTATTATTTTATAACCTTTATATTGTATGTATGTTTGTGTATATGTATATAAGTGTGTATATACATACACATATATCACTTTGGTATTCTTATAATCTTTAATTTCTACTGGTTAGTCTGCTTTTTCAAGTAGAGAATCTTCTACTGTTGAATTTTTAGGTACTTCATGAATTAATACGAAACAGCCTTCTTTTTCCAATTCAACTTGATACTGAAGAATAATCATGATCCAGAAATCCCTCCAAGTGAGCTCTATTTGTTCATACAAATACATTTTAATAGATCTTTGGAAGGCAGCAGCAGCATCTGCTGCTATAATGCCCCAAATTTCAAAATGCTGAAATTGAATATTTTATTTAGCATGGTGGACTGGATTATCTTTTCTTTTAGAGATGCTTCAAATCTCTTCCTTTGAATCTTGTGCCAAGTCTGCATGCTATCTCTTTCTTCTCTTGTAACTACAATCCACAGGTTAGAAAAAGTCCCATCAAGGTTCTGCTCAATAAAGACTGCTCATTCAAATCTTAGTGGGTTCTGCTGTATAACTGAAAAGATTATTTTCAATTCTCTAAGTTGTTCTGAATCTATAACACCACTCAGGAAACAAGATGAAATTGTTAGCTGGAAATCCATCTCTCTAAGGGAACGATGAATTGTAGAATAACTAGAAAGGATTTCTCAATTGTGATCTGTTGAACATCTATATTAGAATCTGCCAAAGTGGATGTAAAAAGGCAAATTCTATAAGCTGTATTTTTAATAAACTCTCAGAGTTATTCTTATGTACTTTATGTCTGAGATCTAAATCCTCAGAGAATGTATGTCTGTGTGCATGGGACCCTGGTAGCTGAAGTTTAGATTTCATTGATATTCTTTCTATTCCTCAAACCCACTGTATAATCATAAGGCACTTGATTTAGGTCATACCTGATGGTCTAGTGGTTTTCCCCACTTTCTTCAATTTAAATCTGAATTTGGCAATAAGGAGTTCATGATCTGAGCCACAGTCAGCTCCTGGTCTTGTTTTTGCTGACTGTATAGAGCTTCCCCATCTTTGGCTGCAAAGAATATAATCAATCTGATTTCGGTGTTGACCATCTGGTGATGTCCACATGTAGAGTCTTCTCTTGTGTTGTTGGAAGAGGGTGTTTGCTATGACCAGTGCATTCTCTTGGCAAAACTCTATTAGTCTTTCCCTGCTTCATTCTACATTCCAAGGCCAAATTTGCCTGTTACCCCAGGTGTTTCTTGACTTCCTACTTTTGCATTCCAGTCCCCTATAATGAAAATTACCTCTTTTTCGGGTGTTAGTTCTAAAAGGTCTTGTAGGTCTTCATAGAACTGTTCAACTTCAACTTCTTCACCATTACTGGTCAGGGCATAGATTTGGATTACCGTGATATTGAATGGTTTGCCTTGCAAATGAACAGAGATCATTCTGTCATTTTTGAGATTGCATCCAAGTACTGCATTTTGGACTCTTTTGTTGACTATGATGGCTACTCCATTTCTTCTAAGGGATTCCTGCCTGCAGTAGTAGATATATGGTCATCTGAGTTAAATGTATCCATTCCAGTCCATATTAGTTCGCTGATTCCTAGAACGTCAACGTTCACTCTTGCCATCTGCTGTTTGACCACTTCCAAATTGCCTTGATTCATGGACCCAACATTCCAGGTTCCTATGCAATATTGCTCTTTATAGCATTGGACCTTGTTTCTATCAGCAGTCACATCCACAATTGAGTGTTGTTGCTTTGGCTCCATCTCTTCATCCTTTCTGGAGTTATTTCTCCAGAAATATTGGGCATAGCATATTGGGCATCTGCCAACCTGGGGTGTTCATCTTTCAGTGTTCTATCTTTTTTCCTTTTCATACTGTTCATGGGGTTCTCAGGGCAAGAATACTTCAGTGGTTTGCCATTCCCTTCTCCAATAACTGCAAAAAGAAGAGAAGCGAAAAGCAAAGGAGAAAAGGAAAGACATATCCATTTGAATGCAGAGTTCCAAAAAATAGCAAGGAGAGATAAGAAATCCTTCCTCAGCGATCAATGCAAAGAAATAAAGGAAAACAAGAAGAGGAAAAACTAGAGATCTCTTCATGAAAATTAGTAATACCAAGGGAACATTTCATGCAAAGATGGTCTCAGTAAAGTATAGAAATGGTATAGACCTAACAAAAGCAGAAGATATTAAGAGGTTGCAAGAATACACAGAAGAACTGTACAAAAAAGATCTTCACAACCCAGATAATCACAATGGTGTGATCACTCACCTAGAGCCAGACATCCTGGAATGTGAAGTTAAGTGGGCCTTAGGAAGCATAACTAAAAACAAAGCTAGTGGAGGTGATGGAATTCCAGTTGAGCTATTTCAAATCCTAAAAGGTGATGCTGTGAAAGTGCTGCACTCGATATACCAGCAAATTTGGAAAACTCAGCAGTAGCCACAGGACTGGAAAAGGTCAGTTTTCATTCCAATCCCAAAGAAAGGCAATGCCAAAGAATGCTCAAACTACTGCACAATTGCACTCATCTGACACACTATTAAAGTAATGCTTAAAATTCTCCAAGCCAGGCCTCCCTCAGCAACACGTGAACCATGAACTTCCAGATGTTCAAGCTGGTTTTAGACAGGGCAGAGGAAGCAGAGATCAAATTGCCAACATCTGCTGGATCATCAAAAAAGCAAGAGTTCCAGAAAAACATCTACTTCTGCTTTATTGACTACGCCAAAGCCTTTGACTGTGTGGACCACAATAAACTGTCAAAAATTCTTCAAGAGATGGGAATACCAGACCACCTGACCTGCCTCTTGAGAAATCTGTATGCAGGTCAGGAAGCAACAGTTAGAACTAGACATGGAACCACAGACTGGTTCCAAATAGGAAAAGGAGTACGTCAAGGCTGTATATTGTCACCCTGCTTATTTAACTTATATGCAGAGAACATCATGAGAAACGCTGGACTGGAAGAAGCACAAGCTGGAATCAAGATTGCTAGGAGATATATCAATAACTTCAGATATGCAGATGACACAACCATTACTCAGAAAGTGAAGAAGAACTAAAAAGCCTCTTGATGAAAGTGAAAGAGGAGAGTGAAAAAGTTGACTTAAAGCTCAACATTCAGTAAACGAAGATCATAGCATCTGGTCCCATCACTTCATGGCAAATAGATGGGGGAAACAGTGGAAACCATGGCTGACTTTATTTTGGGGGGGCTCCAAAATCACTACAGATGGTGATTGCAGCCATGAAATTAAAAGACGATTACTCCTTGGAAGGGAAGTTATGACCAACCTAGACAGCATATTAAAAAGCAGGGATATTACTTTGTCAACAAAGGTCCATCCAGTCAAGGCTATGGTTTTTCCAGTAGTCATGTATGGATGTGAGAGTTGGACTATAAAGAAAGCTGAGTGCAGAAGAAATGATGCTTTTGAACTGTGATGTTGGAGAAGGCTCTTGAGAGTCCCTTGGACTGTGAGGAGATCCAACCAGTCCATCCTAAAGGAGATCAGTCCTGGGTGTTCACTGGAAGGACTGATGATGAAGCTGAAACTCCAATACTTTGGCCACTTGATGCGAAGAGCTGACTCATTTGAAAAGACCCTGATGCTGGGAAGATTGAGGGCAGAAGAAGGGGATGACAGAGGATGAGATGGTTGGATGGCAACACTGACACAATGGACACAGGTTTGGGTAAACTTCGGGAGTTGGTGATGGACAGGGAGGCCTGGTGCGCTGTGGTTCATGGGGTCACAGAGTTGGACACAACTGAGCAACTGAACTGGGATCTGGGATATTCTTTCTCAGTACTTTTTATGGTTGACTCTCACAGAAACATTCAAAGTGGATAAAACAGATCATCTACTATCTTGTGTCTTTTTCATTTCAAAATTTTTTCTTTTGCTAAAATATTTACATTCTTCTATATCAACTTTTATCTCTTGTGTATGTCAAAGACTTGAGACAAATGTTGCATATTTCCTTATTCTTTTCTTGCTTTTTCCTTTTCCAAGTATATTCATTATCCTCCGTTTTTGTGCTTTTAGCAAATGTTTTTTTAGGATGTTTAATACCATTACTCTCTTTTTGCCTGCTGAGGCATGTTTTAATCCTCCTTGTGCCTTACATATAGATACACATTATTGACTTTTTCCTTACCGCATCACAACTTATTTTGTAGATCAAAAATTCCCCATTATCAGTCATATTATATATGTGAGAAAGGAAAGCATGTGGCCTCATCAGGAAGACACTTATTGAGTAGGAAACTCGCAGTGGACTCTTGTCAGTGTTCATGGCAGCAAAGGCAATGATGCAGCTCCATCAGCTTAATTTTACTTCCAGATATCAAAGGAAAGAAGATCGTTAATAAGCACTGATCATCCATTAGGCAAGTTCTGCCTCAAGCACAGTCAATTGTGTATATATAAAAACTCAGAACAAGCCTGTAACACTTGAAGTTCTTTCCATTTCTAGCCTATGTTTGAGAAATTTGATAAATAAAAGTGACAGAATCTGCCTTCATTAACTCCTCTTTCTCCTTTTGAGGAAACAGTTCCTTTATTTTTCAGAAAGTGTCTCAATCGGCTTTTTAGCTATTCTAACACAAATACAGTTCTTTATTTGAAATGTGGGTTGCAGAGGACTTTTGGATCTTAGGAAATACACTATTGGTACTACTATGTATAAACTCATGGATGTTAGAGAACTGCAACTCTAGAGATTGTCTCTCATCTAGAGGTAAGAACATTGAGTCTCGATGAGGTTAACTCACTTGCCTAAGATCATATAACTGGCAAATAATAGTATGACTCTGAACTCAGGTTTGTGAGTCCAGATACATTTTGTATCTATAAGAGGTGTTCATTCACTTCAGTGAGGGCAAGGTCAGAACTCAAACCTTGTCTTTGGTCTCTAGTTCAGTTCAGCTGCTCAGTCGTGTCCAACTCTTTACGACCCCATGAACCACAGCACACCAGGCCTTCCTGTCCATCACCAACTCCCGGAGTCCACCCAAACCCGTGTCCATTGTTTTGGTGATGCCATCTAACCATTTCATCCTCTGTTGTCCCCTTCTTCTCCTGTCCTCAATCTTTCCCAGCATCAGGGTCTTTTCCAATGAGTCAGCTCTTCTCATCAAGTGGCCAAAGTACTGGAGTTTCAGCTTCAACATCAGTCCCTCCAGTGAACACCCAGGACTGATCTCCTCTAGGATGGACTGGTTGGAACTCCTCGCAGTCCAAGGGACTCCCAAGAGTCTTCTCCAACACCACAGTTCAAAAGCATCAATTCTTCTGGACTCAGCTTTCTTTATAGTCCAACTCTCACATCCATACATAGAGATATCCCTTTTCCTAGCAAAGAACTCAGGTTCCGAGAGCTTCTTTATGTCTGAGTGAATATACCATGCGGCAGTACTGTACCAGCAGGGCCTAAACACAGAGTCCATCATTGTGTATAATGAGACTTAATTAGAAATAAGCACTAAAGTAAATGATTTTGAAGCAAACAAATGAGGCACATAAAAAGTCACTCACCAGAACATATTAGCTACTGAGCTCGCTTTTGTAATTTTTGCCATTGTCTGTGATTTATTTTACTTAAATGATATGTAGAAAATGTACCTGAAGTCTCAGTTAAGTCATGGTATTGTTGGTTTTAGTTAATTTATCTGCCTCTTTATACATATTTCTCTACAGATATCCTCAACCATGACAAAAGATATATTAGAAGTTTCCATTATAATTATATAATTGTACTTGTATCAATTCTTTTTAAATCTAAAATAAAATATTTTACCTTAAATGTTTAGTTGCTATGTAGATTGGTTTATATTGGCTAATGGTTGGTTATCATCTTGATAAATTGTCCTTTTATCATAACTTAGTGTCCCTCTTTATCCTGAATCATCCCATTAACTTTACCTGGCAGCTTGCCTCTCATTAATGCAGAGACTTTAACTTTACGCTTTCCATTTTTATTTTTTAAAATTATATTTGAACAGTCTCTCCACATCTTTATTTTCTACTTTCAATTATCATTGAAGTGTACTTCTTTTAAAAAGTATATAGCTGTGCTTTGATTCTATCTTTTAATGGGAGAATTCAGTTATTCAAATAAATTTTAATAGATAATGTTAAAGCTTTAGAATTTCTTATATTTATTATTTATTTTATACTGATATATATATATATTTTTTTTTTTTATTAGGATTTTGAAAAAATACATTTCAGAGTCTGATACTCTGGATGCTTGGGCTATGTCTGTGAACAGAGCAGGGGAAAAAATCCCTCTGTGTCAGGGATTTTCATTTATTCAAACAATCTCATTTTCCTTTTGGTCACACAGATTAAAGACTGCCACCTTTGCAGTTAAGGGGAGCCATATTGCTGAGTTCTGACTAATGTAAGAAAAGGGATGTATTCTAGTCCTTAGCCTATTTTAAGCAGTTCTCTGCTAGATGGGTTCTGATTTCCTAAATAAGTTCCAAATTTGCTCTGTAACCCTGTGGAGGTCAGAACTCTTTCCCATCCCTGCCAGTAAGCAGAGTATTTGATCATGATGAGAGAAACAAATTTATTTTGTGTCAAGTAGTATAAATTTTGATATAGTTTGTTACAAGTGATATGTATCAACTTGAGTAGGTTACAGTACCCAGGTATTTAATCAAACACTAATCTACATGTTTGAATGTTATCTTGTAAATGTGGTGGTTAACATCTGCAATCAGCTGGCCTTATGTAAAGAAGATTATCCTCAGTAAGGTGGATGAGGCTCATCTCAGAGTTGGCTGACAGCCTTAAGGGAAAAAACAGATTTTCTACAAAAGAAAAAATTCTTCCTCAAGACTGCAACATCAGCTCCTGCCTGAATTTCCCATCTGCTAGCCTGCCCTACAGATTTCAGACTTGCCAGTCCCCACAGTCACATGAATCAATTTCCTAAAATAAATCTCAAAAACTGTGTGTGTGTGTGTGTGTGTGTGTGTGTGTGTGTGTGTATATATATATATATATATATATATATGTATATTAAAAGGGATTCCCTAGTGGCTCAGACAGTAAAGAGTCTGCCTGTAATGTGGGAGACCTGGGTTTGATCCCTGGGTCAGGAAGATCCCCCAGAGAAGGAAATGGCAACCCACTCCAGTATTCTTGCCAGGAAAATCCCATGGAATGAGGAGCCTAGCCGACTACAGTCCATAGGTCACAAAGAATTGTACATGACTGAGTGACTTCACTTTATATTAGAAATGCAATTTAAATTTAAATTAGAAATATATAAATTAGAAATGACTAATTATATAATATTATAAATAGGTATATAATCATATATATCTCCTGGTTCTGTTTGTCTATTTCTTACAATTCTAAGTATTATTCTTTCTATTCTTCCTAAGTATTATTATTTCTAAATATTAATTCTAATAACATTATTATTTCTAAATATTACTGTTATTCTCTGATCATTTCTAAACATTTAGTGAGTTTTCCAATTCTCACTCTTTAAACTGGCTGGAAATAGTGACTCTAACAGAGGATGCTAAGGCCATTCTGAAATAATATATATTCTATTTCCCCACATATCTGATGGTTCTGTTTCTCTGTCGAACCCTGACAGATACAGATATTGGTATCAAAATTGGGGTCTTCATTTCTTACGGCAGCTGTAACAAATTATTATGAACTGGGTGGTATGAAGTAATAGAAAGTTATTCTTTTACAGGTCTATAGGCTACAAGTCCAAAATTAAGGTGTTGATAGGGTCAAGGTCCCTCCAAAGACTACGAAAACTTCCTTCCTTGTCCTTTCTAGTTTCTGTTGCCAGTGACCCTTGACATTTCATGCTTTGTGGCTGCATAACTCCAACCTGTACCTCTCCTATCACATTCACTTCTCTGCATCTCCTTTGTATTTCCAAACCTCTCTCCTTAGGAGGCTATAAACCACTGGATTTACAGTCCATCCTAATCCTGTATGACCTCATCTTAACTTGATTACATCTGCAAAGAACTTATTTTTAAACAGGATTATAGTTATAGGTACCAGAGCTTCACTATCATATCTCTGGGCAGGGGGGTGGGTAAGATTTAACCCACAGCTATTAACATAATCTGATTAACACAGAAATAGATGCCAGGCAGAAATGATGAACACTAATTTCAGGCTTGGTCCTATATACTTAAGTGATCGTCAACCCTCATCATTTTACGCTGGTTGGAGGTACAGGATCTAACTGAGGACCCTCAAGCCCCAAATGGAACAGAGAGTCCTTACTGACACAAGAAAAAATAAACCCCTGTTGTGTTAATCCACTGAGATTTAGGGATACAGAATATTCTCTGTAATAACTCTAGTTTGATGCTTTCCTCATTTTAAAACAATAAGATAAAAAGTAGACAAAAGAAACAGGAAATCATATAACCTGCTTTATCACACCTGGAATACTACTGATGGCAAGTGCTGACATAAGTTAAGGCCTCAATTAAATGATCTGTTATTGACTGTAAGAAATAGTCCCATTTTAGAGATGTTATAAGTATATATTTAAAAACATGCATGTAAATGTGAACTCCGGGAGCTGATGATGGACAGGGAGGCCTGGCGTGCTGCGATTCATGGGGTCACAAAGAGTCGGACACGACTGAGAGACTGAACTGAACTGAATGAAGAAGTGACATGGTATCATGTGCCTTTACATAAAGCTAATAAAATTAACATTAAACAGGAAATTAACTTAAATTGGGAGTGGTTGGTGGGGAAAATTACCTGAGCTTTACTTCTCTCTCTGTAGATAATAAATGGCTCTCATAATTAAGAGTGTACAATTTAGTTTTCTGACTATATATAATATATATATGTAAATATATATATAATATATATAATATATGATATATATATAAAAGCTTTAAAATAACTCAAATTTGGGCTTCCCATGTGGCTCAGTGGTAAACAATCTGTCTGCCAAAGCAGGAGACGCAGTCGCGATGCCTGGGTCAAGAAGATCTCCTGCAGAAGGCAATGGCAACCTACTTCAGTATTCTTACCTGGGGAATCCTATAGTCAGAGGAGTCTGGCAGACTACAGTTCACACGGTCACAAAAGAGTTAGACATGCCGTAGTACCTAAGCAACAAGTCAAATTTCAAATATTTGTTAATGCAAATCCTAATATAACACATTCAGAAAACGAAGATCATGGCATCCGGTCCCATCACTCCATGGGAAATAGATGGGGAAACAGTGGAAACAGTGTCAGACTTTATTTTTTGGGGCTCCAAAATCACTGCAGATGGTGACTGCAGCCATGAAATTAAAAGACACTTACTCCTTGGAAGAAAAGTTATGACCAACCTAGATAGTATATTCAAAAGCAGAGACATTACTTTGCTGGCTAAGGTCTGTCTAGTCAAGGCTGTGGTTTTCCTGTGGTCATGTACGGATGTGAGAGTTGGACTGTGAAGAAGGCTGAGTGCTGAAGAATTGATGCTTTTGACCTGTGGTGTTGGAGAAGACTCTTGAGAGTCCCTTGGACTGCAAGGAGATCCAACCAGTCCATTCTGAAGGAGATCAACCCTGGGATGTCTTTGGAAGGAATGATGCTAAAGCTGAAGCTCCAGTACTTTGGCCACCTCATGCGAAGAGCTGACTCATTGGAAAAGACTCTGATGCTGGGAGGGATTGGAGGCAGGAGGAGAAGTGGACGACTCAGGATGAGATGGCTGGATGGCATCATGGACTCGATGGACGTGAGTCTGAGTGAACTCCGGGAGATGGTGTTGGACAGGGAGGTCTGGCACGCTGCAATTCATGGGGTCGCAAAGAGTCGGACACGACTGAGCGACTGAACTGAACTGAATATAACTTCAATTTTGGATGAGCTCAGAGATTAGGCAAAATATGTAGAATATAAAAAGAAATGTATTTGTTAAAGCAGAGATTAAATGCATCCAGTGCTAGGGTATTAATGAAGTAAATGTCCATAAATCTTTTATATACTTTAGTATTCTTCTTTAAAAAAAATGTGTATGAAAAACAAATTAATGATCAGACATGTCATAAGATGTCATATGTTTTATATCTCAGTTTTCCCTCTGCACCAACTTCTCTAAATTGGTTGTACATGAATCTGTCATCATGAAGTAGACAGATGCTCCCTAACTCTCATTTCAATATAAAGAGATGGACATTGACTATCACACATGATGAGATGTTTTAAAGTGCCCACTTTGAATGTCATCACAAATGCTACCAAATCTCTTTTTTCTCTGCAGAAGTCCTCCGAGGAAATACAGAACTAGCAGGTATATAACTTAATATACTTGGACAATCCTGTGCCTATGAAATCGACTGCCTCTGTCATCACCTGGCTCTGTGCAGAGTGAAATGTAGGAGTGGGGTGGGTGGGGAGGCATCCAATCTCTGTGGCTCTGCAATGCTCGGCAAAATGTTCCTCATTCGGAGTCCAGACATTAACCAGCTATTCTGGCTCCAGGTTGGCGCTCTTCTTTTTAAACTTCCTCATTGTCTCCATTGATAATAGTTGGTGTTTAACATTTTCTATACTCAATCAAAGACTGAATTTTTAAGAAATGAAAATGGAAGACAACAAACATGGATATGGAGGATGTTATCCTGGGATGTGCTGATTTGGCTCAGAGACAATCCAGGTGTACAAAATTGACTATCTCGCCTGTCAGGGACTGTGGCTGGGGACTGAAGAGTTGTTTGCTGAACATCTTAGCACAATCTTACATCAAGGCCATATGTTTTCTCTAATACAAGAAAGTGTGTGAAATGTTTCTGACTGCAACTGCCAAAGGTAGCCGCCAGGAAGTCAGATGAAAACGACACTGATGATAGAAAAATCCAAGTTTCAAAACAAGATGGCTTCCCGAGAAAAGTTGACAGTCTCCTCCTGCTGAAAAATCCCTCTTAATAACCTATCAGATTATTTTTAAAAATCCTTAACACCTTTTGAAGCAAAGAAGGAACAGATTGAAAGGTGGAAATTGTAGCTCCAGACAACTGGAGAAAAATTTCAAAATATGGGAATGGCCCTGATTGGGTTTTTAACATGAGCAGCCAGATGCAGGTAGGGCCCAAGAAAAAATGACCACACCAATAACAGGAACACTGCAGTGGGCAGCAGAGAAACCCCACGTTTGGCACCTCCTAACTGCCTTACTCATACCCTTGATTGGCAAAGTAGTAAGGGGGCTTCTTCTCAGGTAGAAGACAAGAGAGTGGGCATCTGGTCAGAGGAGCATGGCCACACCGTGGGGAGTCAACAGTATTCAAGATGAGTGAAGACTTCTCATACTGCAAAGATTAGGCTATTCATGATGTGTCTTTGGCGCTCGTAACTTGGTTTTGTATTGAGCTCAGTGAGCTGCTTGTGATTTCCCTTGAATACCAAATGCCTCTTGGCTATCTTTATATGCAATTCCCTGTTAACTGCACCTGTGATGTTTACCTGGGGTGGCGGGAGGGTGGCTTGCAGTCGTCTCCCTGGGAGTACCCCCATGGGACCAAGGCCAAAGAAAGAAAAAGCCCGATGACCAGGGGAGGACTCAATATGAATCTCACCAGCAAACAGCTTAGCAATTGAAGTTCTTCCAGCTACAGACCTAACTGGCTATGTGTGCCAGGGCAAGGCTGAAGACAGACTAGACATTATCTGGCTCAGGATTCAGGAACAGGCAGAGCTGAGACATGCAAAGGAGGCACAGCGTGAGAGCCCAGGGCTCCCCTTCACCATAGCATAGCGCGCTCACTCTCTCGCGCTCTCTCTCTCTCTCTCTCGCTCTCTCGCTCTCTCTCTCTGTAAGAGCAAATACACAAGGCTGTAACCATAATCGATGATCGGGGCATGGTATACCCAGCGCTACACAACTACCAATCTGTACTTGCTGATCTATGTTTTGTTTTGTTTTTTTAAAGGTGCAGTATATCACACAAAGGAACAGACGAAGTAATTGGCTTTATTATTTTTCACAACCTGGCTTCACCTCCATTTTCTAGTGTGAAGCAGATTGAAGGACAGGAATATTAAACCAGCTGCGTTTTTTCTTAATCTTCAAAAAATCTTCAAAAAAACCTTAATCTTCAAAAAATATGCTCACATTTTAGCTTATCATTCCTTCCAAAAAACTTAATTTGGAGAAAAGGGAAGAGCTTAAATATCAAAAATGGAATATCCTAAAAAAAAAAAAATCTTATCACATGTCTTCCATGGCATATAATGTTTTAAGAATCATCGAGGTGATAGGTCCAGGCACGGCAAGGTTAACCATAGCAGGGCATCAGTGGACTGGGAGACCTTTGAGCTTGGAACTAGACTGGGCTGCTGTGGTGGGACTGGGGCTGAGGATTCAACTGCAGCTGTTGCTTATGGGAGACCATCCAGGAGAGCAGGTGGAACATGGGTTCCAGCAAGTAGAGCGTTAACAGGCAACTGGAGGCCAGGCAAGCAGTTGGCCTCAGAGAAGCCCAAACAGGTGGCAGAAGGAATACAGCCAGCAGCAGTATGACCTAGAGATCCAGGCAGATAACAATGTTAGTAGCTCTGTCAGTGCATAACAGTATACTAGTTGAGTACCGGGTCTGGGTCAGGATTAAGATTCCTTAGCTTTGTAGGGTTCAGTTCAGTTCAGTTGCTCAGTTGTGTCCGACTCTTTGCGACCCCATGAATCGCAGCACGCCAGGCCTTCCTGTCCATCACCATCTCCCGGAGTTCACTCAGACTCATGTCCATCGAATCCGTGATGCCATCCAGCCATATCATCCTCTGTCATCCCCTTCTCCTCCTGCCCCCAATCCCTCCCAGCATCAGAGTCCTTTCCAATGAGTCAACTCTTCACATGAGGTGGCCAAAGTACTGGAGCTTCAGCTTTAGCATCAGTCCTTCCAAAGAAATCCCAGGGCTGATCTCCTTCAGAATGGACTGGTTGGATCTCCTTGTAGTCCAAGGGACTCTCCAGAGTCTTCTCCAACACCACAGCTCAAAAGCATCAATTCTTCAGCGCTCAGCCTTCTTCACAGTCCAACTCTCACATCCATACATGACCACAGGAAAAACCATAGCCTTGACTAGACGGACCTTAGTCGGCAAAGTAATGTCTCTGCTTTCTATCTAGGTTGGTCATAACTTTTCTTCCAAGGAGTAAGCGTCTTTTAATTTCATGGCAGCAGTCACCACCTGCACCGATTTTGGAGCCCAGAAAGATCAAGTCTGGCACTGTTCCCACTGTTTCCCCATCTATCTCCCATGGAGTGATGGAATGATCTTCGTTTTCTGAAAGTTGAGGAACTAAATAGCACCACAGGCCTAAAATGACTGAGTAGAATGCTATCTAGATGTGCTGAGGTTTCATATTAAAAAGAGAGCATAAGAATAGCTGAGAATCACTAGTTGACATGAATGGATGACCTAGCAAAGGCCTACCAATTATTAGACGTCTGATGCATTTGTTTCCGTCCTGACTTCCTTACCTCAATATCCGCATCCTAGAGTCAAGGCCAAGGAAAGCTTTAGAATGGAGAACATCTCCTTTCTCATAGAATGGCAACCCTGATGTCCAAGGATACCAGTTACCAGAAAGTTCTAATGAAACATCCACAATGGGATCAGTGGAAAGAGCCTTGGCAAGGAGGCCAGGGAAAAGGGAAAATGGTCTCTTTGGATCTGGTGCTGAGCACAGGTTTATATTCCTTTGTGAGAGGGTTATAAGGTTGTACTGCTGCCACTGTTTAGTCATGTCCGACTCTTTTGTGACCCCATGGGATGTAGCCCAACAGGCTCCTCTGTCCACGCGATTTCCCAGACAAGAACACTGGAGTGGGTTGCCATTTCCTTCTCCAGAGGATCTTCCCAACCCAGGGATTGAACCTGAGTCTCCCGTGTCTCCTGCTTTGCAGGCAGATTCTTTACCCACTGAGCCATTGGGGAAATAGGGTTGTAAGACCATTGTAATGTGGACTTTGATGTGACCTCTTTGTATCCACAGGCTTAGGAGATCTGCAATGTTCAACATATAAACAAACACCCTCACTCTCACTCCCACCCCATGGCATACACACACAGTTACACACATACATTTTTGTCTTGTTTTATTTTTAATGCGTAATTTTACCATGATAGTATAATAGTCCATGATGTGGCTACACAGTTACGTATATAAATAATCTCCTCATATATTTTTTAAAGAGATGCTGTAATAAGTAACTATGCAATGTTATTACACTGTCACATGTAAATTTTTGGCCATACTTTCCCAGCGTGGAGGTTACTGAACCATAAGTATAGACTCCTTTAATATTGACATATATTAATACTGATGTATATTGCCCATTTGTTTTCAAAAAAAAAGTTATGCCAGTTGGTACTCCTGCCACTGACAGCATCTAAAGGACAGTAAATTTCAGTTGGGTTTAAGGCAAACAGGATATTTGAGCTAATGAGCAAAAGAAGGAGGGATATTTAGGCTGAAATGATTTTAGTATGAGTTTGAGACCTTGGCGCAAGGTCCCAGTTCAGATATTACTATGTAAGTCTCTATCTCCACCGACTAGACTAGCTCCACCCCACCCAAGGTTAGGCTGATGGAAGGTCAGAGAACCTGCATCTTAGGCAGGGCCATATTTTAGCAGAATTTAATTTTTAAAAACATTCCCAGTGGTAATCCAAATGTACACATTTCTAACAGAACGTTCCTTATAAAACTCTCTAACAGCTGCTCCTATCGATGGACTGCAAAGGGAGGAAATAAGAGCAATCAGGCCACATCTAGGAGGCAAGCCTCCTTGAGCATCAGATGGGAAATAAAACAATTTGGATGCCCACAGGTCAAAATATGTCCTTTCAAAACAACAACAACAACAAACTCCCAGGGACAGGACAGGGGCATACATGTAAGCCTTGAGCCTTGATGGAAGACAAAAAAATAAGCAATGGGTTCTATGGTCAACAGAGATGCATTTGTTTTTCTATTTGCTTTGCAAACACTGTTCTGGTCAAAGAGAGTACCTCAGCAGTCAGCCCAGGGATCCAGCCATTTGCAACTTCTTTTAAAGATTTGAATACAACTGTGGCTTTGCTCTGTTACAAGTTGTTGCTGTTTTTTGTTTTGTTTTGTTTTGTTTTTTTTCCCCCTGACTCTTCCTGTCCCTTAATTTGAACAATACCAAACCTTTGGGGACTCAAACTTCATATGACAGTTTGCTTAAATGGGTCCTTTCAATTCTCTTTATGAAGTTTCTTTATTTGTTGAGGCAACACAAACTAGAAGACACAAGTATATTTCAAAACAGAATGGAGATTCAAATGAAGCCATGCAATTACAAGAGATTCTTGTGTACACTATCTTTCTGAGCATCATAACCCTTATAGATGGATAATATGATATTTACAGATGAGGAAACTACAATGACTACATGAAAAAAGTGTCTAATGTGTGGCTTGTAACTTCTAACTTCAAATTGTCTACTGCTTCTAAACTCTCATGTTGTCAATAGTCTATACATCTTGAAATATAGCTCATAAACACATTTAGATTCCTCCTATGGCTTCCACTGAAACTAAATATTGAGCTACTGCCCTACAAGAGAAAACAACTGAGTTAATTATGTTGGTGTAAGTTCAATATCCCAGACTTGGTGGTTTTTATACATCATTTTGGGCAGCTGTAGTTCCATTAGATGTTAACGGAACCTACAAGAGAAATGGGTCTGTAGACAAAGAAGTTTAAGAAATCTGAGGGTTGATACAAAGTTAAATAGTGGCTTCTTACTATAGGATGATCTTGATTTTCTAATATTTTAATGGGATGTATGGCTCTCAAAATATGAGGTTCCAGTTTTGGCCTCTTTGACAGCTCAAAAACAAGCCATGCAATAAAAATGGGGAAATATCATGTTACCATTAATGCCACCTTTATTTTGATCAAAGATCACCATTAGACAATACGAAACTCAGCCCTCTGATGTGAAATATAAGCACATTTATGGGTTTGTGGATTTGGGGTGTTGGTTTCACTTGTGGCCTCCTACTCTCTCTTGTCGACCTAGAGGCAATTCCCTAATCGGCTGGGCACAGTGATCACTCCTTTCCAACCTTGGTACAACCTTGCAGACAAACCAACCGAAATGCAGCCTTTGACTACCTTTGAAATTAGGATAATTCATGAACTTGGAAATAGACTGTTCTGCCAAAATTATAACCGTCAGTGTTAGTGTGATCACACTACCAAAGATCTTATGGATCCAGAGGTATTAATCTCTAGGTGATGCCCAGACTCCAAAATATAATCCAAACCAATGTCTCTCATCTATCTGTTAACCTGTCTTTCAGCAGTTGCTTCTCAGCTTCTCAAACCATGTTTCAAATATCTCTAATTGCTTCCCAGTCCCTACCAAGTCAACACTAGGTTATTTCAGCCGATTTAGGACTAACCTTCGTTTGACTCCAATTTACCTGCTCAACTGTTTAGTCTGTATGTCTCAAAATATCTAACCAGTCTGACTGGTCTTACTTCATCTTTAAGGCTTTGATCATGTTTTTCCCCCAATCTGGGATCCACCGTCTTCTTCTCTCTAATCATACAAAACCCACATTGAATTTATTACACAAAATCATCTCTGATGATTTCAGATCCAGCTTGGTGGGTAAGTAAACGGTGACCCAAGGAGAAGTTCAATTATTCACTCAAGGTCAGAGTCCAGACACATGGGAAAGACAGAGTGAGTGTTGAGGATTGTAGAACTTCCCAAATCCTGCTCTTTCCCTCTGCACCCTCTCAGGCACATCTTTTTAAAAGTCACTAGAGTTACAGTCAGTGAAATCTGTGTAAGCCTTTCGCAACAATACAGGGTTTTAAAAAACTACGTAAAAGGCAAGAAAAAAAAAAACCTGAATCTGAAATTTGATTGTCAGGGAAATCATAAGCACATGCTTAAAATCTAAAATTCTGTAGCAGACACCCTCAAACTTAAAAACTTTATAAAATTTACCAAAAAAAAAAATTCTAGCTTTCTCTATAGAACTAAACCTCAAGGTGAATTTTCATCTATGGGGAAAAGTTAAAGTGAAAGTTGCTCAGTTGTGTCTGACTCTTTGTGACCCCATGGACTGTATAGAGTTTTTCAGGCCAGAATACTGGAGTGAATAGCTGTTCCCTTCTCCAGGGGATCTTCCCAACCCAGGAGTTGGACCCAGGTCTCCCACACTGCAGGTGGATTCTTTGCCAGCTGAGCCACCAGGAAAGCACAAGAATACTGGAGTGGGTAGCCTACTTCTTCTCCAGGGGATCTTGCTGACCCAGGAATCGAATTGGGATCTCCTGCATTACAGGCAAATTCTTGATCAACTGAGCTACCAGGGAACTGTTTACCAGGTGTATTTCTTGTCATGTTTTGCAAAGTGTTAATGCCTTTTACTCCCCATCAAATGCTCAGAGCAGCAAGCCACAGGACTGTCATCTGAAGAGACAGGGAAGAACCCGGGTTATGTTGCTGTCTGCTTTAATTTTATTCCTTTGCCAGTTAAACTTTACATCCGTTTCCCCTTAGAGAACTGCTCACAATCTTATTCTGCGGCCTCATATAAGCTTTCATGATTTGGAAAATTCACATTTCACTCAAGTGAGAAATATCACCTGTGATTTAAAACCTGAAATAATGGCAAGAGTCAAACTAATATCTGTAGTAGAATATTCATATTCTTATAATTGCAAAAGCTGTGATAACCTCATGTTTACTTTAGATCCAGAAAGCCAGGAGAAAAACATCCATGCACCCACTCTAAAAACAGAGGATAAATGGGCACCCAGTAAGGCATATGCGATCTGGTCACTTTACTAGCCATGGGGCCTAGGACACATGACTTAATCTCTGTAGCTCATTAAAAAAAAAAAAAAAGGGACTTAAAAAGGACCTGCCCTTCCTACTGTGTGTTTCGCTCATCCTGTGTTTAGGCAGGGAGAGTAGTAAACTATGTTAGAAAATGCTAATTGTATGCCTCTTCGTTTGGTTTTGGATTTCTGGGTGACAATGAACTTTGTACATTTCTAGCAGGATTTTTTTTTAATAAATAAATACATTTCATAGACGCTTCTTTCATTAATGCATGCTCTGCCCAAGATTTGGTTAGCCTGGCTCCTCTCATGGCTGTGCATGCCCATGGACAACTGTGGTGGGTCTAGGAGCAGCTTTTGCAGAAAACAGCCAATCTTCCCCCTATCAAGGGAGCACAGAGTTCCAGGAAAACTGTTTGGTAATACTCCTTCACAGGGGGGAAGAGGAATGTCTTCCACTTGATGTAATAGAATCTAAGTACCCTTTTAAAAAAGCCATGCAAAGAATTTAAAAAGCTCAAAGAAAACAGGATGATATTAACAGCGGCTGTCATTGCACAGAGACACTACTGGGAATGCATAGAATTTATAATGACATATTTAAACTCAATGAAACAAAGGGACACCCATAAAATTTATTTTAATAGAAAATATGAACTATTAATACTTTATTATTGATTTACCTTGTTTAAATTTACTTTGGAGATATTTTGCTATTTGAACCTGTTATATCTGAATAGTGAATGAACTACTTTGATTTCTGGGTGAGGTGAAATTGATTTATGAAAGCTATTTTGAGATTTTGTTTGTAAGTCTTTCAGAGCATCAAACACAGCAGGATTATCACAGATATGGACAATTAGTTTCCATTACATTTTTAAATCCATATTCTGCTTCAGAACAAAAATTTCCTTTTATTTCTGCAACCATTAAAGTATCTTACAGGATCTCTCCCTTGGGTGATTCCTCCCAGTGGAGCTGAAGGTTGGGTGTAGCCCCAGGCTCCCAAGCAGTGATTGGATTCATGCCTCCCCAGGAGTTGGCTGCTCAGGATCATGTCCTTACAACATGAAAAAGATTCGTGTCTGACTCCCAAGGCTTTAATGTCTGCAAATGAGTGAAAGCTGGGGCATATTCATCTTTGTGTTGCTTTCTAATACCTAGGTGTTGTCACAACTTGATGGAAAAAGCTGTATGTCCCTTTCCTCCTCTGCCTGCACTCACAGATGTCTTTGAGAAACTCACACACATCTTAACAGTATAAAGCTACCCTGGAAAACACTCAAGCAGTTTGTTGCAAGAATTACATCCTGGGGCTGGGAGTGGTCAGGTTTGTGTCCTACAGAAGCTGTTTTTGCTAATTCATCTGCAACCTAGGGCCAGTTACCACCCCTCCTTTTTTGAGACTCAGTTTCCATTTAAGTGAGAGCCCAGGAAGTGTTCCTTGTGCTTGAAGAAGCTTGGAATAACTAATTAAACTTCAATTTAGATGTACAAATGCAAAAATACTAAATTCCAGCAAATTGTTGACCAAATCTTGCCCTCTCTTGACTTTTTCACTTTTGACTTTCTGAGCATGAAACTTACTCCACGATTCAACACAATAAGTTGAAATAGCTCCAAAGTGACAATCAAGCTGCAAACATCAAGACCATATGCTGCTGCTGCTAAGTCGCTTCAGTTGTGTCCGACTCTGTGCGACCCCATAGACAGCAGCCCACCAGGCTCCCCTGTCCCTGGGATTCTCCAGGCAAGAACACTGGAGTGGGTTGCCATTTCCTTCTCCAGACCATATAATATATGCTAAATATACTAATTGGGTTTTTTTTTAAATAAATAAGCAGAAATCCACTCCATATTGCATATAATATATAGGAAGTAAGAAGTTTTATAGCATGAACCAAACATAATTGTATTTATTTTTCACATAATAGGTTCATCTTTATAACATTTAATTATATGTTACATAATAACAACTGCTAAAGAATATGTATTATCTTTCTCCTGCTGTAATACATATATAAAAGGATATGTAGCTTGAAGCAATGTCATGTTTTGAATATTAACTTGCCTGTGCTTTGATCTCTGTGACTGAAAACTGTCTTCTATAGAGTAATAAGGTTTTTGAAGCAAAGCGGGTGGCATAAACTGTATATTTGTATTCCCTTAATGTTCATATGTTGAATCCTCAGCACCCAAGCTACCAGTATTAAGAGATAGGGCCTTGGGAGGTGATTAGGACATCATGGATGGGAATAGTGTTCCTTATAAAGAAATATTAGAAAGCTCCCCTGTTCCTTCTACCATAAGAGGGCACAGGGAAGAGAAGGCTGTCTTTGAGTCAGGTTGTTGTTCAGTCGCGTAGTCATGTCCGGCTCTTTGAAACCCCATGGACTGCAGCATGCCAGGCTTCCCCTCCGTCACTATCTAGAGTTTGCTCAAACTCATGTCCATTGAGCTGGTGATGCCATCTCATGGTGATGCTAACCATGGATCTCCATGGTTGGAGATCCAACCATCTCCAGGAGTGGGTACCTAATCTGCTAGCATCTTGATCTTGGATTTTGCAGCCTCTAGAATCATGAGAAATAAATTTCTGTTGTTTATAATCCACCTGGTCTGTGGCATTTTTGTTAAGCAGTCTGAATGGGTTTTGCTAAGCAGTGGCAAATGGAGAAGTCAGCCCTTACTAGTTCACAAAGGAGCTTCTAGTCTACAGGCCTTCCTCACCTTGGGGGAGGTGTCAGCCCTCAGAAATACACACCAGGGACAGGTGTGTTTACAGTTTCCACAATGCCCCCAGTCATCACATTCTATTTTCATATTTATGAGTCAACTATCTGATTCCAGGGAAATAAACTTGAAGTTTGTAGATTTATTGGGGAATGAACTTGGGAACAAAATCTCTGAGGATTGGGGCAAACAGAAAAGGGCAGAGGCAGAAATTAACACAAAATGGATCATGGATTTAAATGTAAAACAAAAAAAAGACTATAAAATTCTTAGAATAAAATAGGAGAAAATCTTCATGGGAATAAATCTTGGGTGAGGCAACGATTTCTCAGATATGGACACCAAAAGTATAGGGAACAAAATTTTTAAAAATGTTACACTTCAAAAAAAATCATCAAGGAGTGAAAAGACAAGCTATAGAATAGAATAAAGTACTTTTAAATCATATATCTGATCAGGGATTTGTATGCAGAATACATAACTCTTACCTGTGGCAATACGAAAGATTTCAATTAAAAATGCAAAATGTTTGAATAGATATTTCCCCCATAGAATATATAGAAACAGACATATATAGTAAAGGTATGGGGAAAAAATGCTCAATGCCATTAGTTATTAGGAAACTACAAATCAAAACCACAATGAGATAACACTTCCCACTCACTAGGATAGCTAGAACCAAAAAAAAAAAACAGATAACAGCAAGTATTGATGAAGGTAAGGGGAAATTGGCTCTATCATACATTGCTGGTAAGAATGTAAAATGCTGCAGTTCCTTAGAAAACAACTTAACATTACCTCAAAATGTTAAACATAGAGCTACCACATAACCCAGCAATACCACTTCTGAGTAAGCACAGGACAGAAGTGGAAAGAGGTAAGCACATGAACACATGTACATGAACGCTCACAGCAGTTATATTATTTATTGTCACCCAAAATACCATATTGGTGGTGCTAGTGGTAAAGAAGCCTTCTGCCAATATAGGAGACATAAGAGACGCAGGTTCGATTCCTGGGTTGGGAAGATCCCTAGAGGGGGTCATGGCAACCCACTTCTTGCCTGGAGAATCCTATGGACAGAGGAGCTTGGTGGGCTATAGTTCATAGGGTCACAGAGAGGCGGAAATGACTGAAGTGACCATGCATACACACAAAATGTTAAATATAAGAAACAATACAAGTATCTCTCCATTGATGAAAAGATAAAATGTGGAATATTCATACAAGTAAGTATTACTTGGCAATAAAGATAAATAAAATAGTGATACATGCTATACTGTAGGTGAACCTTGAAAACATTATGCTCAGTGAAAGAAGTCAGACACAAAAGGCCACCTATTGAATGAGTCAATATATTGGATACTCAGAACAGAAGGTAGATTAGTGGCTGCCAGGAACTGGGGGTAAGGATGAATGGGGGGCAACTGCCAACAGCATGAATTTGTTTTGTTTTTGCTTTTTTAGGATGGTGATGAAATGTTCATGAATTAGACAATGGTTATAATTTCATGACTTTGGGAATACACCAAAAACCATTACATTTTATACTTTACAGGAGTGTGTTATGATATATTAATTACCTGCTAATTTTGAACTGTGGTGTTGGAGAAGACTCTTGAGAGTCCCTTGGACTGCAAGAAGATCCAACCAGTCCATTCTAATCAGGTCCTAGGTGTTCATTGGAAGGACTGATGTTGAAGCTGAAACTGCAATACTTTCGCCACCTGATGCAAAGAGCTGACTCATTTGAAAAGACCCTGATGCTGGGAAAGATTGAGGGCAGGAGAAGGAGATGACAGAGGATGATGGTTGGATGGCATCACTGACTCAATGGACATGGGTTTGGGTGGACTCTGGGAATTGGTGATGGACAGGGAGGCCTGGTGTGCTGCAGTTCATGGGGTCGCAAAGAGTCGGACACGACTGAGTGACTGAACTGAACTGAATAAATAAATTTTGAAAATGAGCAGAAAGAGCAATTGAACTATAACGCAGTTGTAATGAAGACCTCAGCCAAGTTCTCAGGTTGCTCTGAAGATAGGATTGCTCTAGATGGGGTCAGGGGCCTGGGCTCCCTGTCCATCAGCTGCAGGATGCTGGCTGACCACTTTGACAAAGGCAATTCTTCGAGATGGATTCAGCCGCCAGCCATCAGTGGACAAGCCTCTAACAGCTGGGAGAACGTGTGCCTTGGTCCTAATAGTATGGGGGGGGGGGGGGTATGATGGCACATGTTCTGTCCACAGAGCCTCAGTCTTCCTTAATACTCTCAGCTCTATAAGTCCCTAAAGCAAATCTAATGTAGTCACCAGGATACTTGGGCATCTCATACTCTTAGTGCTTGATAAACATGTTAAATGCCTGAATGATGCTTCTTCAGTTGCTTCCACTTCAGATCCTATATCCTGGTCCTTATAAACCTAGCATGCTTGGGGCTGGTGCATGGGGATGACCCACAGAGATGTTATGGGGAGGGCGGTGGGAGGGGGGTTCATGTTTGGGAACACATGTAAGAATTAAAGATTTTAAAATTAAAAAAAAAAATAAATTAATTAATTAAAAAAATAAAAAATAAAAAAATAAACCTATCTGTACCATACTCTGAGAGTTTCTCTAAATTGTAAGGATCTCTGCCTTACTCTCCAAGAAACTAGGCTCTAGGAATGCTCACTGTTTCATTCCAATGGTTTCATAACCCCTAACCTACTGAACAAAGGAAACACCGTGTGCTCTTACACCTGCATCGATGGTTGGGATTACCTTGACAAAGATTTTGCTCTTCATGGCTCTCAGAGGGTCAAAATGAGTTGGAGTGACAGTTTATTACATAAATATAAGTGTTGCAAGAATGAGCATATAAACAAATATTTAGAGGCTCTCTATGGCAAAGGGAAGATAAGTTAAAGGAGATTAATAATTATGAGGTTTACACTATGTGACAGGCCTACGAGGCATTTAAGCTGACCAACCAACCTGTTAGTTCCATTATACAGTTGAGAGTACTGAGGTGAGTACTCTCTGTGAGTACAGTGAGTACAAGTCAAGTGACTTGTCCAACTTCCGACAACTATTATGAAGTCCAAGGGTTCAGAGCAAGGGAAAGAGGCCTGAGTAGCCACTGATGCTGGACTGGGATTTGCAGATAAATAGGTTCCAAGAAAATACTATGGTCTGGTTCTAGCTTCCCTGGTGGCCCAGATGGTAAAGAATCTGCCTGCAATGCTGGAGACCTGGGTTTGATTTCTGGGTTGGGAAGATCCCCTAGAGGAGGGCATGGCAGCACATTCCAGTATTCTTGCCTAGAGAATTCACGGACAGAGGAGCCTGGAGGGCTACAGTCTATGGGGTCTCAAATAGTCAGACAAGATTGAGTAACTTTCGCTTTCTATCTGTTTGGGTTCCTCATGGCTGCAAATCCTAATCGAGCTCTCTAGACCCCAGGTCGGGGTAGGCTGGGGACAACTGGAGCTGACCTGTACAGACCCAGGCCTGGAGCGGTGAAGAGATCCATAAAACACCAGGGTACTCACCATACCATGGGCTAGATTCCACATTAGATCTCTGCTCACACAACCAGAATATATGACTCTCATTTCTAGGGACAAACAGCTTGTAACCCACCTAAGCCTGCCCCCACAGGTGACTTCTGCAAGCTGACCTGCAATCAGCCTAGAAATGAATCTTGTACACCATGTTGTGATCCCACCGATCCTCTGAGGAATCAAGGTGAACACAGGTCAGGGCACAGGGCTTCCCAGTTGGTGCTAGTTGTAAAGAACCCACCTGCCAACACAGGAGACCTAAGAGATGTGGGTTTGATCCCTGAGTTGGGAAGATCCCCTGGAGGAGGGCATGACAACCCACTCCAGTATTCTTGCCTAGAGAATTCTATGGACAGAGGAGCCTGGTGGGCTACGGTCCATGGGGATGCAAAGAGTTGGACATGAATGAAGAGACTTGGCACTCACACACAGGTGAGAGCACACTATAGTACCAGAAAACAGGTGGAATTTTGTGGCATACCCAGGATGTTGATCCATTGCCTTCATGCCCCCATCGTGGGTGTGGTCACTCAGGGAACTGCTGACAGCCAGGCCTGACTGGTCCACTCATCAGTTCTGGCCTTCCCTGCTTCTGAACCCACCCGACTTTGACATGTTCATCATCTTAGAGCTGCTCTGAGCCCTGGGTCTGTTTGGAAATAGACTTTTAGACTATGCCCAAGTTCTACTGGATACTGGATGTAGGGTTTTGAGTGCTAACACATGGACCCTTATCACTGCTGGGCAGGCATTCCTCCTGGACCTTCTCCTGAGTATGTCCTGATGGCTTTCCATTATAGGTCCAGACTGTCCTCCTATCCATGAGAACACAGATGTTTCTTTCTACCAGTCCTCTTACTTCTCAAGAGACCCCTAGGGCCGTAATATTTGGTCCTGCAGATCTCTGTTGACTCATCTGTCTGCAGAGGAACCAAAGCCACAGCTATGGTTCTAGAAATCTAGAAAATTTGTTTTTCTCAAGCTTATTTGAAAAAAGGGAAATAATGCTGAAGTCAATCTTTTCACTAAGTTTTCAAAAAGCCATTACTTGGATCAGAAAAAAACAGAAGGATCTAGGATATTTAAGTGTTTGTATTCTCATGTATTTTCTCATATTTTAGTCTCACAACAATGATGAATGTAAGTTGATAACATCTCCATTTCTGAATGGGAAAACACAGTTAAGGAGGCTAAATGACTTTCCCAGTTCTCTGTTGATATGAAGTGTGCTATTGCAGTTCTAACCTGGGATTCTCAGACCCCCAGACCTCCATTCTGTGCACTCTGCATGGCTTTCTAAACACACCTCCTGCAGGAATCACTTGAGCTTACTAAGAACACTTTCCAGGATCGTTACTCAAAACAGATTCAGCACTTCTTAGAGGGGAGTCCAGGAATCTTTTTTTTTTTTCTCCCAAGTTAACTGTGAGAGCACTTCCTGCAGCCTGGCCAAGATGCTGTCCCTTACCTTCTGGTTCAAAAATTGCTCCCAGGGAATTCACTATCAGTCCAGTGGTTAGGACTTAGTGCTTTCACTGCCAGGGGCTCAGGGCCCAGGTTCAATCCCTGGTCTTGGAACTAAGGTCTCAAAAGCCACATGGCCAGGAAAAAAAAAAAAAATCATTTCTAAATCTTAAAGCAGAGGCAAGATGATGTTGGAAGCAGTATGCAGTATATTTTTTTAATTTTTAAAATTTTACTTTATTTTACTTTACAATACTGTATTGGTTTTGCCATACATCGACATAAATCCACCACGGGCGTACACATATTCCCAATCCTGAACCCCCTTCCCACCTCCCTCTCCATATGCAGTATAATTTGGACACATAAGTCATCAAGAATAAAGAGATTCCTTCAGGGAATCTTTCCAGCAAGCAGCTGAGAGGAAATGAGGTCTTTAAGGAAGGTTGATAGGGTCTTCCCTAATAGCTCAGACAGTAAAGCATCTGCCTTCAATGCAGGAGACCCATGGGCTCGATCCTTGGGTCAAGGAGATACCCTGAAGAAGGAAATCACAACCCACTCCAGTATTCTTGCCTGGAGAATTCCAGGGACAGAGGAGCCTGGTGGGCTACAGTCAATGGGGTAGCAAACAGTTAGACATGACTGAGTGACTAACATACACAAGGAAGGTCGGTAGGGCTGGAAAGAGGAGAATGCAGGGACATACTGCAGGGCGGGTGGATGCTGATGGGACAGCTAGTACATCTCGTTTGCTCAGATGAGTCCTGGGACCATTGGGACTATGATGGCGCTTGGAATAAAATTAGGTCATGACACAAAAAAATAGAAAAAGAATAGGAAACAAGAGCCTTGCTTGAAGACGACAGTAGAATCAAAGTCATTTTTAAGATTTTCTCAGTCACTGAAAGTAGTATACAATTGCTTCTCTTCTTAACATGCATCAAAAAACTGTTTTTGATATTGTAGCTGCAAAGAACTGAAGCAAAACAATAACATGAAGCTAAATTGAAGCAAGGGAAGACTGTTCCCCTTTCATCATCTTGATCTATTCTCTAATGAGAAATCACAGAAAAAGATTAAAAGAAAGGTCACCTTTTATTTAGGTTAAAGAAATATATGGTGATGGCTGATGTCTTGAGCTATTTAACAAAATGAACTTAAATCTGGAACTATCAACACTCTGAAACAGCTTGTTTCTTATAATAAGAAGAGAGCAGACAATAGCTAGTGGAGAATGCTTAACTGGTAATATTTCTTCTATCCTGGATATTATTCACATAATTCAAATATTTTAAAGAATTTTATTGTAGATGAAGAAGCAGTTTCAACTGATTAGAGGAAAATTAAGGGCTACAGTTAAGCTAAACATGAACTTATTTGTATAGCTTGCTAGAGACATTCTGAAGACAGTAATTTCAGGTCTCAGACACTGTAGGAAGCAGATAGTACAAATATAGGAGACATAAAAGTCATAAAATGTGCATGGAGACAATCATGTGCATTTAAACTAATGTAAAGGCAAAAGGCTCATTGAAACTATGAAGAGAAAGGAAAGCAGAAAAAATAGCTAAAGCTGATTAAGAATCTACTTTGTGCCAGATAATATGATGAATTTTATCTCATTAACCATCATAACAATGATGAGATTCATAGATAAGGCAACAAAGCCTTAGAGTTTGTAAGTTGTCCATATTGTGAAGTATAATAATAACTGATAAGTCAAGATTGTAACAACAACACAACGGACCTGAGTTTGAGCAAACTGGGAAATGATGCAGGACAGGGAAGCCTGGCATGCTGCAGTCCATGGGGTCACAAAGAGTTGGACATGACTGAGCAAATGAACAACGACACATCCATCTCACGTTAAATGAAATCAGCTCTTCAAATAGACCCACTGCATTCTTCTCTCTGCTATTCAAAACTCTCAGTTTTAATTATTAATCACTCACCTTAATTTTCTCAAAGCCATCCTCTGACTAGACTGATGTCCTCTTTGTGTTCCTAGAATTGCCCCACCTTTGTTCACAGAATTTCTCCACATCTCAAGGTTCAGTTCTGCATGTCCCTCCCTAAAATATCCTTGCAGGGTGCTTCTGCCTTCACCAAATGCCTCTCCCTTTTTATCCACAGATGGTTCTTTTCACTAACAACCTCATTTGCCAATTGCAATACTTGATCTCAGCCTGGGGATTCACTGTCCATGCAACTTTGTGTTTTTCTAGATTGTGCCATTGATGCAGATGCTAAGTCAGCATAACTTTTTCTTCCCTGCAGAACTCAATATAGGACCCAGAGTAAAATATTTTCCATGATACGCTCAAACAACAGTACTGACAATCATTAATTCAGAATTTACAAAATGCTTCCATCCCTGTTGTTCCATATATTTTAATATTTTACTTAATTAAACAATGATAAGAAGCTTGTACAAATATTATTATAGTTGAAGGTAAGTACTGGACTTCTCTGATGGCTCAGAGGGTAAAGAATCTGTCTTCAGGGCAGCAGACCCAGGTTCAATCCCTGGATTGGAAAAATCTCCTGGAGAAGGGAATGGATATATCCACACCAGTATTTTTGTCTGAAAATTTTCATGGAGAGAGGATCATGGCGGGCTATGGTCCATGGGGTCGCAAAGAGTCGGACATGATCGAGCAAATAATACTTTCACTTTCACTATCATTGTAAGTATTATACTATAATATGATATGATTCTTCATGTACTCTTAAATAAACAAAGAATTAGTGAAGATATAATTGTGAGCTTTTCTCCTTTGCTTTCTGCCTCTCTTCTTTTCACAGCTATTTGTAAGGCCTCCCCAGACAGCCATTTTGCTTTTTGCATTTCTTTTCCATGGGGATGGTCTTGATCCCTGTCTCTTGTACAATGTCACGAACCTCCATCCATAGTTCCTCAGGAACTCTATCTATCAGATCTAGGCCCTTAAATCTATTTCTCACTTTCACTGTATAATCATAAGGGATTTGATTGAGGTCATACCTGAATGGTCTAGTGGTTTTCCCTACTTTCTTCAATTTTAGTCTGAATTTGGTAATAAGGAGTTCATGATCTGAGCCACAGTCAGCTCCTGGTCTTGTTTTTGTTGACTGTATAGAGCTTCTCCATCTTTCGCTGCAAAGAATATAATCAATCTGATTTCGGTGTTGACCATCTGGTGATGTCCATGTGTAGAGTCTTCTGTTGTGTTGTTGGAAGAGGGTGTTTGCTATGACCAGTGCATTTTCTTGGCAAAACTCTATTAGCCTTTGCCCTGGTTCATTCCACATTCCAAGGCCAAATTTGCCTGTTACTCCAGGTGTTTCTTGACTTCCTACTTTTGAATTCCAGTCCCCTAGAATGAAAAGGACATCTTTGTTGGGTGTTAGTTCTAAAAGGTCTTGTAGGTCTTCATGAAACCATTCAACTTCAGCTTCTTCAGCGTTACTGGTTGGGGCACAGACTTGGATAACTGTGATATTGAATGGTTTGCCTTGGAGACGAACAGAGATCATTCTGTCATTTTTGAGATTGCATCCAAGTACTGCATTTCATACTCTTTTGTTGACCATGATGGCTACTTCATTTCTTCTGAGGGATTCCTGCCTGCAGTAGTAGATATAATGGTCATCTGAGTTAAATTCACCCATTCCAGTCCATTTTAGTTCGCTGATTCCTAGAATGTCGACATTCACTCTTGCCATCTCTTGTTTGACCACTTCCAATTTGCCTTGATTCATAGACCTGACATTCCAGGTTCCTATGCAATACTGCACTTTACAATATCGGACGTTGCTTCTATCACCAGTCACATCCACAGCTGGGTATTGTTTTTGCTTTGGCTTCATCCCTTCATTCTTTCTGGAGTTATTTCTCCACTGATCTCCAGTAGCATATTGGGTACCTACTGACCTGGGGAGTTCCTCTTTCAGTATCCTATCATTTTGCCTTTTCATACTGTTCATGGGGTTCTCAAGGCAAGAATACTGAAGTGGTTTGCCATTCCCTTCTCCAGTGGACCCCAATCTGTCAGATCTCTCCACCATGACCCGGCCATTTTGTGTTGCCTCGTGGGCACGGCTTGGTTTCATTGAGTTAGACAAGGCTGTGGTCCTAGTGTGATTAGACTGACTAGTTTTCTGTGAGTATGGTTTCAGTGTGTCTGCCTTCTGATGCCCTCTTGCAACACCTACTATCTTACTTGGGTTTGGGAGAAAAGGAAAGATATAAGCATCTGAATGCAGAGTTCCAGAGAATAGCAAGAAGAGATAAGAAAGCCTTCTTCAGTGATCAATGCAAAGAAATAGAGGAAAAGAACAGCATGGGAAAGACTAGAGATCTTTTCAAGAAAATTAGAGATACCAAGGGAACATTTCATGCAAATATGGGCTCGATAAAGGACAGAAATGGTCGGGACCTAGCAGAAGCAGAAGATATTAAGAAGAGGTGGAAAGAGTACACAGAAGAACTGTACAAAAAAGATCTTCATGACGCAGATAATCATAATGGTGTGATCACTCATCTAGAGTCAGACATCCTGGAATATGAAGTTAAGTGGGCCTTAGAAAGCATCACTATGAACAAAGCTAGTGGAGGTGACGGAATTCCAGTTGAGCTGTTTCAAATCCTGAAAGATGATGCTGTGAAAGTGCTGCACTCAATATGCCAGCAAACTTGGAAAACTCAGCAGTAGCCACAGGACTGGAAAAGGTCAGTTTTCATTCCAATCCCTAAGAAAGGTAATGCCAAAGAATGCTCAAACTACCACACAGTTGCACTCATCTCACACGCTAGTAAAGTAATGCTCAAAATTCTCCAAGCCAGGCTTCAGCAATACGTGAACCATGAACTTCCAGATGTTCCAGCTGGTTTTAGAAAAGGCAGAGGAACCAGAGATCAAATTGCCAACATCTGCTGGATCATGGAAAGAGCAAGGGAGTTCCATAAAAACATCTATTTCTGCTTTACTATGCCAAAGCCTTTGACTGTGTGGATCACAATAAACTGTGGAAAATTCTGAAAGACATGGGAATACCAGACCACCTGACCTGCCTCTTGAGAAATCTGTATGCAGGTCAGGAAGCAACAGTTAGAACTGGACATGGAACAACAGACTGGTTCCAAATAGGAAAAGGAGTACGTCAAGGCTGTATATTGTCACCCTGCTTATTTAACTTATATGCAGAATACATCATGAGAAATGCTGGACTGGAAGAAACACAAGCTGGAATCCAGATTGCCAGGAGAAATATCAATAACCTGAGATATGCAGATGACACCACTCTTATGGCAGAAAGTGAAGAGGAACTAAAAAGCCTCTTGATGAAAGTGAAAGTGGAGAGTGAAAAAGTTGGCCTAAAGCTCGACATTCAGAAAACGAAGATCATGGCATCCGGTCCCACCACTCCATGGGAAATAGATGGAGAAACAGTGGAAACAGTGTCAGACTTTATTTTTTGGGGCTCCAAAATCACTGCAGATGGTGACTGCAGCCATGAAATTAAAAGACGCTTACTCCTTGGAAGAAAAGTTATGACCAATCTAGATAGTATATTCAAAAGCAGAGACATTACTTTGCCGACTAAGGTCCGTCTAGTCAAGGCTATGGTTTTTCCTGTGGTCATGTATGGATGTGAGAGTTGGACTGTGAAGAAGGCTGAGCGCTGAAGAATTGATGCTTTTGAACTGTGGTGTTGGAGAAGACTCTTGAGAATCCCTTGGACTGTGAGGAGATCCAACCAGTCCATTCTGAAGGAGATCAGCCCTGGGATTTCTTGGAGGCAATGATGCTGAGGCTGAAACTCCAGTGCTTTGGCCACCTCATGCGAAGAGCTGACTCATTGGAAAAGACTCTGATGCTGGGAGGGATTGGGGGCAGGAGGAGAAGGGTACGACAGAGGATGAGATGGCTGGATGACATCACTGACTCGATGGACATGAGTCTGAGTGAACTCCGGGAGTTGGTGATGGACAGGGAGGCCTTGTGTGCTGCGATTCATAGGGTCACAAAGAGTGGGACACGACTGAGCGAGTGGACTGAACTGAATTGTGAGCTAAAGGATATACCGTTTGGGAACTGTGCCTGTCTTCAATGCCTCACTTAGAATTGACACTCAATATTTGTTTGATGAATGAGTAAATGGACAAACTAGAATTTAAATCAGGTCTTTTAATTCCAAACTTTTCTAACACACCATCGAGAAAGATGTATTTGACAGTATATGTTTGTTTAGGTTTTCCTCCTAAAGTCTTATCCCAGCATGGTTTACACTGCTCTGGCTTTGTAATGTATCACAATAACTTCTAGTGAACAGCAAACTCATTGAATCAGAGAGATACAATAATATCTACTCTAATTTTAATAGGATTAAATTCCCTATTAATGATAATAAGAAGTTAATGGTTACTTCAAACAAGCTTGAACATGAAAATCTGGCAGTATGAGTGACCCTAATTACAAAGTCTTTCTTAATTATGTTTTTTTTTAACTTTTCATAAAGGCATTATCATGATTACTTAGGATAAAAAAAACATATCATGGGAATATATCCACTTTCTTCAAAGTAAATGAATGACATGTGGTTAGAAGAGGTCACCAACCATTTCTGTCCAAAGCAAAATTGAATTTCAAATAGTTTTGGAGGGAAAATCAGATGTGTTTAACATTTAGAGCACTAAGCTGGTCTAGGAGAGCCTGCTATTCTGAAAAGTGGGTGGGTCTGGACAAGGCAGGATGAGAAGAAGCAGACTGGAAGAGAATGGGAGCTGATATACAGTTTTCCCTTCACTAGAATTAGGAATATTCAGAAAGATCTGCCCAGTCCAGGAATTTATATTCAATAATCCCTGGTGGCTCAGATGGGTAAAGAATGTGCCTGCAGTGCACGAGACCTGGGTTTGATCCCTGGGTCAGGAAGATCCCTGGAGAAGGGTGTGGCAACCCATTCCAGTATTCCTTGCCTGGAGAATCACCATGGACAGAGGAGCCTGGCAGGCTTCAGTCCATGGGGTCACGAAGAGTCACACACAACTAAGTGACTAAGCATAGCACAGAACAGAAGATGTTAGGGATTTCCAAGTGGTGCTAATGGTAAAAGAATCTGCCTGCCAATGCAGGAGACATAAGAGATGCAGGTTTGATCCCTGGGTCTGGAAGATCCCCTAGAGGGGGTCATGGTACCCCACTCCTGTATTCTTGCCTGGAAAATCCCATGGACAGATGAGCCTGGAGGGCTATAGTCCATAGGGTTGCAAAGAGTTCTATATGACTGAAGTGACTTAGCATACACATAGAGGATATTAGTTTGAAGTTTTATGCCCAGAAGAAATTGAAGATTCCCTATGTTGATGGTTTAGTTGCTAAATTGTGTCTGACACTTGTGACCCCATGGACAGTAGCCTGTGAGGCTTCTCTGTCCATGGGAATTCTCAGGCAAGAATAATGGAGTAAGTTGCCATTTCCTTCTCCAGGAGATCTTCCCAACCCAAGAATCGAACCAATGTCTCTTGCATTGCAGGTGGTTTCCTGGACTGCAGGTGGATTTATTTACCACTAAGCTACCAGGCAAGCCTGAAGATTCCCTATAAAATAGAACATATATATATATATATGTGTGTGTGTGTGTGTGTGTGTGTGTGTGTGTGTGTGTGTGTGTGTATATATATAAATTAAAAGAAAGATGTAAATCAAGAGTTGTGTCTTTGGTCTGGTCTCAGTATCCAGACCTTTTTTTTTTTTAATTTTATTTTTACTTTATTTTACTTTACAATACTGTATTGGTTTTGCCATGCATTGACATGAATCCGTCATGGGTGTACATGCATTCCTGAACATGAACCCCCCTCCCACCTCCCTCCCCATAACATCTCTGTGGGTCATCTCCGTGCACCAGCCCCAAGCATCCTGTATCCTGCATCGGACATAGACTGGCAATTCGTTTCTTACATGATAGTATACATGTTTCAATGCCATTCTCCCAAATCATCCCACCCTCTCCCTCTCCCTCTGAGTCCAAGAGTCTGCTCTACACGTCTGTGTCTGTTTTGCTGTCTTGCATACAGGGTCATCATTGCCATCTATCTAAATTCCATATATATGTGTTAGTATACTGTATTGGTGTTTTTCTTTCTGGCTTACTTCACTCTGTATAATCGGCTCCAGTTTCATCCATCTCATTAGAACTGATTCAAATGTATTCTTTTTAATGAGGGAAGCACCGTGACCCATATTTCTAGTTGAAGATAACCTGGGCCATCCTATTTGGTTGCCATTTTACAGGGCTCCTGTCCTACAGTGTCTGAGCTATTCTAGGCAGTTAGCTGCCCTCTTCCAGGGCCTTTCTTACTCATCATAAAAAGTCCTTACTCTTTGTTAACTCAGTTCAGTTTGGTCGCTGAGTCAGGTCCGAATCTTTGTGATCCCGTGGACTGTAGCATGCCAGGCTTCCCTGTCCATCCTCAACTCCTAGAGTTTACTCAAACTCATGTCCATCAGGTCGGTGATGGTATCCAACCATCTGATCCTTTGTCATCCCATTCTCCTCCTACCTTCAATCTTTCCCAGCATCAGGGTCTTTTCCAATGAGTCAGTTCTTCACATCAGGTGGCCAAAGTGTTGGAGTTTCAGCTTCAGCATCAGCCTTTCCAATGAACGTTCAGGACTGATTTCCTTTAGGATTGACTGGTTGGATCTCCTTGCAGCCCAAGGGACTCTCAAGAGTCTTCTCCCACAGTTCAAAAGCATCAATTCTTCAGCTCTCAGCTTTCTTCGTAGTCAACTCTGACATCCATTCATGACTACTGGAAAAACCATAGCTTTGACTAGATGGACCTTTGCTGGAAAAGTAAAGTCTCTGCTTTTTAATATGCTGTCCAGGTTGGTCATAGCTTTTCTTCCAAGGAGCAAGTATCTTTTAATTCCATAGCTTCAGGGATTTTGGAGTCCAAAAATATAAAGTCTCTCACTGTTACCATTGTTTCCCCATCTATTTGCCATGAAGTGATGGGACTGGATGCCATGATCTTTGTTTTTTGAATACTGAGTTTGAAGCCAACTTTTCTCTCTTCTGTTTCACTTTCATCAAGAGGCTCTTTAGTTCTTCTTCACTTTCTGCCATAAGGGTGGTGTCATCTGCATATCTAAGGTTATTGATATTTCTCCTGGCAATCTTGATTCCAGCTTGTGTTTCATCCAGCCTGGTATTTCACCTGATGTACTCTGCATATAAGTTAAATAAGCAGGGTGACAATATACAGCCTTGACATACTCCTTCTCCAATTTGGAACCAGTCTGTTGTCCCATGTCCTGTTCTAACTGTTGCTTCTAGACCTGCATACAGATTTCTCAGGAAGCAGGTAAGGTAGTCTGGTATTCCCATCTCTTGAAGAAATTTTTACAGTTTGTTGTGATCCACACAGTCAAAGGCTTTGGCATAGTCAATAAAGCAGTAGTAGATGTTTTTTTCTGGAACTCTTGCTTTTTGATTATTCAATGGATGCTGGCAATTTGATCTGTGGTTCCTCTGCCTTATCTAAATCCAGCTTGAACATCTGGAATTTCATGGTTCATATACTGTTGAAGCCTTGCTTGGAGAATTTTGAACATTATGTTGCTAGTATGTGAAATGAGTGCAATTGTTTGGTAGTTTGAACACTCTTTGGCATTGCCTTTCTTTGGGACTGGAATGAAAACTGACCTTTTCCAGTCCTGTGGCCACTGCTGAGTTTTCCAAATTTGCTGGCACATTGAGTGCAGCACTTTAACAGCAATATCTTTTAAGATTTGAACTAGCTCAAATGTAATTCCATCACCTCCACTAGCTTTGTTCATAGTGATGTTTCCTAAGGCCCACTTAACCTCACATTCCAGGATGTCTGGCTCTAGGTGAGTGATTAAATATCCATGGTTATCTGGGTCATGAAGATCTTTTTTGTTAACTCAGCCCTATCCTAATCTGAGCAAGCTCGGCCTACAGTGATTCTGTAAGGTTCAGCTATATTCTGCTTCAGAGAGCTTCTGTAGAGAATATAGCAAGAAAGACATATTAAAAGCCATTCAATGAGGAAGAATCTGTCCATCTTGGAAGTTCCCAGTGAGACAGATCCTGGAATGGGTGGCACAATGAATTTCCAGCATAATACCCTGGCTCTCCTCCTTACCAAAAGAGGTTCTATTTATCCCCATTTAATTCATTTTCACCTGGTATTGTGGGCATAGATCTTCATTCTTCCTGGAGACAAGTTCAGAATTTAGGCTTAACTGAATCAAACTTGGGCCAGTTTGAGCACAACAGTCCAGGAACAGAGGTAACAGAAGACAAATGTCCATGGGGGAAAAAAGAGAAAAGACTAAGACAAGTGCCAGAAAATAGGCCACAGAGCTCTGAGAACGGTGAGATTTATATGGAAGGAACAATTACATTTTTCCTCCCTAAAAGCCTTAGTCCGTGAGATTTTAGACCAAGCTCAGGTACCATTTGACACTCAGCAAATTATTAAAGATTTGGGGGCTTCAGTTATATCAGCTACTAAATCTAATTTTTCTATTGCATCCTAGGTCAGATGCAATGAGTAGAAAAGAGGTGGAAGCTGATTCAGAAAGCAAAAGACTGCAGAGACTACCAAGATCCAGGAGGGGCTATGACTTGAAAAGCCATCAGTAGAACTGCTGAATCAAAGGGGCAGAAACAAAAGCACAAAATAACACTTAAGGCTGGGCAATCTTTTCATCAGTACAGAAAAGGGAAGAACATTCCTTCTTTAAAAACAACACTGATAACAATCCCTTCTACTCCAAAGGAGGTACATTTTCATTTAGGAAAATGCTTCATTACTTTTTAGTAGAAGGGTCTTCATTTACGAAAATATCTAGACAGTCTACCTTACAAAATGAACACTCTCAGAGCTTATTGGGGAAACAGAACTGCATGAAAGAGCTTATTTTTATCTATAGGTTACAGTAAGGTGAATATTGAGATTTTTTTTTTTTAAAGCAAAGAGAATGACATTCAAATGCTCAGGGCATCATAAGGAGAAGCAACAGAGTTCTAGCCACATGGGGGCAGATGGAGAGGCCAAGAAAAAAGATTAGAAAGGGAAAATTTTGATGAGGTTAGGTAGTGGACTCAGAAAGCAATGAAGAAGAAAAGTGTAAAATATTTAATTTTTGATGCAGTTATAGCAAACACCACCTAGATCACCCCCAAACCTTTTTTATTCCTTTGGAAAATGTGAGGAAATCAAAGAAAAAGGGTCATGCCCCATATCTGGGCTAAAGAGTAGGGAGCCGTCATTCAAGACAAGATGAAGGGGAGACCTTGAGTTTAACTACATTAGGAAATAAAGAAAGAAGCACAGGGCCTTTTATTGAAATTCTGGGGAAGGCATGATACATTTCTTCAGGATGTCACAGCAATTAAAATTTAAAAAAAAGAGAAGTTCAAAGGATGGTATGACCAAAGCTAATAAGTCATTTATATGACTTTTGCAGGAATCTTAATTAAACTAGGAGGATAGGGATAACTGTAACATACAATCCTAGAGCAATAATGATAAAACAGTTATCTAGAAGTAGGTCAATATGGTGGGTTTGAACTTTTACTCTAGCACTTATTAGCTACGTGGTTTCTAGAAACTGTGTAACTACTTTTCTATTACTCTATAAAGCAGATAAAGGCATAGACCCCATACTACAGAACTGTAAGGATTCAAGCAAGCTGCACATCAAAATACCAACTAGGACAATACTCATAAGCATTCATGGTGACTTGCTCAGGTTTATTGCTAAGAATGAAATAAAATGGTATACACGAAACTGTTCTGTAAAATTTAAGGACATGTACTAGCGTTGGTTATACAAATACAAAAATTCAAAGAAAAAAAATCAAAAAAGCAGAAAAGCAAAATAAAATTCCTAAATTTTTGATCTTGAAACTCAGAAAATAATTATCTCCAAGGATTTTACAGAGTGACGTGTTTCCTCATGGGTCAGAAGCAGCTTTGAGCCTATCTGTTTTAAACGCATCATGGTAAGGACTAGAGAGCACCAAAATATTCATCACAAGGATCAATAAATCTCTCCTTGGCTCCCGAGTCCTCCCTATTAGAAATATTCTTGGAGAAGCCACATGCAGCCTCTAGGTTTCAAAATGTGCAAACCATTTACTAATAATGACAGCTATTAATATTATTTATAAAACTGATCATAGACAGATCTCTAAACACTTCAGTTCAGTTCAGTTCAGTTCAGTCGCTCAGTTGTGTCCAACTCTTTGTGACCCCATGAATCGCAGCACGCCAGGCCTCCCTGTCCATCACCAAATCCTGGAATTCACTCAGACTCACATCCATCGAGTCAGTGATGCCATCCAGCCATCTCATCCTTGGTTGTCCCCTTCTCCTCCTGCCTTCAATCCCTCCCACCATCAGAGTCTTTTCTAATGAGTCAACTCTTCGCATGAGGTGGCCAAAGTACTGGAGCTTCCACTTTAGCATCATTCCTTCCAGAGAAATCGCAGGGTTGATCTCCTTCAGAATGGACTGGTTGGATCTCCTTGCAGTCCAAGGGACTCTCAAGAATCTTCTCCAACACCACAGTTCAAAAGCATCAATTCTTCGGCACTCAGCCTTCTTCACAGTCCAACTCTCACATCCATACATGACCACTGGGAAAATCATAGCCTTGACTAGACGGACCTTAGTTGGCAAAGTAATGTCTCTGCTTTTGAATATACTCGCTAGGTTGGTCATAACATTTCTTCCAAGGAGTAAGCGTCTTTTAATTTCATGGCTGCAATCACCATCTGCAGTGATTTTGGAGCCCCCCAAAAATAAAGTCTGACACGTTTCCACTGTTTCCCCATCTATTTCCCATGAAGTGATGGGACTGGATGCCATGATCTTCATTTTCTGAATGTTGAGCTTTAGGCCAACTTTTTCACTCTCCACTTTCACTTTCATCAAGAGGCTTTTTAGTTCCTCTTCACTTTCTGCCATAAGGGTGGTGTCATCTGCATATCTGAGGTTATTGATATTTGTCCCAGCAATCTTGATTCCAGCTTATGTTTCTTCCAATCCAGCGTTTCTTATATTCTGCATATAAGTTAAATAAGCAGGGTGACAATATACAGCCTTGATGTACTCCTTTTCCTATTTGGAACCAGTCTGTTGTTCCATGTCCAGTTCTAACTGTTGCTTCCTGACCTGCATACAGATTTCTCAAGAGGCAGGTCAGGTGGTCTGGTATTCCCATCTCTTTCAGAATTTTCCACAGTTTATTGTGATCCACACAGTTAAAGGCTTTGGCATAGTCAATAAAGCAGAAATAGATGTTTTTCTGGAACTCTCTTGCTTTTTCCATGATCCAGTGAATGTTGGCAATTTGATCTCTGGTTCCTCTGCCTTTTCTAAAGCCAGCTTGGACATCAGGAAGTTCACGGTTCACATATTGCTGAAGCCTGGCTTGGAGAATTTTGAGCATTACTTTACTAGTGTGTGAGATGAGTGCAATTGTGTGGTAGTTTGAGCACTGAATGAAAACTGACCTTTTCCAGTCCTGTGGCCACTGCTGAGTTTTCCAAATTAATATTATTTATAAAATTAATCATAGACCAATCTCTAAACACTTACCTAGTTCTAATTTTTAATATATTATTATCTTATTTTAATATAATTCATAGTACCCTATGAATTATAGATTATTTTTTAAATCTATAATTAAACAAATAATGGCCAATGAAATTCCCCATCTGTAAAGCTATATATTGATACAGTTGAAAACCACTTGGTTATGAGTGCTTAGAAAGAGAGTTCCTGACGGCTCAAATGGTAAAGAATCTGCCTGCAATGCAGGAGACCCGGTTTCGATCTCTGGGTTGGGAAGATGCCCTGGAGAAGCAAATGGCAACTCACTCCAGTGTTCTTGGCTGGAGAAGCCCCATGGACAGATGAGCCTGGTGGGCTACCATCGATGGGATTGCAAAAAGTCAGACATGACTGAGCAACTAACAAGAGTGCTTGGAATAAAATGTTTTCACCTGCTAAAAGTCAATCATATTACAAACTACATCAAAGGAGATACAGATAAGCCTGTGCAGACAATAGTGAGCAATCAATCAATGTTTTGCAAGGAAAAGATGAACATTTCTGTTAGGGCAACCACTGACCAAAATGGCCCGCCATGCAAGATCGTAACCAGGACTATAAGTCATCTTACAACAGTAGGTCTTCCTAACATGCCTGGAACTAACAAGCTACCACCAACCAGAACAATTCAGGAAAGGTCAAAAGGAGAAAGGAGACTCCAGTCCATAGGTCTTAGCAATATCCCAGAATCCCTCTCGCTGAAATCCTTCTTGGTTGAGTGATGCACGCATCACCAGGAAGGACTGAGTCAGAATGATTGGCCAAAGACAAACTGGAAACTAACCCCATTCACATAAACCCTGAGACTGGAAGCCACATGGCACAGAAGTTCTCCTGGGTTCCCTTACTCTGTTGCTCTCCACCCCAGTGCCCCTTCCCAGGAAAGTCTTGCTGTGTCAGCCCACGTGCCTCCTTGGACAGTTTATTTCCAAGTGTTAGATAAGAGCCCTGGGCCCTGGAAGGGAGCCCCCTTTTGGCAACATTTCTGAGTCATGTGTGCAGAACCCCAGTTACTTTTCCTAAGTAGCAGCTCTGTCACTCCACATGTCTGAGACTAGAGTGTCACCATTAGGCTAGCTACCATTTCCCATTTTCTTCCCAAACTCTTTTCTTTCATTATAACCTGTGTACATGTACATTCCAGATCATACCTCAAACACACTTTGCAGTCCCATCTCCAAAGTTGCTCTAAAAATTAAAATTTGGTTTGGAAAAGATTGCCACAATAAAAAATTTTTAAATTAGATTTGGTAATGATTTCTGTAGTTCCCTCCCTCCACAAAAGTTTTCAACATGATCAGGTCTAGGAGGCAAGAGAATAGATTTAAATGAGATTCTAACACAAAAGACAACATGCTTAATTAACAGATACTTCCAGAGCATATACCAGATACCAGATACCATATATATACCATATCTGGTATATATACCATATACCAGCTAAAATAGATAAAGGGATGAACATGTGGGAAAAACCTTTGCCCTCAGGATTATTATGCTATGGAGGAAAGGAAATAACTATAAACCAATAACATTAATACAATGTATAATAATACACAAAAGTAGTATGGATCATATATTTTGTATTTTTATTTATTAACCTCTGTAATTTGACTAAACCATTAAAAAAAAGTACACATTTCAGATACGGGAGTTCATTCTGTGGTCTGACATTAGTGATACGAGCACAGGTCGGAGTGACTGGCACTTGCTAATAACTTTCTTGAATCTTAGCAGGATTCTGTTGTCAGTACATTTAAGGGGAACACACCAAGTTGTAAAATCTTGGTTTACATTCGATTTTTCTAATGACTTTTACATGTTTCTTTAGTGCTTTCTGGTTTTGACTGTTGCAGAGGAGAAATTCGAAGCTAGTTGGTTTTACTTTGAATATGGACTAATATGTATTTGGCAGCATTAAGCTCCTTGTTTTTGTTTTGAGGTTTTAAAAATAAGATCTTAAGAGAGTGTCTATATGATAGTTTCTACTTCGTAATTTTACCTATATAAGGTAAGCCTTCTAGCCCTCCAGAGTCTTTACAGCTCTGGAAGATTTACGTCTGTTAATAATTACTGATCCCAATCCCTTCACCTCTTCTTGAGTCAGCTTCTGCAGCATTTGCAGGTCCTGAGTTCTGTGTCATCCATGTACTCTTATGTTAACTTTATCCCCTGAGACATCTCTTATGCATCCTGAGTATCTTTTGTAAGTTCATCTTCTGGTTCTCTAATTTGATTTTAGCAAGGTTGAAGCTGCTTTTCTTCCATATACAGTAAAGGTCTTATTTATATTTTGTCCACATTCCACTATAGCTTTAAGCACTATCAATTATTTTTCATCAAATCTAGTCCATCTAGTCAAGGGTATGGTTTTTCCAGTGGTCATGTATGGATGTGAGAGTTCGACTGTGAAGAAAGCTGAGCGCCAAAGAATTGATGCTTTTGAACTATGGTGTTGGAGAAGACTCTTGAGAGTCGCTTGGACTGCAAGGAGATCCAACCAGTCCATTCTGAAGGAGATCAGTCCTGAGTGTTCTTTGGAAGGAATGATGCTGAAGCTGAAACTCCAGTACTTTGGCCACCTCATGCGAAGAGTTGACTCATTGGAAAAGAGTCTGATGCTGGGAGGGATTGGGGGCAGGAGGAGAAAGGGACGAGAGGGGATGAGATCATTGGATGGCATCATCGATTCAATGGATGTGGGGTTTAGTGAACTCCAGGAGTTGGTGATGGACAGGGAGGCCTGGTGTGCTGCAGTTCACGGGGTTGCAAAGAGTCGGACATGACTGAGTGACTGAACTGAACTGAGGATTAAAAGAAAAAAAAAATCTCATCCTGGTATTTTATTTAACTCTCTATATAAATATATTTCAAAGTAGATTTTATTCCAAATCTAAGCATCTTCATTCCCTGAAAGTGAAAGTGAAAGTGAAGTTGCTCAGCCGTGTCCTACTCTTTGCAACCCCATGGACTGTAGCTTCCCAGCCTCCTCCATCCATGGAATTTTCCAGGCAAGGGTACTGGAATGGGTTGTCATTTCCTTCCCCAGGGGATCTTCCTGACCCAGGGATCAAACCTGGGTTTCCTGCATTGCAGGCAGATGCTTTGCCGCCTGAGCCACCAGGGAAGATTACCTCTTCATCGCCTAGTTTGTTCCAATAATTTTCCTTAAAACTCATTTTTAAATTTGGGTTGATAATATTCAGTATTTTGACCAGAACTCGAGAGATATTGCTTTAGAAAGTACGGTGCACTAACTAGGTTTTTCAACATAAACTGGGAGCTTGTTATTGTTAGAAATGCAGAATCTTAGACCACTCCAGGATCTCCTGGTAATGCATGGACATATGAACATTTGGAAATAACCTGGTCTAGAGGAGCTAGGTACTTGGTTGCTGCTGCTGCTGCTGCTGCTAAGTCACTTCAGTCGTATCCGACTCTGTGTGACCCCATAGATGGCAGGTATTTGGTTAGGGGTCATCTAAGTCAGAGAAGATACCAATACCCAAGTCAGTTTTTTAAGTTTCTGTCCCTAAGGAGTAGAATGGGGAAAATGTGCTCAGCAAACTCTAATGTGACCAAAGAGGGCATGGTGTACAACCCACAAGCAACTTTACATGTTTATTTAATTACCTATCATGGTTTCTTCTCTAAAGCATGGATTCAAACAGAAACAGCACATTAACTGAACATTTCAAATCCAGTCCAGTGGAAGACGGCTGGCAAAAATGCAGCTCCGTGGCAGAGAAGGAAGGGAAAACAGACAGCAAGGGTTTGCCTCAGTAGAGGCCAGGTGTTGAGATGTAGGCCAATTACTGTTCATAGTTCTATTTTATCTCTAAAGGTTCAGTTAATTTAGAGTCCATTGCTTTTATTATCAATGTGTAATAAAGATGATGGATGTACTTATCCAGATAAGTACAGGCCAAACTGGGATATTCATAACGATTCCTTCTACATGTCACTTTTATTCTGAAGTTGTGTTATAAGTATTACCACGAGATCTGGGAGGAAGGTGATTCTCAGCCTAATGTGGTCTTTGCCACCTCCCCAGAATTCTGCCATTATAGGAAGAGTGAAAATGTGTTAAGATTCCAAACACATTAGGTCTAGAAAATCCCCCTCTTTTTAGAAAAGAGAATACATCTCATTGGCATAAATTACTTTCTGCCCATTTGTTTATTCAATGACTAACAGACACTTGCATAGGCCTGATGATACGACAGTAAACGAACAGATGAAGCTTTTCTCCTCATAGAGCTTAAAATTTAGGGAAAATACACAGGCACTATAAACATCATCATGCCAAGGTGGGAGTAAGTCATGAAAACCTAGAGATTGCCTGGTACTTGTATGTCTATGCTCAGAAGGAAGATATTGGTATTTTATAAACAGTATACTCAAAGGAGCCATCAATTGAAAAGTGAATTTCAGCAGATTTGAAGGAAGAGAGGAAAGGAGACTCATAAACTTTTAAAGGATGAGCATTGAAAGTAGAGGAAACTCAGAGACAACAGTCCATGTTAGGGCAGTAACATATTTTATTTTTAAAATTTCAAGGGAAAAATAAAAACAAAACTAAAGACCAGAAAGTTAATCATGTCCACTAGAATCAGATACAAAGTCCTGTTGTTTGTGGCTTCAAAGGATCTTTTTGTCTCCCTGTTCACCCTACTGCCATTGTCCCAATTTCGACCCTCAGTTTCTCTTCCTGGGACTACTGCAGTAGCTTCATTTGCAGTCTCTTCATTCAGCCACATATTAATGAAGTCTATCCTTAGGCAAAAATATACTCATGCAACTCTGCTGAAAGTTCTTCAAAACTATCCACATGGAGAAAAACAGCACAGCTGATCTACCACACACTCATTCACAAAAGTCAGTTCCTAATGGGCTTGATTTTTAAATCTAAAAAGCATATCTTTAGAAGTTTTAAAAAGAAAATAAAGCAGAATGGATCCATGACCTCCAGGCTAGGGTTGTTTTTCTTAAAAAGGACACGAAAAACACAAAGAATAAAGGCAGTGTCTAACAACTCTAACTACAATTATGGACTTGTGTTTATCAAAAATCATCAATACAAAAGCCATAAAAAGGGAAAATAATTTGCAATACATTTACCTGACAAAAGAATGAGTATCCAGTATATGAAAAGAACACCTATAAATTAACTAGAAAAACTTTCAAAAGCTACATGAGCTTTTCACAGAAGTATAAAAGTAAATACATTCTAAGAGAAGAAAACTCTTACCTACTAATTAGATTATTGAAAGCAATTTACAACCTATTAGATCAGACTGAATTTCTTTTTCAGTACTGACTCACCAGGTCACAGAAAGCAGATGTAAGAAGTGGGTTGTAAATCAGTGAAATCAATTTGAAAAACTGTTTAGTATTACCTTTTAAAATTAAAATGGACACTTACTGCAACCAAGAAATAACATCCTAGATACAATCAATATTCTAGAAAAAGTTTTGCATAGTTACGTGATGGAACACAGATAAAACATAGAACAACACTGACAATAAGAGCAAAAAGAAACAAAAAAGCAGCTATCAAAAGGCTAGAATATAAATGAAATGGGAGGTAAGTTCTCTACAGCTGCATTAACGGAGAGCGAGAAATCTCACTAACATAAAATTTAATTTTAAAAAGTCACCAAAATAGATGGTAGGTGTTATGCTGTTTAAACTAGTTTCTGAAATGGGGTGCTGCTCATCAATAAGCATAAGGTTTTGGTCATACAAGAGAAATAAGTTCCAGAGCTCTGCAGTACAGCATCGGACCTATAGGCAACCGTACTCATCGTGCACTTAAAAACTGGCGAAGAGGGTAAATCTGATGCCAAGCATGCTTTTCACAATAAAAGACAGATAAATAAATAAACAAACCATATATTGTGGCTGCTGCTGCTAAGTCGCTTCAGTCATGTCCGACTCTGTGCGACCCCAGAGACGGCAGCCCACCAAGCTCCCCCATCCCTGGGATTCTCCAGGCAAGAACACTGGAGTGGGTTGCCATTTCCTTCTCCAATGCGTGAAAGTGAAAAGTGAAAGTGAAGTCACTCAGTCGTGTCCGACCCTCAGCGACCCCATGGACTGCAGCCTTCCAGGCTCCTCAGTCCATGGGATTTTCCAGGCGAGAGTACCAGAGTGGGGTGCCACTGCAGAGATGTGTATAAATTTAAGAACACTATTTATCCCCCTGGAGAGTATCAAGATTTTTGAGGTGCATAATGGAAGCCTCAGTTGTTTTACTAATGATCTGATATGTTAAACTGGGTAGGTGGGAGCACGATATATATATATATATATATGTGTGTGTGTTTGTGTGTGTGTGTGTGTGTATATATATAGGGTTATATATATAATAGGGTATATATATATATAATAGCTAATATATATATAGGGTTATATTTTACATGTACATAGTTTTTATTCTTTGAATAAATGTTATATTTCATAATTTACAAAGAAGCAGAGTGAGTGTTGGAAACAGCAAATACTGAGCACAAATCCCAGATGCTTTACTTGATGTAACACACAGGAAGATTCACCATTTCTCTCCCTCACATATAAAATTGAAATGGAAGATTAGAATGTTTGGCATGTACTGAATAAATATTGAATATTATGGGTGAAGGTTCTTCAGTGACTTCTCATAGCTTGTTCTCTTTGCATGACTTATGTGCTGCCTTAAACTGGCCTCAGCCAACCTGTCCAGCTTCATTTCTTATCACTGTCTCCTCTCACTGCTACTCCAGCCATGTGTCATCATTCTGTATCTCTCTCCCTTCAGGTCCAAGCCCATTTACCTGCCATTAACCCTCATATCTTGAGACAAATCACTCTTCTACTGTGAAGTATACATTACTATAGAACTGACTCCTGATGAAGTAATTTAGTGTTTATATGTCTCCATTATCATAGCACTGTTAGCTACATGAGGATAGGGATAATATATTTTTCATCACTGTATTACAAAACAAAACAACATGCAAAATATAAACAATCAATAGACATCCATTGAAAGGATAAAATCATAATTTTGAAATAACCTTAGTTCTCCATGTCTGGGTTGGGTTTTTTAAAAAAATAAAGCATGTATAAGCTTATTAATCATGAATAGATGAATATTTTTTTGCAGAAAAACTAATGAAGTATTCTGGAAAAAAAGATATGGTTTAATTGTCAATATCTTCTTATTCTAAGATTATATAAAAATATATTTGTAATTACCTATGAAAGGATACACATATCTGTATGATCCTAAGAATATTATAAAGTTGAAACAAATGAAATATACATTTAATTCTATAATGTCATGCTGTCTATCAAAAATAATAAATAATTCAAAATGGCAAAATTGAATGAGTCAATTTCTTTACTAGATTTAAATCAATTGTTATATTTATTTTCTGGGTGATCTAGTAAAATGATCCAAATTAATCTTATGTCATTCTGATTTCAGTTTGTGGTACCCACTGCACACAGAAAATGTGGTTTACAATCTAGAAATGGCTAAAATGAAAAAAAGAAATTCTAAAGTATTCATTCAAAATAACCTCTTGATTTTTTAAGTTTATTTTTTTTCTTTTCATTTTACTACATGTACAAATAATAATGCTCAAAGTGTGTAAACAGCAAGTACTTAAGTGACATGAAAAATGAATTGGAATGTATGGCTTAATCTATAACTGTTCACTCTTCATAATACAAACAGAAAGCACCAGGTCCACTGCACCTTATAATAATGAGAGTTAATTTATTGGAGAATGTTTTAATAGATATTAGAAGATGAAGAAGAAAAAAAATGGTCTGAGAGAAAAGTAAAGAAAGAAAAAGAATTGGGCTAGTGCTATGAGATCCCTTAAGAATATTCTTATAAAAATTTAACGTGTTTTGTAAGGAAATAAAAATAAACTTGTTCAAAGTATGTCATGTTTGTCTTTGCAGTTACAGAAGATGAGAAATAGGAAAAGAAAAGGAAAAAAAAAGCACCCTGCTTCAGAGATATCTTGTATAAATCAGCACTTCTCAGTCTTACACATAGGATTCATCGGTCAGTTCAGTCATCAGTCAGTCTGACTCTTTGCAACCCCATGGACTGCAGCACGCCAGGCCTCCCTGTCCCTCACCAACTCCTGGAGCTTTCTCAAACTCATGTCCATCAAGTTGGTGATGCCATCCAACTATCTCGTCCTCTGCCACACCCTTCTCCTCCTGCCTTCAATCTTTCCCAGTATCAGAGTCTTTTCCACTGAGTCAGCTCTTCACATCAGGTGGCCAAAGTATTGGAGTTTCAGCTTCAGCACCAGTCCTTCCAATGAATATTCAGAACTGATTTCCTTTAGGATTGAATGGTTTGATCTCCTTGCAGACCACGGGACTCTAGAGTTTTCTCCAACACAACAGTTCAAAAGCACCAGTTCTTCAGGATGCAGCTTGATTTATAGTTCAACTCTCACATCCATACATGACTTCTGAGAAAACCATAGCTCTGACTAGACAGACCTTTATTGGCAAAACAATCTCTCTGCTTTTTAATATGCTGTCTAGGTTGGTCATAGCTTTTCTTCCAAGGAGCAGGCATCTTTGAATTTCAGCCATGAAATTAAAAGAATTCATTCAGAGATCTTGTTAAAAGAAAGATTCGGATGCCATTTGGTCTGGGGTGGCACTAGAGAGTCTGCATTTCTAACAAGTTCCTGGGTGATGCTGATATTGCTGGTCTGGACCACACTTTCATTAAGTTCCAGAGAAAGAAGAAATTGAATTGTAGTTCCACCTTGTAGTCCCATTGAAGTCTTAGCTCTGCTACATATAATCATGTCACTTGGATATATGGCAGCCTCTGAGTCTTAGTTAGGTAGATAAATAATACTTTGCTGATCTTGTTGTGAGATATTACGAGGATGTCAGTAAATACTCGAGCACAAAGAAGGTATGCAGGACTATCAGTTTGCTTTACTGAATACTTTAAAAAATATTTGTTCAAATTGGTGTTACTGAAAATGCAACTATTATATCTCAAGTGTAATGAAAATAAATAGGTCAATATATCACCTGAATAAGTCAAAATTAGATGCAATTTCATTTTTAGAACATTTATATTTCCCTGTACTTTAACAAATGTCTCATTTATAAGCTGAACAGGATTAGAAGGAAATAAATTGTTGGAAAGGTATTGCAAACATTCAGAAAAGAAAGAGGTTAAAACATGTTTTGAGATGGTGATTTCCTCCCATGACATTTTTGTCTGACAACCAATTAGGGCCTTGGCAGCAAACAGTCTTCAGGAGAGCTTTAATTCCATCAAATTAAAGTAAAGAAAGGTTGAAACAAAATGGAAGCTTGAGTCTTTCAAGTGTAAGTAGAAAATAAGTAGAAATATTTCAAAAATAAAATGATTAGCATCAGCCAAATAGGAACTGAAAATGTTATAAACAAATATAACATTTTCATATTATGCCTGAGAGGTTACCTAAATCATGTACTAAACTTTACTATGACAGAGTCTATCAGAAACACTTAGGATCAACTAAAGAGGAAGGTGAGGCTTGTCTAATTTTGTTCCCTGGTTCTGGAAGCCCTATCAGACCACTTACATCATTCGTGTCTAAGTTTCTGTCTGCCATTCAATAATGATTCTCTTTTCTCCTCCTGTTTAGCTACTCTGAAATGATGTGCCAATGGCACATGACAACTCTAAAAGTCAGAAATGTGAGACAACATCTTAAAATGAAAGTCTTTTCTAGAAACTAAAACTCTGAAAAGTCTCTATCAGGTTTAAGTAGGGCTCCCTTTAGCTGCATCCCTTATAGCAACTTTGGGTCCCTGAGAACAATCTTGACTTACTATCTACCACCTTGCCCATCCTCTGCTAATGCGTGATGTGGGAATGAGTCTACAAACTGCACCACAGCTGCTGAGCTCACACCCTCTAGAGCCTATGCCCTACAACAAGAGAAGCTACCACAACGAGAATCCAATGCACCACAACTAGAGAGCAGCCCCTGAGTAGTAATGAAGATCCAGCACAGCCAGAAATAACTAACTAACTTAAAATTTAAGAATGAAAAAAAAAACAAAAAACAATAGTGTCATCCAAACATTTAGACACCTGGCATAAGTCCAAACCTTAACTGTCATCTGCAATAGTTGGAAATACTTATAAGTCATGCTTATAAAAGAAGGTGGCAATGAGATTTCATGGGAGTCTCAAACTTCTTTGGGTCCCATGCCTGCCCAAAGGCCACATTTGGTGTTTTAGGGGATACCATTTGCCTTCCAAAGAACATAACAGGAGCCACCCAGTGGTTCTGTAAAACAAATGGTTCTCTAGCAACAGAACAGGATAGAGTTCTTTTTTTTTTTTTTTTTTTTTGAATATTTTTAAGAAATCACCATTCCATAAAGTCTCCCTAAAGCTACATTTTTTCCTTTCCTCTCACTGGATATTCCAGGACAAATTTGAGAATAAAAATCTTTAGCAATAGTAGTAAAAAATTAAAACATTTTGATCTGAACTCAGAAGTCCTTGGCCTGTGTTCACTTGCCTATGGCCCACTGAACTCAGAGAATTTAGTCTGAAATGGAGCTTAGTTACTACAGAGCTATCTCTAATTTTCTAGAGGAAGACCATGAGGCTCAAGGAGCTTAACCAATTTCCCCCAATCATAATAAACTCATCAGATGCATCTCCATGGAGACCACACTGGCTCAGGTTCATGGCAACTTCTTCATGCTCGAATATGTTAGCTTTGTAAATGACGGATCTGGTTCTACTCTCCAGCCACCACTCCACTTTCCAACAGATTTCATACCGGGGGCTGAAAGGACCTGCCTCATCCAGCAACAGGAAATCTCTCCTTCAAGCCAACTTGATTCTTACTCATTATCCTCCAAACACATTTTCCTTCAGTCCATACCTAGGACAGGCTCATATCTTTCCCACAACAGACGCAGGTAAGATATTCCTTCTCCTAGCCTTCTCCTTGGGTTCTCCAAGTTGCTGGTCTTTCTCATGCTCACATTTCAGCCTACATTATATCACACATATGTGTCTTCATTGAAGCTCCCTTTGTTATCCTCTTCCACAGATTCTTACTATTGTATCCACAGTGCCAAGGAATCTCAATTACCTTTTATTTGTCACCTATTAGTTTATCACCATTATTACACTAGCATGAAAACAATATCATTAGGACAAATGTCTTAAATAAAAAAGACAAGGGTCTTGTATTTTTTCTGAAATAAAAAGGCTAGGGTTATATATATATATATATATACACACATACATACATATATTTGCTTTCCAAGGACTCACCAATCAGTGGTTAGCTTGGAACTCTGCACACACACTAAACCACCTCTTTACAGAACCCTGTGGATAGGTACTCTGTCCTCTGGGCTAAGTGATATATTAACAATCAATATTACCACTAATATCAATCACCTCAGATATGCAGATGACACCACCCTTATGGCAGAAAGTGAAGAGGAGCTAAAAAGCCTCTTGATGAAAGTGAAAGAGGAGAGTGAAAAAGTTGGCTTAAAGCTCAACATTCAGAAAACGAAGATCATGGCATCTGGTCCCATCACTTCATGGGAAATAGATGGGGAAACAGTGGAAACAGTGTCAGACTTTATTTTTTTGGCCTCCAAAATCACTGCAGATGGTGACTGCAGCCATGAGATTAAAAGATGCTTACTCCTTGGAAGAAAAGTTATGACCAACCTAGATAGAATATTCAAAAGCAGAGACATTACTTTGCTGGTGGTCATGTATGGATGTGAGAGTTGGACTGTGAAGAAGGCTGAGTGCCGAAGAATTGATGCTTTTGAACTATGGTGTTGGAGAAGACTCTTGAGGGTCCCTGGGACTGCAAGGAGATCCAACCAGTCCATTCTGAAGGAGATCAACCCTGGGATTTCTTTGGAAGGAATGATGCTAAAGCTGAAGCTCCAGTACTTTGGCCACCTCATGTGAAGAGTTGACTCATTGGAAAAGACTCTGATGCTTGGAGGGATTGGGGGCAGGAGGAGAAGGCACAACCCAGGATGAGATGGCTGGATGGCATCACGGACTCGATGGACGTGAATCTGAGTGAACTCCGGGAGATGGTGATAGACAGGGAGGCCTGGCGTGCTGCGATTCATGGGGTCGCAAAGAGTCGGACACGACTGAGCAACTGAACTGAACTGAACTGAATATCATCTATGGAAGAAGACAAAATGTTCATCTGAACAAGATAATGTTGATAATGCCAAGAAATAACAGTAGGTCTTCAGGGTCAGAAATGACCTCCTTCAATAAATAACCATTTCATAAGCATATTGACTTTGGACTATTATGTCAGTAAATGAAGTTTATCCTGTAAACATTAAAGTGCCATTAATTTCATGCCTGACACTGGATGGCTAAACTTAGAGAACAGATGAGGTCCAAGACTTCTTCTGGACAGCAAGGATATCAAACCAGCCAATCATAAAGGAAATCAACCCTAAATATGCACTGGAAGAACTGATGTTGAAGCTGAAGCTCCAGTACTTTGGCCACCTGATGTGAAGAGTCAACTCACTGGAAAAGATCCTGATATTGTGAAAAATTGAGGGCAGGAGGAGAAGGGGGCAACAGAGGATGAGATGATTGGATGTCATCACTAATACAGTGGACAAGAGTTTGAGCTAAATCCAGGAAATAGTGAAGGACCGGGAAGCTGGCATGCTGCAGTTCATGGGGTTGCAAAGAGTCGGACACGACTGAGCAACTGAACAATAACAACAACAAGCCTTATTCTATAGGGAAACATCCACATATTTGGATACAGAATTTATCACTCTTATTACTTGTATTTACATATTCATTTGCTTCATTAACATTAAAAACAGGCTAATTTAAACACTAAGTTTTCATATAACTCAAGAGTGATCTTCTAAAGACAAATTTTAAGGGAAAGAACAAACAACATTTATTAACTGTTTTGAAAAAAAATATTTGCATACTAAGATGCTGTTAGTATAAGCATCCTGAAAAGATACAGTTGAAAAGGAAATTTTAATGAAATTATCTGCCCCAAAGTCTTTTTTCCCCCCAATTGTTGAAATGCTGTATGTTTAAAGGCAAAAGATGTCAACTAAAAAGAATTGACTTGTCAAAAATACAAAGGTATAGATTTTAAACAAAGGAGAAGTCATATCCCATGAAAGTTTATCTAGGGTATTTCTGCTTTAGGGGATATGTTAAACTATGTAATTCAGACCACCTTTTTCACTAAAAATATTAAAAGCTGGGAAAGATTGACAGCAAAAGAAGAGGGTGGCAGAAGATGAGATAGGTAGAATAGCATCACCAACTCAATGGATGTGAATTTGAGCAAATTCTGGGTGATACTGAAGGATGGGGAAACTGGGCATGCTGCAGTCCTTGGGGTTGCAAAGAGTCGGACATGAATTAGTGACTGAACAACCACAACAACGTAAAGTATTAGTATAAAACTAAGGGAAATGTACATTAAAAATCTTCTTAAAAGCATTGTAGGGTAGAGATGATAAAAAGGATTTGTCAGGCCAACATCTAGATAAATGAGAATATATAAAGTGGTAAACAGATCAGGGAAGTCATTTGTATCCTAAGAAATCTCACCAGTAACAATAAAATTGAACTTTGGCTTGGATGACCAGAGCGTACCCAAGTTTAAAACTGTAAGTGTAGTCTCTTTAAAAGGAAATTAGACCTGAAAATAGCTAAATATTTGAGATAAATTTTAAGCAGAAAAATAAAACCACCATTCTTCATTCAAGGAAATAGCATGAAAAACTAGTGGAGCTGATTAGCAAAGGGAAAATAAAATTCCCTGAAAAGTCATAACACCAAACCTTTCTCTTACATGGATGTAGTTTAAATTCACCTGAACGGGCCAAGGAATTTCAAGGCATGATTTTAAGGATTTCCAGGCACTCAGAACTCCTGGTAACTAAAATTTAAAATGGCATTTTCATTGAACTCCTCACAAATTTGCAAAATAATTTACACCAGTAATTTCTAAAGAAAATCTCCAGTACACACATGCACATGAAACACACAGGGAAATAAGTTTCTATGAATAAAAGTCATCAGTGGAAAAATAAAACACAAATTTCAATACAGACATGGTTTTTAGTGTAGCTTACCATGTTTTAGAGGAACTGAAGAGCCTCTTGATGAAAGTGAAAGAGGAGAGTGAGAGAATTGGCTTAAAGTTCAACATTCAGAAGACAAAGATCATGGCATCTGGTCCCATCACTTCATGGGAAATAGATGGGAAAACAGTGGAAACAGTGTCAGACTTTATTTTTGGAGGCTCCAAAATCACTGCAGACGGTGATTACAACCATGAAATTAAAAGACGCTTACTCCTTGGAAGAAAAGTTATGACCAACTTAGATAGCATATTGAAGAGCAGAGACATTACTTTGCCAACAAAGGTCTGTCTAGTCAAGGCTATGGTTTTTCCAGTGGTCATGCATGGATGTGAGAGTTGGACTGTGAAGAAAGCTGAGCACCAAAGAATTGATGCTTTTGAACTGCGGTGTTGGAGAAGACTCTTGAGAGTCCCTTGGACTGCAAGGAGACCCAACCAGTCCATTCTAAATGAGATCGGACCTGGGTATTCTTTGGAAGGAATGATGCTAAAGCTGAAACTCCAGTACTTTGGCCACCTCATGCAAAGAGTTGACTCATTGGAAAAGACTCTGATGCTGGGAGGGATTGGGGGCAGGAGGAGAAGGGGACGACAGAGGATGAGATGGCTGGATGGCATCACTGATTCAATGGACGTGAGTTTGAGCAAACTCTGGAAGTTGGTGATGGACAGGGAGGCCTGGCATGCTGCAATTCATGGGGTCGCAAAGAGTCAGACACAACTGAGCGACTGAACTGAACTGAACTGAACCATGTTTTTAAAAAAGAGAAAAAGTCAAGATAGAAAGTATCTGTATGTAACATAGCATAGCAAACTACAACATAGTATTTTGGGGAAAAACATAATTGCTTGAGTGAAAAAAGAAATCAAGATTTTAATACTGGATCAAATTATCAGATCAGAAATAGCCAAAGAGATACATAGTAAACTGGAAATTAGGAACAGGACTTATCTACAATTCAGCAGAGACCAAATAACATGAGAAAAGAAAAATAGACATGGAAGATAGTGAGGATCTAACATGCATTCAAGGTTTCTAAAAGAGAATAGGGAGGGAATAAAATAGAGGCAACATTTAGACATAACAGATAAAAAATTACCAAAAGGATGAAATAAGCACAGATTTAAGAATTCAAAGAATTTCAAATAGAAAAAAAAAAAAAACCTGTGCATGGTTTATTATAGGTAAACTCCAGAACTTAAAAACAATAGATTAACATCAGTTAAAAACACTCCAGAGAAATAACAGACTAATAGCAACAATGGGAGCCACTGAAAGTAGAGAAAGTAGAACATATCTTCATTATGTTAAAGAAAAAATATTCTTGGCTAGAATTTATATTCCAATGAAATCATCTTTTAAGTCTGAAGCAAATAAAGACATTTCTGGATAACCAAACAGAAGAGAGAGTTTGTCACCAGCAAAACATTACTAATCAGCTGCATTACATTCCACTTAAAAATAAAATTAATATTATATATATATATATAATTAAAATATATAACAAACTATGTCAGGAAATTGTACCAGCTAAAAGAATAAAGTAATAATGTAAAACTTGCAAAATTTTTTCTTAATCAGGAATAAAAATTGGGTAGAATGAAAAATACGAAAAGCTTTGCTTCTAACCATGTTTGGTTACCTGGGACCTACCCTTCCTGCTACATACAACTAAAAAACAAATATTATCAGACATTCGAAGTCAAGCAGTACAGAACTGTGATCACTGAGAGTGGAGATACTTGAGGGGAATCAAATGAGGTTAGCCTGCTGATTGTTCTGGCTTTCCACCTGTAGATGCCTTCTGAACCATGGCTGGGGTATCCCAAGCAAAACACGTGATTTCACTAAATTGGGGAGACAGAGACAGAAGTTGGAAAACCAAAGCAGCTCAAAACCATGGCTTCCCTTTGGCTTCCAGTCTGCTTTCTACTTTTGTGAGGGTCAACTTAGCAGAGGTGGCTCCTCCCCATCATGGTAGTTAAATACAGGTTTCCCAACACTTGCAGAACCTCACTGCTCTCTCCCAGGAGACCATGGCTCCGGTAGCCAGTGACATTTGAGACACATTAGCCAGTGACACTTCAGAACCAACTGCACAGAACCTCCTCCAGTGAGTTTCAGCACTGGGATCCCTTCCTCTGAGTGAGCAAATATTAATAGCAACAATCTCTCCTTTTGTTTCCCAGATCATAGAATGAAAAACATATATAACAGCTGCTTCCTGCAGCTGCCACCTCTGTGATAATTCAAGGATTTTTTGGTTGTTTGTTTTGTTTTTCTAGTCACATAATTACATGTGGGATGTAGTTAGTATCTAGTTAAAATAATTTAATATAAAGAATTGTTAAGAAAAACTGTCTGATCTCAGTCTCCTAATTGGGCCTGATTGTTATAACTAGCACAGCAAGACAATTAAATTCAAGGTGTATTAAAGATCTAAATACAAAAAGCAAAAATACAAAAGTTTTTGAAAGTGATATAGGAGTATACTTTCAAAAATTCAAGGTTGAGATGGACCTCTTATACACAATCCCCAAAGCACAAACTAAAATGGAAAAGATAGGAAAACATAGGTAAGCATTACATTAAAATCCATAATTAACTTCAATCACCAAAAGCATCAGAAACCCAGTGAAAGCTGAAATCATAGTATATTACCAACATACACTTAAGCATATGGCCAAATATTTTCAATAGTGAAGAAGTACTATTACTCAGTAAGAAAAAAAAAACTGGTAACCAAAGAGAAAAATGGGCAGAAGACTCGAAGAAGCACTCAAAACAAAAAAGTAAGGGGATCCAAATGACCATAATACATAAGGAAACATGGTGATGGAAATATAAATTAAGTCTAAGACAAGACACATTTATATAGAGAGCAAAGAGGTGAAATAAAAAACTCCAAAATAATACCTATTGTTAAGGATGCAAAGCAACTGGAGTGTCAATTGCTATTGCCGCCTTGCTAAACTTGTGGCATTGCCTAGGACATCTGGGCATGTACAACCCCCTTCAAGTCAGTCAATCCATTTCCAGCTATATATTTTAGAGAAACACTATATTCAGAACAGGTCTGATATTTTTTTCCCTTGTTTCAAGTTCTTGGCTTTTGCCTTAGGACAATGCAATATCAGAAAACGGCTTCTCCTTACAGTGTCTGTGGAGGCTTCTCATTGAAGGGCTGTGTAAATTGTTGAAAATAAAGTCTGAAGCCTCTCTGTAAACACACAAGAAATCAATAGAAGATTCATTAAATTACAGTATCCAAGGTAATCATAGTTTATTTTCTAGAGTGTTTTGAGTAAGAGGAAACTTTTCAATAATCTTTGCTGTGCTTAAGATAATAATGCCGTTAATTAGTTTCCTTCCTTCAGAGACTTCCTGGGTATTTTATAAACTATTTCTTTTTCACCCTCATGGGAAAGAAATCATGCATTCAAACTGCAATCAATGCAGGCAACTTTATAGAAAGGGATTGTCTTCTCCACTTAACGTGCTCCAATTATTTCATGTTCTTAATCCATTTATCTCTGCTGCAAAGAGTGAGACACAGGGCAGGAGACTACATCCCAGGCAAATTCTTGGCCAGATGGATCAGGAGGAATTGTGGCATAAAAGCAGCAGTGAAAAGAACACCAGACACAGCAGACTATATTCTAATTTGCAAATTAAGTATCTTAGTAAATGGCTGACCTTGGAAGTACAGAACACTCTCAGTCATACAGTTGCTTATATGTAAGAAGTTTTGCTCAAAGGAAGCTTTCTCATGACTTAGTTCAAAAACATCTTTCAAGGGCCTAATCTGTGAAATGCAAGATAACATGCATTTGCATATTTCATTTTTGTTTAGATAGCTCTTATTCTATGAAAATTTGAGAGTCCTAATAATAACATTGGACACTATGAGACCATGATTAAATAAATATAACATTAACTTATTCAGTCTAACTTGAAAGACGAAGAGCTGAATTCTAATATCTGTTGATGTGATTGAGGTAATTCTCAAAACAGTCCAATAATACTAAGAATAATAATTAACATTTATTGGTTACTTCTTAGGTCCTGGGGCTAGATGCAACACAGATGTCTCATATAATCCTTATATCAGCCATATTAGAGAAAGATGAAATATTTTAATTTTCATGTGAAGACAGAGGTCAAGAAAAGTTAGGCTGCTTGTAGACCTTTACATTGAGGTATACATGTACCTCATCTTGGAGGGGCAAGAATTCAAACCCAGGCCTGCCCACTTCCAACAGACTCCGCTTGTTCTACTATAAGCTTCAGTCTTAAAGTAAATTTTTTAGTGCCTAGTATCTGCCAAGACAGCATCAGGTGCTTAGAGTTGGATCTGATATTTCCTTATGGTGTTCTATTATCATCAAGATTATAACAGAAAAAAAAGAGAAAAAAATATGAAATATAATAAACTACAAAAGAAAAGGATAATTGCTAAACTTACATGTGCAACATGCAAAAATGTACTGTTTGGGGAGGGAGGTGAACCAGGGAAAGTTCATAGAAGAGAAACCTGAAGTGGATCTGGAAGGATGAGAAGACGTTTGCCAAGCTGAGAAGAGGGGAGGATGCTAAACAGAATAGCAAAAACACAGAGCAAAGATTTTTCAGATACAAATATAAATGATTTATTTGAGGAGAAGTTAGAATTTTTACTTTAAGTGCCTTCACTTTTAAAGAGAGGGTGTTGGAAAGAGCAGACACAGAGCTCAGCGGAAAGAATATATGACCGAAAAGGAAGGTCTGCTAATACTTGCTAGTACAAGATCTGGTCTAAATAGAGGGTGTGTTCAGTAACCACCATTTGCAAGTCACTGGGACTCTCTCATAGTGTGATCCTGCAGTGTCTTCATCGGCTGGGACCTTCAAAATTCAAAACCTCTGATGGCTTAGACCTACTGAAACTGAAGCTTCATTTCCTCAATATCACTAGAGGATGTGTGTACACATTACATTTAAAGAACACTGATTAGATCAAAACAATAAACTCTAAGAGAAGCTGATGTAAAGTTATATGATTGACTTCAATATACTTGGGATACTGTCATCCCAATAAGGCAGTCTATTGACTATAGCAAGCTAACTGTTATCTAATCAGACTAAGTGTGGCTAAAGTTTCCACACTTGGTGACTCCTTTGGTGAGGGAAGATAAATTTGAGAATGTGTATCTCCCTAGAAAACTTACAGAACATGTTGAAATGCCAGGGCTCTGTAAGTTATATCAGTTTTGACTATCTGCAGTCCCAAGCCTAACAAAGGCCAGTTACTTGGTTTGACAAAAAGGGTGTCTGGATGAAAATGGATTGAGAAGAGTCATTCACATTTATTAAGGCTCCGTGTTGTGGTGAACATTTTATATATGCTTTCTCATTTAAGACTCACTTAAAAGAGAGGAATCTATATATAAGATAGATGACCAACAAGGACCTGCTGTACAGCACAGAGAACCCTATGCAATCTCCCATAATAACCTATATGGGAACTAATCTAAGAAAGAATGAATATATGTATATGCATGACTGAATCACCTTGCTGTACACCTGAAACTAACACAATGTTGTAAATCAACTATACGCCAATCTTTAAATAAATAAATAAAGAGGAATCTGGGGCTTCAAAAGGATATTTTAATTTTCCTAGGTGTGACTGTAGCAATAATACTGATAGTTTTAGTGATAGATAAAAGTACTAGCATTTACTTTGCATTTTGCTATTGTTGTTTAGTTGCTAAGTCATGACCGACTTTTTTACAATTCCATGGACTATAGTCTGAAGTCTCCTCTGTCCATGGGATTTCCCTAGCAAGAATACTGGAGTGAGTTGCCATTTCCTCCTCCAGGGGATCTTCCCAATCCAGGGATCAAATGTGCACCTTCTTTACTGGCAGGTGGATTTTTTTATTTTATTTTTACCACTGAGCCACCAGGGAAGTGATACTGTGTATTTACTATGTTCAAAATACCGGCCTAAATGATTCTGTGCTCATTATCTTCTCTAATTTTCACCATAAACCTATCAGAAGATATGACTGCTTCCATTTTACAAATTAAGGCTGGAAAAGTAGACAGTTTAAGTGATTTGTTCAAGGTGATATAACTTAAAACTATCTTAACACTATTTATGTTTGAACATAGGTGTGCTTGACTCAAAAGCCCACACTCTTTCATTAGCATCAAAATAACTCCAAGAGCCATCTTTTTTTCATTTGTAATCTTCTTCAAATGGCATATTCTTCATGGCATAATCTTCTTCAAAGGGCTTCCCTTGTGGCTCAGCTGGTAAAGAATCTGCCTGCAATGGGGGAGACCTGAGTTCGATTCCTGGGTTGGGAAGATCCCCTGGAGAAGGGAAAGGCACCAACCCACCCAGGATTCTGGCCAAGAGAATTCCATGTACTGTAGAGTCCATGGGGTCACAAAGAGTCAGACACAACTGAGCGACTTTCACTTTCACTTTCAAATGGCATAAGAGAGATTCTCAATTCTCTCATAACTTTTCAAAGAAAGAGAGAAAGAAAGAAAGGAGATCATTCCTTCTAAGATTTACAAATCAGATTTTTGAACTAACATTTGGTAAAAACATGCCTTTCAGCAAAGATGAAATAAGTACACTTTTGCTTCAGTTGTCTTCATTGATTTACAAAGAGAAGGATGGGTAACTTGATTTTCCCAACCTATTCTGTCATGTCAAGTCTCACACAAATAATAAGCACAGAAATATTTACATGCAATTTACAAGATATTAACTATACATGTTCAAAACAAACTTTAAAACTAACCCCCACATCCATTTATCAAGTTATCTCATTACCTAGTCACACTGTAACAAAATCAGTGGATGTTTCTACATCCATCCAACACAGGTATCTTTACTGCTGGGTAGAATGATTTAGTGGAGAAGGCAATGGCACCCCACTCCAGTACTCTTGCCTGGAAAATCCCAAGGACGGAGGAGCCTGTTAGGCTGCAGTCCATGGGGTCGCTAAGAGTCGGGCACAACTGAGTGACTTCACTTTCACTTTTCACTTTCCTGCATTGCAGAAGGAAATACCAACCTTAGCAGCCGCAGCAGAATGATTTAGAGGAAGTGAAAGGGTTTGGGTCTTCACACAAATCTGTTTAAATCCCAAATCCCCACTAATAGTCACATGGCCTCAGAAAAGTTCTTTCATACTCTCTAAATTACCATTCATTTCACATTGAGCAATCATTTGGGTTATTGTGGAGGACTGTTGTGAAGATTCAACACAACCACAAAGAATCTGGTGAATAGGACTGCATCACAGATGGTTCTTTTCTTCCACATTAACCCTGGCATTTTACATAAACAAAATGAGAAGATACGTGTTTCTAGCTTGAAATCAATATGTCTGAGTAAACAAGATAAATTGTTTAATTAAATTGACAAGGACATGCAAAGTTCTGAGCAGTTACCATGATCTCTAGTTTTTTAGTTTTGGTCCGTTAAATCTGAGTTTCCCAATTTGATCACCTTGAATGGAACATTTGTTTGCACTGCAGTTAGATCATGCAGAGTAGCTTCAGACTGATTTACAAAGAATGAGGCACATATGTTCAGACCCTCCTGTGGCTTCATTTTCTGCTGCTGCACACAACTTCCCGCTCTAACTTGTAGATATTTACAGTCACATAAGATGCCACTCGCTTGTGACAACACACTGAAACTTCTCTCTCAGTCCTGAATGATCTTTCCTTTTCATAACGTCTAATTAAATATTATTTAAGGAATTTGATTTTTAAAATTCACAAGAAGTACAAGTAATCTCTAGTGGATTTTACTTTTGTTTCTATCCAGATCATTGTTATTTTTAACATGTAGTTTGATAGTAAATTAAATCTATATCTAACGGTAGAACTTTCCCCATATTTGCAAAGAGATGCTTTCCTCATACTCCTAAAATAAAAACTGGTCAGTGCAACTTACATATAAGAGACTTTGGTAATTTAAAAGGACTTAGAAAAAGCAGAGTATGGGATAGCAATGAATCATGTTGAGTGTTAAATTGAACCTGTCTATTGGAACAGATAATCTGAATTTACCATCACATCCCACGGACGTTATGCGGAGAAAACAAATGTCATAGGAGCTCCTGAACATATCCATCCTCCAGATTATTACTTTCCCTATAAATTCTGTGCACTCTTCAAACACGGTCTTAAAAGATAAGCTTTGTTTGCCCCAGGTAAACAGGCTTTTTCATCCACAATATATCTGTCCTATTTGACTGTGCTGCCACTCAGGAGTGTGGCAAAAGGCAGTTGAAGATTACAATTTTCCATTTGCACAAAGTCTACATTATGAAATCTGTGGATACCAATGACACAATAATTAACCCTCACTTCCCTAATGCCACAGCTTGACGCCAGAAGTTCATTGTTGGACGACCTGGAAACCTGCTAACAGTCATCATTCCATTTGGAATGTGTCAGATAATTTTTTGAAGACAAAAATAAAAATTTTATAACACTGTCTTTCCAATGTGTAAGGGAGCTGACAGAGAGTCACCACTTCAACCGTTCAGTTTTCATATATATATATATATATATTATATACATATTTCAGTCCTATATTCTAGTTCTCAACTTGTACTGATCCCAACACCATAGATACATGTTTCCAAAGGCCTGAAATTAAACATGGTGGTTGGAATATATTAAATGGTTTAATATACATACATCCAAACAGTTGGCACATCTTGGAAGAAAAACTTCTCTAGCAAAGGACACCAGTCTCTACATAATAGGAATATTTCAGCACACACTCAGTATCCCAGAACTTAGCTTCCTGAAATACCTTTGTTGCACTTACTTTATTTTATTTCACTATTTTGTCCTATAAACAAATGCATATTTACTCTAATATCTTCTCCTCCCCCTTTCAGAAAGATTCAGCCAAATCTTTCCCACCTTTCAGCTTCTCCAAATCTCTTTCCCGTAGTTAGGCATGGTCACAAGAACCCTAGTTTACAGTCATTAAAACCTGATTTTGCCCCCAATTCCCCTGTGTACCAACTGTCCACACCACATCAAGTCTAAGGAATCTAGGCTGTGCTTCAGGTCAGTAGTTCAGTCACTCAGTTGTCTCCAACTCTTTGAGACCCCATGGACTGCAGCAGGCCAGGCTTCCCTGTCCATCACCAACTCCCTGAGCTTACTCAAACTCATGTCCACTGAGTCAGTAATGCCATCCAACCATCTCATCCTCTGTTGTCCCCTTCTCCTCCTGCCTTCAATCTTTCTCAGCATCAGGGGCTTTTCAAATGTCAGTTCTTCACATCAGGTGGCCAAAGTATTGGAGCTTCAGCTTCAGCATCAGTCTTTCCAATGAATATTCAGGAAGGTCAGTTCAGTTCAGTTCAGTCGCTCAGTCATGTCGAACTCTTTGTGACCCCATGAATCGCAGCACGCCAAGCCTCCCCATCCATCACCAACTTCTGGAGTTCACTCAAACTCACGTCCATCAGGTCAGTGATGCCATCCAGCCATCTCATCCTCTGTTGTCCCCTTCTCCTCCTGCCCCCAATCCCTCCCAGCATCAGAGTCTTTTTCAATGCGTCAACTCTTGGCATGAGGTGGCCAAAGTACTGGAGTTTCAGCTTCAGCATCAGTCCTTCCTCCGGAGAGTAGAGTGCTCAGGCTGATAGATTTTGAGAGCTGGCACCATGCTGAGAGCGTGTAGCACTCAGGGATCTGACTGGCAAGTCTGGGTGTAGTGAGACTCCAACCGCTCAGGGTCCTCTGACCTACATTAACCACAGCCACACTTCAGCCGTCACCACCCAATACACTGAAGCTCCTGGGGCCGGGAGGGACTCTCCAGGACAGGCTCTGGCCGTCCCAGCACAGAAGGTTGCCCTGACCTACAGTCCCATTGGGTGTCCTTGGGAATTTTTGAAGTAGTCTACTTATTATATGGGTGGTGGCTGCGTGGGTGCAGGAGGGCCAAGAGGAGCTATTCCACGTTCAGGAAGCTCACTCTTAAGCAAAAACTCAAACAGGTAGACTCCTAGTCACACAAACCTCTTTGGTTGGTATTTCAATCCTTTTATTCACCTTACATTTTTCTCTTTGTTTTGATATATCTTACTTGGTGCTTTGTATTCTGGTTGTTAATCTCCAATGATTTCAGAGTATTCTGATACAGAAAACATATTGTTAGCAATATTTATGGCACTCTCATAATTTTTGTCATCCTCACCAGTAAGATAGCTAACCTTCATTGAACACTTACTAAAAGCAAGGCAATGGCCTTAATTTGCAACCTCCTCTTTCTCCTTTCCCACAAATTAAACCACTGTGACTCAGAATTGAAATTTAATAATTGCTAAATGAATTAATTATATTTTGATTAGGATGCTTAATATTTAAGCCAGGGCAATGGTAGTGGTCAAATAAGCTTCCCTTTCCTGTCTATGGGCTTCCCAGGTGGTGCAGTGGTAAAGAATCTTTCTGGCAATGCAGGAGATGTGGGTTCCATAGCTCAGGAGGATTCCCTCGAGGAGGAAGTGGTAACCCACTCCAGTATTCTTTCCTGGAAAATCCCATGGATAGAGAAGCCTAGAAGGCCACAGTCCATGGGGCCACAGAAAGTTGGGCACAACTGACTGAGCATATTCTTGCCTATAGATAAAAATAATTGATTTGACAGTAAGTTATCTGATGTTTACTCACTTGTTAAAACCCCAAATCACAAAGGAAACCTAGAAAAATGCTAACCAAATGTTAGGTGATTTTTACCCTGGGGAAGTAAATATATATTAATAGAAGGAAAGCATACGGTAGATAAGTTTTACTCATGTTTACTTGTTCTCAAGTAACTGTTTAATACAGTTTGTTTTAGTTTTCAGTAATGGGCTACTATACATAAATATTCAGTGTAGAGAGTGGTAAGGGCAGAGAAATCATATCCAAAGACAAGAAACCTAGACAACAGGGTAAGATGAGAATGGGAGGCAAGGACCTCAAGGAAGGTGCTGAAGTCAAAGGACACATACAAACGTGGATACGAGAAATTCAAGTCTCCTCTGCCATGCATGGGCCCTAGAAGTTTGACAGTGTATCAGGGCTTGCCTCCCTGTCCTTGGGTATCAGTGCCTTCATAGAGCCAGCCCCATGGCAAAAGACGATAAAGGGCAATTGTAGAAATCACTTTTCTAGTGAACAGTTGCTAGGCATGGGAATATTTGTATTGCAAGGAGTGATCTTATAGCCGCCAGCCAGAACAGCCTGTGTTTCATTGTCCTCTTAGCTCAGAGTCCTACATGGGCATCGGCTGTACGATATCCCATTTGGCATCTGGGAGTAGCAGAAGCCTTAGAGAAAACCAGTCCATCACTAAGCCCGGTACATGAATCCTCCACTAGTTACTGTCAATAAGAGCTTCCTGACTTTTTCTTGAATTTCTCAAAATTCTATCTCCTACATGGTACTCCAGTTTTTAGAAAGATCGCTCTTCTATTAGACCAAAAATCTCTTTGTCTCTCTGACTTTGTAGCCAACAGAGAGCTCTTCTAAAATAATAGAGCTCCAAAGACCAAGTTTCTGCTTCTTTTGTTAGATCTCTGATGCTGACTAATTCTGTCCTTAGCACTTGCCTATTCCCTGAGATGGGCTTCCCTGGTGGCTCAATGGTTAAGAATCTGCCTGCCAATGCAGGAGATGTCGGAGACACAGGTTTGTTCCTTGGGTTGGAAAGATTCCTTGGAGAAGGAAATGGCCACCCAGTCCGGATTTTTGCCTGGAAAATCCCATGGACAGAGGAGCCTGGTAGGCTGCAGTCCATGGGGTTGCAAAGAGTTGGGCAGGACTTAGCAACTAAACAATAACAACTCCCTGAGATGTATCAATAGCAGGCATTTAACAAATGATTGGCAGATTGCCCAATGACATATTTTCTGCATGACTGTTGTCTGTTTTGTTTAATTCCACTATCAGAACAATGAGTGACATCAAATTATCCCCATTCTTTATCTCCCCAGTCACTGGGATGGCCTCTCTGTGTTCTGGCTCATCTTAGCCGAGGCAGTCCTTCTCTACATTCTGAAGAGCACTGTGTAAGGATGAAGGGATGGGAACATGACTACAAGGAAGTTGGTACCCGATTATAAAAGACCTTAAATTCCACAATTACAAACTTGACCACACCTCTGCGGGCCAGTGATTCTGTTTGCATATGGTGGTTTGTAGATGTACTGAACATTCTTCCTAATTGTGCTTCCAGTGTCTACAAAATCTGGGTCTCTGTTGTTACAGGTGATGCCAGTTGCTTTCATAAAACTGAATTACTGCTGCTGCTGCTAAGTCGCTTCAGTCGTGTCCGACTCTGTGCGACCCCATAGACAGCAGCCCACCAGACTCCTCCATCCCTGGGATTCTCCAGGCAAGAATTCTGGAGTGGGTTGCCATTTCCTTCTCCAGTGCATGAAAGTGAAAAGTGAAAGTGAAGTTGCTCAGTCGTGTCCGACTCTTAGCGACTCCTTGGACTGCAGCCTACCAGGCTCCTCCACCCATGGGATTTTCCAGGCAAGAGTACTGGAGTGGAGTGCCATTGCCTTCTCTGAGCTGAATAACTAAATTTTCTTAAAGGAGAGAGGTGCTTCTTACTTACCACTCCCTCTTTTAGGGTGTCTTCTTGAAAACATAACAGATACAATAAGAAGTCAGATTTTTGTAATTAAAATAGTAGGCTTCTATTAAAAAGGATGAAATAATGCCATTTGCAACAACATGCATGGACCTGGAGATTATCTTAAGGGAAGAAAGTCAGACAAAGAAAGGCAAATATCATATGATATTGCTTATATGCAGAATCCAGAAAAATGATACAATGAAGTCACTTACATAATAAAGACTCACCGACTTGGAGAAGGAACTTACAGTTATCAGAGGGAAAGGGCGGGAAGAGGGATAAATTATGAGTTTGGACTCCTTTCTTTCTCTTACACCCTGTATTCACTCTATCTGCAATCCTGTTGACTCTGCTTTCAAATATGTTGAGAATCTGACAACTTATCACTTTTATACTGTTATCACACTCATATGAAGATATGTTCTAACCAGTCTCCCTGCTTCCTTTTTTCAGATTGTCCTCAGGATAGCAGCCGAAGGGATCCTGTTAAAAACATGTCCCTCTAGGATCAAAATTCTTATTTGGAACAAATGCCGAAGGCCTGACTGTGAACTACAAGGTCCTATATTACCTGCGCCCTCCAGCAGTATATCCAGATCTCATCTTCTGTAGCTCTTCCCTTTTCTCACTCAACTTCAGGCCCATCAGCTCCCATCTCAGGACCTTTATACTCACCACTGATTCTCCTTTAAGTACCTGTCCCTTAGATATCTGCTTGTCCAGCCCCCTCACTACCTCTAAGCCATTACTCAACGTTGCCTTCTCTCATGCATTCTCTGCCTATTTGACAAATACACCTGATGGCTAACAAGCATGTCAGATGTACTACATTGAACATGAGGGCCGCTCTGAACATCTTACTCCAGTCTTCACTCCTATTTGACTTGTATATTTCATTTAATACTACTTACCAAACTGTGTGTATATGTATATATAAAATATACTTCATTTTTATTTTGTAAAAAAAAAAATTGTGAGTTTGGGACTGACATATACACACTGCTATATTTAAAACAGGTAACCAACATGGAACTACTGTATAACACAAGGAACTCTGGGCAATATTCTGTAATAATCTAATAATAACATTGTCCAAAATGTGTAATAATCTGAATTCTTCCAATAATGGGATAAAAGAGTAACTTGTATAACTGAATCACTTTGCTGTACATCTGAAACTGATGCATTGTTTATCAGGGGTATTTCAATATAAAAAAATATATATATATTTAAATAGAATATTACTTGGACATATAAACATGAACCTACAGAGTAGCTCAGGGCTCTCTTCCCAATGCAGCAGACGACAGGGTACATTCACTTATCTCTGCAAGGAATGGGAAGTGGCATAGTGGTAAAGAATCAGCCTGTAATGTGGGAGACGCAAAAGATGCAAGCCCAGTCCCTGAGTTTTGAAGATCCCATGAGGTCGGAAATGGCAACCCACTCCAGTATTCTTGCCTGGAAAATCCCATGGACAGAGCAGCCTATTGGGTCACAAAGAGTTGTGTCCAACTGAGTATGCATGCATGCATGTGCTACCATATACATGGAAATCTGGTGATGTTTCCTCACAGTGGAATTATCTTCTTTTATTCTTCTCTATTGGTACAAAGTGGCTTTTTTTTTTTTTTTTTTTTTTTTTTTGGACAGCATTGTTTCATTTACCCAACACCAGTAACTCCAATGTTGGTCAGTTCTGAGCTGAGTGGTTTATGTGATGTGCCAAACATCAGGGGACAAATTGCTATGAAAAAGAGGAAAATGTAGCTTTTCTTTTTCAAGTAGATACTCCAAGATATTGCCTTCCTATATAAAAGTGTTGAAAGGATAGCAAACAGCAACACACTCCTAGAGGGTGACGCCTGGAACAATTTTAGGTACTCTTTGATACATTTTAATACAGTTATAATTGTCATAATGGTACCTGTTTAATAATTCCTACTGGCTACTGTTATTTAAAAACTTTTAATCTTTCCACTGTGCTCAGAACAAAAACAAGTTGAAGATCCATTTTCCTTAAAGAAGGCAGAATCAAGCACAACTCTGAGTGACAACACCCACCAAAATTATTTTCTGTGTAAATGGAAGCCCCCAAGCCCAGTAAGTGTGGTTAGGTTCTGCAGCGTCACTTGCAAATGGGAAAGAAGAGTTAGAGGAAGCAGAATCCTTTTCTGAGATGTGGATGGAGCTGAGAGTGGAAGGAGGAGAAATTGAGAAATACTTTGAGAATACTTTACAGTTTTGAGAAATACTTTGAAAGCAAAAATGAGCAGAAAAGGGCAGTTGATTAATGGCAGTGTGAGAAAGAAAACACTGATGGGTGCTTTTGAGTTTTTTATCTGAAGGAATGAAAGAGAAGAAACGCCATTTTTTCCGAGTCATAGAATTTTAGGTGGGGTATAGATTGAAACACTAAATAGGTGGCTTAAAACATGGTTTACCCTAGATGCCAGTGAGACACCCAGAAAGGCGGTTGTGGGTAAATCAGGTCAAGAGTAGAGTGGCATATTTGGAATGCAGTAGAAGTCGCTGCAGCTATAGAGTAGAGTGAACGGAAAGAACTGACCGAGAGAGAGCCACAGGAAATGTGCCCTTTCTGTGATGAGATGAAGACAAGCGCCTGAATCAGAGCAGGCAGAGGCTGCTGGAGGAGAATCACGGAGGCTCAGCATCCTAATCTACCATCACCTAGGGGCCAGAGAAACAGAGTGCCAGGACAGCAGCAGTGTCACATGCAGCGGAACAAAAGTCAAGACTGATGTTAAACATTCATTTTCTTTGGAATTATTTTTCTTTTTTATATCTTAATTTTTCTAATCCTCTAACCTGGGAGTTTTTCTAATGTTGTTGTTCTTTCATAGCTCCTTTAATTTATCTGAGCTATGTTAGAAATGTAGGTACTAGCTTATCAATTTTTTTTTTAAATTATTATTTGGGGGACATTTTTCTGGCATAATGTCATTGCCTGAATCCTTCTGCTTGTATTCTCTTTCCTAATAATAACTTAACAATAATTTTAGATGGAAATTGACCATGATTAATTCTCATCCTCTTCTTACTGGTCCTCTTCTCTTTTCTCTTCTCTCCCATCTCTTCCTTCTCCTTCTTCTCTTCCTTCTCTGGAGTTCCTCTGTACTTTTAGGAAGGCAGGTGGGGATGGGTCAGAACAGTTTCTTAGCATTATGGCTCTAGAGCTCCCTCTCCTGTCATTTTTGCAAAGTAATAACAACAACCAAAACTGACCTCACATTTACTGATAGTGCAGCTTCTGCTCTGTTCCCCTGTTCTTTTAAATTACTTTTTCCATTTGCTTCCATTCAGATACATTTGGGTTTTCTTTTTCCAGTGGTTAGGCTGCCTCTCCGTGGTGGACCTACCAGGCTTCAGGGGGAGTTGTGTGGCAACCTGGGGTGCTACTGGGTTTTGAGGATCTTATGAAGATCTGTACAGGGTACTCTGTAATTTGTGTTTGTTTTAACAATAAAATAGCTTTTCAATGTTTTATTACTGAGTAAAATCCATCCTTCAGGAGAATGTGCCACAAACCCTGACCTCATGTGAGTCTGAGAGCGCATATATAATAACCCTGTTGTACCAGTTTATAGGTCCGTCTTAGAAGTTTCACTGCAGTTGTGTGTACACTAGCCAGACCTCAAAAGACAGTATTATGTATCCTGTTTTTAATAATATACATAACTAAACATGAATCCTTTGGTAAAGGAAATAATAGATATGCCAGTTCAAAGAGAAACAGAACAGAGTGATAAAAAGAACTTCTTTTAGAATGAAGGATGCCTTAATATATGTTTCTTAACCATGAGAAAGAATTGGGGGAGGTGATATTAAAAAGGCAAATGCTGAGTAAAGAATACAGTCCAAAAGAACAAAGTCCAAAGTAATTAAGAAAGGCTTTTTATAAAAGGATTAGCTCTGCAACACACACACATGCATGCAGGCATACACACACGCACACACGAGAATACCTCCCTCTTTTGCAATACCAAATTATCAGACTTTGTCTGACAATCTTCAGTAATGAGGAGCCAACTACTCCAGACAAGACTCATGTACAGAGAGATCCTTATTTTATTGGTTGGAGGGCATTTTACTTCCTTTAGTTTTGCACATGAGTTTCAATCTTTTTCTCAGCACCAGTCAGAGAAGAAATCAGTTTCTATGTTTGCCTTTATAAATGTGAGTTTCTGCTGGGGAAAGAGGTAGAGACTTGTTTCCTTTTGTCCAGCACCAATGACACATCTGGGTGAGGGCCAGTATTCCATAGCTGGGGCGCAGGTATGAGAAAGCATGCAGGATATAAAAGACGATGGGGAAGTGAATTATAGGGCAGACTGATGTTAGCTAAGCTCCACTGATCCACTGTGGTCAAACAGGAGATTATTCTGCAAAATGTGTTTGTCTGAGCCCAAAATCTGTTTTGTGACAGCTGGAAGCCTAAGCTTGAGGGCAACTTGGTTGGTTCTATCCCAAGAGCCATATGGTATGCAGCCAGGTCCAGCTCTTAAGAGTATGGCAGCATGGCATGCCTACAATTAATAGTCTTTCTTCTGTTTATTAAGCATTGTATTTGGTCACAAAAGGCTTAGCCTTTAGAGAGTAAACAGAGTAAACAAATGCACAGACTGGGCTTTTATTATACCCCAAATTGCGTGGCTCAGCTGAATAAGCACCAATTATACTTACTAATGAGAAAACATTTCAGGCCAAGCAATCCATTTCAGTAACATGGAAATTTTACCTGATAGATTAATACAAAAACCTTGGAAAATAGAGAGATTCCATGTCCTACCAGACTCAATGATACTAGTTATGTGTTCTGAAACTAACACTGATCCTAAGGAATGATTTGTGGGAGAGAGAGATTTAATCATGGGTCTGTGGAGTTTGATTATTTTTCACCAAAAAAAAGAATTTATGGATAACATTCAGAGTAAGATGACACTGAAGTCATTATATGAGGTATCTTCCTACACTTATGAACATACATACAACAATGAGACACAAAAGTGAAAACCAGAAAGCCAGAAAGATAGCTGGGCTAGAATGAAGGAAACAAATATATAAAGTAGAAATACAGAGTGATTTTCACAACCTAAGTCATACTCCAGGCAGCTTGGGGGAATCGTGGCAGAAGTGGTAGCTGAGAGTTAAGCTATTACATGCTAAAAAACATAATAATAAAGAGAATGTGGTGGACTGTATTACAATATAGTGTAAAATTCTCATTAACTCCATTGAGGGAATAATCTATTTTATTATGCTACTGATGTTAGGCTTGGCCTTATGATTTCCTCAAGCCAATGACATGTGAGCAAAGTAATTTGACTCCTTATGCATGGTGATTTAGGAAAGAGTGACCGGATTCTATATATCCTCTGATCAAGAAAGAGAAAACCCCATCTTCCCAGGTCTCAGAATGCAGATGACAATGAAGAATGGCCACAGCACTCCCGGTCAACATCAAGCATAAGTGAGAAATAAAACTTGTTTTTTGTGTGTGAGACACAGAGGTAATGGAGTCATTGGCTACTGCAATATAACCAATCTTACTCTGACAAGTGCTTGGATCTAAGAAGGCTTAAGGTTTAAACCTGCCTTATGCTGACTAACATCTGGATCTCATGACAGAAAATCATGTGATGGGAAGGGTGGGAACTTTCCAGAGTTCTAGCTTCCGGGTAGCTGCAGGCCTAGGGAGACTCACAGTGAGACACTGAAATAAGATGCCTCATGGCTAGTGAACAATTTCTGTCATATCCTTAATACTACCTCAGCACAGACAGGCCCAATCATATTTTAGTGACTCTTTTAAGGACTGTGGGCCAGGAAATCTTGGGCAGGAAAAAGTCAGCATAAACAGAGAAACTCAGAATGAAGCAAACAAACAAAAATTTTACTCAAAATGAACCAGCAAGTCCAAATTCCAAAATTCATGTTGAAATCAAATGCTAAAATTACAACATTGCATCCAACACAGAAGACAAATTGACTCGAGATGGAATGACAAAATTTTTAGAAGTCAAATTATGCTTCAGGGGAAAAAGTTTTATTTTTTTTTTCTTTTGAAAGTCTAATTTTCAAAATACAAGAGATTGTGAAATAAAAATAAATAAATAATAAAAACTTGATTTTACAGATAAATTTCAGAAAGAATTAAATATACAGAAGACTAAGAAATTACTATTTAAAAAGTCATGGTATAAGAGAGGTAAGTGAATTGGAAGACATTCTCACAAAATAGAGGGTGTCAGTAATAATGTGGAAATTATAAAAATAATGATTAAAATATGTCACTGAAATGTGCAACAATTTAAATAATTTTCATCAGGCAGAAGAATTCAGCAGGTAAACAAACAAACAAAACAAAACAAAACATGGAAAATAAAACCAGATCTAATGAGATTATCTAGTTTGAGGATAACTCATATTGACATTCATAATGGACATCTCAGAAGAAGAAAGAGAAAACAGATTAAAAAATATTTGAAGAAACAACAACTGAAAACTCCCCAAATTTAATGATGAACAGTTGGCACATCAAAGAAGCTCAGTGAACTCCAAAGAGGATAAATTCAAAGATATTTTATTCTTGATACACTATTATCAAATGGTCAAAAGATAAAAAAATGATTCTTGAAAATATCAGTAAAAAGTGAGGTATCACATCAAAATATCCTTAATAAAATTATACACAGTCATCTCATCAGAAACCATCAATGCCAGGATTCAGTGAGATGACATTCTCAAAATGTTGAAAGGAAAACACAGTCAATCAAAAATTCTATATTTAGCAAAAGTGTTCTTTAAAACCAAGGGAGAAATTAAGGTGTTTCTACATGTGAGAGAGAGAGAGAGACAGGCAGAGAGAGAGAATTTATCACTAGCAGAGCTGCTCTACAAGAAATATTAAAAACAGTACTGAGGGCTCCCTCATTGTAAGCAGACACTTTACCATCTCAGCCACCAGGGAAGTCCATATAAAGCAATAAAATAAATTTTATCAATGAGATTATGATGCATAAAGAAGTAGCTCATGTGATAATAGCAACATAAAGGATAAGGAAATGGAGCTATATATGAGCTAGGTTTTGGTACAAAATTGAAAGTAAGTTGTTATTAATACAAATTAGATGGTTTTAAGATATTTATTGTAATATACAGTGCAATGACTAAGAAAATAAAATTTAAAACACAAAGATGAAATTAAAATGATACCCTAAATATATTATTTTGCAAAGAAAGAAGAGTGTGGTGGAAGTATAAGGAACAAATAAAGACATACAATATCTGAAAACAAATAACAGAGAAGCAGAAGTAATTCTGCCTGAACAGTAATTACATTAAATGTAAGTGGGTTCACACTATAACACAAAGCTACAGCAATCAAATCAGCATGGTATATTCACAACGACAGAAATATAGATCAATGGAACAAGACAAAAAGTCCAGAGATAGACCTACACACCTATGGTCACTTAATCTGTGGCAAGGGGGCAAGAATATACATAGAGAAAAAACAGTCTCTTCAAGAAGTGGCACTGGGAAAATTGGGCAACTACATGTGAAAGAATGAAATTAGAACACTTCCTAACATCATCCACAAAAATAAATTCAAAATGTGTTAAAGACCTAAGCGTAAGGCTGGATACTATTAAACTCTTAGAGGAAAATAGGTAAAATACCAACATAAATTACAGCAAGATATTTTTCAATCCACCTCTTAATGAATATAAAAACAAAAAATAAAGAAGTGAGACCTAATTAAACTTCTGCACAGGAAAGGAAACCATTAAAAAGTGAAAAGAGGACCAGTGGAGCAGGAGAAAATATTTGCAAACAATGCAACCAACCAGGGATTAATTTCTGAAATATACAAAAAGCTCATAAAACTCAACAAGAGAAAAACAAAGAACCCGGTCAAAAATAGGCAGAAGACCTGAGTAGACGTTTCTCCAAAGACATACAGAAGGCCGAAAAAGCACATGAAAAGATGCTCCACGTCATTTCTTCCTCCAGGGGATATTCTGGACCGAGGGACTCACTCTGGGTCTCCTGCATTGCAGGTGGATTCTCTACCATTGTGCCACCAGGGAAACCAGAATACTGGAGTAGGTTGCCATGCCCTCCTCCAGGGGATCTTCCCAACCCAGGGATTGAACCTGCATTTCTTCTGTCTCCTGCATTGGCAGGCAGGTTCTTTACCACTAGTGCCAACTGGAAAGCTGCTAATCATTATAGAGAAATGCAAATTGAAACTACAATGAGATTGCACATTACACTGGTCAGGATGGCCTTCATATGTGTATACATACATATATATATATATATTTATAGTGGAATACGATTCAGCCATAAAAACGAATGAAATAATCCCTTTTGCAGCAATGTGAATGAGCCTAGAGACTTATACCGAGTGAAGTCAGACGAAGATAATTATCATATGGTATTACTTCTATGTGGAATCTAAACAGGGTACAAATGAACTTATCTACAAAACAGAAGTAGAGGTACAGATGTAGAAAACAAACTTAAGTTTGCCAGGGGATAATGAGGGGGAGTGATAAACTGGTAGATAGGAATTGACATATACACGTTACTGTATATAAAACAGACAACTAATAAGGACCTACTGCATAGTACAGGGAAATCTTATCAATATTCTGTAATGGCTTATATAGGAAAATAATCTAAAAAAGTGTGGATATATGTATATGTATAACTGATACACTTTGCTGTACCCCTGAAACTATCACACCATTGTAAATCAACTATACTCCATTAAAAAGTATAAAAGATAAGTGGGTTAAATATTCTTATTAACAGGCATATATTAGCAGAACGGATTTTTAAAAAATGATCCCTTGTGTCATCTACAAGAAATACACTTTAGATTCAAAGAACCAAATGGATTAAAAGGGCAAAAATAACCCTTGAAACATGAAACACAAAACATTTTATTACCATGAAACATTAAAATAGGATCTGAATTGTTATACTAATACCAGGCAAAATAAACCCTCACTAATGCAAAAAGAAGATACACAGAATAAAAGAAAATATTTCCAAATCATGTAATTTAATAAGGCACTTACTTGCATACAGAATAGATAAAAGAACTCTTACAATTTAGTAATACAAAAGAACTCAATTAACACATGGGCAAAGGGTTTGGTTGGGCATATTTTCTATACAAATGGTCATTAAACAAACAAAAAGATGCTCAAAATCATTAAAATCTATGGGAATGAAAATCAAAGCCACAATAAGGTATGGCTTTTTGCTCTCCAAAATTAAATTTTAAAAGTGATTAAAAAGTATTGGTGAAGATGTGGAGACATTTGAACCTCAGACATTGCTGGTGGAAATGTAAAATGTTGGAGTTGCTTTGGAAAATTCTTTGTAGTTATTCAAAATGGTAAACATGGAGTTACAAGCAATTCTATAGGTATAAATGCTAAAGAAATGAAAACACACATACACAGAAAAACCTGTACTGAATGTTCATAGCAGCATTATTTCATAAAAGTATACATTTGAAAACAACCCAAATATTTATTTTTATATAAATTTATTTATTTTAATTGGAGGTTAATTACAATAAGCCAAATATTTATTAACTGATGAATAAATAATGTTACATCTATACAATGGGATATTGCTTTGTAATAAGAATGCCATATAAGTGAACTTTAAATACATTATGCTATATGCAAGAAGTTAAACACAAAACAACATATATTGTATGATTTTACTTATATAATATGTCCAGAACAGGCAAATCCATAAAAACAGAAAGTAGATTAGAGACCATTAGGGGAAGCGGGGAGGATACTGGGAGTGACTTTTAATAGATCTGGGATTTCATTTTGGATGATAAAAATATTCCACAATTAGATAGTGGTGATAGTTTTCACAATTCTGTGTATATGCTAAAAATAAATGAATTGGACAGGCTGAACTTACATACCATGTGAATATCACAATATATAAATTATATCTTATTAAAGCTATGCTACAAAAATATCATAGAGGAAATATAATTTTCCAAAAAAGATAAAAGGAATAGTAGAGTATTTCCTAGTAATATTAAATTCTAGAACATAGTATAAAATATTTTTAAAGCACTGAGAAAATAATTACCATTGTTAAACTGTACACAAAACTATATAGAGTAACACAAAATATATTTGTAAGATTCTTGGAGACTACCAGTTTACCAATCTTGAACTTTCACCAAAAAAATGCCTTTTATTAAGGAAAAACATTGAGCCTAGTGTAATAGGACTGTTGAAAGGATGATGAATATAAAATTGACTTTAAAACATCCTATATACCCAAAATAGTCCATTGAAATATATAATGAAAAATGAATACCATTCACTACAGTAACAATATATTTCTAACATATTAGGAATAAAATTAAAAGATGGGCAAAATTGTTACAGAGAAAACACATAAATATATAAAAAGAGAGATTTATAATAAAGAACCTAAACAGAATGATATAATAGGTTCATGAGTGAGAGGAATCAATTTTGTGAAGATAAAAATGTCCCTTAAACTAATTAATAATTCCAATACAATTCCAATGAAAATTTCAACAAGATTTTTCACAAAACTTGATAAATTTCTCAAAAATGTATATGAAAGAGCAAAGGTCAATAATAAATAATATAGATGAAGAAGACTTGCCTTACCTAATATTAAGCTATGTGTTAAAGTTATAAGAATGATAATAATAGAGGTAAAACAAAATATAGCCTAAAAAGAATAGATCACAAATTAATAGTGTCTATATAGAATACATAATAAGGGTAGCTATAAACAATCTCTGAAAAGGATGGAGTAACACCATTTATAGTTAATCACCTGGAAACCTACATGAGAATGATAACCAAGGGAGACAGGGAATAGGGAAACAAATTAACAATAAGGCACGGCAGGAGCTTCACATATGGCTACAACTTTGTATTCCCTTAAATAATCCTCCTGAAATAAATATGGTAAAATATTAACACTTGATAAATTTAGGTGGTAGGTGCATATGCATGCTTTCAGTGAGGATTAAGTAAACGAACATATCAATCCTTAAAGTTATTGGTTCAAACTGTGACCTAATTTAAGAGAGATTATTTTCTCTTTTCAAATGACAGATATTTCATTCTCTTTTGCTAGTACAGCATCAAGGAAGCTCTAGTAATTTCTCAACTTTATATAATTCTATTAGCTGACAGTAATCACATTGCTATTGCTAAGTCACTTCAGTCGTGTCCGACTCTGCATGACCCCATAGATGGCAGCCCACCAGGCTCCCCTGTCCCTGGGATTCTCCAGGCAAGAACACTGGAGTGGGTTGCCATTTCCTTCTCCAATGCATGAAAGCGAAAGGTGAAAGTGAAGTCGTTCAGTCATGTCCGACTTAGCAACCCCATGGACTGCAGCCTACCAGGCTCCTCCATCCATGGGATTTTCCAGGCAATCACATAAGATCAACTAAAAACTTTTTCACCTAGTGGTAATTTCAGTTTCTCTTACTCCCAAACAAGGGAGCAATGACAATTTTGGATTCTCCAATTTCAACCAAAATGAAAACAACAAGCGTAAAATGTATAAATATATAAAGTACAATTACTCTTGAGTGATTTTCTAAACTCCTTTAACAGGAAATAATTTTTAAATTATCAAGGAATTTTCAAGTCTATTTCTTTAGCTGTATGATGTGGGTCTATGGCAAAAGAATAAAGCTATTTTCCTCAAATCTAGGTTCACTGTGCCGGGAGTGGACTTTGACAAGAAAATAGTGATGTGATCAAGTGGTTCTCTCCAGCATTGTAGCCTGCAAAAGTTGGGTTCAGAATTCAAAACAACCAGTGATGTGAAATGGCCTTGACATTTATATTTGAGTTTTGACATTCAGATATAGTGATACTCATTCTTCATTCATACACACTGAAAAGAGTATAGTGACAAACAAGACCAGGCTGTGTCATATGGACCCCAGGGAGCTGCAAAATGCCAGTTTCTTAGGGTTGCAGAAGCGGCTTCAGCTTAGATTGAGAATGGAGATGGATAATGTCCATGGAGACAGAGGAACCTGTTCAGGCTCAATTTAGGAGAAAAAAATAAATAAATAAAACAGGTAGTATATCTATTATAACTTCCTGTCTCCAGAAAGTAATTTTCTACTGCCTGGAATGCCCTTCTGCAACTTGTAAATCTTAAGAGAATTCCTCCTCTCTTTTCAAGGTACATCTCCTACACAGACAACTCCCTGTTTGCCTAGACATTATAATTAGTCTAATGTTTATGCATTCATAGCATGGTACACTCACTTAGGGCCTTAGAAAATGAATTATTCAAGAAGCACTTTGGTAGATAATAAGGATAAAGTTGTGAAGGTCAATTTACCTTTTACAAGCTAGTGAGGGACATAGCTAAGGTAACTGGCCACTGTACCAAAGTATGATACACGCGATGTGAAAGACAAGAGGGTACAAAATCAATACGGCATCACCTAGTTTTGAGTTTGAGGGTTAGTTTCAGACTGAGTCCTGAGATGAGAGGGGAAAAGTAAAAAGTAAACATGCAAAGAAGATGTGTATGTGTGTGGGAGAGAGACACACACACAGAGGGGGACAGAGAAAGAGGTATGGAGAGAGTGTGAGTTTAGAAGAGACGGCTAGAGAAGTTAGATGTTTCATGCAAACGAAGCAGCATGACCATAGTTTCAAAGATGGGAAAAGTCTAAAAATTCAAAATCAATTCTGAGTAACTTATTTGTAGTATAAGAAGATGAACAGCAGAGCTGAAGTTTTAGTGAAGCAGGCAGTATGAGATAACCACAGTATTTGAAAACCACTATAAAGACATTTGCAGGGATTTTTTTTTTTTTTTGTCCTGATGCATCCATTCCTCCTTTCTTTAAATAACAGAAACTTTGTTTTCTTTTCTTAAGTCCATCTACTTTCAGTTCAGTTTGGTTCAGTTAGGTTCAGTTCAGTCGCTCAGTCATGTCCAACTCTTTATGACCCCATGAATCGCAGCATGCCAGGCCTCCCTGTCCATTGAAAGATGAATTCTAACCCACCCTTCAGGGAAGGTGAGTAAAAGCAAGCCCTATCTGAACTCAGGTGGTGCAGCGGTAAAGAATCTGCCTTGCCAATGCAGGAGATGCAGGAGACTCAGGTTTGATCTCCAGGTCAAGAAGATGCCCTAGAGGAAGATATGGCAACTGACTCCAGTATTCTTGCCTAAAAAATTCCACAGACGGAGGAGCCTGGTTGGCTGCAATCCATGGGGTTGCAAAGAGTCAGACACTACTGAGTGACTGGGCATACGTGCATGTGACTCTCCCACACTCAAGAGTTAAAACGTGGTCAAAGTTATCACACTGAAATGAAATCCAGGACTTTTAGACTTCTTTCTTGGTATCTGTGGGAGTTGGGGAAGATGTGAGAATATTGTCCTTGCCTCCAGGCATGAACTTGAGTGTGATAGCCCCAAGAACAATTGGCAACCATCTTACAAACACCTTGAGCGAGCCAATCAGAAGCAAACTCAAGCAACTGTCAGTGTGGTTTGAGCTTAGAATAGAGCCTTTCCTGATGACTCTGAAATGTACTGCTATAAAAGACAAAATACCAGATTTAAGGATCATTTTTTGGATTTTGTTTTATGTTATACACATTCAGTTCAGTTCAGTTGCTCATTCATGTCCAACTCTTTTTGACCCCATGAATTGCAGCACGCCAGGCCTCCCTGTCCATCACCATTTCCCAGAGTTCACTCAGACTCACTTCCATTGAGTCAGTGACGCCATCCAGCCATCTCATCCTCTGTCGTCCCCTTCTCCTCCTGCCCGCAATCCCTCCCAGCATCAGAGTCTTTTCCAATGAGTCAGCTCTTGGCATGAGGTGGCCAAAGTACTGGAGTTTCAGCTTCAGCATCATTCCTTCCAAAGAATACCCAGGGCTGATCTCCTTCAGAATGGACTGGTTGGACCTCCTTGCAGTCCAAGAGACTCTCAAGAGTCTTCTCCGACACCACAGTTTAAAAACATCAATTTTTCGGCGCTCAGCTTTCTTCATAGTCCAACTCTCACACCCATACATGACCACTGGAAAAACCATAGCCTTGACTAGACGGACCTATACGCAGTACACAGTGCTAATTAATAACTACAGATTAGGGGCATTGATTTTATCTGAGAGCAATGGGAATTAAGTGAGGAATTTCAAGTGGGAGAGTAAAAGAAAGTGTCTTAGAAGGATAGCCATAATTGCTGGTGTGGATAAGATGGAACTGACTCATTATTATTATTATTATTATTATTATTACATGCTGCAATTCATGGGGTTGCAAAGAGTTGGACACAACTGAGTGACTGAACTGAACTGAACAGGACTTGAAAGGTAGGAAAAAGAAAGGTAGATTGGCTAGGGATTTCAGGACTGGAGGAATGACACTGTGCCCTAACATCCTCCAAGTCCCATCCCGCTCCCTACACCCGCAGGTGACCCAGAACTGGCATTCCCTGAATCCCAAACTGGCAGGGACAAGCAGCCCAGATTGGTCACTTCCCGGGAAACTGATTGAACTGGAGGCCAAAGGAAGCACCTTCTGCCCTTGGCAGCTGGAGTCCCTTCTCACTTCCCTCCTTTCCAGAGAAAATAGGCAGCCCAAATAGCCCAAAAGTTTAGACAAGGACTAAGCAAAAATCCATAGACTCCCAGAGGCCAAGGAAAATGTTTTCCCAGGCTCTAGAGAACAGGGATGTTTAGTCTGGGGAAATACTATCTGCCTCACTGATCATACAAACAAGAATCGGCAAAAGATCTGGTAACACCAGACAAAATAAGCAGATAAAAAGAGCATCTCAAAGGCTCTGGAAATTAAGTTGTCATTAGAACTCTAGCCTAAAAAAGTAGGTCAATATCTGTGTGCTGAATGTCAAAAGAGAGATCGTTTGTTCAAATAGAAAATTTATCTAGTCTTCCAACATAATTGCCAAAAAGTCCATGTCATAACTGAAAAACACTTGTTACACCAAGATGCAAGGAAATCACACAGTTTAAGTGAAGAAAAAAAAAAAAAAAGACACATTGAGAAAACACAGATGTAGAATCATTTGACAAAGATTTTAAAGTTGCCAACATAAAACTGATTCAATAGGCAATAACAAATATTCTTGGAATCAAATATAAAATAGATAATCTTACTAACAAATAGAAATATAAAAGTAATCAAATTAAATTTTGGAACTGAAAAATGCAATCACCAAATTTTGAAAAAATCACTTGAGGAGTTTCATAGGAAAATGAACACACCATTAGGAAGAATCAGTAAACAAAGACAGAATAGACAGATATTCTTGCCTATGGATTAGAGATTACAAATAGAGAGGTTGCTAGGGATATTACAGTCATAATCCAGTGAGAGAGGATGGTGGTCTGAGAGGAGGTAGTGGCAATGCAGAAAGAACAAGATTTTTTTTTTTTGAGTTTTGGATGGAGTATAAATAAAACAGTGATTTATTTGGACACAGGTGTAAGAAAAGGGAGAAATCAAAGGTGAAATCAAAATTGGCTGAAGCAACAGAGTGTATGTTGACATATATGACAGAGGAAACAGAATAGGTTTGCGAGAAAAAATATCATGAATATAGTTTTGGATATTCTTCATTATATGGCAGCCACTTACCACGATGATTAATGATCTCTCCTTTGAATCAAGATAACCTAACTGAGAACCTGGCATTTAGTAGGTACTAGTAAGTTTCATGAATGATGGAATGAAAAGAGAATATGTTTATTTTCCTCTAAATTATAAGAACATTTTCATTTCAGCACAGAGGAGCTTAGGCAGACAAATTTACATGTGTGGCACACTTCTAAGGATCATCTATGCTGCTGAGATATCAAGAGTCGACTGGTAAATGAGGGCTAGTTAATACGGGATATCCTTGCATATCCCAAAATGGAATTCAAGCTCATCAATTGCAGTATCTAGCATTTACATTCAGACACTACAGGCCACAGAATAAAACAATGGCCTAATTTTTTGTTGTAAATTTTTTTAACATTAGAAAGAATATTTCACGCATATGACTAAATCATCAAAGTTCATCAGCCACATATCATAGCTAATTTCATAAACGATTAACAACTTGTTTGGGAAGAAAAAGAATGCAGCTTTGAGAAAAGTATACCAGATTCTGGAATGTTAATCCACCTGGCACTCTCGTTGTTAGTTGCTTTGTCCCTAAGTTGTGCCTGATTCTTTTGTGACACCCATGGGCCCACCAGGCTCTTCTATCCATGGGATTTCCTAGGCAAGAATATTGGAGTGGCTTGTTGTTCCCTCCTCCAGGAGATCTTCCCATTCCAGGGATCGAACCCATGGCTCCTACATTGGCAGGTGGATCAGGCGGCTTCTTTAGCACAGCCACCATGGACGCCCTCTGGTACTCTCTGCTCCATCCTAATTCACTTCAGTTAGATGTATTGAGACACTTGCATGATCTTCCATTGCTATCCAGGAGCCAGGGATAAATCTTTGGGTCATCATGTCAAGAATGGATGCCCTACAAACCAGCAGGGTACTTAGTCCTTCTACTAGGTCAGGTTCTCAGGGAGTCCATGCCAGTGTATCACTGGATACCTTTGGGAAACAGTCATCTATTTTTTTGTCCCTAATTCTCATAAATGTCCCACTGAGAAGACCTAAACACCACTTCCCTGGAGCTCTTGAGTATCCTATTTCTTCACCTTGGCATCCAGAGGAGAGTCTAATTTCTATTCCAGCTAGCCCCGCAAAGGACACAGAGCTTCCTGTGAGCCCTTGTCTCAAGACTGGCATTGCTCTCAGCCTAATTCCCAATGTATGAAGTCAGCCCTTCTGAATTTATTGTCAGCTTTGGTTCCATTCTGACATCACTTGCTTGGGAGATGTTCAAACTGCCAAGACACAATACTAGTGTTTGTTGCTTTCCACCTCTGGTCTGAGGGATTTTCAGTCTTCCTGTGGCAATTTCTGCTTTGAATGTCCCTCAGCTCATCTGGCAGAGGGACCTAAGCCACCTCCCAAAAGAAACATATTCTAACACAAACTAGGGTTCCATTTCTATTGGCCATTTATTGGGTGATTATCATACCAGGCATACAGAAGATGTGCTGCAGCAATACAGCCTAGAGTTAAAAATGTGCTTTTTGCCTCTATCAGGGTTTTGACATGAAGGGTCATTTTTGGGAATAGTGTCTTGTAAACTATGCTCAGATTCTTGATAAATGCACCCATTTTTCTAAAGTACTTAAGCAGAAAGAAAAAAGAATGGAAGCTTTGAAGAGCTTTTCTAAATTATCATAATTGTTAAAATCTAAAAGTTTCACATGCATAATTTAATATAGTTAAAATACCATGCATATTCATGCCACTATTTGATTTTCATATTTAAAAGGAATATAAATAAAATAAGAGTAATATAATGATTTATTTTTATTGTATTCATTAAAGAACTAAAGAACATGGTTGCTTTATATAGATTTACACCTGCACTAGCTGCAGAATATTTCAATTTTTAAAAATCTTAATATTTGCCAAGTTATAATCTAAAGATTAAAACATTACAGAAGTAAAGGCTAAGTCTAATTAACTCTTTTATAATACCAAGCAAAAATTCATCAAGTCAAAGGAAAGAAAATTATCAAGCACTGCATTGTGTATGAATGTGTATACAAAAATGCTATATTTGGTTACATTAAGATAATTTGGAGAGCATTATTTAATTCTAGACAAGGGAAAAGAGCGACTCAATTTCTTTTTTACTTAATGCTAGCAATATTCATGCTTCCAACTTTGCAGAGCTGGGACTTTTAAATTTTAGTCTTCTAATTCCAGCCTACTGCTCTTTACCTACAGAGAATAAAGGTATGTCAGAAACCAACAATACAATTCAGATGTATCTTAAATAAACCTCACAGTGATAAGAAGTATTTCACTCAAATTGCATTTAAGCAAAAATTGCAAAATATCTTTTTCAATATGGCAATAATCTTTGTAGTTTTTCAGAATTATATAAAGGTATTTTAAAACTGACAGTTGCTATATTTGAATTTACATTCTCCCCAAATTCGTATGTCGAAATCTTAATTCCCAACGTGATGGTATCAGGAGATGGAGCCTTTAGGAGGTTTTAAGTCAGGAAGTTGAAGTCTTCAGGAAGGGACTAGTATTTTATAAAAGGGACCTCACAGAGCTCCATAGCCCCTTCCACCATGTGAGAAAACTAAGTCTGCAACCAGGAGGAGGGCCCTAATCCAGTTATACTGACTCCCTCATCTCAAACTTCTAGTTTCCAGAACTGTGAGAAATTTGTTTCTTTTGTTTACAGGTTACCCAGTCTGTGTTATTTTGTTATAGCAGTCCAAAGGGACTAAGACAAGAGTCACAATTCAGTGCAGAATTCAAGAATGCACCTTTGAAATTTAAACCAAATGATTAAGCTTCTCAAGTATATTTTTCTCAAGTTATTAGTCAAGACAGGCAGGAAATACAGAAACGGGAATGTGGAATATATTAGTAGAGCACTAGTGTTTGAGGTATTCTAGGGTGACAGCACAGACACAGCTTAGCAACTGAAAACAACAAGGATAGGAGCACAAAGATAGAAGCCATATGCAAGTTACATACCATTCCAGTAGCTTATGTACCCCAAATCAGAATTATCTCCAAAAATTCACAATGCTTGGTAATAATAATTTTATCTCAAGAGCTATTTATTTTCCATTTTCTATGTGGCACTAGTGGTAAATAACCTGCCTGCCAATGCATGAGGCATGAGATGCAGGTTCGATCCCTGAGCTGAGAAGATCCCCTGGAGGAGGGCATGGCAACCCACTCTAGTATTCCTGCCTGGAGAATCCATGGACAGAGGAGCCTGGCAGGCGCTAGTCCATAGTGTTGCAAAGAGCTGGACACAACTCTAGGGGTCGCAAAGAGCTGGACTGGACTAAAGTGATTTAGAATTTATGTGTTAAAATATTCTGAATAATCTAGATACCCTTTGGAACATTTCAGCTTTAGTCCTTAAAAATGGACAAAGATGATGATAAAGGGCTCCTGTCGTTTTTTATTATTGGAATGTCCATTTTATTAGTAGTGTTTCTTTAGGTATAGACTCTTAAACACATAACAAGACAACAGTTATACACATTTTATTTTGTTCCATGATGAAATTGCTTGAGAGTTAAGCTGAAATTTGGGAGCAAACCTGAACTTCAGCAATGCAACTACTCAACAGCAAAAGCTATTTCTACTCTCGCAGCATGGATTTTCTGTCAAAAGCTTTTGTCTCTGCTTTACATGATTTAAGAACCTGGGAAAATCTATTTTAATCAAAAGAAAGATACAATGAAATTCCACTTAAAACAAAGAAGCATTTTATATCATTAAATAGTTAACAACATTAGTTGTTACCAACAATAGAACAGTTTTTAGTGAATATGTTGTTTCCATAAATTCAGAAAGTGATGTTAGGCACTACAGGTGAAAAAAAGAACATCTAGTCTGGATGCTTGAAGAGATTAGAAATATCTACAAGTGAAAAAAATAACATCTAGTCTGGATGCTTGAAGAGATTAGAAATATCTACAATTACTGCTAGGCAGGTTATTTAAGATGGAGTTATAAACCTCTAGGATAATTCTGCTTAAAGCTGGGGGATTGACAATTAGTGTATATTTTCCTTTCTTCCTGGAATCCAGTGAATATGTTAAGTATGAAAACCAATAGTCCTAAATCAACAACAAATAGGAGACTGGTAAAGAACTGTCCTGGTACGAGGAATATCTATGAAATGTGGAAGGTAGTAAGTCCGTGGAAGGGCAGCGGCTATTGCCCTGGGATGGAAGGAGCAGCAGTGTGGGACACGATTGAGAATTGAGAGTATTCCCAGGAAGAGCTCAGAGATGGACTTCCCTGGCAGTCTAATGCTTAAGACTTTTCCTTGCAATGCTGGAGGCGATGGTTTAATCCCTAGTTAGGAAGCTAAAATCCCACATGCCTTGCAACCAAAAAGCCAAAATGTTAAATAGAAGCAATATTGTAGCACATTCAATAAAGTCTTTAAACATGGTCCACATTAAAAAACAAAAACAAAAACAAAAACTTGAAAAAAAGGACAGAGGCACGTGGGACTGAAAAAGTGCCTAGCACACAGGAGAGTGAGGGGGACCTGAGATCAAACACACAATCATGACAAGAAAGGGGGAATACCACATATGGAACAGAGAACATTCCCTACTCTGTTTTCCAATTTCTGATTGGAAGAGTCATAAGCCTTTATCCTTTAGATAGAGGAGGCAAAGGCAATTTCACAGAGAAATTGTGGGTTCAATGACATTCTGACATTTAAGTGCCCTCAGAATGATACCAGCTCAAGCCAAGCATCCCAAAATGAAGATCCCAAGTCAACTAGCAGTACACAATTATACAGAGTTCCAAATGAGCTTCTCATCACTTGCTTTCAGATCCAGAGGACCATAGAGAGAGAGGAAGATGATTCACAGATATCATAGAAAAGATTCACAGAAAATAAGAAAACATATTACCCTTAGAGAGATGCAAAAAATTATTCTATTCATTTAATGTGGTAAAATTCTTGAGGAAAGGAAAAATTGGTGGACTGAAAGAACTCTTGGAGATTGAAATGTGTTTGAAATAAAAAAGAATTAAAACTGCAGCAGGAAGATAAAGGAATTGCTTAATAAATAAAGAAAATTGACATGTATCAGGAAAAGATGAAAGAAACACATCAATTCAGAAAATCTAAAAGCCAACAAACAGAATTTTAAGAATAGAGAACAGAAAACAAAAACAGATGAATATTACCTGGAAAAAAATTTTTTTTTAATGTTGCACAGAGCAGACAGATCTAAATCTCTAAATTAAATGGGCTCATCAAAAGAATTTAAAAATATCACAGCTAGCATGAGCATAGAATAAGGACGTATTCAAACATACTAGTGATACTCAAGGAATGTATTCTCCTTTCCCAGTTGAAAAAAAAGAAAATAAAAATTTAAACAGGAAGGCCAGAAAATCAGAAAGCAACGTTCGCAACCCAGGACAACAGAGATCATAAGTCCCAGGAGAACAGCTGGGTAGCAGATTGAGAGGCAGAAGGGTACTGGAGACAAAGGGATCCAGGAGAAAATGAAAATAATGGGCCATTAGAGAAGCTGTGGATGCATGGACTAACAGAGTTAGATACACCAGAAAACCCAAAAAGTCTACAGAAAGGAAATGCTCTACTTGGCTCTTAGGTGGAAAGCATATTAGCATTGTTGTTCAGTTGCTTAGTTGTGTCTGACTCTTTGTGATCCCGTGGACTGCAGCATACCAGTCTTTCCTGTCCTTCACTATCTTTTGGAGTTTGCTCAAATTCATGTCCATTGGGTCAATCATGCCATTCAGCCAGTCTCATCCTCTGTCACCCCCTTTACCTCCTTCCCTCAATCTTTCCCAGCATCAGAGTCTTTTCCAATGAGTCAGCTTTTCCTATCAGGCAGCCAAAGTATTGGAGCTTCCAATAAATATTCAAGGTTGATTTCCTTTAGGATTGATTGGTTTGATCTCCTTGCTGTCCACGGGACTCTCATGAGTCTTCTCCAACACCACAATTTGAAAGAATCAATTCTTTGGCACTCAACCTTCTTTATGGTACAACTCTCACATTTGTACATGACTACTGTACTAAATGGAACCCACTCCAGTGTTCTTGCCTGGAGAATCCCATGGACGGAGGAGTTTGGTGGGCTACAGTCCATGGGTCGCAAAGAGTCGGACACAACTGAGCGACTTCACTTTTCACTTCACTGTACTATAAGCATGAAAATGTATGACTATTAGCATGAAAATATTAATGTACTTCCTAGAGTCCCAGCTTTTAAAATATACCCATAGGGTATAGGGTGAGGAAGCTATGCTTATGCACACAGAACATTCAAGTGTTAAAAATGAACATGGGAACTTAGAAGAGCAGAGAAGAGATAAAATGGAGAAGGTTGCTACTATCCTAATTTAATAAAGTGAAGAGTCAAACAAATGATTTGAATAATGAACACACATAGTATATACCTATATATATATACATCCATTTATTTTCCTGTTTTTGAGTTTTACTGGGGTAAAATTAATAAATGAATATTTGAAGTATGAAAGGAAAAAAAAGGGAAAGTGCTAGTTATTCATTTGTATCTGACTCTTTGCAACCCCATGGATTGTAGCCCTCCAGGATCCTCTGTATTGCTAAAAATTCTCCAAGCCAGACTTCAATAGTACACGAACCATGAACTTTCAAATGTTCAAGCTGGATTTAGAAAAGGCAGAGGAACCAGAGATCAAATTGTCAACATCCACTGGATCACTGAAAAAGTGAGAGAGTTCCAGAAAAACATCTACTTCTGCTTTATTGACTATGCCAAAGCCTTTGACTGTATGGATCACAACAGTCTGTGGAAAATTCTGAAAGAGGTGGGAATGCCAGACTACCTGACCTGTCTCTTGAGAAACCTATATGCAGGTCAGGAAGCAACAGTTAGAACTGGACAAGGAAAAATAGACTGCTTCCAAATATGGAAAGGAATATGTCAAGACTGTATATTGCCAACCCTGCTTATTTAACTTATATGCAAAATACATCATGAGAAATGCTGTTTGATGAAGCACAAGCTGGAATCAAGATTGGCAGAAGAAAGATCAATAATCTCCGCTATGCAGATGACACCACACTTATGGCAGAAAGCAAAGAACTAAAGAAACTAAAGAACCTCTTGATGAAAGTGAAAGAGGAGAGTGAAAAAGTTGGCTTAAAACTCAATATTCAGAAAATTAAGATCATGGCATCCAGTCCCATCACTGCATGGCAAATAGATGGGGAAACAACAGAAACAGTGAGAGACTTTATTTCTGGGGGCTCCAAAATCACTGTAGATGGTGACTGCAGCCATGAAATTAAAAGACACTTGCTCCTTGGAAGAAAAGTTATGATCAACCTAGACAGCATATTAAAAAGCAGAGATGTTACTTTGCCAGCAAAGGTCCACCTAGTCAAAGCTATGGTTTTTCCTGTAGTCATGTATGGATGTGAGAGTTGGATTATAAAGAAAGCTAAGCACCAAACAATTGATGCTTTTGAACTGTGGTGTTGGAGAAGACTGTTGAGAGTCCCCTAGACTGCCAGGAGATCCAACCAGTCCATTCTAAATGAAATCAGTCATGAATATTCATTGGAAAGACTGATGCTGAAACTGAAACTCCAATACTTTCGCCACCTGAGGCAACGAACTGACTAATTTGAAAAGACCTTGATGCTGGGAAAGATTGAAGGTGAGAGGAGAAGAGGATGACAGAGGATGAGATGGTTGGATGGCATCAGTGACTCAATGGACATGAGTTTGAGTAAACTCTAGGGTTTGGTGATGCACAGGGAAGCCTGGCGTGCCATAGTCCATGGGGTCACAAAGAGTCGGACACCACTGAGCGACTGAACTGAACTGAAAGGCTCCTCTGTTCATGGAATTTCCCAGGCAAGAATACCGGAGTGGATAGCCATTCCCTTCTCCAGGGGATCTTCCTGACCTAGGTATTTGAAGTGCACAATTTGCTATTTTGATATATTGTGAAATAATCAGTATAGTCAAGCTAATTTGCATAGCCTTTACTTTATAGTTACCTTTTTTTTTATGGTTGCGTATGTGAGGAAAACACTAAGACGGTTAACTTTTAAAGATTTATAGTACAGTTATGTGAGTATGATTAATACTATATTCTATACTTGAAATTTCTTATGAAGGCCATATTAAATTATCTCAAATACTTTTCTTTAATCATGAAGGATATCAGAGAATTACTTCATATTGAAGCTTTATTCTCAAAATAAGAAAGAATAGTTTATTAGGAGCTCTACTACAAGAAGACTATACTCCCACTCTCAACTCTACTGCCAAGATCACATTATTGACCTGGAATAAGGGAAAAAATGTTGAACCAGAACATTTAAACCTATATTTAAATCAGCTATTGCCGTATCAACCAACCTTAAGCAAATCATAAAATCCATCCGCATTCTTAAACTATTTTTCCGGTTAATTTCCACTCAATATAAGCAAATATGGAGGAAAGTATATAATGTGTTATTTTTCTAAATCTTTAGCTTGACCTTTTCAAACTTCAGTATCCACATTAAAAGACAGTATCACAATAAAAATGAGAAAGTCCACCAAAAGTAAAAGGATAAACTGGCAACAAAATATTTTTCCTACTTTGGAAATTAGGTATTGCCTGCTGTTTCCTTTTGTATATTCACAATGAAAAAATTTTAAAGCAAATTTTGGTTCATTCCCTACCAAAAAATATCAATAAATGTATCAAAATAACTACTTTTAAAAAACTGTAAAGCTTGTATCACATTTTGCATTCAGAAGTAATTTCACTGGAACCATGGGCTCATATATCAAAAGAGCATTTAAAAAGAGAATTTTGTTCAAAGAAACAGGCACATCAAAGCAATTGCATAGGAAGTAATCATGTCTAACTTCTACAAAGCAATAATATCCTTTCTGAAATGAAAACTTTGAACACACAAAATCTGAGGTGAAATCAAATCTGATATTAAATTTCATTACTTAGAGAAGACTTCCTATGTTGGTTAAGAGCTGACATTTCAAAATAATTCAAAAATCATGTTCAAATAGATGATATTTATTCATTTCACAAACGAAAATTTAGTCTGCAAACCTTGCCCCACATTACAAGAAAGTAAACTTCCATATGCATACCATATTGTTAGTATTTCATCTCAAGATACATTCTAAGTTCCTTCAATATAATTTTCCTTCAAAGGGAACTGGCATGAGGCAAAGAGAATAAATTCAATTAATTAATTGATAGTCTGGCATGCCTTTTTTTGTTAACTTTACTGTAAAGCTCTATCGGGTATTATTTTATCTCTGAGGAAAGAGTGATCATTTAATGAAGAGTGGTTTCTCTCTACTTCTAAGCAATTAGCCTCATTTAGTTTATATTTTTCTCACTATCCTTGAGGCTAAACAATTTGTCCTATTTCATCCTCCATTTATTTCTTTATAACCTTCTCTATTATAATTCCAACATTTTCATCATGCTGAATTATGAATCATCTTCTTTACCCATTCACCTATGGATAGGCAATTAGGTTGCCTCTATACCTTAGCATCTTAGCAATTGTAAGTAATGCTGCAATGAACATACATGTTTTCAAGTTAGTGTTTTTGTTTTCTTCAGAAAAATATCCAGAAGTGGAATTGCTGGCTTGTATTATAATTCTATTTTTATTTTGAGGACCTTTTCTATTAGTTTTCCATAGTGGATGCACCAATTTACATTCCTATCAAGAGTACTGAGTTGTCTTTTTTTTTTTTTTTTCACATCCTTACCAACACTTGTTAGTTGTTGACTTTTTGATAATAGCCCTTCTCATGGTGCAAGGTGAAACCTCACTGTAATTTTGATTTGAATTGTTCCAATATTTAGTGATGCTATATTTTTTGTGATATGAGTGCTCTTGCATGTGAAGGACTTTCAAACCTTTTAGTAAAATACATTATACCCTTCTGTCCTCATGAAATACCCTTATTTCCATTCACTCCCACTGTTGGTTAAAGAGGTTAACATAGCTTGACAGAAGGTAGAGGTGGTCTTTTATTCACACTAAACAGGGCTTTTTTCTTTTTTTAACACGAATTTAAGTGGGTCGGTCCTTTGCCAAAACCAATCTCACCTGCTTATTATTTTATAGATTTCTGTCTGTTTATAGATTATGTGAAAGACAGCTTTTCACTAGTCCTTCAGGCTGAGATAGAAGTAACTGTACTGCTCTATTGCCAAGGCAAGATTAATTTAGTTCACAATAAAATGAATGTCTATAGATTACTGACCTGGATCTTCATCAGTAAGAAAGCTATCAAAAATCACCTATTTCCTTTCTGTTAAATCCAGAAATCTTGAGAACATTTTTTCTAGGTTTTTGATGAGGATTGAGAGGGAAAGTTGAATCATATCAGATCTTGCAGTGGGTTGCCATACATTTATTAATATTTTAATACATTTTAGTATTGAAAGGGAGAATTTAAATTCACTGAAGTATTTCCCTTCTCTGCTTTTTTCTCTCTAGAACCATTTCCTCATACTTTATGACTCATAAAATAATCTTCTATATTTGCTGTTCTGGTCATTTATGATTTGGAAAACTGTTTGACTTTGGGTTTTAATTATTTTTTTAAAATTCATTAATTTATTTAATTGGAGGTGAATTACTTTACAATATTGTAGTGCTTTTTGCCATACATTTACATGAATCAGCCATGGGTGTACATGTCTCCCCTATCCTGAAGCTCCCTCCCAATGCCCTCCTCACCCCATCCCTCAGGGTTGTCCCAGAAACCGGCTTTGGGTGCCTTGTTTCATGCATCAAACTTGAACTGATGAACTATTTTACATATGGTAATATACAAGTGTCAATGCTATTCTCTCAAATCATCCCACCCTCGCCTTCTCCCACAGAGTCCAAAAGTCTGTTTTTTATATCTGTGTCTCTTTTGCTGTCTTGCATATAGGGTCATCATTACCATCTTTCTAAATCTCATATATATGTGTTAATATACTGTACTGGTGTTTTTCTTTCTGACTTAACTTCACTTCGTACAATAGGCTCCAGTTTCATCCACCTCATTAGAACTGATTCAAATGCATTCTTTTTAATAGCTGAGTAATATTCCATTGTGTTTATGTACCACAGGTTTCTTATCCATTCATCTGCTGATGGACATCTAAGTTGCTTCCATGTCCTAGCTATTGTAAACAGTGCTATGAACATTGGGGTACATGTGTTTCTTTCAATTCTGGTTTCCTTGGTGTGTATGCCCAGCAGTGGGATTGCTGGGTCATACGGCAGTTCTATTTCCAGTTTTTTAAGGAATCTCTGCACTGTTCTCCATAGTGGCTGTACTAATTTGCATTCCCACCAATAGTATAAGAGGGTTCCCTTTTCTCTGCACCCTCTCCAGCATTTATTGCTTGTAGACTTTTTGATAGCAGCCATTCTGACCAGCATGAGATGGTACCTCATTGTGGTTTTGATTTGCATTGCTCTGATAATGAGTGATGTTGAGCATCTTTTCATGTGTTTGTTAGCCATCTGTATGTCTTCTTTGGAGAAATGTCTGTTTAGTTCTTTGGCCCATTTTTTGATTGGGTCGTTTATTTTTGTGGTATTGAACTGCATGAGCTATTTGTATATTTTTTAGATTCTTTGTCAGTTGCTTCATTTGCTATTATTTTCTCCCATTCAGAAGGCTGTCTTTTGACCTTATTATAGTTTCCTTCATTGTGCAAAAGCTTTTAAGTTTAATTAGGTCCTACTGTTTATTTTTACTTTTATTTCCTTTACTCAGGGAGGTAGGTTATAGAGGATCCTGCAGTGATTTATGTCAGAAAGTGTTTTGCCTATGTTATCCTCTAGGAGTTTTGTAGTTTCTGGTCTTACATTTAGATCTTTAATTCATTTTGAGTTTATTTTTGTGTATGGTGTTAGAAAGTGTTCTAGTTTCATTCTTTTACAAGTGGTTGACCAGTTTTCCCAGCACCACTTGTTAAAGAGATTGTCTTTTCTTCATTGTATATTCTTGCCTCCTTTGTCAAAGATAAGGTGTCCATAGGTGTGTGGAATTACCTCTGGGCTTTCTGTTTTGTTCCATTGAACTACATTTCTGTCTTTGTGCCTGTACCATACTGTCTTGATGACTGTAGCTTCATAATATAGTTTGATGTTAGGCAGGTTGATTCCTCCAGTTCCATTCTTCTTTCTCAAGATTGCTTTGGCTATTTGAGGTTTTTTGTATTTCCATACAAATTGTGAAATTATTTGTTCTAGTTCTCTGAGAAATACCATTGGTAGCTTTTTAGGGATTGCATTGAACCTATAGATTGCTTTGGGTAGTATACTCGTCTTCACTATATTGATTCTTCTGATCCATAACCATGGTATATTTCTCCATCTATTTTTCTTATCTTTGATTTCTTTCATCAGTGTTTTAGTTTTCTGCATATATGTCTTTTGTTTCTTTAGATAGAGATATTACTAAGTATTTCATTCTTTTCATTGCAATGGTGAATGGAATTGTTTCCTTAATTTCTCTTTCTGTTTTTCCATTGTTAGTGTATAGGAATGCAAGGGATTTCTGTGTGATAATTTTATATCCTGCAACTTTATTCATTGGTTAGCTCTAGTAATTTTCTGGTGGTGTCTTTAGAGTTTTCTATGTAAAGGATCTGGAGAAGGCAATGGCAACCCATTCTAGTACTCTTGCCTGGAAAATACCATGGATGGAGGACCCTGGTAGGCTGCAGTCCATGGGGTTGCTAAGAGTCAGACACGACTGAGCAACTTCACTTTCACTTTTCACTTTCCTGCATTGGAGAAGGAAACAGCAACCCACTCCAGTGTTCTTGCATGCAGAATCCCAGGGACGGGGGAGCCTGGTGGGCTGCCGTCTCGGGTTGCACAGAGTTGGACATGACTGAAGCGACTTAGCAGCTGCAGTAGCAGCATGTAGAGAATCATGTCATCTGCAAACAGTGACAGTTTTACTTCTTCTTTTCCAATTTGGATTCCTTTTATTACTTTTTATTCTTTGATTGCTGTGGCTAAAACTTCCTAAACTATGTTGAATAGTAGTGGTGAGAGTGGACACTCTTGTCTTGTTCCTGACTTTAGGGGAAATGCTTTCAATTTTTCACCATTAAAGATAATGTTTGCTGTGGATTTATCATATATGGCTTTTATTACGTTGAGGTATGTTTCTTCTATGCCCGCTTTCTGGAGAGTTTTTATCATAAATGGGTGTTGAATTTTATCAAAAGCTTTCTCTGCATCTATTGAGATAAGCATATGGTTTTTATCTTTCAATTTGTTAATGTGTTATATCACATTGATTGATTTGTGAATATTGAAGATTCCTCACATCCCTGGGATAAAGCCCACTTGGTCATGATGTATGATCTTTTAATATGTTGTTGGATTCTGTTTGCTATAATTTTGTTGAGGATTTTTACTTCTATGTTCATTAGTGATATTAGCCTGTAGCTCGCTTTTTTGGTGGCATCTCTGTCTGGTTTTGGTATTAGGGTGATGGTAGCCTCATAGAATGAGTTTGGAAGTTTACCTTCCTCTGCAATTTTCTGGAACAGTTTGAGTAGGGTAGGTATTAGCTCTTCTCTAAATTTTTGGTAGAATTCACCTGTGAAGCCCTCTGGTCCTGGGCTTTTGTTTGTTAGAAGATTTTTGATTACAATGTCGATTTCCATGCTTGTGATGGATCTGTTAAAATTTTCTATTTCTTCCTGGTTTAATTTTGAAAGGTTATACTTTTCTAAGAATTTGTTCATTTCTTCCACATTGTCCATTTTATTGGCATATTGTTGCTGATAGTAGTCTCTTATGATCCTTTGTACTTCTGTGTTGTGAGCTGTGCTGTCTCCATTTTCATTTCTAATTTTGTATATTTGATTTGGCTTCCTTTGTTTCTTGATGAATCTGGCTAATGGTTTGTCTATTTTATTTATTTCCTCAAAGAACCAGCTTTTAGTTTTGTTGATTTTTGCTACAGTCTCTTTTGCCTCTTTTTCATTTATTTCTGCCCTAATTTTTATTTATTTCCTTCTACTAACCCTGGGGTTCTTTATTTCTTCTTTTTCTAGTTGCTTTAGATATAAAGTTAGGCAATTTATTTGATTTTTCTCTTGTTCTTGAGGTAAGCTTGTATTGCTATGAACCTTCCCCTTAGCACTGATTTTATTGAATCTCATAGGGTTTGGGTTGTCACATTTTCATTTTCACTTGTTTCTATGCATTATTTATTTATTTTTTTGTTTTCTTGCATGATTTGTTCGTTAATTCAGAAGCATGTTGTTAGGTTCCATATGTTTGTATTTCTAATAGTTTTTTCTGCGCTGTGATCAGAAAAGATGTGTGCAATGATTTCAATTTTTTTGAATTTGCCAAGGCTAGATTTACGGCCCAGGATATGGTCTATCCTGGAGAATGTTCTGTGTCCATTTAAAAAAAGGTGAAATTCATTGTTTTGGGGTGAAATGTCCTATAGATATCAATTAGGTCTAAAACTGGTCCATTGTATCATTTAAAGTTTGTGTTTCCTTGCTAATTTTCTGTTTGGTTGATCTATCCATAGGTGTGAGTGGGTATTAAAGTCTCCCACTATTACTATGTTACTGTTAATTTCCCCTTTCATACTGGTTAGCATTTGCATTACATATTGCAGTTTCTCTATGTTGGGCGCATATATATTTTTAATTGTTATATCTTCTTCTTGGATTGATCCTTTGATGAATACTTATGTAGTGTCCTTCCTTGTCTCCTTTCATGGCCTTTATTTCATCTGATATGAGTATTACTACTCCTGCTTTCCTGGTCTCCATTTGCATGAAATATCTTTTTCCAGCACTTGACTTTCAGCCTGTATGTGTCCCTTGTTTTGAGGTGGGTCTCTTTTAGACAGCATATATAGAGGTTTTGTTTTTGTATCCATTCAGCCAGTCTTTGTCTTTTGGTTTGTACATTCAAACCATTTACATTTAAGGTAATTATTGATAAGTTTGATCCCATTGCCATTTACTTTATTGTTTTGGGTTCAAGTTTATAAACCTCTTCTGTGTTTTCTGTCTAAAGAAGATTCTTCAGCATTTGTTGAAGCTGGTGTGTCCAACCATTCCCTTCTGGCCTGAAGAGTTTCTATTGAAAGATATGCTTTATCCCTATGAGAATCCTTTTGTGTGTTATTTGTTGCTTTTCCCTTGCTGCTTTTAATATTTGCTCTTTGTAAATTTGATTAATATGTGTCTTGGGGTATTTCACCTTGAATTTATCCTGTTTGGAAGTCTTTGGGTTTCTTGGATTTTGGTGGCTATTTCCTATCCCATTTTAGGGAAGTTTTCAACTACTATCTCCTCAGGTATTTTCTCATGGCCTTTGTTTTTGTCTTCTTCTTCTGGGACTCCAGTGATTCGAATGTTGGGGTGTTTAACATTGTCTCAGATGTGTCTGAGGTTGTCCTCATTTCTTTTTTCCTCTCTGCTTCATTTATTTCCACTATTCTATCTTTCACCTCACTTATCCTATTTTCTGTCTCAGAAGATAGGATATCTTAATATAGCTTATAGATATCTATAATATATCTATCTTATCTATATATAGCTATCTATAGATATATATCTTATTCTAATGTTGGTTCCCTCCAGAGTGCTTTTGATCTTAGTTATTGCATTATTCATTATTGACTCTTTATTTCTTCTAGGTTCTTGTTAAGCATTTCTTATATCTTCTCAATCCTTGTCTCCAGACTATTTATCTGTAACTCCATTTTGTTTTCAAGATTTTGGATCATCTTTGCTATCATTATTCTGAATTCTTTTTCAGGTAGGCTCCCTATCTCCTCCTCTTTTGTTTGGCTTGATGGGCATTTATCACATTTCTTTACCTGCTGAATATTTCCCTGCCTTTTCATTTTGTTTAGATTGCTGTGCTTGGAGTGGCCTTTCTGTAGGCTAGAAGTTTGTGGTTCCTCTTTATTGCAGAGGTTGCTCCCTGTGGGTGGGGTTGGACTATTGGCTTGTCAAGGTTTCCTGGTTAGGGAACTTGTATCTGTGTTCTGGTGGGTGGAGCTGGATCTCTTCTCTCTGGAGTGCAATGAAGTGTCCAATAGTGAGTTTTGGGATGCCAATGGGTTTGGCATGATTTGGGGCAGCCTGTGTCTTAATGCTCAGGGCTGTGTTCCTGCATTGCTGGAGAATTAGTATGGTATGGCTTGCTCTGGAACTTGTTGGTTCTTGGGTGGAGCTTGGTTTCAGTGTAGGTATGGAGGCTTTCGGATGAGCTCTTGTCCATTAATGTTCCCTGGAGTCAAGAGTTTTCTGGTGTCTCAAGTTTTAGATTTAAGCCTCCTGTCTCTGGCTTTCAGTCTTTGTCTTACAGTGGCCTCAAGACTTCTTCATCCACACAGTACAGATGATAAAACATCTAGGGTAATGGTGAAAAGATTCTCCACAGTAAGGACAACCAGAGAAGTTCACAGAGTTACATGGAGAAGAGGGAGAAGGGAGATAGAGGTGACCAGGAGAAGAGGGGGAGTCAAAAGGGGAGAGACCAGTCTAGCCAGTAATCAGTTCCCTAAGAGTTCTCCATAGCCCAGAACACCCAGAGTCACAGATTTAAGCAGAGAAGAAAACGGGGAGGGAGGAGATAGAGGTGTCCTGGGGAGAAAAGGGAGAGTTAAAAGGAGAGAGAGCAGTCAAGCCAGTAATCACACCCCTAAGTGAAAATGGATACTGAAGATTAGATTCTTAAAGGTACAAAATTGATAACAAATACCAAAAAGCAAAGATTAAAAATCTGGAGTAGAGGTTAGACTCTCAAAAATATAATACTAAAAATACAAAACAAAATCAATCACAAAATTATATATGGATGTGAGAGTTGGACTGTGAAGAAGGCTGAGTGCTGAAGAATTGATGCTTTTGAACTGTGGTGTTGGAGAAGACTCTTGAGAGTCCCTTGGACTGCAAGGAGATCCAACCAGTCCATTCTGAAGGAGATCAACCCTGGGATTTCTTTGGAAGGAATAATGCTAAAGCTGAAACTCCAGTACTTTGGCCACCTCATGTGAAGAGTTGACTCATTGGAAGTTTCTGATGCTGGGAGGGATTGGGGGCAGGAGGAGAAGGGGACGACAGAGGATGAGATGGCTGGATGGCATCACTGACTCGATGGATGTGAGTCTGAGTGAACTCCAGGAGTTGATGATGGACAGGGAGGCCAGGCGTGCTGCAATTCATGGGGTTGCAAAGAGTCGGACACAACCGAGTGACTGAACTGAACTGAACCTATATATATATATATATATATATATATATATATGAAATTTGCTTTAAAAAATATGGTCTTTTTTAGCAAGGTAATAGTAGGTTATAAAAGTGAAAATTAAAGGAGTAATAAAGAACTTAAAAAATAAAAAAATAAAAAAATGATAATAGTAAAAATATACCCACGAATTTCTCTGGAGCTGTTGTGGGCAGTGTGAGGTCAGTTCAGTTTCTGATAGTTCCTTGTTCCAAATTGTACTTCTTCTCAAGGCCATAGGCCCTTCCAGTGCTCAGTCAGTGTTAACTACAGGGTTTTAGTCTGCTGCACCTGTCACTTCCAGAGCAGTTCCCTCTTTGTTTATTTTGGTTTCCTCTGTTTGCAGGTCTCTTCAGTGTCTAATTTCCATCTTGACACAAGGGTGTGAGGGTGGTCACTTACTGAGGCTCACTTGTTCAGTTGTGTTTTGGGGAGGGAGGAAACAAACTGCAAATATCTCTGGTGTGTGTGAAGAATGCTCACAGTGTATGGACCCCACGGGGTTTGCCCCAGCTCACGGCAGCGTGTGCCTTCCGGGTCTACACTGCTCAGGCTCCAGGCTGCTCTGCAGGGGTACTGTCCAAAGCAGACCCTGCATTTCATGCACTTCCCAGGTCTAAGCCGCTCAGCTTCAGGTTCTCAGGTACTCCGCAAGGGCAAATACTCGGTTGGGCATGCATTTTGTGCCCTTCCCAGGTCCGAGGAGCTCAGGCGACCAGGTGCTTGGTGAGTGCACTGTCCCAGGTGGGCTGTGCATCTTAACCACCTCCCCGGTCCCAGCTGCTTGGTTTCCAGGTGTGCTGTGAGAGTACCATCTCAGCTGTTCCCTGTGTCTTCTCTGGGGAGCTGATCCCAGGCTGTGACCCTCCTGGCACATGTCAACCGTTCAGGATCCCAGGAAGATTTGGTTAGCAACGGGGAGCCTGCTCACATTTTGATGGAAGATGCCAGTCTCTGGGGCCGAGATTGCTTATTGGCTTTATCACATACTTGCCTCTTTGCCTCTGGTGTTGGGGAGGGGCATGTATGCAGCCGGCTAGCTCTCCTTTGGTATTCTCTCAATCCTTTGTTCTAAGTTGTCTACTTTTCTCTCTCTCCCTCTCTCTCTGCTATCCCACAGTTTGGGTTGCTATCTCATTAGCTCCCTCAGATTGTCCTCAGGGCATTCAGTCCCCTCTCTCTGGTGGACACTAGCGTCTGGGGTACTTCTTTGCTGGGAGTTGAGGTTAGGCGCATATTTTCTATTTTTTTTTCTTTTCTCCCAGTTATGTTGCCCTCTGAGATTCTAGAATTCCTCACTGGCCCACCAGTGAGAGGGTTTCCTGCTGTTTGGAAACTTCTTCACAACTCCCTCCCCAGGCTGGGTCTCTGTCCCTAACGCTTTTGTCTCTCATTCTGTCTTTTATATTTTGTCCTACCTCCTTTCGAAGAGAATGGGCTGCCTTTCTGGGTGCCTCGTATTCTCTTCCAGCATTCGAAAGTTGTTTTGTGGAAGTTACTCAGCATTCAAATGATCTTTTGATGAATTTTGGGGAGAGAAAGTGGTCTCCCTGTCCTATTCTTCCACCATCTTGGGACCGTCCCTGGGTTTTAATTTTTAAAGTCTCTTAAAAACTTGTTTTCAGACCACATGTTCTATAAACCTTATCTGAAAGTGTCATTCAAGGGTATGCCCAACACTGAACATTTTAGACACTTGAAAAAACATGGGTTTTGGGAGGTTTCTGGAGCATTAAGGTTAACGTCAAGTAAGACAATAAAAGCAGAATCAAGCTTGTAACCTTCAGCCATCTCCCTTCCACCTCAACTGCAATAAATCAAAACTGCTTCATTTTGACATGGGTATGACAAACCATTTGAGGTGAAATAATTTCAATTCTTATGGGACATTTTGTCCATGTTGGCTTCACTGATACTATTAGCAAAGAGAAAGACTGAGAAAAAGCAATTTTGGAGAGATTTACAGCTTAGAGATAAAAACACTGACTAATATCATTTGAGCTAAAATCTCCCCAATAAAATTACTTTGAAATTAAAAGTCAATAGGAATTAAGTTTAATTAAAGACAATTTTAAGAAATAAAACATGCATTCCATTCAACTGATAATTATTCCTCTGTTCAATAAATATTTACTGAGTCTTGCTTTCTTCCCTTTCTCAATTATTCAAATGAATCATTTTTTTTAAATTTTTATTAAAGCACTTCCTGTTAGAGACCTTGAATGAAAGATCTCCTTCACCCCACTCCTACATTTGCCCCTGATAGAATCCCAGGGACGGGGGAGCCTGGTGGGCTGTCGTCTATGGGGTCACACAGAGTCGGACACAACTGAAGCGACTTAGCAGCAGCAGCAGCAGCAGCATCTTGCTAGTAAATGCACTATATACATATTTTAAATCTGCTCAAGCTTTATTTCCTTGGCAATCTTTGCATATCTTTATACACAATATCTTGCAGTCTTTGCTAATACTGCTGAGGCTATCCTCCTCATGTTTTTATCAAAAGGCAAAAAGGCAACCCTCCCACTTATGCACTAACTTCCATCCCGTCTGCTTTCTTTGGAATTTTACTTATGCAATAATTTTCTCTCTCTCTCTCTCTCTCTCTCTCTCTATATATATATATATATATATATATATATATACACATACATATATACATAATTATTTTTAACATAGAAATATGTTTCTCTTAAAAAAAAAAAAGTCTTACACTCAAGTCCTCCATCAACTACCACTTCATTTCTTGGTCCTATACTGAACTAAGTGTTTCATAGTGAATTTCTATAGTGACTGCTCTCTCTCTCTCTCTCTCTCTCTCTCTCTCTCTCTCTTTTTGCAAACAAAACTGTATTTATTATTAAAGACCTTTATGTTGGGATTTCCAAAGCATGTACTTTGGATGGAGGACATGAAAGCCACAGAAAGGACTAAAATGTACCAGGATCAGTTAACAACAAAATTGTAAATGTATGAGTAAAACTGGCTTCCCTCACAGCTCAGTTGGTAAAGAATCCACCTGCAATGCAGGAGACCCTGGTTCAATTCCTGAGTTGGGAAGATCTGCTGGAGAAGGGATAGGCTACCCACTCTAGTATTCTTGGTTTCCCTTGTGGCTCAGCTGGTAAAGAATCCACCTGCAATGTGGGAAACCTGGGTTTGATCCCTGGGTTGGGAAGATCCCCTGGAGAAGGGAAAGGCTACCCACTCCAGTATTCTGGCCTGGAGAATTCCATGGACTATACAGTCCATGGGGTTACAAAGAGTTGGACACAACTGAGTGACTCACTTTCACTTTCATAAGTGAAACTAAACAAAGTTTGACTAAACTAAATGTAGTGGCTGCTTTCTACTTCCTTATACTTCTCTCAATCAATTTCAACTGGGCTTATTTCCCCTATCAACTCCAAGGCATTGCTTCTATCAGGATCATAAGTACATTCCATATTTCTAAACCTCATTTTCTTTTTTAAATTTTATTTTTTTTAATTGGAGGATAATTGCTTTACCATGAAATTAAAAGATGCTTGCTCCTTGGAAGAAAAGCTATAGAAAACCTAGACAGCATATTAAAAAGAAGAGACATCACTTTGCCAACAAAGATTCATCTAGTCAAAGTTATGGTTTTTCTAGTAGTCATGTACAGCCTTGAGATTTGGATCATGAAGAAGGCTGAGCACTGAAGAATTCATGCTTTTGAACTGGGGTGCTAGAGAGGACTCTTGAGAGTCCCTTGAATAGCAAGGAGGTCAAATCAGTCAATTTTGAAGGAAACCAATCCTGAATATCCATTGGAAGGACTGATGCTAAAGCTCCAACATTTTGGCCACCTGATACAATGAACCAACTCATTGGAAAGGACCTCAATTCTGGGAAAAACTGAGGGCAGGAGGAGAAGGGGGTGACAGAGGCTGAGATGGTTGGATGGAGTCATCGACTCAATGGACATGAGTTTGAGCAAACTCTGGGAGATAGTGAAAACAGGGAAGCCTAGCATGCTGTAGTCCACAGGGTCTCAAAGAGTTGACACAACAGAGACTAGACACAAAAATTGCTTTAAAATGTGATGTTGGTTTCTGCTGTACAACAATGCAAATCTCATCTTCAAATCTGTTTTCTTATATTACTTCATTCCCTAGTACCATTAAGATGGTTGACTACCTTCTCTTTCTCTTAGCTTCTGTGAGCCCATTCATCCTGCATCTCTTCACACTCTGTGTTGTTTCACTTCAGTTTTACACTTTTTATTTTCCTACTCTATTCTACTTCACAATGTCAGAGAATCTTTGTTGTTCTTGTTGTTTAATTGATAAGTCATGTCTGACTCTTGTGATCTCATGGGAATCAGTCTAATTTTTTAACAGTATTTTTCTAACTTTTAGACTCTTTTTGGGGATAATATCTTTCCTCTGATTTTAATCATTACCTATATAGATGCTGATGATTAGCAGATTTGTAAGCCCTACCCTCATGTCTCTCCAAAGCTCTAGCTTCCACACAAATAAGGATCTCAAATCTGCTTACTGATGCAGAGCTATTGATTCTCCTCACTCTCCAGCTAAATCTGCTCAAGCTGTTATAGCTTCAGGATTGGGAATAGCATCCATTCAGTTGTTCAAGTGCAACTAGAAGTGATTTCTGATTTCTGTTTTCCCCTTGTTCTCCATATTCTTTCCATTGTCTAGTCCTGTTGACTTTCCGAAATCACACTTCCTTCTACATTCATTAGTAACACTCCTGTTCAAAGCACCAAAATTCCTTCTCTTCTACCAAATCTCCATAATTTCATCCTTGCCCCTCCCTCCTACATTTATCACATAAAAGCCAAAGAGAACTGTAAGTGACTTCTGTCACTCTGACTTAAATACCTCCAATGCCTTCACATCACAATTAGAATAAAATATAAGTAACTCACCCTACATTAAAAATACACACACATGATCTAGTCTCTGCCTTTACACTTGCTCAGCTGAAGCAGAAGTTCTCAACCTGAGCACCCTTGGCAATTTGGGCCAAATAATTCTTTGTTCTGAGTTACTGTCCTACAAGTAGTAAGATAATTGTCCAGTTGTTATTACTCACAGCATTTACTTTCACTCTTAATGTGCCCTGATTAGGAGGACAATTGTATGGTCACCTTACTCTTCATCCTATGCTTCATCATTGTATGTATGCATATGTTTTGTTTTGAACTTACCAAATTTATCCCAGGCTTAGGGTCTAACTTCCCTCAAAAGCCTTTTTTTCTCTCTCTATTTGGATCTCAGTTTATGGTATTCCTTTTGTGATCAAATTCAAAATAAAACAGCAATACAATCATTCTCTACTCAATTAGGATATCATTGCCTGATAAGATTGTGCATTAGCATATTATTTTGAATCAGTCTCTCACCAACCATGTAGACTAGAATAGATGCTTTGCCTGTCTGCTTAGAGGGGCTTCCCTGATAGCTCAGTAGATAAAGAGTCTGCCTGTAATGCAGGAGACCCTGGTTTGATTCCTGTGTTGGAAAGATCCACTGGAGAAAGGATAGGCTACCCACTCCAGTATTCTTGGACTTCCTTTGTGGCTCAGCTGGTAAAGAAGCCACCTGCAATGTTGGAGACCTGGGTTTGATCCCTGGGTTGGGAAGATCCCCTGGAGAAGGGAAAGGTTACCCATTCCAGTTTCTGGCCTGGAGAATTCGCTGGGGTCACAAAGAGTTGGACTGGACTGAGTGACTTTCACTTTCACCTGCTTAGACAGTAGTTGGTCCACAGCCTTCCTCCCAGTGAGGTTCAACTTCTGTGTTTTGTATCATTATCACATTCTAGATGTTTATTTCATGGCACTTTTCACAAATATTACTTATTAGTATAATTATTTATTCTTATAAATTCCATGAGGATGGGATCTGTGTCTATCTTTCTCAGCTCTGAAAGGGAGAATTTGTACCTTTGTAGAATGCACTGCTTATGTATTTTACATGTACAATCAAATGAATCAGTGAATCACAATCAGTTCATAGGTATATAGTGCATAATTGGGACATCCTTGGGAAAGCACATGATCTGACCGTAAAGTTCAATGCAAATTGTTCACGGTAAGGACATACTTATCCTTGAGAAGAATTTCACATACATTACTTCATAAAATTCCAGTCATATGTGTGATTGTTTTACTATCCTTTCCCAAATGATTTTATGAACATTGTTAAGGCTTAGCTTCATTGGTAATTATAAACAATAGGGAAAACATGTGCTTACTTAAGTCCTTACATTGAATTTCCCTTACAAATATTACAGTTTTCCATTCTCTGATATTACATGAGAAGTAGAGAAGAAGACCAGGTTCAAATCAGTCAGGAGGCCACAAACACCCTAGCATTCCTCACAGACAGGCTTGCTCTCCTCAGTGAACATGACTGAATGACAAGAGGACCTCAGAGTCCTTGTGGTATAGTGAGCATCACACTTGCTCCTGCATGACCCATTTCCAGTCACAGCTGATTATTTTCCTCTCAGGTTTACTAAAACTATACTATTTTAATGACAAAAGCAGTTGGCAAAGACCTGTAAATATAGGTCCAGAAACATGAACATTAAATCTTAAAACAGGAAACATGCAAAGACTAAATGAATAACTGAATCGGGGAAGGGAAGAAAACCAGGGAAGGATTCATCTGCCATTTGAAGGCATATCTTGCTTTATCGCCTTTCACTTCATTGTGCTTGTGCACTTAGTCACTCAGTCATGTCCAACTCTTTGCGACCCCATGGACTGTAGCCCACCAGGTTCCTCTGCCCATTGGGTTATCCAGGAAAGAATACTGGAGTGGGTTGCCATTTCCTCCTCCAGGGGATCCTCTAAGCTCAGGGACTGAACCTGCATCTTGTGTGTCTCCGGTACTGCAGGCAAATTCTCTGTCCGCTGAGCCATCAGGGAAGTCCCAGCCCTTAAACATATTGTGCTTAAGAGATATTACGATTTTCATAAATTTAAAGTGTATGGCAACCCTGTATAAATAAAGTCTATAGGTACCATGTTTCCAACAGCATTTGCTTATTTCATGTCTCTATTATATTGTGGTAACTGTCACGATATTTCAAAATTTTTTATAATAATTATGCTTGTTATGGAGATCAGTGATCTTTGATGTTACTACTATGACTCACTGAAAGCTCAGAAGATGTTGAGAATTTTTCAGCAATAAAGTATTTTTAATTAACATATGTAGGTTATGTTTTAAAGATAATATACACTTATTAGGCTATTGTTTAATGTAAACAATTTTATATACACTGGGAAGGCAAAAAGTTCATATGACTTGCTTTATTATGAAATTTGTCTTATTGTGGTGGTTTAGAACCAAACTAGTGATATTTCTGAGGTATACATGTATACTGTCTGTATGCTGTCTGTATATGTATATGTATGCCATCTGTATACAGGTATACCTGTATATGCTGTCTGTATGCTGCCTGTATACTAACAAAGGTCCATCTAGTCAAGCTATGGTTTTTCCAATAGTCATGTATGGATGTGAGAGTTGGACTAAAAAGAAAGCTGAGAGCTGAAGAATTGATGCTTTTGAACTGTGGTGTTGGAGAAGACTCCTGAGAATCCCTTGGACATCAAGGAGATCAAACAGTCAATCCTAAAGGAGTTCAGTCCTGAATATTGATTGGAAGGACTGATGCTGAAGCTCCAATACTTTGGCCACTTGATGCAAAGAGCTGATTCACTGGAAAAGACCCTGTTGCTGGGAAAGATTGAGGGCAGGAGGAGAAGGGGACGACAGAGGATGAGATGGCTGGATGGCATCACCAACTTGATGGACATGAGTCTGAGCAAGCTCTGGGAGTCGGTGATGGACAGAGAAGCCTGGCTGCTGCAATGCATGGGGTTGCAAAGTCAGGCACGACTGAGGGACTGAGCTGAACTGATACCTGTATAAAGTTACTCAAGATTAAGATTTAAAAAAATCAGTGTGTTAAGTACAGTCACTTTTTTTTTCAAGGAGAAGAAAATTTGTACAAAAAGCTGAACAAGACATAAGAGAGCAGCTACTGAGATACAGAATGATGGACAGAGAACATTACAGTACAAATGCGTTTTAGGGTCCCAGGCTGGTTGGACTATATCCCAGATCCTGAAAGAACTTTGGACTGAAACCTGATCTAACATCTGCTTTCTCAGGGATTCACTGCAAGACCGAAAACAAATATATCTTTGAAAACAAAAATATAAACAATATATTTTCACTTTTAGAGAAGAGAAGTATATACACAAGTCCTTGGACTATAAATCAGTGATCTCATTAAACACAACAAAGTGCAAAAACACATTTATGAAATACTGGTTAGCGTTAACAAGTGGAAGATGCTGACATCACTGAGGGACAACCTGGGCTTATGAAGAACTAGCATAGCTCAGTTGGTAAAGAATCTGCCTGCAATGTAGGAGACCCCAGTTCAATACCTGTGTTAGGAAGATTCCCTGGCAAAAGGGATAGGCTACCCACTCCAGTTTCTTGGGCTTCCCTTGTGGCTCAGCTGGTAAGGGATCTATCTGTCTGCAATATGGGAGACCTGGGTTTGATCCCTGGGTTGGGATGATCTGGGGAGAAGGGAAAGGCTACCCACTCCAGTATTCTGGCCTGGAGAATTCCATGCACAGTCCATGGGGTCAGAGTCAGGCATGACTGAGTGACTTTCACTTTCACTGAGCAAAGTCGAGTTAATGTGTTTTCTTCTTTGATTACAATAGTTTTCTGTAAGATCAGAGAAATGTGAAATAGAGGAGACATTTAGACCCAACATCCCAACATTAAGGACAAGAAGAAAATAAACTATATATTAACTTTCGTTCTGTGGAATAAAACTTGTGGTTGCTTATATGTAGAGCAAGTAGTTCGTTAACAGTAGAATGATCTCCATTTTTCTACATAGATTTTTTTCTTTCTAACTCTGCTATGGTTGATGCAATTCTCTCTCTTTTAAGGAATCTCCTCTTTTGAAAGCCAAGGATGTCAGAGCTGCCTTGCCCCTAATACAGCTGGGAGTGAAGCTTATTGCCTAAGTCTCACATAAAACTATGACCTAGCATTTCACCTGCGAAATGGCAGCAATAATATCAATCTCAGAAGCTTTTAGGGCAGAGAGACTGGGATGAAATGAAATTAAGTATGGAAAAACAAGGGATAATGTGATGTCCAGTAAATAGGAGATCCTTTTCCATGCTGATCATTTTGAGAAGAATATACAAACTTCTCTGAGATTATAGAAGAGCATAAATAACTCCCTCAATGGAGTTATGACTACAAAAAAGTGTAGCAATGTCTGCTTGCTCAAGACAAGGGGAAATGGGTACATCTGAGAGCATATTCTGCTTCTGGGCACCATGCAAACTGGGGTACATAAAAAGAAAGTGGCAGATGGCCAAAAAGCACATGAAAAGATGCTCTACATCACTAATTAGCAGAGAAATGCAAATGAAAACTGCAAAGAGATTTCACCTTACACAGATCATAATGGCCATCATCAAAAAATCTACAAATGACAAGTGCTGGGGAGGGTTTGTAGAAAAGTGAGAACGGTATGGAAGTTCCTTAAAATAAAAAAAAAATAATAATAAATCTAGAACTAGCATTTGATCCAGCAAGTCCTCTCCTGGTCATTTATCCAGAGAAAATTATAATTCAAAATGATACATTTACCTTAATGTTCACTGCAGCACTATTTAAAAGAATAAGATGTGGAAACAGTCCAAGTGTCCATTGACAGAGGAATGGATAAAGAAAATGTGGTACATATATACAGTATTACTAAGCCATAAAAAGAACAAAATAATGCCATTTGTAACAAAGTGAGTGGACCTAGACATTATCATACTTAGTGAAGTGAATCAGACAGAGAAATAGAAATACTGTAAGATATCATGTATGTATGAAATCTAATTTTAAAATGACACAAGTAAATTTATTTATTTACAAAATAGAGACAGACTCAAAGACCTCAAAATCAAACTTCTGGTTCCCACGGGAGAAATGTGTGTGTATGGGGTGGAGGGGAGGAGTGATAAATTAGGAGATTGCAATTAACACATGCACACTATTATATATAAAAAATAGGATCTACTATTCCTATCTAAAAATAGGAACTAATAAGGATCTACTGTATAGTACTGAGAATTCTAATTAATATTCTGTAATAACCTACATGGGAAAAGAGTATGAAAAAGAATGTGTGTATATATATATATATATAAAAGAATATATATATAGATATATAAAAGAATATATATATATAAAAGAATATATATATAAAAGAATATATATATATATATATATATATAGAGAGAGAGAGAGAGAGAGAGAGTCAGTCAAGCATACACCAATAAAAAATTTAGAGACATTACAATAGCAATGTACACATAAAAAAGGGAAACAAGAGTGAGCTTCAAATTTTTGTTTACTGATAATGCCTTAAACATTGTCCTGAGTCATGCTTATTAAGAATGGAATAGGAAGAATCAAATTACCTGAACTATTCATAAGCTATATCCTCCTGCTCCTGACCACTTTCTTATGTAAAGCTCTTTTCTAAGAAACACAGGATTCCAACTTAAGATATCACTTGCTTTTTCTCTATAAACAGAAAACAGACATGAGTTTCAGCATTCTTTATTGTGCTGAACCAATCTGGATGCTGAACAGTTCAATTCCAAGATTATTAGTAGCATAACAGTCTGCAGTTATACAATTGCTGGCATGCTTCTGCTCATCACATATTAAGTCAAGAGAAACACTAACTTCTGGTATTATGATATAGACCAATAACGAGTCACCCCCAATAATATAAAATTTTACGTTAAAGTAATATATATTTGCTTTAGAAAATGAAACCTCCTAAAAAGGGTAAAGATGGAGGGACACTATGAAGCAAACCGTGCTATCAATCCACGATGCTCTCAGGATCACAAGGTAGTTGTCAGTTTACTGGAGTTAAGGTTGATCCTTTGAAAGGAAAAGAGAGGTATTTTAGATGCCACTTTCAGAAGCAATCTCTCTCCTTCTGTTTGCTCTTTTATCTCCCTTGTTTATTTTGATTTTCAACTTTGTCATCTGGCTTCTTCTACTTCATTAATTCTTGGCCCATCAGAGCTACCTTTAAATGTAACAATCACCTCCCAATTCTATACTACCAGTAAGCTGTGGACAGATAATGAGTTAATAAGACACAAATAGTCAGCAAATTCGTTGCGGGGGGCAGTGAGTTTGGCTAGTTCTGTTGAAGAAGAACCTTCATTTTTCTACCTATTTTAACACATAGAGCAAAAGTGTAATAATTGAGAATATAACACTGATGCACAAATAGGTCAAATGAACAAAATAGGAAGATCAGAAATAGAATCAAAAAAATATTTGTTACTTAGTTTTATGACTTCCCTGGTGGCTCAGATGGTAAAGCGTCTGTTTACACTGTGGGAGACCGGGGTTCAATCCCTGGGTTGGGAAGACCCCCTGGAGAAGGAAATGGCAATCCACTCCAGTACTATTGCCTGGAAAATCCCATGGATAGAGGAGCCTGGTAGGCTACAGTCCATGGGGTAGCAAAGAGTCGGACACAACTGAGCAACTTCACTTTCACTTTATGTCTTTTATATTGACAAATATGATATTTAATATATAAATTCCATTTAAGTCATGAATAGACATCCTATTGATAATTATATTATTAATTAAATCAACTTGGGAATCTGTGTAATCATCTAGGAAAAAAGAAATCTGTATCATTTTGAAGATTTAACCATAAAATAATAAAACTCAAATTTAAATGGAAAATTATTGAGTAAAGTTAGTGAGAAAGATCTTTTCAAAGTATTACATAAAATCTAGTAGCCACAAAAGAAAATACTTGATTCATTCTAATATAAGAAAGAAAGAAGGGGAAGAAAAAAGGAAAGAAGGAAGGGAAGAAGGGAGGGAGGGAGGGAGGGAGCAGGGAAGGAAGCAAACGAGGATTTCCAGTTTGGCAGGAACTACCATAATCAAAATGGAAGATGCAAAATGCAAAAGTCAAAAGAATTAAAAAAAAAACTATTTGAACCTCAAAGGCCTAAATTTCTTTATATATAAACAACTCCTACAAACCATTAAAAGAATGATCAGTAACTGAATAGAAAACTCATGAAGGGACATTATGAGTCCAAGGAAAAGAAAAATAGATATTAAACATATGACAAGATGCTCCATGTCATTAACCATAAAATAAATTAAAAAGTACAGGACTAGCATCTTTCTCTTCTAAGTCCAAACAAAAATAAATTCGTTTGATTAAGCAACATGCTATATCAAAGAGACTGGAGAAAGAGAAGTTGTGGAGAGAGTTTAAGCATTTAAAATGGTACTACTTGGGGAGTGACAAAGACAGCCTCCAAATCTACAAAGGTACATTTATCAAACTCAGATGTTTCCCTTCTGGAGATTTATCACACATACTGTTTAAATACCATATTGTAGACAAGTAAACAAAAAATACCTAAGTGCAAATCCACAGCAAAGATGTCATTGTCATATTATGTTACCTGCAATCTATGGAAAAAGAAATATGCTATACAGTTGTAAGAAGTATGCAAATGCTCTATAGATACTAAAATAAAATAATCCTGATTTTAGAAGATCCATTACTAAGTGGAAAACCAAAATACAGAACAGTGTGTATTATCAGTTGTTACTTACACAAAAAAAGGGGCATGTTGTTTATAATAGCCAGGACATGGAAGCAACCTAGATGTCCATTAGCAGACGAATGGATAAGAAAGCTGTGGTACATATACACAACGGAGTATTACTCTGCCATTAAAAAGAATACATTTGAATCAGTTCTAATGGCATGGATGAAACTGGAGCCTATCATACAAAGTGAAGTAAGCCAGAAAGAAAAACACCAATACAGTATACTAACACATATATATGGAATTTAGAAAGATGGTAATGATAACCCTGTATGTGAGACAGCAAAAGAGACACAGATAAACAGAACAGACTTTTGGACTCTGTGGGAGAGGGAGAGGGTGGGATGATTTGAGAGAATGGCATTGAAACATGTATACTATCATGTAAGAAATGAATCGCCAGTCTAGGTTCGATATATGATACAGGGTGCTTGGGGCTGGTGCACAGGGATGACCCAGAGAGATGATATGGGGAGGGTGGTGGGAGGGGGGTTCAGGATTGGGAACTCATGTACACCCGTGGCAGATTCATGTCAATGTATGGCAAAACCAATACAGTACTGTAAAGTAAAAAAATAAAAATAAAGGAAAAAAAATAAAATGATAAGTAGAAAAATATGTTAACTTGGACATGTTTCTGTTTCACTAATTAATCAAAATATGCTGATATATTTGATATGTCTAATATGATTGGAAGCATGTTAGGTACTTGGGGTATAGTGGTAATCAACCAAAACCAAAACAATCGTTCTCCAGTAGAGTTTGTTTTTTATTTTTCAACAAACTGCTACAAGGAAAATTTAAAATTAAAGTTTCAGAAGTAGTCTGAGGATTTTATTTGGAACTATGGTGAAATATATTCAAGGAAAATGGCTTTTTACAAAATATTTTATATCATGCAATATTTCTCAATTTGTCTTATTTCTACAATAAACCTCCATAGTTCTCTTCATCTAGATATTACTTACTTTAGTCTCATTCATATTGTTCAAAAATAAATGGGGATAGTAATAACTATTTTATCATGTATTTGTCAGAGTTAAATGACAACATATACAATGTATATGAATGTACCTGGTAAAGTCTCTTGTGTGACCTAGAATAGGTCCTTAATGTTTATATCCGAATCAGCTTGTATTATAGAAATATTTGAGCTTTCAGTTCCTCATTGTTCATTCTTAATTAAGGGGCAGTATTCACAGATTATCCATAAAACACTCCTATTGGGCCTGGATAGTGTTCCTGGACCACTGATGTGGGCTATGCCCAACATTTGGAAATTCCCTGCAGGTATAATCATAGACAAAGAAGGCAATGGCAACCCACTCCAGTACTCTTGCCTGGAAAATCCCATGGATGGAGGAGCCTGGTAGGCTGCAGTCCATGGGGTCGCTAAGAGTCGGACACGACTGAGTGACTTCCCTTTCACTTTTCACTTTCATGCATTGGAGAAGGACATGGCAACCCACTCCAGTGTTCTTGCCTGGAGAATCCCAGGGATGGGGGAGCCTGGTGGGCTGCCACCTATGGGGTCACACAGAGTTGGACACGACTGAAGTGACTTAGCAGCAGCAGCAGCAGCATAATCGTAGAGCATTGCTGTGAAGACAATAAATCAGAGAAAACTGAAAGCCTGATAATCTCCTCATGGTTTTAAACACAGTGGGAATCAAGTGTTTATCGGCCAGATCAATTCCACTTTAATTTGCCCATCAAATTTCTTAAAAGGACTGAAGATTTTAAGATTCCAAAGAAAATGGAGACAATGTACATACTATCCAGTATCAATGAACAGTTAAACTCTATTCATAGGGAGAGACTGAAAAGTTAAGAGAGCCAGAAACTTAGAAGATCCAGTGCCTGATCTCAAAAGTTTATTCTCACATAAAACGAATCATCAAGTCATCAAAAATTCATTTTAACTGCTCAGAATTTTATTAGTACTTGTTGTTAGTAAGTAGACTATGCACCTTGTATTGTATTGCTTAATACAGCATTATATCCCAAACTGTAGTAACTATGCACCCATCTTTTCACCTGTTTTAAGTTGAATCTTTAATCATACTGCTAGCCATGATGGAGAATGCCTTGCCTTTAACTCCTCATGAAAGCTCAAGCAAACAAAGAATAGATAAATCCATCTAGATAATGAATGAATAAATAAATTAAAAAGGTTCTTTTTGCAAAAAATATTCTAAAGCCACCTACTGTGTGTTACTTGATCCTTGAAATGTCAGTTCCTTGGCTTAATAATAAAAACATTTTATTGGTCCCTAAGAGAAAGTATCAATATTTAAAAAGTTAAAGGGTATAAGCAGCAGATTTGAATTTAACTTGTTACACACTGAGTGATTTTGATGGGCTAATTAAATTCTCTGAATCATTTCTTCAACTATAGAATGACCACGAATAAGGATGGATAAACAATGAGGAAACAGAGATAGAGGCACAGTCAATGTCTGCCACATGCTGTGTTCTCCTTGCATGAGAACATCTCAGTTGAAATTAAAGATATAACCTTAGTATTAAGAGAAAACCCAGAACTCTGAGTCTCTGCTTACTGTCAACCATGTGGTCAATATTTATACTTTTCTGCCTCACCTTTATGACCCACATTATGAGAGGCTATTTAAAATTGGTGTGTCCAATTTTTTAAACTAGATAAAAAATGAAATAGTTAGAAAAACAAATTAGAAATGAAGATGGTAATAGCTGAAATCATTCCATTTCATGTCAGTTACACAAGACTGAAATTGCTCTATCATGCTCTCTCAAAACAAAATAGCTTTCTCAAGGAAAGGAGGATGAGGGGTGTGCAACTGGGTGCAGTATTGTGTTGGTCATCTCTTAACATCAGCATCATACAAAACACCTTCAAAGAAAGAAGTAATACTGCTGTTTATCTCCAAAATATAACAGCTTATGTGCACAGAAGGTAAATAAATAGATGCATTTAGGAAAAGTCTCATTAACATACGTGAAAATCAGTATGCCATTCTGTATTTTGCAGGAGGTAGTGATAACTTTCTATTGATGCATGTAATGTTATTCAATGTGGTTTAAATTTATCCAAAATAGAGTATGAGGAGGGAGTATGAACAGCTGTGAGCAAGGTAACGTCAGATGCCCTGTACACCCTTGGGTAAAGGCCGATTTAACTGTTTGTTATCACTGACTCAATAGACATAAGTTTGAGCAAGCTCCAGAAGTTGGTGATAGACAGGGAAGCCTGGCGTGCTGTAGTCCATGGGGTCGCAAAGAGTCGGACATAACTGAGCAACTGAACTGAACTATTTCTTTGCTTTTAATCTTCAGATACTCTTGGCAATTTTTTCCAACATTTTCCTTTCAATTCTTCATTACACTCACTCAAAGTGTACTGCTTGGAAGTTTCCAAATTAAAAGGCCATTGGAATATTCACTAAAGGTTATCTGCACATAGATTGGTTTCAGTGAAAAAGGCAATACATTATGGATAGTAGAAGAACGCTACATCAATTTATAAATCTGTTGTGTGGGGTGCCATCCTCATGCATAAATAGTTAGCCAAATATGACAAATATAGAAATAAACAGCAAAATATTGTGTATATAAAATTATACTGTATTGAAGACTGAACCTGCTCAAGCTATCAACAGCTTATGTGAGTAGCAAGTACCCTATTAAAATCCCTCAAACAGAAGAGAATGGGGAAGGGTGGAACCAGAGCACCCTTTCTGAGCTGAAGCCTCCCAGAGCAGATTATCCCATGGGCTACTCAACTTCTGGTTTACACCAACCACAGGTGTAGGTGCCCTGTAGGCAGTGAATGAGAGCACTGCTAGGATTTCCTATTCAGAGAGGTAGGTGTGGGCAGAGTGGAGGCTTTTCCTCTAGAGTGGAGGCCCCTTTGCCTCCAGAGTGGAGGATTAAAAGCTTAGATGTAAGGACATATACTATAAAAGTCTTAGCAGAAAATCGGTATGGCAATCCCTGATATAAATAATAGCAGTATCTTTTTAAATCCACCTCCTGGAATAATGAAAATGAAAAGAAAAATAAGGAAAAAGGACTTAATTAAACTTAAAAGCTTTTGCACAGCAAAGGAAACCATAAACCAAAAAGACAATCCACGGAATGGGAGAAAATATTTGCAAACAATATGAACAGTAAGGGATTAATTTCCAGAATGCATAAACAGTTCAATATATATGTGTGTGATATGTGTGTGTGTGTATAAACAGTATAGTACTGGCACAAAAACAGAAATGTATACCAATGGAACAGATAGAAAATAAGGTGATAAATCCATGCATCTATGGGCACCTTATTTTGACAAAGGAAGCAAAAAGATACAGTGCGGTAAAGATAGTCTCAACATGTGGTGCTGTGAAAACTAGTCAACTACATGTAAAAGAATGACATTAGAACACTTGCTAACTCCATACAGAAAATAAACTCGAAATGGACTAAAGACCTAAACGTAAGACCAGAAACTATAAAACTCTTAGAAGAAAACATAGGCAGAACACTGACATAAATGGCAACAAGATCCTCTATGACCCACCTCCTAGAGTTAGGGAAATGAAAACAAAATAAACAAATGGGACCTAATTAAATGTAAAAGCTTTTGCACAATGAAGGAAACTATAAGCAAGGTGAAATGACAACCTGTAGAGTGGGAGAAAATAACAGCAAAGAAAACAACTGACCAAGAATTAATCTCCAAAATATACAAGCAGATCATGCAGCTCAATACCAGAAAAACAAACAAACAAATCAAGAAGCGGGCAGAAGATCTAAACAGATAGTTCTCCAAAGAAGACAAACAGATGGCTAATAAACACATGAAAAGATGTTCAACATTGCTCATTATTATGGATGCAAATCAAAACTACAATAAGGTATCATCTCACACTGATCAGAATGGCCATCATCAAAAAGTCTACAAACAGTATTTACTGGAGAGGGTGTAGAGAAATGGAACCCTCTTACACTGTTGGTGGAAATGCAAATTGATACAACCACTATGCAGAAGAGTATGGAGATTCCTTTAAAACTAGGAATAAAACTACCATTCAACCCAGCAATCCCACTTTTGGGCATATACCCTGAGGAAATCACAACTGAAAAAGACATTTGTACCTCAGCGTTCATTGCAGCACTATTTGCAATAGCTAGGACATGGAAGCAATCTAGATGTCCATCGACAGATGAATAGACAAGAAAGTTTGCTACATATACCCAATGGAATGTTCAGTTCAGTTCAGTTCAGTCGCTTAGTCATGTCCGACTCTTTGGGACCCCATGAATCGCAGCACGCCAGGCCTCCCTGTCCATCACCAACTCCCGGAGTTCACTCAGACTCACGCCCATCGAGTCAGTGATGCCATCCAGCCCCATCTCATTCTCTGTTGTCCCCTTCTCCTCCTGCCCCCAATCCCTCCCAGCATCAAAGCCTTTTCTAATGAGTCAGCTCTTCACATGAGGTGGCCAAAGTACTGGAGTTTCCACTTTAGCATCATTCCTTCCAAAGAAATCCCAGGGCTGATCTCCTTCAGAATGGACTGGTTGGATCTCCCTGCAGTCAGAGGGACTCTCAAGAGTCTTCTCCAACACCACAGTTCAAAAGCATCAATTCTTCGGTGCTCAGCCTTCTTCACAGTCCAACTCTCACATCCATACATGACCACAGGAAAAACCATAGCCTTGACTAGATGTATCTTAGTCGGCAAAGTAATGTCTCTGCTTTTGAATATGCTATCTAGGTTGGTCATAACTTTTCTTCCAAGGAGTAAGCATCTTTTAATTTCATGGCTGCAGTCACCATCTGCAGTGATTTTGGAGCCCCCAAAAATAAAGTCTGACACTGTTTCCACTGTTTTCCCATCTATTTCCCATGAAGTGATGGGACCAGATGCCATGATCTTCGTTTTCTGAATGTTGAGCTTTAAGCCAACTTTTTCACTCTCCACTTTCACTTTCATCAAGAGGCTTTTTAGTTCCTCTTCATTTTCTGCCATAAGGGTGGTGTCATCTGCACATCTCAGGTTATTGATATTTCTCCCGGCAATCTTGATTCCAGCTTGTGTTTCTTCCAGTCCAGCGTTTCTCCTGATGTTCAAGCTGGTTTTAGAAAAGGCAGAGGAACCAGAGATCAAATTGCCAACATCCACTGGATCATCGAAAAAGCAAGAGAGTTCAGAAAAACATCTATTTCTGCTTTATTGACTATGCCAAAGCCTTTGACTGTGTAGATCACAATAAACTGTGGAAAATTCTGAGAGAGATGGGAATACCAGACCACCTGACCTGCCTCTTGAGAAATCTGTATGCAGGTCAGGAAGCAACAGTTAGAACTGGACATGGAACAACAGACTGGTTCCAAATAGGAAAAGGAGTATGTTAAGGCTGTATATTGTCAATGGAATGTTACTCAGCTACAAAAAAAGAATGCATTTGAATCAGTTCCAATGAGGTGTTGGAACCCAGAACCTATTATAGAGAGTGAAGTAAGTCATAAAGACAAAGACAAATATAGCATACTAATGCATACATATAGAATATAGAAAGATAGTACTGACGATCCTACATGCAGGGCAGCAAAGGCACACAGACATAAAGAACAGGCTTTTGGACACAGTGGGGGAAAAAATGGGTGCGATAATTTTAGAGAATAGCACTGAAACATATACATTAACATATGTAAAACAGCTAGTGAGAGTTTGATGTATGAAGCAGGGAACTCTGTGACAACCTAGAGAGATGGGGTGGGGAGGGCAGCTGGATGGTGCTCAACAGGGAGGGGACACATGCGTACGTACAGCCGATTCATGTTGATTATGGTAAAAAACCATCAAAATATTGTAAAGTAATTATCTTCCAACTAAAAAAAACAATCAAAGATGGGCAGAAGATCTAAATATACATTTCTCCAAAGATGGTATCCAGATGGCCAAAAAACATGAAAAGATGTTCAACGTCACTAATTACTAGAGAAAGGCAAATCAAAACTACAATAAGATTTATCACTTCATGCTGGTGGGCCATCACTAAAAGATCTACAAACAGTAAATGTTGGAGAGACTGTGGAGAAAAAATGAACCCTCCTACACTGTTGGTGAGAATATAAATTGGTACAACCAATATAAAGAACAGCATGGAAGTTCTTTAAAAAGCTAAATACATAACTGCCACATGATCCAGCAAGCCCACTCCTGGGCATATATATTTGTAGAAAATATAATTCAAAAATTCACATGCATCCCAATATTCACTGCAGCAATATTTATAATAGCTATAACATGGAAGCAAATTAAATGTCTATTGACAGAGGAATGGGTAAAGAAGCTGTGGTGCATATATACAATGGAATATTACTCAGCTATAGAAAAGAACAAAATGGTGCCATTTGCAGCAACATGGATGTGCTTAGAGAGTGTCACACTTAGCAAAGTAAGTCACACAGAGAAAGTCAAATACCATATGATATCACTTATAAATGATACAAATGCACTTGTTTACAAAACAGAAACAGACTCACAGATCTCTGAATCAAACTTATGGCTACCAAAGGGGAAATGGGGGAGAAGCGATAAATTAGAAGATTGCAATTAACATATTTATGCTACTACATATAAAAAATACAATAACGACCCACTGTATAGCATAGAGAATGTTATCAATATTTTGTCCACGTGTGCCATAGCCCATCAGGCTCCGGTGTCCATGGGATTCTCTAGGCAGGAATATGGGAGCAGGTTGCCATTTCCTCCTTTAGGGGACCTTCCCCACCCAGGGATCAAACCCGCATCTCCTGTGGCTCCTGCATTGGCAGGCACATTCTTTACCAGTGGGCCACCTGGGAAGCCCAATTAATATTATGTAATAACCTATATGGGGAAATAAACTGGAAAAGAAGAGATATATATATATAATATAGAGACAAATATATGCCTAGGAGTGAATCACATATATATATATAATATATATATACACACACATACATATATGAGGATTATCTGAAAAATGCTTTGAACAGTGTCTGGCATGTAGACACATCAAAAAATGTTTATTACTATCATCTTTTCACATAATTATTGTTAGTAAGTATGTATTGTAGAAAATAAGGAAAACATAAAAATGTTGATAAGAAAAATTAGGAAAACAGAAACATCTTATTACATTTTACAATGTGTAATCATATCACATTTTGCAATGCATGGACTTCAAATTACTTTTTAAATAACATATTAAGTGTAGACATACATATTTTCCAAATTTGAGTGACTATGCATTCCACATAAAAATTACAGAACAGTTGGAATGCTATGGTCTAAAACGAATACTGGTAGTTATTTCTGAGTGTTGTGACCATTATAAATGTTTTATTTCTTGTAAATATATGTATCTTCCTAGTGTTCTAGAAACAGTGTGCATTGGCATGTTTAATTGGTAAAAGTTAAGTATTCAGTACAATTCAAATGGGTAGACTTGAAGATATTAGTGATTGAGTATCAAAAAACAAAATAGATTTGATAGAGTTGGTGGACTTTGTAAGATTCAAAGAGGCATGGTCAAAATCTGATTAATTCTGTTACACTTCTTTCAAGGCCAGAAAAAATAATATGTAAAATTTTACACATTAATATATTCTACTAGCAATGTTTTTGCGACTACTTGGAGGACAGAGTAATGTAAGAACTTAAGTATTCTGAGTAGATTTCAGTCAGGAAGACATCCTCTCTCATTAGTAAAAATTAATGGACCAAGAGCAAGTGGTTATTAGTTTATGCTTTGTACCTTCAAGAATCGTCTCTTTCTCCATATAACTTATTAATGGAAATTTCCTAACCAAGGCCATGTAGAGCACCTCTATAGAGAATCCTTCACACTTTTGTGTGATTGATACTTGGCATGTTGGGCAGTGTTCAGCCTGTGCAACAGTACACAGCCACAGAACTACACATGAAAAACTCACTACATTGTTCTTGCCTAGGTAAGCCTTTCCTGAACAACCCATATCCTTCCTTCCACTTTAGGTGAATTTTTATTGTCCCCCATTTTGACAAAAGTTCCTTCAACTGTCTTGTATTTTAATGTGTTTCCTTATTTGCATTTATTTGTACAATTTTTTCTTGCTTCTCTGCAACTAAAGATAGTTAAGGTCAGATAATGTTTCATGCAGCAACACTATGTAGTTATAAAGGTAATGATAACCGTTAAGATAAAAAATAATGATAATACTAGACAACATTTATTAAGCTTTCACTATGTGTCAAGCACAAACTACTCTGAATGGATTTTATTTAATGCAACAAAAGCTGTCTGCATTAAAGACAATCACTATTTTATTTTATAAAGAAGAAAACTAGAACCCATCAAGGTTAAGCAACTTGCCCCATGTCAAACTATTAGTAAGAGTTTGAGTGAATGAGTGAATTTAAAAAAAAAAATAATACATTATACACAGCACATTCTTTGGAGCCTGTAATTGAATTTAAATAAATGCAGCTTTCTAGACTATGAGTTTATTGATAGTAGGATTCTTAATTATTACTATTTGAATCCACAGCATGGTGCACTTTATATGTGCTTAATTATTTAGGGGATAAGTGAGTGAATGAATACAGTACGGATTATTTCAGCTATGCATTCGACCCCACTTTTTAATGACTTGCAGGACAGCCTGCTCTGTACTGAGGGTTGTTTTCTTTTTTCAACCAGGGTACCTGAAGGATTCTTCTATAGATCAAGAAACTGTGACTCAACACACTGTGATTTACTCAAGGCCGCATTACTAAGAGCAAATGATCACAGGATTAGAATCAAGATCTTTTACACTTCCAATTCAGAGAAACTTTCCTTATGCCCTTCCATCTAGTAGCTGTCACATTGCACACTCTTCCATATACTACATGAAATCCTGAAAGGCAAGAGGATGGGGTATGGGTGTCTTTGGGAAACTCCCTACCAATACTCTTTCTGAGTAGAGCTGACTGCAGGTTTTTGGGGAGTGTTTAGATTAACAGGCCTGAGGACCCAGGCTGAGGCCACTGGTCCTATTAGGCAGTAAGTTTTTCAGAGTGACATCCTGGCTTCGTTTCCTAAATGCATGCAACTTGAGATATTATTATTGTTTAAAATTAATTGATAAAAGAACATACTTCTGATCATCTATCTGCATTGCCTGGGGGGGAATAATAGAGCAGAGATTTCTACTCCCTGTTTCTTGGGATTTCACTAAATGGAGCATGCATTCCAAAAATGGAGAGAGAAAAAAGAAAAGAGAGAAGGAAAGAGAGGAAGGAGGAAAAGCAGAGGAGGATGTTGGAGGGACTCATTTCCAGGGCATTGAGTCATTCCAAGATATCATAAGCAGCAAATTAAACGATCCTTCAGCAAGAATTTTGACAAGGAAATTTCATTAGGGATTTAAATCTCGATGGAAGCTCAAGTTGCTGCATTAAGATATGAAAATTGTGCAAATATTGCTCCTTAGAATAATGTTTGCTGCAGGTCATTGAGTTTCAGGCAATGAACGTTAGACTGATAAATGTCATATTGAAAATAACTAGAGGAAGGAAGGGCCTAGGGACGAAAAGAAAGAGTCCCACAGTTGGAAGCTCAGGCCCTAAAGCCATTTGGATTATAAATTAGATCCCAGCATCAACTAGCTGTGTGACCTTGGAGGAAGTTTATTTAACATCTCTGCGGCTTAATTTGTTCATCTACAAACTGTGATCAAATGCCAGTAACTCTGCTGGACTATGATTATGAAAGTTTGATGAGATAATCTAGGTAAAGCCCTTTGGCTCCGTGCCTGACACATGTAAACTCTAAACATGTGTCAGCATGATGATGGTGAAGAGCAAAGGATGTGGGCTAATATTCATCTGGAAATGACCTCTTGTCAATCATGGTAATAGATGCCTATAGGTAGTTTTATTGGCATTATTCAGATAACAAGACTGAGATTCAGGGGTTTAATAAATCTGCCAAGGTCACAAAGGAATAGTGGTTCCATCAGAATCATGCCCACGCTTATATATCTCCATGTTTTTCTCCCTCACTAGCCTTGAGGGGCTCAGAGCTAAACTCAGTTTGTACCCCTTGAAGTGAAGTGAAGTCGCTCAGTCGTGTCCGACTCTTTGCGACCCCATGGACTATAGCCTACCAGGCTCCTCCATCCACGGAATTTTTCAGGCAAACAGGGCTCGAACCCGGGTCTCCTGCATTGTAGACAGACACTTTACCGTCTGAGCCACCAGGGAAGTCCTTGTACACCTTAGTATGAACATAATCTGACCAATAGTGGTCCTTTGTGGGTCTCAGATCGAAAGTATTTAGGGAAAGAATAAGTGATTGTATAAATCAATGGATGTATGTGTGGATGAATGGGAGATAAATGTTTTGCCTATTTAAACTGTCTCAGGGACTCATCTATAGGTTTCTCAAAGTTTTTTAGTTTAGCTTTTTTTTTTTTTTTAAATTTCAAGGTGTATGTTCAGTACCCTCAAGATGGCTGTTCTCCATGCATCTTCTGCTCAACCAATGTCTGTTTCACCTATACTCTCATGACTGATGTTCTTACACACTTGCCCAGGCCTCATGTAATGATTGTTCTAGCTTTAGATCAGAATGTCTCCACTCTGATATCTTATTCAAAGAGCCTCCACTCTGATATCTTATTCAAAGAGCAGTGAGGAACACATGCCGCTCTACTGGTTTACCTGGTAACCAATGAGCCAACCTGAGGTCAGTTCCCCTTATAACTGGTAATACTCTCTCCCATTCCCCTCAGTTCAGTTTAGGTGCTCAATCATGTCCAACTCTTTAAGACCCCATGGACTGCAGCACGCCAGGCTTCCCTGTCCATCACCAGCTCCCAGAGCTTGCTCAAACTCATGTCCATTGAGTCGGTGATACCATCCAACCATCTTATCCTCTGTTGTCCCCTTCTCTTCCCACCTTCAGTCTTTCCCATCATCAGGGTCTTTTCCAATGAGTCAGTTCTTTCCATCAGGTGGCCAAAGTATTGGAGTTTCAGCTTCAGTCCTTCCAATTAATATTCAGGACTGATTTCCTTTAGGATTGACTGGTTTGATCTCCTTGTAGTCCAAGGGACTCTCAAGAGTCTTCTCCAACACAACAAAAGCATCAATTCTTTGGCACTCCACTTTCTTTATGGTCCAATTCTCCCATCCATACATGACTACTGGAAAAACTATAGCTCTGACCAGATGGATCTATGTTGGCAAAGTAATGTCTCTGCTTTTTAATATGCTGTTAGGTTGGTCATAGCTTTTTCTTACAAGGAGCAAGTGTCTTTAATTTCATGACTGCAGTCACCATCTGCAGTAATTTTGGAGCCCCTAAATATAAAGTCTGTCACTGTTTCCCCATCTATTTGCCATGAAGTGATGGGACTAGATCCCATTATCTTTGCTTTTTGAATATTGAGTTTTAAACCAGTTTTTTGACTCTCTTAATTTGCTTTCATTAAGAGGGTCTTTAGTTCCTCTTCACCTTCTGCCATAAGGGTGGTGTCATCTGCATATTTTGATTCCAGCTTGTATTTCATCCACCCTGGCACTGTGGATGATGTACTCTACATATAAGTTAAATAAGCAAGGTGATAGTATACATCCTTGACATGCTCCTTTCCCAATTTGGAACCAGTCCGTTGTTCCATATCTAGTTCTAACTGTTGCTTCTTGCCCTGTATACAGATTTCTCAGGAGGCAGGTAAGGTGGACTGGTATTTCCATCTCTTTCAGAATTTTCCAGTTTGTTGTGATCCACACAGGCAAAGGGTTTAGTGTAGTTAATGAAGCAGAAGTAGATGTTTTCTATGGAATTCTCTTGCTTTTTCTATGATCCAACAGATGTTGGCAATTTGATCTCTGGTTCCTCTGCCTTTTCTAAATCCAGCTCAAACATCTGGCAGTTCTCGGTTCACATACTGTTGAAGACTAGCTTGGAGAATTTTGAGCATTACTTTGCTAGCGTGTGAGATGAGTGCAACTGTGTAGTAGTTTGAGCATTCTTTAGCATTGCCTTTCTTTGGGATTGGAATGAAAACTGACCTTTTCCAGTCCTGTGGCCACTGCTGAGTTTTCCATATTTGCTGTTATATTGAGTGCAGCACTTTCACAGCATCATCTTTCAGGATTTGCAATAGCTCAGCTGGAATTCCATCACCTCTGCTAGCTTTGTTCATAGTGATGCCTCCTAATGCCCAGTTGACTTCACATTCCATGATGTCTGGCTCTAGGTGAGTGATCAAATCATCATAGTTATCTGGGTCATGAAGTTTTTTTTTTTTTTTTTGATAGTTCTTCTGTGTATTCTTGCCACCTCTTCTTAATATCTTCTGCTTCTGTTAGGTCCATACCATTTCTGTCCTTTACTATGCCCTCTCTGCATGAAATGTTCCCTTGGTATCTCTAATTTTCTTGAAGAGATGTCTAGTCTTTCCCATTCTATTGTTTTCCTCTATTTCTTTGCATTTATCTCTTGGGAAGCCTTTCTTATCTCTCCTTGCTATTCTTTGGGACTCTGCATTCAGATGGATTTATCTTTCCTTTTCTCCTTTTTTCTTTTTCTCCTTCTCTCACTTCTTTTCATTTCTCAGCTATTTGTAAGGCCTCATCAGACAACCACTTTGCCTTTTTGCATTTCTTCTTCTCTCAACGAAGTCTTCTGCCAAGTTCTGTTCACCATCTGACACATAGGGTGGAGGACTCACTCTTAGGCCCTGCTTTAAATATTAAACCATTCATTAAACCATTGATTTTTTTTTTTTTTTTTTTTACAGACTCTGAGGTTGTCTTTTCTTTGGTCTTGAAGCTGGGCAAGCATAAGCCTTGCAGGCCTCTTTTAATGCAGCCCAACACAGGGCACTCTACCATTCTGATTCACTTAAAGATGTGTCATTTTATAGAAAACATAATAAAAAGGAAAAAAAACCCCACATACTTCTATAACCCCAAAACTTAAAATTCCCTTTTAGCATTATGGTGTGTTTTTTCCCCCTACCTTTGGACAAAGGGAAGTCCTTATTGCAATCTTGAATGAAAATATTTTTCTATCTTGCTGTTTCACTTAATAGGACTATTTCATACAGTTCTTATTTTAATGATAATTTATTAGAACACAATCAATATGTCATATGATGTTCTACTTAAACATAATTTTTAAACTGTCTATTTTCTCACCATATTAAATATTGTTGCCTTAAATATTTTTATGTATATAGTGTCAACTGCAAATTGGCACTTGCCAAGACCGATGCCAATAACTGAACAACAAGAGCATTTGACAACTGCCTCTGCTGAGACTGAACCCTGTGCTGCTGTAGCTGTTGACCTTCAACGCCCCCTGAAGGAGTTCAGGGTGAAGGGAACTACTCTGTGCTCCAGGGAATCTGCTGGGACAGGTCTTCAGGTAGTTGGATGTTTTTAGGAATAGCTTTTATGATCCCAGTCCTTGCATCTCCTCATATCTAGAAAGGCACCAAATCCCTTCATGGTGACATCAGATCCTCCTGGCTAGCAGAAAACCTTTCATTAAAATGGTTAAAATGAGTGCTTAATGGTATTGAACTCCCCCTTCACCAAAACCTTATATATTCTCCCACTGCCTTTTTGGAGTAGTCTCTCAGAGCTGAGGGGCTGCCTCCCAGACTGCAGTCCTCATTTTGCCCCCAGTAAAACTTAACTTATAACTCTCAAGTTGTGCATCTTTTTTCAGTTGGCAGCAGGACCAAGGTTTTCAGCGTTAGTGACTGATCACAGGATCATTTTTCTTTTAGGAGCACACAGTCCTTATGAAGAAGAAAGTTAAAATTTTACATAAGCTCCTGCTCCTTTTGCCTCTGTAACTCAGCTTGTTCCTTGCAAAGCCTGAATCACATAAGTCACATAGCCTCAGAAAGTGGGGACTCACAATATTAGGAACTGGAGCTTATCGCACTCACCCTTGTCCTGCTCTTTGCAATTGCCCAGCCCCTGCAAACCCACGTAATCATTTCTGTCCATGTATAAAAACCCTGTAACCCCTTTGTTTGGTGCGGAGAGCTTGGAGTGTTGACTCCTCTGGGCCCACCAGCGAATAAACCTGAGTTCTCCAGCTCTCCAAGCGTGCTGCTTGGTTTCTTGAGTACTGGTTTCTGCAACATTTCTGGAGGCCCCGGCGAGATTCCAACCATGACAGCCAGACTGGTGGCTCAGCCGGGCTGGGGTTGGAGTGGAGAGGCCCCGAGACGAATGAGGAGGAGCACCACCTGATGGTATTCCAGGTTCTCTTCTGGACTGGGGTTCCGACTCTCTGGACAGCCGAGCCCCAACCGGACTCATTGGAGGGATGGACCAACTCACCAGGAATGGCCACAGGATCAGGTAAGGCCTTGGGCCCAGTTCCCAGTGAGGTCCTACCCCAGTGAGTAGAAGAGGAGACTGATCACCACCTTGGAGCTCCCAGGAAGGGAGCATCAGATAGAGAGACCTGGGGACTTGGGAAAAAGGAAGCATTGTATAACCTCTGAGTGACTGTGTATGCATAATTGCTGATCGAAGAAAGTGAAAGTGAGCTCCACAGTCCTAAGACTATAGAGCCTGAGAAGGTCCAAAACCTGCGGGTCCATGACAACCTCATAAGACTGAAAGGCAGTGCCAGTCTCTGGGGGATTTGATCCCGCCCTTCGCTGGTCCAAGTTGGTGGTTTATACTGACCTGCCAATGCTAAGAGGCATCTTAAATCTCCCTCGGGAGAGTGACCAGGCAGACAAAAAAAATGAATGTGAACGAGTGCGTGGCCTGATTCGCCTGTCCTTCAGGCTTGATTCTGTGGCTTCATGGACTTCATGGCTGTGGAGTCCGAGTGGGCCCTATCTTGTGGTTCTGTGGTGGCCTCATGTGGCTCAAGGCAGTGTCTGCCTCTGGGGGGAACCCAATCCCTCCCTGTGAGACAGATCCAGATCAGGGGTTTATACTGATCTGCCAATGCTAAGAGGCACCTACATTCCCCCCAGGGATGCAGCCAAGGGGGGACCTGAATGGTCTGCTCTTTTGAGGGGGCACCCACCCCTGTTTGTCTCTGCACTGCTGACTCAGGGCAGGAAACACAGGGAGGGAGAAATTAATGGTTATTCTGGTTATTCTTCTGTCGACTGACTCCGTGAGCCAACATCTAAGAGATTAAGATTTCCTCAAAACGCTGCCAGGTAGATTACATTTGTCAACATGGGTAGAAGTTCCTCTAAGCCAACAGTTTTAGATTCCATGATAAAGAACTTTAAGAAGGGGTTTGTAGGGGATTACAGAGTCAAGATGACCCCCAGGAAGCTTCATAACTTATATGAGCTCAATTGGCCATCCTTTGATGTTGGATGGCTGCCAGAGGGCACTCGACCTTGCCCATTGTCCAAGCAGTACACCAGGTAGTCACTGGGACTCCAGGACATCCAGATCAGTTTCCGCACATAGACTCCTGGCTTCTAATAACACAGACCCTGCCCCCATGGGCAAGATTTAGCACAACCGACAGGGATAGAGTAGGGTGTTTGTGGTCCAACCACTCAGAAAAAAGAAAGAAGGGAAAAAAATCTATATTCCAGGGATATCCAGTGGGAGACCCACTGCTACCCCTGCCAAACATTTCCCTGACTCCACAAGCCTCGGCACAGCCAGCACCAGACCCATTGCCAGACAGTCCACCTCCCTCCATGTCCCCTGCACTACCTCATAAGCAAGACTCCAGCCCCAAGCCAGTAGGGAAGCAGCTCTGCTTGGCCGAACAATCTAGCCAGCTGGCCATGACCCATCAGATGCCACTGTGAGAAACTCAAGGTCCTCAACAAGTGAACGAGGATGGCTCAGTCCAGCCTGGTTGCTCCATCCTCTATTACCAGCCCTTCAGCACTACTGATCTCCTAAACTGGAAACACCATAACCCATCATACTCTGATAAACCACAGACTATGACTGACCTCCTAGAGTCCATTTCCCACATCCATCAGCCTACATGGGATGACTGCTGCCAGCTCCTTATGTCTCTCTTCACTACTGAAGAAAGGTGATGCATCTCAACAGAAGCCCAGAAATGGCTCTGGGGACAAGTCCCTGCAGAAGTGTTAGATGTAGAAAGATGGGCACGAGATACAATGCCAGAGATGAGACCTAATTGGGATTTCAATACCAGAGAAGGACAAGAAACCCTGGTCACTACCATGATGTCCTTCTACATGGACTTTGAGCAGGAGCCAAAAAGCCCACCAATATGTCCAAAATTACAACGATAATCCCAAAAGCAGATGAGACTTCCACCAATTTCTATGACAGATTGTGTGAAGTGTTCCAGACATAAACCCCATTCGATCCTGAGACACACGAGAATCAGCAAATGATTAATGCTGCCTTTGGGGCTCAATCTTGTGCAGACATCCAACGAAAGCTCCAAACACTGGAAGGCTTCACTGGGATGAATGCTACACAGCTCCTGGAGGTAGCAAATAAAGTCTTTGTGAACCGAGACCGTGAAGCCCAAAGAGAAGCAGACAAAAAAATGAAACAGAAAGCAGCCCTGCTAGCAGCAGCATTGAGGAGCTCTGACCAAGTGAAACAGACTGTCCCCTCACGGGGAAATGAAGAAGAGACTCCCACTATGCCATGACCAGTGCGCCTATTGCAAAGAGACCAGACACTGAAAGAATGAGTGCCCCCATCGCAGCGGGACATCCAAAGGTTGAAGAAGTTCAGTCAACCCAACAAAGAAAGGTACCAGCCTGAGCCGGCCATCCAAAACCTTACTGGCCTGGCCAGAGCAGAATCAGACTAGGGAAGACTGGGCTCCCTGATCCTGGGCCCCCGGGATCGCACGGTCACGATGAAAGTAGGGGGCCAATCAATGACTTTTATGGTGGCTACCGGAGCTGAACACTCTGTGGCAACCACACCTGTGGCTCCCTTCACAGGCCGAACAGCAACTATTGTTGGGGCCACATGGGACATGGCACCCCACTCATTTTGCAAGGCCTGTCCGTGTCAGCTAGGGAGCCATCTGGTGATTCATGAATTTCTTTACCTACTGGGATGCCCCATTCCCCTGCTGGGTAGAGACTTACAGACAAAGCTGGAGGCACAAATCACCTTTGCCCCTGGAAAGTCTGCGAGCCTCACCCTGGGGAGCCAATCGGCTCTGATGACTGCTGTGACCATGCCCAGGGAAGATGAATGGTGCCTCTATTCCTCAGGAAGGGAACAAATAAATCCCCCAAGACTGTTAAAAGAATTCCCTGATGTCTGAGAAGAGAAGCGGCCCCCAGGTTTGGCCAAAAACTATATCCCCATTGTAGTGGACCTGAGGCCAGGAGCCACTCCTGTTAGACAGTAACAATATCCAGTACCACAAGAGGCATGCCTGGGAATTTGGGACCACAGCCAGTGCCTACAAGATGCTGAGATCCTAATTGAATGCCAGTCTCCCTGGAACACTCCAATCTTACCAGTCAAAAAGTCTGGAGGGAATGACTACTGCCCCATCCAGGACCTCCACACCATCAACAGTGCAGTGGTCACCGTCCATCCAGTGGCCCCAAATCCCTACACTCTCCTGAGTCTCTTACCCACTCAGGCAAGCTGGTTCACCTGCCTCCATCTCAAGGACACATTCTTCTGCCTCCAGCTGTCACCAGCCACCCCTTGTTTGCCTTTGAATGGGAAGACCCACTCACTGGGGGCAAGACACAGCTGACTTGGATCCGACTGCCACAAGGCTTCAAAAACTCACCTACCATGTTTGGTGAAGCCCTGGCTGCAGACCTTGCTGTCTTTCCCAGAGAAACTTTCAACTACACCCTGCTCCTGTACATGGATGACCTGTTGCTAGCCAGTCCCACCCAAGAGGACTGCTGGAGAGGCACCAAAGCCCTATTGGCTCTACTCTCCACCACAGGATACAAGGTGTCATGGGAAAAGGCTCAGATCTGCAGACAGGAGGTCAAGTATCTCAGGTCTGTCATCACAAAAACGCACTGGGTGCTCAGACATGAGAGGAAGCAAGCTATCTGCTCAATACCTTGGCGGGACACCAAGAAAGAAGTCCATGAGTTCCTCAGGGCTGCTGGATTCTGCTGGATCTGAATACCAGGTTTCTCTGAAATCGCCAAGCCTTTGTTTAAAGCCACAGCAGGATCTGGTAAGGGCCCCCTGGAGTGGGGACCTGAACAGGAAAAGGTCTTCAAGGAGATAGATACTCGCCAGTGTGCCAGTGCGCCAGCATTAGGGCTTCTAGAAGTGACCTGGGACTTTAACCTCTTTGTACATGAGAAAAAGCACACTGCACTGAGGGTTCCCACACAAACAGTTGGGCCATGGCAGCATCTGGTAGCATAACTGTCCAAATGACTGGATCCAGTGGCCGTGGGATGGCTGCCATGCTTTCAAGCATTAGCTTCCATGCTTCCGGGCATTAGCTACCACTGCGGTTTTGGTCAGAGAAGCAGGTGAGCTTACTCTAGGACAAAATATAAATGTAAAGGTTCCCCATGCTGTTACTGCCCTGATGAATAGCCAGGGGCATAAGTGGCTGACCAGCTCCAGGATGATTCACTATCAAGGACTGCTTTGAGAAAAACCATGGGTCCAACTTGAGGACTGTGCAGACACTGAACCCTGCCCACCTTTTTACCTATGGAAGTGGGAACCCCTGATTGTAACTGCGAGGAGGTCATAGATGAAATTTATTCATGCAGGCTGGACTTGACAGACATTCCCCTCCAGAACCCAGAACTGGAACTGTTCACTGACGGAAGTAGTTTCATCCAAGATGGGCAATGCAAAGCAGGTTATGCCGTAACAACTGATGAGATAGTGAAGGCTGAGGCATGCCACAAGGGTGGTCAGCACAATGGGCTGAGCTATGGACACTCGCCCAGGTGCTAAGGCACGCCGAAGGGACACGAGTCAACATCTATACTGATTCAAAGTATGCCTTTGCTACTTTACATGTTCATGGAGCCATTTATTAAAAAAAGTCGGGGGGGGGGGGGGACTATTGACAGCAGGGGGAAGAGAGATTAAAAACAAACAAACAAAAATCCTTCAGCTGTTAGCAGCAGTCTGGAAGCCTTCCCAAGTGCCAGTCATACATTGTAAAGGCCATCAGCGAGGAACTGATCCAATCAGCAAAGGAAATGGGTTGGCTGACCAGACAGCCAAGGAGGCAGTGACCCAACCCAGCCCCACAGTGGGCCCCAAGTCAATCTTCAACGTCCTCTTGGCACCAGAATTGCCTCCATCTCCAAGAGATACCAAGGAAGAAGATCAATGGGCTCTAAATAAGGGAGGAATATTTGAAAAAAAAACAAAAGAGGGCTGGTGGAAGCTCTGGAACCAAAGACTCTTTGTCCCCAGCAATATAGAGACTAGCTGGTAAAATGACACCATGAGACAGCTCATTTGGGAAAAACTGAGCTGGAAAGCTTACTGAGCAGCAACTATTTCACCCCTGAGCTCCCAGCCCTGTGCGCCCAGATTAGTGCTAGATGTGTGACTTGTGCACAAAATGCCAGCCAAGGACCAAGACCCAGCCCAGGGTGCAGACAGCTGGGACACCACCATTTGAAGGTCTAGAAGTGGACTTTACTGAAGTCAAGCCCTACAGGGCTATAAGTATTTACTTGTGATAGTCTGCACGTACTCGGGATGGGCTGAAGCCTATCCCACGTGCACTGAATGGGCATGAACAGTGGCCAAGGCCCTGCTAAGAGACATAATCCCCAGATATGGGCTGCCTCTCTCCATAGTGTCTGACGATGGGCCAGCTTTTGTGTCTGAGATAATCCAGACTTTGTCCAGGACGCTGGGAATCAAATGGAAGCTTTATAGCCCTTACAGGCCATAGAGCTCAGGGAAAGTTGAACACATGAATCGGACCCTCAAGACTACATTAGCTAAACTCTGACAGGAGACCCAGTTATCTTGGCTTGACATGATACCCCTAGCCTTACTCCAAGCCCAATACACCCTGAGGTCCTCAGGCTACTTTCCCTTTGAGATCTTATATGGGAGAACACCCCCAGTGATAGGAAAACTCAAGGGAGACCCCCAACAACTAGCTGACCTGGAGATGTCCCAACACCTCCAGGCCTTGGGAAAAGTCTTCCACCATATCACCCAAGAAATCTTAGAAAGGCCACCCATTCTTTTGGGCAATTGGGCTCATCCCTATCAGCCAGGAGATGAGGTATGGGTAAAAGACTGGAAAAAGGAACCGCTTCAGCCAGTTTGGACAGGCCTCACATGGTCGTCCTGGCAACCCCTACCACTATTAAAGTTACAGGCATCATCCCTTGGATCCACCACACCAGAGTCAAGAAGGCAGTGGCTTCCTGTGGTGCAGACACCTGGAAAACAGTTCGGGACCCCGAAAATCCCCTTAAGGTCTGGTTCCAAAAACAACAGCCATCAGCCACGAAGGACGCTGAGCCCTGCTGTAGTCACTCCAGAAGCTGACTAGTCAAAGGACAGCAGAAGCTTGAGGATTCTTCAGCCTTGCTCCAGCCACACTCCAGCAGCTGGCTGGTCAATGCATGGTGGAAGCTTGAGGATCTGATTATCAAAATATAGATGGATTCTCATTGTCAGCTCTGGCCTCTGTCACTGATTGGTATTATTGCTGTGCTCTTCACTACAGGACTAGCTTCAGTAGCACTCCAGGACTGGCATTTGGGTCAGAAGCTGTGGTTAGCTGTCTGTTATCTCACAGTAGTGGGAAGCCTCATTCTTATTAGATGTCTCTTATGATTGATTCTCCCTACCTAACTAAATTGCTCACAGTATAGTTGACCCCTCTTCAAAACAGGCTCAGTTGCTGTAGCCGTGGCAACCCAAATACAGGGAGAAGACTTTTTGTTAGTGCTCAGTTATCTGTTATGTGCAGGCTGCTTGCAGCCTTCTGGTGTCTCTTGCTATAACAGATGGTGCCGGTCCTTATCCATCATGTACCTGTCAACATTACAGTCAACCCTTGGAAAATCACTTACTTAACCATCAGCTAGAACAATGTATAGATAGCCAATCCTGTAGGCCAATCACCTACTGCCTTCATAACCAGGAGATGCATGTCCATAGGTCTGGGTGCCAAAAATGCTTTCCAGTTATACTCCTCACTGCCACTATCTTCCCTCCACCAGAGGATCCAAACCCCAGGTGGTATCCCAACACCATGGCATTGCCAACATGCCCCTGTGCCTCCATCTACCCCCAAATGCCATGCAGATGTTACAACCCAGACCAAGTGTCTGTCTGCCAAATAAATGGAAAAACCTATTGGACAGGAACAATAATGCAGACAAACGAAATCATGGGTCATCTTTGCTCTAAAAAATCAGGCTCTGCCTGTTGGCTGTATGACCCAGGTTCCAGAGTTAACTCCCTCTTAGACCCTCGTCTGTACCCGGTTATCAACGCAAGTCTTTGCCTTCTTAATGACACCAGCGCCGAGCTGCCCAGGGATTGCTGGCTTTGCTTACCCTTAGGAGCTCCACAGTACTTAGCTACACCAGTACCAGGGAATAATGCAGCAGCCATGGGAACTCCTATAGATCCCCCCCTACAAGAGCCAGTCTTAAGGGCAATTGAGTTAACCCAGAAGGCTCCAGAAGGCTTTACAAATGATGGAGGGACTGAACCTGTAGGCAGTTTAACCAGGAACAAATGTAATCAAACTTTAGAAGGTGAGTGGCTCACTCATCCTCCCACAAACACAATATGGTGTTGCCCCCATCAAGGCCTCTTTGTGGGACAGCTGTTTACTTATGTCTACTGGTCAATTGGAGGAGTATCTGCCCCTTAGCTTTCCTCACTCCCGGGATGAATACTGTCCCTACCAACCAGACTGTCACTGTTACTCTGGCAGCACACATGTAGTCAAAAAGAGCCATCCAGTTTATACCCCTACTAGTTGGCCTGGCAATTACGGCTGGGATAGGTCTGGGAATAGGAGGGATTGTTTCATCAACCACCTTCTACCATACACTATCCAAGGACTTCACAGACGACATTGAGAGAGTGGCCAAGTCATTAGTGGCCTCACAGGACCAACTAGATTCCCTGGCTGAGGTGAGTTTACAGAATAAGAGAGGGCTAGACGTACCGACAGCTGAAAAGGGAGGACTCTGCCTCTTCTTGAATGAAGAATGCCACTTTTATGTAAACCAATCAGGAATAGTTAGCAACATGGCCCAACAGCTAAGGGAACAAATCATCAATAGGAGAGAGGGACTAGAAAATGCCTGGGATAACTGGAACAATATCTGGAGCTGGGCATCATGGCTTTTTCCTTTAACCAGTCCTCTCTTCATGTTCTTTGTGGCGCTCCTTTTTGGCCCTTGTATGCTCAATGCTATTACCCAGTTCATAACCTCTCAAATTGAATCCATAAAGTTACAAATGATAATAATTCAATATAGCCCCCTAAATGAAGGGGAGCTCTGAATGTCCTACCAAAACATGAGATAATGCTTTCTACAGTGAGTGACAGAAGCATCAAGAGGAGGGAGTGAAAAGGAAAAGTTAAAATTTTACAAAACCTCCTGCTCCTTCTGCCTCTGTAACTCGGCTTGCTCCTTGCAAAGTCCGGATCACATAGGCCATGTAGTCTCAGAAAGTGGGGACTCACAATGCTAGGAATTAGGCCTTATCTCACTCACCCTTGTCCTGCTCTTTGCAATCACCCAACCCCTGCAAACCCGCTTAATCATGCCTGTCCATGTATAAAAACTCAGTAACCCTTTTGTTTGGAGCTCAGAGCTTGGAGGCTTAACTCCTCTGGGCCCACCGGCATAAAAAACCTGAATTCTCCAACTCTGAGTGCGGTGCTTGGTTTCTCAAGTCCTGATTTCTTCAACACGTACAGTGGTCTCATTCGCAACATTTGCAGTGATGGACTGTTATGTTTAATAGAATGGCAAAGGTTTTATTAGATTGTATAAAGAAAGGTTATTTTACCTATTTTGTTCTGCATGCAAGCCCTGCTCCAGTACCCTGTACCGAACAGGTATTCTACAGCTATATAGGAAAAGAAAAAAGGAAGGAAGGGAGGGAGGGAGGAAGACAGGGAGCAAAGGTAAGAAAGAAAATAATAAAAAGGAGAAAGGAAAAAGGAAAATAAAAGGGAAGGAAAGAGAAGGGAAGAATAAGGAAGAAGGAAAGAGAAAAAAAAAAGGAAAACAAAGGAAAACAAAGTACATCAAAGTGAATAAAAAGAAAATGAAATCAACAAATCCATTCTTCTTTTTATGCTTTCTAATGCAGCAAATACACGTCTCCAGCCACAATCATACCTTTTAGACATCAGCTGAGCAAGTGGCTAAAACTACAAGATAGAAAAGATACCACACACTCCAGTAACTATCCCCTATCTGGGAAACTCCTATAGACCAGAGCCTCACATTTCAGAGAACAGAGATCAACCATGGCCAGCTTGGCTGGCTTTTAGGCAGTAACCTTTTCTTTATGAGAGCTAAATTTGCTAAGAAAAGAATAGTTAATGCTGTATGGTGGCAGCTTGCCTTGTCAAGATAAAACACAAGCAAATTGAATTACACAAAAATTTTCTTTAAAAAAATATTCTGTTTACTCAGGGAAACGTACTTAAAAATTCAGGGTTGGGGGGGAATAAAAATAAGCACTTTGAAAAAGTGTTGAAGGCTCGCTTAACATGTTCATTATACAGCAACCTGCACATTCACAGACAGGGTGACCACTGGCTGCCATCAATACATGGTATTTTGCTAAAGTTTATGTTATGCATGTTTGGTATTCAGGAAACCAAAACATTGCTTTTACAATCTGAAAATGCCTGTCATTATCTTCACTGAACTAAACTGCTGATTCAATAAAAGTCCCTTTCTTAGTGGTGATTCAACTGCAGCAGTCACTGAAAGATCAGATTATTTACAGATAAAGGAAAAATTTCACATTTGACTAGAACTGAGCATATTCATATAGAACATTATTTTTTACTCCACAGAGACAGAAATAAATGGCAATATTTCTTAGCAGCAAATTGTCTTCTTTCATGAACGGAAAAAAAAAAATTGTTGTTGGTACTGTAATCGCTGATATGCGAATAGGGTTGCTAAAAAAAGGGTTTTCACAGTTAGTCTGAAAACTTCTTATTTAATTTTATATGTATATTTCCTTACATCAGGAAGGTTAAAGTTAATAGGGTTTAATGTTTTCACAAATTACCAACCAGAAGGTAAGAAGCAGTATGACATAACAGTTCTCTTAACACTCTTTTGGATAAATCATAAGGTCTTTGATGTTTCTATAGCCTTGTTTTCATAATTGGGTGGCAGGAAGGGAGCCTGAAAGCTAAGGGAGCAGGAGTTTTTGCAGTTCCCATGGGAGGATAGCAGTGGAGATGAATCTGGAAACCAGGCTCCATCCCCCGGAGAAGACCTGCACCTCAGCAGAGACAGTTCTGAACAAACCTTGAAGGTGAACGCCTGTCCCCAGCTCCCACCCTCGGCAGCATTTGGAGACACAAAACTGAGATCCGGTGGTCAGTGAGTTAGCAACTGTGACTCCGAGCTTTATATTGTGTTAGAGACAGAAGAAAAATGCATGACCTACTTGGATCCGATAAGATGGAATCAGTTTTCGGCAGAAATTGATCACAACGGACTCCTTGGTAGCCTTCTTTGCACCTGAGAAAAGGGATAAATGACAAACATACGCATGTGGTTGTGAAAGGTTCGAGATTTCAACGAGCAAAATAGCCACCAATTACATCACCATGAGAACAGTACATTCATGCTTTTGTGATGCTCGGCTCAATCTAACATTGACAGATGGATTCTAGAGTCTTATGTCTGTGCGGGAAAAAAAAGCAACAGCAGCACCACCTTTCTTTTGTAGTTTTAAACAAACAACTGCAATTTAAGATGCCCCTCGTGGCTTATGAATAATTGTCATCCTCAGACTATAATTCTGCAGTTTTCTTTATGCAACATACTGGTCTCTAAAAGACTGCAAATGCTCTTTCAGAAAGCATCATATTGCAAGTGTTATTTTTCTAATAAAAAATCATTTTCTAACATAATCGATCAAACATTATCAGTAGATCTAGCCTACCGTTCATTTTCCTCATGTTTTCCTAGTTTGTTCATTTGCTAATTTTACTTTTATTTTTTACTTAGCAATTTTTTCCAGTCAGTGCCGCCTAACTGCTGGCCAGAAATAACAGCATTTATTTCAGATCTGGCCAAATCGGAAAAGTATCTATCTCTACAAGAAAGGTCTCTGCGTTTTCTCTAAACTCACATTTTTCTCTCATTTTTCTCTTTTATATTCAGCAAACAAGTGCACGCTTCCTGCAAGGCGTTGTCCAGGGAAACTTTCCTAAGGCAGGTGCAATTTGGAGGTGGGATATTTACCTGAAAGCCGTTGCAGTGAGGCATGTCTAGGCAGCCCTGCCTGTCCACGGTCTTTGCTCAATCAAGGCTGGTTGGCCGTCTCAGGACAGTATTGGCTCATCAGCTGACAGTTCAAGGAACAATACAGCTGAGGCCCCACTCACCTGCCTCTGAACAATTGGTGTAAGCAAGGAGGCGGCGTTTAGTGCACATGCTTGAAGCTTAATCTGTCATGCCCAAGTTAAGCAGATAGGCATCCATTGGTGCTCCTGGGATGAATCTGTCCTACTTACTGAGGAGGAAATTGTGCTGCTGGCATAAAAATCAGATTTAAAAAACAATCCTCTGGTTGTTAGAGATCTATGAAATCGACATAAGAATTCAAAGAGACCATTCTGTCAGAGACAGGAGCCGTGGATTCTTTCTCTAGAATACGCTTTGTTTTCTGAGTGTAATAAACTATTAGATATGGTCTATGGCAGTTGGAGCTATCACAGTGAAAGGCACCCAGGTAATTTTTCCACCTTTCACTGTGAGCTAAAGTGGAATAAAGGTAATGAGGCAGGCTCTCTTTAGCACCTTTTCAAACCTGGCACACTGGAGTGTGTTTGGTAATTTTCCCTATAGACTGAGAACAAAGACTTCTGATACGTGGACACTTCAAATACCCAACAGGCTATGAAGAGAATTTGTTTAAGCAGACACATATTTTCATAAACTTTAAGAAATTCATTTACTGCACTTGAAATAAAGCAGGCATATTACTGATTCAATAATTGTACAAAGTCAGAAAATACTTAAGATGGAAGCACATTTGTGATGAAAAAATAAATTTCTGTTCTCTGAAGCTGCCCTAACATCATCATCTTTATTCAGAATTACTTGATCCACAGTGTTTTAATTCTAATTTTCCTTAATGATGAGTTAGGTGCTAGGTGCTTGCATGCATTCACTTCTGAGGACTTTATTTCCAACATATGTGGGAGATTTTAAGCACACTTCACTCTTTGTATCTTAATTTAATACGACAATGGTATCCTAGGGAGATTGCTGCTTTTAAGGGGAAGTGCTTTTGTTTTGTTTTGCTTTATAAGGAGTATTTGTGTGTGGAAAAGAAAATAGGGAAAGATGTTTGAGACTGTTCTAGTCTTCAACTGGTTTGCCGTGGCTTTGAGCCCACTCTGAAGTGCTCAGGCCTCATGGGTTACCATGAAAATTGGACAGTGCATGGCTTCACCCTGCCTTCCTATCAGCCTGCTGTAGATAATAAGGTGTGATGAGACTGAAGTAGCCTGGCTCAAGTTCGGAAACCCACTAAGGGCTGTGTGACTAGGTAGAGGCAAGCTCCGCTCCTTTGTTAAGGTGGTGATGTATATCCCTGCTAATTGGTGCTGGGTTTTAAGAAATAACAAATTAAAGTTTCCACTTAAAAATCACACATGTCACCTTGATAAGTTCAAATCCATCCAAATGTGAAGACAAAATATGCCTAGCTGGTAAAGTCAGTGAGGTGGACTGAATTTATGACACTATTAAACACATAAAGCAAAGGAAAAAATGTCTTAGGATGCACCTGTCTTGCATGATTGAGTTTGGCAGACCTTCTGACACTGTGATAAACAGCGTATCTTTTTTAGAAATTTCACGGCATGTTTGCTGTGTTTTGTGTTAGTTGCGGGGAGGGGTGAATTTTGAGACTGCTTTTTAAGATTTTTGCTCTCTTGAGAGATACAGGTATAAGAACAAAAGAAATTCATATAATAGAAGTTCTTTCTGCTTGTTCATCATAGTAAAGCATGATGGAAATAATAAAATTTTTAAAGTACATATGTAATCTTTAATGGTAAATACATTTTTTTAAGCATATATCTTGCCTTAATCAGGCTGAAAAGTGGAAGTGAAGGTTGCTCAGTCGTAATCAGGTTAATACTCTATCATTTCTCTACTATGCATTGGTTCAAAGCTCCACTGAATTCATTCACTCTTGTTCTCTGAATTTATTTATCCCTGGAAAGCCTTGCATCATGATAGCAATTTTATTAAAATATATCAACGTTCCCTGGTGTTCTTACACATAAGCCTTTTTTTTTTTCTTCCTACAGCTAGATGGCCAAAAAGTAGGCTCAGAATAGGAAATACAGCCACAGTGGATAAACAGGTGTGTAAAGAAAATGGGAAGAGTCTTACTGTCAGCAGAACAACCACAGTGTAAACTCAATCTCCCCTGGAGAAAGAAATGGCAATCCACCCCAGTATTCCCGCCTAGGAAATCCCATGAACAGAGGAGCCTGGCAGGCTACAGCCTATGGGGTTAGAAAAGAGTTGGACAAGACTTAGCAACTAAACAACAATGAAAACCCTGAATAGGGGAGACTGGCTCCTGGCAATGAAGTGACAGAAAGAAATCGCAGATTCTGAGCCAGGTTTAAAATGTCAGCAAAGTATCTCTCCTGGTGAGTTTCGGGGCCAGGCCCCTCACTTTCTACAGTGATAGGGCCAGTTGTATGGTTTCAAATGCAGACTTCACTTTCCTATTCAATACATCCTTCTAGTTTGGCCCTCATCCCCCTCCCACTTATTCAGCTGTATCTATAATAACAAGCCACCCGTTCTATTCACTTCCTTCTTATACACAGTCCCTGAAGAAAAGCCCAGCTTTAGAGAAAAGCTTTAAAAGGCAATCCTTGGACAAAGGAGAAGAGAACAATACTGACAAAGATGAGAAATTACAATATGCATGCTTGTCAGCTAGAAGCAAATACTTGATTTGTCTTGGGTGTTTAAACAGATGCAATGAAACTAGCACTCAACCTGGGTGCAGAAAACCCCCGCAAAGAGATTTTTTTTAATGTTTAGCTCAATTGCTGATGTTCCCACAAGAATGGGCATTCTTTGGCCAGCAAAAAGTGGTTACCTCGGCCATCAGCCCACATGGCTAACTTCAGACCATGCCCATCTGTTTTGTTACAATACTCATGCCAGTTTATTTCCTTGAACTCTTTTCTGAATAGTAACTATTAGAACTAATAATAATTATGACTTCAAGTGAAAATGAAAGAACTCTCACTTGTGACCAACAACCTCGCTATATTTTCAGATTATTCTTCCATTTCTCTCACTTACTCCTGTCAGGAGAGCAAAGAAAAGTGTAACAAAAACAACACACAACTGTCCCATTGGGGAACGGTACTATCCATCCTCTGATTTCCTGGTCATTTACTTAGTAATGGGAGATGTGATCATTGCTTCACAGCCTTCTTCTCCACTTGTACTCTGTCTTCACTGCCAGTCTCTGCTATTTACATGGATGGCTCAGCCAACATAAAACTTTCCATCACATCTTCCTCAGTTATATCATAATGCTCAGCTGTTGAGTTTATAGCCTTGTTCTCTGTTTAGTATTTGCATGGGTGTACTTTACACAAAAACTGGAAAAGGTCAGTTTTCATTCCAATCCCTAAGAAAGGCAAAGCCAAAGAATGCTCAAACTACCACACAATTGCACTCATCTCACATGCTAGTAAAGTAATGTTCAAAATTCTCCAAGCCAGGCTTCAGCAATACATGAATCATGAACTTCCAGATGTTCAAGTTGGTTTTAGGAAAGGCAGAGGAACCAGAGATCAAGTTGCCAACATTCCCTGGATCATTGAAAAAGCAAGAGAGTTCCAGAAAAACATCTATTTCTGAGTTATTGACTATGCCAAAGGCTTTGTGTGGGTCACAATAAACTGTGGAAAATTCTGAAAGAGACAGGAATACCAGACCACATGACCTGCCTCTTGAGAAACCTATATGCAGGTCAGGAAGCAACAGTTAGAACTGGACATGGAACAACAGACTGGTTCCAAATAGGAAAAGGAGTACGTCAAGGCTGTATGTTGTCACCCTGCTTATCTTCTATGCAGAGTACATCATGAGAAACACTGGACTAGAAGAAACACAAGCTGGAATCAAGATTGCCGGGAGAAATATCAATAACCTCAGATAAGCAGATGACACCACCCTTACGGCAGAAAGTGAAGAGGAACTAAAACGCCTCTTGATGAAAGTGAAAGAGGAGAGTGAAAAAGTTGGCTTAAAGCTCAACATTCAGAAAACAAAGATCATGGCATCTGATCCCATCACTTCATGGGAAATAGATGGGGAAACAGTGGAAACAGTGTCAGACTTTATTTTTTGGAGGCTCGAAAATCACTGCAGATGGTGATTGCAGCCATGAAATTAAAAGACATTTAATTTATGACCAACGTAGATAGCATATTGAAAAGCAGAGACATTACTTTGCCAACAAAGGTCCATCTAGTCAAGGCTATGGTTTTTCCAGTGGTCATATATGGATGTGAGAGTTGGACTGTGAAGAAGGCTGAGCACCAAAGAATTGATGCTTTCCTTGGACTGCAAGGAGATCCAACCAGTCCATCCTAAAGGAGATCAGTCCTGGGTGTTCTTTGGAAGGACTGATGCTAAAGCTGAAACTCCAGTACTTTGGCCACCTGACGCAAAGAGTTGACTCATTGGAAAAGACTCTGATGCTGGGAGGGATTGAGGGCAGGAGGACAAGGGGACGACAGAGGATGAGATGGCTGGATGGCATCACCGACTCAATGGACATGAGTTTGGCTGAACTCCAGGAGTTGGTGATGGGCAGGGAGGCCTGGCGTGTTGCAGTTCACAGGGTCGCAAAGAGTAGGACACAACTGAGCAACTGAACTGAAGTGAACTGAACTTTACACAAAGCTACTATATTCCTGTTCCCCACTTTAAACCCTAGGAATGATACCAGGAAGGAAAAAAATGAGCAAGCTCATGTGGTTATTATATTACATACATTCGTTTCAGCCATTTTTATACCTAGAGACCTTCTACTGCACATATTTGCAAAAATCCATTTTATATAATTTACAGAGAGAAATGCATGAAGCTTAGAAATGTTTGCTTCAGTTGTGGTATAGGGTCTGGTCTCTGCATGCATTTTAGAGAAATAATGCATGCTTCTTTCTTGGAAACTTGATTTAAACATAAAATTTCAATCAGCAGAAATCAATTAACTTCACAAGAGAAATGGTAGTGAACTGTATGGTTTGTTTCCTGACTGTGGCAACTTTTATTCATAGACAAAAATGGCAATTACTCTTTGATATTACAGGAAAGGAGTCACTTTGTCAGTGATACACAAGTCTGCCAATTTGTAGCGGCCTATTAAACGTTGATTTGACAAAAATAAAAAACACTCCCTCCAGGTATTCTTCTTTATCTCCTGCCAATTCTCCTCAGCCTCAAAGTCAGCCCTTGGTTAGGCAAAATGGAAAAATCATCAGGCATTTAAACTTTACATTTTAGATGCAGGGTAGTTTGGAGCTCAGCCTGGTTTTTAAATCTGGGATTGGCTATTTACTAGCTGCTTAGCCTTCCTCTACCTTCTTCCTTCTATCTGTAACATGGAGATAACAATAGTAGCTCCCTCCTAGAATTATTATTAGGAATAAATAATACTTGTTGTTTTGGTAAGCACTCAATGCGTGACAGTTTTTTTTTTTTAATATTCTGTGAATTTGAAATCATCATCCTAGCTATTCAAGTGAAAAAATGGAGGTTCACAAAAGTTAAGCCTCTTGTTTCAAAATCATACAGCCAGTAAGTCTTTGAACAAACTCAACTAGGGTTGACTTTAAAGTCCTTGTTTGATCTGTGGCACTTTCTGGCATTCTTCATGGAAATTGTATAGATACATAAACCATTGTTCATTCAGCTATCTTTCCCAAGATTAGTATTTAAAAATATGGTCCAAATATCTTGAAAAGAAGCCATGATTCATGGTTAGAAATAAAGACCTAGATTTAAACATTACTAGACAATTTCAAAATGTTCTTAAGCAAACCATGTCACAGAGGCTGGTTACTGATTTAAAGGCAAACTTCCTAAGCTTGGATTAATTTAATGGATATTCACCAGCTATGGGTGGGAAAGCTCTGTAATAGGAGTACCACTCTTAAAAATGACATTTCTTGATTGTGGACTGTTCTCAGTTTAAAAAAAAAAAAAAGGCAAAAGCACAGAGGATACAGTTTGACCAAGGTGAGTAAACTGCCCAGCACTGAAGAAATGAGGAGTCCTGAAGTTAGAATCCCAAACTAGGTCTCTATCTGAATGCAGATGTGTGCTGGAAAGACTAGAAACTTCTCAAGGTAAGCATCTGCAGCCCAGAGCTATAGGCTCAACAATTACTTATGATGTTAGAACCCATTCTCTTCCCTGCCACTCACTGCTGAGGCTGAGATCTAGGTTTTGCTATGGAGAATATTGTGACACTGATTAAGGTGTAAGCTTTCTTTAGCTGAATTTAGAACTTAATTAAGTGCTCTTATTTAAAAAACACTAATTAAGACAGCAAGATATTTAAGTTAACCAAAATGGGAATTAAATTTACCTATAGTCTAGCTGTAGGTACTGTCTTTCTAAAATCCTTTGAACTATAAATGGAAGATTAGATTTGAATTCTTTTAAACTGTAGAACAACAGCTGTCTTTGAACTCATGAAGATCTTCTGAAGTGTTATCAACATATCACAAATTCCATGGCTGAGGCAATTTTTGCCTATAATGTCACTTCTCTTACAACTATGATTATTCTTGCTAACAAAATTATACCTGCAATTTTAAAAATATATAAGGATTTTTTTTTTAATTTCCCTTTAACCAAGTTTGGATTGTAAAGTGGATGGAGCCTATTATACAGAATGACATAAGTTAGAAAGAAAAACACCAATACAGTATATTAACACATATATATGGAACTTAGAAAGATGGTAATGATGACCCTATATGCAAGACAGCAAAAGAGACACAGATATAAAGAACAGACTTTTGGACTCTGTGGGAAAAGGTGAGGTTGGGAAGACTTGAGAGAATAGCATTGAAACTAGTATATTACCATACATGAAATAGACCAGCCCAAGTTTGACACATGAAACAGGGCACTCAAAGCCGGCACACTGGGATGGCCCTGAGGGCTGGGGCGGGAGGGAGGTGGGAGGGGGCTTCAGGATGAGGAGCACATGTGCACCCATGGCTGATTCATGTCAGTGTAGGGCAAAAACCACTATGATATTGTAATCAGTCTCCAATTAAAATAAATAAATTATCTGAAAATAATAAAGTAGATGGAGGCAAATTACTTCATCGTGAGACTGATATGATTTCAGAAGTAAATTTGAAAGCATCTGCTCAAATTTAGGAGGTGTGCTGCATTCAGCTAATACTTGAGCCCTAAAGACAAAAAGGAAAAAAATGATTTCAAGTCTGATAAATTTTACATATATATATACATACATACACACACACACACACACACACATATATATATATATATATATGTAAACCATGTGTGTTCTCAACTGCAAGTTCCTTTCAATCATGTGTAAATATTAGGTACCTGGTCCAGTAGTCACCCATACACTTCACTGGTCAATTTTAGAACCAGAGAGACAGAACCTGTTTACACTGTCATCTTACTCTCATATATGGCACATTCACTTTTGAACACCTTTGAGCTCTCATGTTAGTTTGAATAATTTTTGGCTTTTATAGAAATTTCTGCCCCTATTTGGTCAAGAGCCTCACTTACCTTTGCTACCACATTAACAAAATTAAAACACATAGGATGGCATGAAGGTACTACACAGATTAAAATACATAGCAGTATTATCCAAAGCAGCCATGTGGGTAAAATAAAGCCATTCTATCTAATTTAGCTTTGGCTTTACTGCATCTTAAAAAAAAAAAAAACCAAAAAAAAAAAAACCAAAAAAACTCTTTTTAGGGTAAAAAGGTAAATTAAGAAGTAATTTATTGGCCTTCTTGCAGGAAGACTTCCCAAATTCAACATCACATTAGAGGTAGTACAGTAATAGTTGCCTTTATCAAGAACAAAAGGGTCATGGGGTAATAGCGACAAGCAGAAGATGGATGGATTTTTGCTTTATCAATTCAAATTAACAAAATGCTATGCTATTAATTTCCTGTATACACAAAATCTATCATGACAAATGTGAGATTCTCGTTTTCAAGGGAGGTAGCCTACTGTGGTGGAAAAGGAATGTCCTGTGGATGCAGAAAGACTCCCATTGCTGCCACTGAGAGACGTGACGGAGGCTGGTGATAGACCTCTCCACGGCGTCAGGGGCCCACCTCTAAGTGGAGTTATGAGTCTTGACTTAGTGTGTGTTCTGTACACATTGCATGGACCTAGATTGCTCCTCATCCTTATAAATATGCTTAATAGTAAGAAAATTTAGGTTCTAATATTAAATTCAGAGGAGAGTCATGCTCTCTTCCCCCACTTCTTAATTCAAAGTTCCCATGACTGCCTTTGATATTTCTCAGCCAACACCAGACCAGGATTTACCGTTACATTTACTCCCTGTGGAGCTTCCCAGGTGGCTTAGATAGTCAAGAATCTGCCTGCAATGTGGAAGACCTGGGTTTGATCCCTGGGTCAGGAAGATCCCGTGGAGAAGGAACTGGCAACCCACTCCAGTATTCATGCCTGGAGAATCCCATGGACAGAGGAGCCTGGAGGGCTATAATCCATGGGGTCATAAAGAGTTGAGCATGACTGAACAACTAGCTCATAGACTACTCCCTATGATCCCTCCTTCTTAAAATTTTCCTGTAAGATGTCACCAGGGCTTGTCTGGTGGCTCAGACAGTAAAGAATCTGCCTGTAATGAGAACTGGGTTCGATCCCTGGGTCAGGAAGATCCTCTGGAGAAGGGAATGACTACCCACTCCAATATTCTTGGCTGGAGAATTCCATGGACAGAGGAGCCTGACAGGCTGTAGTCCATGGCGTCACAAGAGTCGGACAAGACTGAGCAGCTAATACTTTCATTTTCAAGACATCACCAACATAGTGAGATTAGCCAATCACAGACTTTCTCTGATGTTTAAGGTTCAGCTAGTAGAAAACTCCTGCACTTGTCTCTCTCTACTCACTTGAAATTAGGAGAGTAATTGACTGACATGTTCAGGCTAGTCAATGGAAGAGAAGTGGCAATCATCCTTATCAGCTCACAGTTCAGCAAGAAATGTAAAACTGAGCCAGAATAAAACATTCTAAACTTACTATATTAGCCTGTTCGGGCTGCCATAACAAAGTATCATAGACTAGGTGGTTTAAACAATGGAAAATCATTTTCTCACAGTTCTGGAGCCTAGAGATCCAAGATCAACGTGCCAGCAAGGCCTGGGTCTGGTGAGGGCTCTTTTCTTGGGTTGCAGATGGCGTGCTTCTGCTACCTTGCATGGTGGAGAGAGATTGACCTATCAATAGTTCTCCCTTGTCAATCTCTCTCTTCCTCTTCTTCTAAGGCTACCAATCCTATCAGAAGAGGACCCTACATATATGGTTGCATTTAATCTTATTACCTCCTAAAGACCCTCTCTCCAGATCCAGTTACACTGAAATTTAATGCTTGAATGTAATGAGTTTTCAGAAGACACAATTCGGCCCACGACAGTTACTAAGCTAGGTAATTTATATCTATAGCATAGCAAAGACCAGAATTTGGATTCTCCCATGTTTAGAGTTTCCAGATAAAATATACAACACCCAGTTAAATCTGATATTCAAATAAACATTTTTTTGGCAATAGTGTGGCCCATGTATATACTTACACTAAAAATGCATTCTTTTTATTTGACATTTCAATTTAACTGGGTGTCCTAAATTTATTCTCTAGACCTGGCAGTTGTATGTAGATGAACTTCTGATTAGTCAAAGAAGAAAGAAGCATCAACAGGAACACCTAGATTAAAGTTAATGTATAATATTTTTGCTATCACTATAATTTGTTCTGATAAATTTAGCAATCTCTTGTTTTAAGTATAAGGAGCTTGGGGTATTATATTTATTTTTATCGACCAAGCAAGGAAGATAATGTGTTCACAGAGTCTGGAGGAGGCAAATTAAGGTTCTTAATTTGCTAGTTCTTCAATGGCCAAAACATTGAAAGGCTACTTTTAGAATGTGATGAACATCAAATGAAGCAATGCTGTTTGTAGATGTTAGGTACAGATTTGTGACTCAATTGTGTGGATCACTAGCTACCACTTTGCATAAATTCTGAATAAACTGTAAGAGCATCCCGGCCAGGAGCCCAAGTAAGACCAAAGGAAGAAGTATGGTCCATTCTTTCTCCTTATTTCTGCAACTCACTCTACTTAGGATCAGTTTAATACTGAGGCACTCACATGCTGTTGAATTTGAAAGGCAGTGAATAGAGATGTGGAACAGAGGGCAATGATACCTCCAATCAAAGACACAACATAAGAAGAGACTCCTCTGGAGGACTGTGAGGTCCTTTCTGGAACTGAATGCTTTCAGGAGACAGTGAGTGAATATTATATCAACAAAAGATCAAACGGGCCAACCTTGTTTCTTGCCTGGATACTGTGGGTGATTCCCTGAAGCAAAGCAGTACACAGCTTGATAAGGAAGAGTGAAAAGGAAATAAATCTGAGAGACAAATCTTATTTAAAAGGCATCTTTATGATTGGCATTATAAAGGAGAGAAGGAACTCATTAGCAAATGAACTGATAAAACCATGCACAGCATGCTTCAAAAAGAAGTGGGAATAATTATTGCCTAAGAAAGGGGGCAAAATATCCACACAATGGCATTCACAAATCTGTTTGTAGACATCACAGAGCAAGCTGCAAAAAGTCCCACCGCTTTCAGATTTAATTAAGTGAAGAAAGCTAAAAAGAGACTCATACAGTTCACATGCCTGGATCATAGAAAATTCTACATGAAACATGATTTAAAAAAAAAAAAAAAAGCCATTTTAGAAACCCCTAGAGTTTGCCAAACCCTCATTCAATAGCATAATTTTTCCTGTTTCTCGCAGGATATTGTACAATCCTCTAACAGGGTGCAGCATTTCTGCTGGCTAAAGGAAGTGGGCAGCTTTGATCAGAATTCACAATAATATATCTCCCTTGAGTGATAAATGATTTACTGCTGAGGATAAATGGATATAATCTTTCATTATGCATGACATTCATCAGCAACAAGGAAGCGTTGGACTGAATGGAAAGTGATTTCACATTAAAAGCCTCATGCAACTCAGACTGAGATGAAAGTGAGGTCCTGCCTTGAACAACAACAAAAAAAGGCAGACTTGTAAGTTTAAATGGATGCTCAGTCAAATATAATCGTTACTGTAAGTCTGGAAATCTGTTAGGAGGAAACCAGGGAGATATGTGACTAGATCAACCCTCAGTTTTGCACAAAAAAGCCCCAATTTCTTAACCATACTATTCTACTTACTGAAATGTATCATTAAGTCTAACTTTGCTAACTGCAAATAATGACAGAACCAGGTAGAGAGGAGTGGGAAGAAATGGCGGGTTGTGTAAATGACTTAAATTTCCATCATTATGGAAAGTCAATGCATCATAACTAAAATAGATAAAGAAAGAAATAGGGGCTTAATATATTATTTAGAGATACAAAGTTAACAACTAGGAAAATGCCAAATATTAGTGGAATGAGAGTGGGGAATTAGTGCAAAATGATAAGACCAAGGCTGGTGGCTTTTCATGATAAGCACACTTACATTTTTTGTTTGTTTGTTTATTGTGTGTGTGTGTGTGTGTGTGTATACACATGCATACTTACATGATGAAGAAATTTAAGTATGGAAGTAGAGCAAATTATTTAATTTTAAAAATGATTCCAGTTCTTAGCTTCACTGGCTCCATAATCCAGTTCTTACATCACATCTTCATTTGATTTTCAATAACAAGAATTTCCCTAATACTATAGTATATCTTAGAAACAAAAAGATATAACATGAAAGGCAATGTGTAAAGATGAGAAGGCAAGACTGGGAGAAATGCTCAAAAAAGACACATCTGATACAGAAGGGCTATCCAAAATCTACAAAGGAAGCTTAAAATTCTATATAAGAAAACAAACAACTCAATTAAAAAACAGGCCAAGACCTGAAAAGACATGTCGCCAAAGAAAATATACGGAGGGAAAATAATCATATGAAACAATGATCCACATTCAGAGTATCAGGGAAATGCCAATGGAAACAATGAGCTATGTCTACACTCCTTTGAGAGGGCCCCAAATCCGGAACACTGGCCACACCAAATGCTGACAAGGACGTGGAACAACATAAACTCTCATTCCCTGCTGGTGGGAATGCAGAATAGTACAGCCACTCTGGAGGACAGCTTGGCAGTTTCTCACAAAACTAAACCTGCTCCTACTATACACTTCTGCAATCATGTCCTTGGTATTGACCCAAAGGAGTTGAAACGTATGTCCACCAACAGCCTGCACACAGATGCTTATAGCAGTTTCATTCATAATTGCTACAACTTGGAGGTAATCAAGATGTCCTTCAGTAGGTGAATGGATAAATTAGCTATGGTACATCCAGACAAATATTATTAAGTACTAACAAAGAAGTGAGCTATCAAGCCATGATAACACATGAAGGAAATTTAAGTGCATATTACTAAGTGAAAAAATTCAATCTGAAAAGGCTACATATTTATGATTCTAACTATATGACACTATGAAAAAGGCAAATACTTTGGAGGCTGTAATAAATCAGTGGTTGCCAGGGGTTGGGTGAGGGTTAAGAAATTAGTAGGCAGAGTACAGAGAATTTTGAGGGCAGTGAAAATACTGTGTGTGATACCATAATAATGGACATATGTCTTAGACATTTATCCAAAACCGTAGAATACACAACACTGAGTGAACCTTAATGTCAATTATGGGCTCTGTAAAATTATGATGCCTCAATGTAGGTTCATCAGTTGTAACAAATGGAATACTTTGGCGGGGATATTGTTCAAGGTGAAACCATCATATGTGGGGCAGATAGTATATGGGAAATATCTGTATATTCATTTTGCTGTAAACCTGAAACTGCTCTAAAAATATAGTCTTCGTAAGAAACACACGCACACACATATATATAATCAAAATTCAGCTAGATGTTAAGTAGAGATTGGAACCAAATCTAAATGTTTCTTGATACTGTATTACTGTGGAGTTAGATGAAATATAAACAGCATTGAAACCAACCACCTCATTTTGCAGAGAACAATATTTAAAACAAAGATGGGAGACTTGCCTAAGCTATCAGAGATCATAACTGATAGAATAAGGATTAGAATACACAGATTCTATTTGTAAATCCAGTGCTCTTTCTGCCATTTCACATTTCCTACTGAAAAACAATGACATTCCTGAATCCATGTGCTATTTCTGATGCCCAACTTTTCAGTCACTCCAGTAAAAGTACAGGTTTTGTTGGAGATCAATCATCACAGTTCAAATGGCTAGAGTTCTAGTAACCAAGCAAGGTCTAAAGAAGGTGGTGACACTTCTGTCCCTAACTTGCACAAGATCAGATAGTGTATTATTCTAAACCTGAATGTCATATAGAAACTGGGAAAATAATACAATAACATGGGTGAGTCTGGGTAAGCTAGAGAAGGCATAAGATGGAAAGCTCTAACAGTGACATGATAAGATTCTTGACCTTTAATTAAAACAAAAGAAAATGCATCTGGTACAGGTAAGTTAACCAAAATTAAGAAACTATCCATAATCAGCAAATTCAATATAGAATTCAAAGGAATGTAATATCACAAGAGTGATCTTTTCCAGTCCTGTGGCCACTGCTGAGTTTTCCAAATTTCCTGGCATCTTGAGTGCAGCACTTTCACAGCATCATCTTTCAGGATTTGAAACAGCTCAACTGGAATTCCATCACCTCCACTAGCTTTGTTCGTAGTGATGCTTTCTAAGGCCCACTTGACTTCACATTCCAAGATGTCTGGCTCTAGATTAGTGATCACATTATCATGATTATCTGGGTAGTGAAGATCTTTTTTGTACAGTTCTTCCGTGTATTCTTGCTACCTCTTCTTAATATCTTCTGCTTCTGTTAGGTCCATACCATTTCTGTCCTTTATCGAGCCCATCCTTGCATGAAATGTTCCCTTGGTATCTCCAATTTTCTTGAAGAGATCTCTAGTCTTTCCCAATCTGTTGTTTTCCTCTATTTCTTTGCATTGATCACTGAGGAAGGCTTTCTTATCTCTTCTTGCTATTCTTTGGAACTCTGCATTCAGATGCTTATATCTTTCCTTTTCTCCTTTGGTTTTCACCTCTCTTCTTTTCATAGCTATTTGTAAGGCCTCCCCAGACAGCCATTTTGCTTTTTTACATTTCTTTTCCATGGGGATGCTCTTGATCTTTGTCTCCTGTACAATGTCACGAACCTCATTCCATAGTTCATTAGGCACTCTATCTATCAGATCTAGGCCCTTAACTCTATTTCTCACTTCCACTGTATAACCATAAGGGATTTGATTTTGGTCATACCTGAATGGTCTAGTGGTTTTCCCTACTTTCTTCAATTTAAGTCTGAATTTGGCAATAAGGAGTTCATGATCTGAGCCACAGTCAGCTCCTGGTCTTGTTTTTGTTGGCTGTATAGAGCTTCTCCATCTTTGGCTGCAAAGAATATAATCAATCTGATTTTGGTGTTGACCATCTGGTGATGTCCATGTGTAGAGTCTTCTCTTGTGTTATTGGAAGAGGGTGTTTGCTATGACCAGTGCATTTTCTTGGCAAAACTCTATTAGTCTTCGCCCTGCTTCATTCCGCATTCCAAGGCCAAATTTGCCTGTTACTCCAGGTGTTTCTTGACTTCCTACTTTTGCATTCCAGTCCCCTATAATGAAAAGGATATCTTTTTTGGGTGTTAGTTCTAAAAGGTCTTGTAGGTCTTCATAAAACCGTTCAACTTCAGCTTCTGCAGTGTTACTGGTTGGGGCATAGACTTGGATAACTGTGATATTGAATGGTTTGCCTTGGAGACGAACAGAGATCATTCTGTCATTTTTGAGATTGCATCCAGCGTGGTCCACTGGAGAAGGGAATGGCAAGCCACTTCAGTATTCTTGCCTTGAGAACCCCATGAACAGTATGAAAAGGCAAAATGATAGGATACCAAAAGAGGAACTCACCAGGTCATTAGGTGCCCAATATGCTACTGGAGATCAATGGAGAAATAACTCTAGAAAGAATGAAGGGATGGAACCAAAGCAAAGACAATACCCAGTTTTGGATGTGACTGGTGATAGAGGCAAGATCCAATGCTGTAAAGAGCAATATTGCATAGGAACATGGAATGTCAGGTCCATGAATCAAGGCAAATTGGAAGTAGTCAAACAAGAGATGGCAAGGGTGAACGTCGACATTCTAGGAATCAGCGAACTAAAATGGACTGGAATGGGTGAATTTAACTCAGATGACCATTATATCTACTACTGTGGGCAGGAATCCCTCAGAAGAAATGGATTAGCCATTATGGTCAATAAAAGAGTCTGAAATGCAGTACTTGGATGCAATCTCAAAAATGACAGAATGATCTCTGTTCGTCTCCAAGGCAAACATATGTGTTTTACCTAGGAGTAAATCAGGGAGAAAGTGCTATCAGAAAACACTTCTACATCTTGCAGTATAATAGATGAGCAATCTAGGCTCCTTGAAGACCTCCTTTACTGAAAGAACAGTGCTAAGAGATTTATAAAGGTTAGACAAAGTAATCTTCATGAAACTGATAAAAAAAAAAAAGGAGATGAATTGAACATTTTCTTAGATAAGGAGACCAAAGTTTTAGAGAAATTAACTTCTGTTCCCAGGACACAAGGAAAGCATGTGTTAGACCATGAATTTCACAAGTTAAACCAATACTAGGTCACATTGATTTCTCTACCCTGTATCGTGACTGTTCATATTGCATTATGTATATACTTAAAGTGCTTCATTTCATTAACTGAGGAAGAGAGGACCTATCAATTTATACTTACTGTACAGATAAAGATAAAAGTGAAACTAAGAGTTTAGTGATTTTCCCACAGTTATATCATGGCATAATTTAATTAATTAGAAAAAGCCTAAAAGAAAAATGTGTGACATTTAATGACCTTAGACTCAATAACATACCATCAACAGTCTAATCTCTTAGTTCATATGCTCATTCAAAATTAAATAGATTGAAAAAGAAAAAGTTGGTATATCTAAAAACAGAAACCTCTTGAAATACTTGAAACCAGGAGATTTAATAGACAACTGATTGAACAAGTGGAGAAAGGGTAAGAAGCTAAAGGAAGAACAACAGAGCCACATAGGATTGACAACAACATGAAATCACTCTCACCCCAAGACTGAAGGGACAAAGCCTGAGTCCAGGAAATGGACAGATCCAGTAGGTCTATTGGGATTTGGAACCCTAAATGAACCAAGAAACAGAGAAAATAGAAAGCGGGGGTGGGGGAGGACTAGGAAATGGAGTTCTGCTTTCCAATTTAGTGCTTCCTATTGGCCAACTCCATTCAGAAACCACTGGTCAAGAGAGCCTAAGAAACGTGGTTCCAAGGTACAGAGAACAGAACTAAAGAAGGGAAGAGTAGGGATGTAAAGTGAACAGGTATCTGACGGGATGGATTTTGCTTACAAACAGGGCATGCAGTCTACATAGCAGGGCTTCCCTGGTAGCTCAGTGGTAAAGAATCCACCTGTCAAAGCAGGAGACAGAGGTTCTATCCCTGGATCGGGAAGATTCCCTGGAGAAGGGAATGTAAAACCACTCCAGTATTCTTGCCTGGGAAATTCCACAGATAGAGGAGCCCGGCAGGCTACAATCCATGGAGTCATGAAAGAGTCGTATATGACTTAGTGACTAAAAACAATAACTCTATATAGCACAGAATTAGGTATATATCTACACATCCATATCTATATAGCATAAACACTCATGTAATTTAATACCAGCAGCAGGAGATCCTTATCCCTGAGTACTCTAGACAGCAGAAATCTTACTAAGCTTGTAAAACCTATACTATTAAGCCTTTGCATCAGTTTTCATTAGGAACCTTCCCAGCTCCTTCCAACACACACCCACCTCTAACACACAAACTCATGGGCAATTTACTGCACATTCATGGGCACAAATCCTCACATTCTCACTCGGTTCACAGTACCTTGGGTAGAATAATCTATCCCTCTGGGCACTCATTTCCTGCTTTGCCAATAGGGCTAATCATCCTGTCCTGGTGCACAAGAGAGAGCTATGCCTACTAATTTACTTAAAACTCATAAACTCTTTTGAAGATGAAAAGCTCTAGTTTTCTCATTCTGTTCCTTGGCTTCAAATTTAAAAAAGCTACATTATATAAAGGTTTCTGGGGGATTTATTATCAGATCTCTATCTGAAAAATAGTTGCATCACAATTACAACTTTAATGACCTACTGTAAAATTTCCCAAGGCTACACCATAATTAGTCCATTTTATAATTAGCACTTAAAAAAATCATTTGTCAGAAGTAAATAAGAAGTGACTGGGACTCCTGGAAGTAATCTACATTATTTGATGTAGAAGAGGGAGAAGTCATATTTATCAAGTACCTACAGTTTTTCAGATTCTGCACTAGACACTTTACATAATTATAAATTCCACCCAATATTGTTATGTCAGCATTGTTTTGTGTGGGGCTTTTAAAGGTGAAAAATAGAAGTTTGGAATGATTAAGTAATTTCATCAAGTCACAGTCTAGTAAGGTTTGAAGTTGTGGTTTGTGTCCAGGGCATTTTGCCAGTGACTCTTCATTGCTGAACACTGGACAGCTTGTAAATTACTTTTCCTGAGCCTACAACTGTCAACTCATGTATTAGAACCCTTAGTGTCGATAGTAACTTTTGCTATGAACAGAAAGTAGAAACTGTACTGTGAAAGAGAAATAAGCAGAATCAAGAAGACTGCTCTGCTTCTGGCAAAAAAAAGAAAAGAAAAAAGCCACATCTACAATAGGTTTACCTGCAGATAGCACCCTTTAATAGAGACATTGAAAAGAAATTATTTAGAAGAACATGTTGCTGAATGGCACAACTAGAGACAGTCTTCTCTGAGCGGAGGAAAGTACGATGTTGCCATCACACAGATGATGACAGCTTAGGACACTTGTTCTGGGAGGCCTTGATGTAGACAATGACCTACCAGTGAGTTGGAGTGGAAGGGACTAAGATGTTGACTCAGAGTAAGGAAAGATTATCAAACAAATCCCTACAAAACTGAAATGTTACTTCAGAGGACTGAGGACTCCTTGGCTGAAGAATTCAGTGTTCCTGCATACTCAAATTACTCAAAATATGCTCTGTTTGGAGACTATCTAAGACTTTTCCCTTATGCATAATTCAATTTTTTTCTACAAACCAATGAAATTGGATGTGTACAATGAAGAAGCAGCCGATGCCAAAACATTTGCTTTTACGGTATACCAATGTTTAACAATCATAATCATTGTTCTATATGAGAAATTATTTACCAAAGACAAAGCTCATAGTTTAGGATGAAGCATCAAAGAGACCAAACAACTTCTAGATGCAAAACTTACTAAATTTCAACACATTTATATATTTTTAAAGTACCATATTTTTCCCTTTATTATGATTAGGATTTGTTCTTGAATTTAGCCCACATTAACCAATAACAGAATGAGCAAAAAAGAAAAAAAAAAAACAGTTGCAATTTTAAAATATGTGATTTCAGATCACAAATTTATTTTAACTGATTAAATAGAAACCATTTTCCTGAATACAAATGTTTTAAAATATATTTACTTTAAAATTTCATAATTTGAGCATTTATATTCTAGTGTACACATCTTTTAAATTTCCTGTTACAGAATAAGTTATTTTAATGACCAGTCCACTAGTTGTTCTCTATGGATCCTTTAAATTAAATAAAAACACCTTTGCAATCAGTAGTAACCAGCTTCCATACTAATTTGCTTCCTATACAGTGCTGGAATATCGTGAACCTATGATTTATTTTTAATAGCTTTCCTCAATAATTGTAAGTGCCTTTCATGAAATTAATTACCTTCCATTTCATTTGGACAAAGAAAAGTTACTTTTATCAGGTGTCACTGAAGCTGACTTCAATTTTAGTTATCATCAGCAAAACACATTTAGACCTCTATGTCTATACCTCTCTTAAAGGTCTTCTATGAGGTGACCAATCACCTAGAAACGGGTGTATTCTGAGTCTCAAAACCAATGCTTTTGTGAAGAAGGCTATAAGTGATTCTCTCTCTCTCTCTGAGGTTTCCATCTGTCTTATTCCAAGGTATATGGAGGGGTGTGTGTGTGTGTGTGTGTGTGTGGGTGTGTGTGTGTGTATGTACGCGCATGTACATACTTGGGTTTGGGTGCAAACAACTACTTTCATGTGAAAGCATAAGTCTATATATGCATGTAAGTCTATATAAGCATAAGTCTATGATATATGTGTATTTAGCACTTTTTTCTGCAGTGGTTTGATAGTTGGTGGGATGTTGCTGAGGCTGGAAGCAAGGAACCCAGCTTGAGGTGGTTACAATTGTCCTGGCAGAACACCAGACTGTGTCGTCATGGTTCCCCATCCACAGTGGAAACCAGAGACTAGCTGATTCCCACCAGCTTTGCTGCTCTTTTTTAAAAAATTTATATATGTCACTTTATCTCGGTGCTATACAATTATGAGATGATAATGCTTCTTCTTAGAACATATACATGCTTAATTCCATTCACACGTTTACTTTTATGCTAATTATCTAAAATATTCTCTATTCACCTTGAGGTTTTCCTGCAGTTCTTCCTATATCACTCTTCTGCCAATTAATCAGGTTCTTGTATTATTTCTCTAAAGAAGTGCACATATGCCTTGGGACTTCTCAGGTGGCACAAGTTGTAAAGAACTACCTGCCAATGCAGGAGGCATAAGAGGCATGAATTCAACTCCCAGGTTGGGAAGATCCCCTGAGGAGGGCAGGGAAAACCACTCCAATATTCTTGCCTGGAGAATCCTACGTACAGAGGAGCCTGGTGGGCTACAGTCCACAGGGTCGCAAATAATCGGACACAACAGAAGTGACTTAGCACACACAAACACCAAAACAACCTCAAGTTCACTTTTATGTTTACATCTTAACCTCAAGTTCACTATTTTGTTTGTTTCCATGTCAACTTCCCAGTGACATTGAATCTCCTTTATATCAAAGATTTGACACAATTCTTTAAATATAGTAAGACTAATATTAACTGGACATTTGGAATGTCAATCACAACAAAACAGGCATTTAACACATATTAGTGTTAAGCCTCTGTCCTGCGGTACTTCCATCTTAACTTCCACTTACCTGTTGAGAATGGAAATGACAGCTAGAAGCAGCGAAGACGCAGGGCAGCTCTCTGGGAGGTAATGTACTTTCTGTTACTATAACTCACAAGCAGACACGGGACAACAACTTGTAAGGATGCCACTGGAAGAAGTCAAGATTCACACTCAGGTCTTTAAACTTCTGCATCTGTCCTTTTTCCTCACTCTTATAAAAAATTTAGTTTCATTATTGAGAAGCTAAATAGTGGTAAGGCTGCTGCAGGGCATTACAGAATGCGTTTCTCCATTCTAGCTGTTATTCAGAAAATCAAAGGTAAGCACTGAGAGTAAAAGGGCTACATCTTATTATTCATTTTGGCATTTAAGAATACTATGGAAATACTAGAGAATATAATTCATGGTGTTAGTAACAAGAAATGTGGACTTGTCTCAATGTCATGAGAGTGAGCCATTGATTTGAATGGTAGGAAAAGGAATCATTTAAATACACTTATGAGCTAGGGACTTCCCTAACTCTGTGTGCCCAATACAGGGAGCTTGGGTCCCATCCCTGATCAGGGAACTAGATCCCGCACGTCACAACTAAGACATGGTGCAGCCAAATAAACAAATATTAAAAATAAATAAATAAATGTACTTAAGAGCTCATTAATAACAACTGTATACGTTGATAACTTAAAAAACCCTTCTCAGACATAGTATGATGTTCTTCCTATTAGACTATCTATAAATGACATCACTTCCTGTTTATACTGGGTTATTTTCTGACCTTGTGTGAAACCCTAATCTTTTAATTAGAGCATGATATAGTCCATATCCAGGGATAATCAAAGGTAATCCTAGTTAAACTGAAAAGTATAGGGCATGTTTTACATGAGACAAAGAATTGATGTAAATTAGAAGAAAAAATATTTTTGGCACTTAGGAAGAATATACATAAATGCAAAGAAAAATAATTAATAAAGAAACATAAGGCATGGTAACCTTCACAATCTGCTTTTTTTGTCCCTGAAATGGAGTTGGTTGTGCAGCTGCTCACAGCAGGCATCTTAGTGTGGGAAGGAAAGTTCACTTTGTCAGAGAAGACTTCCATTTTCATTTTCAGGGGGAAAAAAAAGTGCAAGTTGAAATGCCTACTGTTTTTCAGAAGTAAGAATCAAGAGATAGAATACTAAACAAATCTAAACCGTGACAAACCTTAGTGTAGCCATATCCACTTGATGGGTCTGGTGTAAAGGCTCAGCTTTAACACTAGCCAGTCATAAAATACAATTAATTTTTTTTTTTTAATTTCACAGGGAACTCCATACTGGTCCCTAGTCCTTCAATGATGCTTCATGAAAAACAAGGGGCACAGTGGTAAAGAATCTGCCTGCCAATGCAGGAGACTCAAAGACGTGGGTTCGATCACTGGGTCTGGAAAATCCCCAAGAGTAGGAAATGGCAACACACTCCAGTATTCTTGCCTGGAAAATCTCATGGACAGAAGAGCCTGGCGGGCTACAGTCCATGGGGTTATAAATAGCCAGACACAACTGAGAAGAGTGCAAGCATGCACACACACACACAAAAGGAAAAACACAAGGCCCCCAGTATGGACTCAATAAATTCTATGCACTAGAATTCTTTTGGATATTCTTAGCAATTTTCATGCCCAATGCACTGTGAGAACAGTTTAATTTCTTTATGTAAGTTTTCTCATTTGAGAGAAACACTCATAGTCAGGGGTGTTATATCCTTGAATGGCTCCAACATCCTTTCTCTTTAATTCTAAATTGTTAGTGGATTATGGGGAATAGTGTCTAAACTGTTGCAACACTTTTTCAGAACAACATAAAATAAAATTAAGTGTTCATGCTTCTTATGACCCAGAGGTTCCATGTTTTTGCTTAATATAAGCCCACAAAGGAATTCTCATACTTATGCAGAAGATAATATGCAAGGATGTTAATAGCAGCATTTATTTTAATTGTGATAATTAGAAGCAGTCAAAATGGCCATCAAATGGATATGTATAAATAAAGATAGATTGTTCCAAATTATAATGAAACAGAAGCCTACTGTAAAAGTGAAAGAACTCTTTTTAGGTCAAGATGCGTGGAGTTCTTGTTTCAAAAATTCCTCTGCTTAAAATAATTATACACAGTGGTTACAATAAAAAAATAAAAATCTAAAAGCAGCTTCTAATCTGAATATCAGAAAAGGAAGAGACATTCAGAGCATGAATGGTTCTGCAACCATGGACTTGCCAGGTTCAGGATCCAAGTGCAGGTTCTGTAAGTCTAGACTTCACCTCCTTCAGGAAAAAGGGCTGAAAGTGACTTCACAGAACAGAGGGAAAGATTCAGGCTCCTTGCTTGATACTTGGGGACCATAATATATGGATAGTACCCCTCCAAAGAGAAGCAGCTTAAAAAACTGCTGCTGAGGAAGAAAAAAAAAAAGCCTGAGATTATAACCCTAGAGTAGCACCATACTATAGAACTGTCTGTCTGTCTGTGATGATGGGAAGAGCTGCCCATTAAAGCATCCATTAGACACAATGGCCAGTGTTACTGGGAAACTGGATGTTAAATATCATTTAATTTAGCTGGTTGGAAATTAAATAGTCACAAGTACTTAGCGGCTACCTGTTAGTGGACAATATTGTTCTAAGGAATAAAAACGTCTAGGGAGAATAAAGAACATGGACATGGAACTCATGAGCTGATTACAGATTTATGCTGGTTTGGGCACTGAATCTGCTGCTGCTGCTGCCAAGTTACTTCAGTCGTGTCCGACTCTGTGTGACCCCATAGACGGCAGCCCACCAGGCTCCGCCGTCCCTGGGATTCTCCAGGCAAGAACACTGGAGTGGGTTGCCATTTCCTTCTCCAATGCAGGAAAGTGAAAGTGAAGTCGCTCAGTCATGCCAACTCTCCGTGACCCCATGGACTGCAGCCCACCAGGCTCCTCCGTCCATGGGATTTTCCAGGCAGGAGTACTGGAGTGGGGTGCCATTGCCTTCTGCGGGGACTGAATCTATTAACCTCAATATCACAACCTTATTAATCCAGTTCTGGACTTTCTGAATCCAGGGTCAATCAGAAGTAATTGGCAACAGCATGATAGAGATGGATAGCATTAAGGAGAGTAAGCAGGGGGAGGAGGGTATGAAGGCAGGAAGAGAGAGAGAAAAAAGGAAAAAGCTATATGCAATTCTCTCATCAGAAGGAGAATCAAAGAAAATATTAAAAACATATAAAAATTGAGTCCTATAAAAGACAGTCAATAAAATTAATTCCAGAAAAAATTAATATTATGGAACCAACAAATGTTTGGCAATATGTTTAAAATGCTCAATGAGATTAAAATATTAGCTCAAATTAAAAAAAGATACACATAAAACAAAAGCACCCAAAAAGCCCCCCAAAACTTATGTCTTATGAAAGAGGATTAATTAGAAATCATTGGGAATATATAACAGTATTTAAATATGTTAGAAAGGGCAAACATAACTGGATATAATTAAAACACAAGTTAGTGAATTGAGAGATGGTCCTGGGAAACTCACCCAGGAAAAAGCCCAGAGGGACAAAGGGATAAATTGTACAAAACATGTAGGACAGATGGAGAGGCTGGAGCATATGTTCAACAGTAAACCCAGCAAAAAGAAAAAAAAGTAGAGGAAATTACAGAAAATACATATTTGAAAAAATAATAGCAGAGAGATTTTCAAGACTGAAGAAAAGGTAATTGTTCTCTAATCAAATAACATACTAAAAATATCAAAATATATAACTTATAAAATAAACCAATCTGAGCTAGAGTATAGTAAAACTGAAGAATATCAAGGATTAGGAAAAAAATCTCAAAGCCAATCAGAGATTGCATTAAGAAAAAAATTCATAGAATATGAAATCCTATATTGATCATGATGGCTACTTTGAGAAAGGATGAAATAAAAGGGTAATTTTCAAAACGTTCTCAATTGTTTCTGTTTTTCAATTAACAACAACAACAACAACAACCTCCTCCAGTTAATGTGTGTGTGTATCTGTGGGTGCATGTGCTCACTTGCTCAGTGCTGTCCACCTCTTTGTGCCCCATGGACTGTTGTCCACCGGATTCCTCTGCCGATGAATTTCCCAGGCAAGAACACTGGAGTAGGGTGCCTTTTCCTACTTCACTTATCTTCCTGAGCGAGGGATCAAACCCATATCTCTTGTGTCTCTGGTGCAGATTCTTTACTGCTAGTGCCACCTAGGAAGTTCTACACTTAATATACAAATAATTACATGATGGAACTGTGATGGATGCCATTCAGTTTATGATTTCTAAAATAGGTTATATATCTTAGCATTTCAAAGTTATACTTCCTTTAGATTGGGTGTTCAGAATAAAATAGCCAGGATTAAATGAACTGTATATACACATATCATATATAAATTGTTAGATTTATAAACCATGCTGTTGTATGGAAAAATATAAAGAAAGCTAACTCTGTATGGCGCCTATCAGCTGAGCACCAGCCCTGCATTGAGGCAAAAATATAAATAAAGTCTTGTCCAGGATAAAGATTCACAATGAAGGAAAGTAATTTACACAGTGAAGGAAGAAAATGTTTAAGAGGATTTAGCTTTGTCTATTTTTTTAATATAATGATTTCTAAAGCAAGAATTATTGATATGTATAAAGAATTACTCTATTCTGGAGGCATAATTGAGAAGAGAATGGAAACATATAAAATGATTTCAAATCTCCAAATGCTCACTAGACAATCATAAGTTTATCAAATTTTACATATCCTATGATTTTCATGTTTCATTTTGGGGAGGCAAGCTTTCTGTTGCCTTTACCAGTCACTGGCAGCATTTAACTTTGTACTCTGGTTAGGTATCACAGCTGCAGAGATTGTCTCAAACCCCCAAGATATGCTTACATGCAAGAGGTTGAGATCAACAGGTGTAGACAGAAAAAATATATAAAGGGAGTGGGCCATTGTCCAGGGTCGAAGTGGTGGGCTTGGGGGCCTGGTACAAGGTGTCCCATGACTCCACGTTCACATGTAGAACTCTGAAAGATCTCGAATTCTAAATATGAACTTGACCTTCCAGATCATTAACAAGGTAGGAGGGTAAGCATTTTACTTAATAGCTTTTAGCTTGAATGCTGCTGCTGCTGCTAAATCACTTCAGTCGTGTTCGACTCTGTGCGACCCCATAGACGGCAGCCCACAAGGCTCCCCCGTCCCTGGGATTCTCCAGACAAGAACACTGGAGTGGGTTGCCATTTCCTTCTCCAATGCAAGAAAGTGAAAAGTGAAAGGGAAGTCACTCAGTCGTGTCTGACTATTTGCTACCCCATGGACTGTAGCCCACCAGGCTCCTCCGTCCATGGGATTTTCCAGGCAATAGTACTGGAGTGGGGTGCCATTGCTTGAATAGTAACATTCAAATTTTTTAACAAATGTTCGGCTTCTGGGGTTGTCCTTGGCTTGTCCCTAAAAACATTAAGAGCTAAACTAGCATAAGCTCCATATAAGTGGTGGTTTGAGTGTCAAATGGGAGGCTAACTCTAGGAAAGATGAGTGGGATTTCACACTGTCATGCATATGCTAAAGGAAGAAATTCTCCAGCTTTGGGTGGGTCACTTGAACAGATTTTTCTTTCAGTCTCCTTTCACGTAGGTGGTAGAGATAAAATTATCTGAGGGTTTGCTTTGTTGCTGTTGCTCAATCACTCAGGTGTGTCTCACTCCACGGACTGCAGCACGCCAGGCTTCCCTGTCCTTCACAATCTCCAGAGTTTGCTCAAACTCATGTCCATTGAGTCAGTGATGCCATCCAACCATCTCATCCTCTGTCACCTCTTTCTCTTCTTGCCCTCAATCTTTTCCAGCATTAGGGTCCTTTTCCAGCGAGTCAGCTCTTTGCAACAGGTGGCCAAAGTATTGGAGCTTCAGCTTCAGCATCAGTTCTTCCAATGAATATCCAGGGTTGAGCTCCTTAAGGATTGATTGCTTTGATCTCCTTACAGTCTATGAGACTCTTAAGAGTCTTCTCCAGTACCACAGTTCAAAAGCATCAATTATTTTTTTATTTAAATTTATTTATTTTAATTGGAGCCTAATTACTTTACAATATTGTATTGGTTTTGCCATACATCAACATGAATCCGCCACAGGTGTACACATGTTCCCCATCCTGAACCCCTCCCACCTCCCTTCCCGTACCATCCCTCTGGGTCATCTCAGTGCACCAGCCCTGAGCATCCTGTATCCTGCTGCTGCTGCTGCTGAGTCACTTCAGTCATGTCCGACTCTGTCCGACCCCATAGACGGCAGCCAACCAGGCTCCCCCATCCCTGGGATTCTCCAGGCAAGAACACTGGAGTGGGTTGCCATTTCCTTCTCCAGTGCAAGAAAGTGAAAAGTGAAAGTGAAGTTGCTCAGTCGTGTCCGACTATTTGCTACCTCATGGACCGTAGCCCACCAGGACTGGCAATTCGTTTCTTATATGATATTATACATGTTTCAAATGCATCAATTCTTAAGCACTCAGCCTTACTTATGGTCCAACTCTCACATTCATACATGACAACAGTATCTTTGATATAGGGACCTTTGTCTGCAAAGTGATGTCTCTGCTTTTTAATATGCTGTCTAGGTTCATCACAGCTTTCCTTCCAAGAAGCAAAGCATCTTTTAATTTCATAGCTGCAGTCACTATCTGCAATGATTTTGGGTCCCAGGAAAATAAAGTCTGTCACTGTTTCCATTTTTGAGTTTGCTTTGTTCTACCTCAAATTAACAATGCAAGCCATCCTCAGAAAACTGATAAATTCTTTTTGAGAGTAGAGTTAGTAAGATTTTAATCTCTGGAGAACACACTTATAGAGCTTGCAGGTTGGAATAGAGGAGGAAATGGAAGAAAAGGTAAAGGGTGAGAAACAGCTCAGCTGAACCAGAGGTACCCATTCACTTAATTAATAGTGGGTCTCACATTTGAGCCTCTATCAGCATCCTCTGTAGGACTTGCTAAAACAGACTGCTGGGTACTCCAGAGAGCCTCTGATCAAGACCCCCACTACTCAGATCGAAGCCCAAGAACCAGAAGACTCAGCACTGTCTGGAATGACATGCAGACTCCTGGCCATCGCTCCAGACGTTCTAATCAGACTCCGCGCTTGAACAAGTTCTCTAGCCAAGGCAGATGCACACAGAGGTGTCAGAAGCACTGTCCCAAAGGGCTTACCATGTATTATTGATCGTGAAATTCAAACACCACAGAACCTGCTTTTCCCTTTACTATGGTTTTCTACTTTATATGAATTATGGTTTCTCCCACTCTTGTTTCTCCACCAAACTAGTTCAATATGCATTTGATTTTCAGGATTTTCAATCCAAGGATGGCCACCCATACTTATTTGTGAGCACTACTATAAATTTATACTTATTTTTGTGTTATTCTATCATTCAGTGATTTGGATGGGATAGGGGCAAGATAGATGTGTCCTTGATAGAATATTATGAGCATATTAGTTTACAAAGAAAAATTTGAGCTACTATTTATTTGAATTATGAGTTGAATCAAGCTTAAAATATCAATATTTTAAAAATATTTGGATCAATGATCCTTTACACATGAACAAGTTAAGCTGTAAGCACCACTGAGAATAATTGTTAAGTAACATTTGCAAAACCTTGGAAGATGAGAGAGCTGCCTATAGACTGGAGGGGATCATTGATTCTTATTTTGAAGAGATGAAGACAGACTTGTACTGAATAACGTGCAAGGAGAAATGTAGTAATATAAAACTATAATTTTTACAAAGTTCTCTCATGGCTTGGATCAATAGGACTAGCCATATCAATACACCTTTCTCCTTTTCTATCTTTGTTAGACTAGCAAACTAGAAGAATGACATAGAGTGTTTCTTGGATTTTAGCAGAACATGTGATATCCTTGTGGATAAGATAATGGGATGTGATGAAGTCTGGATTTATAGATTTAAACTTAGCATAACCATCAACTGTCCCTCAAAAGCATTAATTTATCAAGCCGGACAGAAGCCTTGAGCAGCATGCTACAGACTCTGCCCTTGCACTTGTCCTTCATCACTTTTATATTAGTAATTGGGTCAATGCCTGAATGGTGTGTTGGGGTGTGTGTCTGTGCAAGGATAATCGAGGATGGCATGAAAGCAATGTAAAAGGAAGAGCTAACATGACAACTTTCAAACATATTCTCAGCAACAGAATCTAAAAAGAAGAATCAAAGGATAAAAGTTGACATTTCACAGGATGGTTTGTTTTGTTTTTTGTTTTTTTTTCCGCAATACCACATTCAATTGGATAACTGAATTATGCAAAGGTGGGGAAAAGATTCTTTGGATTTTGCATCAGTAAATTTGAGTCAGTTGAACTGAGGCAGATGAACTTAGAACCTGTTATACAGAGTGAAATAAGTCAGGGAGAAAAAAGCAAATATTGCATATTAACACATATATATGGAATCTAGAAAAAATGGTACTGCTGAGCCTAATTGCAGGGCAGGAATAGAGATGCAGATGTAAGGCACAGACTTGTGGACACAGTGGGGGAAGGAGAAAGCGGGACCAATTGAGAGAATAGCACTGACATATATACACAGCCTTGTGTAAAATAGCTAGCTAGTGGGAAGAGGCTGACTAACACGGGGAGCTCAGCCTGGTGCTCTGTGATGACCTAGAGGGGTAGGCTGTGGGTGAAGGAGATTAAAGAGAGAGGGGATTTCTGTATACTTACGGCTGATTCACATTGCTGTGTGGCAGAAGCCAACACAATGTTGTAAAGCAATTATTCTTCAATTAAAAATAGTTCTGGGGTTCAGTTAGTGGTATGTGACATATAAATCATAGACTTAAAACAATTTTTAAAGGACAACTTGTTTGGTATTAAGACATTATATGCTTCCCTTATTGATGGTGGTAAGTGAATAGTCACTGTGCATTGATTAATAGGCTGTTGGAAGCTGGAAGCCTAAACAGAAATCTGACATTCAGAGTCAAAAAAAAAAAAAAAAAAGGTCTCTCAGTTTTAGTTCCCATATGAGGACTCACTGTGATAACTGTATTTTTCACCATAACAATTAGGCATTGTTCAGAGAGAACTTCCTTGCTTAGGTAGCTGGGCCAATTGCCTCAGCCAGGGAACTTAACGAATTTCATAAGCAACATACCAGAGCAAATCTCTTGATATGAACTGAATGATAAAAACTCTCCAGAAGTGCACACTGAAGAAGTAAAATCTGACCCATAGAAGGGTCACCTGGCACTTCATTAATAAGACTTACAAGACCCAAAACACACGTTTACCAATGTTTGTCGTTAGTTCTGCCATGCTAATTCTCCACTGAATAAAGGGTTACAAGAAACTTGGTTTCCCCTAAGAGTAATTTAGAGAATACTAGTTTCTTGATTTCTATTAGTGTTAATAACATGTAAGTTAGGGTCAATTAGTACAAATTTGGGGGGAAAAACTGAGTCAAACAAAATGAAGCAGCCATCTTTAATTGTAAAATGCCTCAGGGTCTTTACTCTGTCAATGTATACTGTGAATTTTTAAGAACAAATATGAAATGCCGTATTTTTCCTAGCTTACATAACCATGAAATCCCCCTTTAAACATATTTTGTGCAACTAATTTATTATAAAATACAGTTTAGAAAACACTTAACTAGAAATTTTCTAGGCTCCCTGACATGTTAAATTTCTGCATATACTGTCTTTCTACTCACTCAGATGCCTGTAAAGAAATAAACAGAGAAAAGAAAGTAAAATTACAAGAAAAATCAACAAGTCTCAGCAGTAGAAATGGAGTGGAACCTGAACACATCATTATTATACATATACCATCATTCTTAATACTATGTCAGTTATTACAATCTAAGAATTTGGCTACATTCAAAATATGCTTACCACATATACCTATATCTGATAAAAGTTTATATCTCTCATTATTTACCCAGAAGGTTCACTCTGGCAAAAGATACCTAGCTTAGTACACCTTGATCACTAAAGGGATCATCAAGAGAGCCATCCATTCTATCAGTGTTTGAGTCAGAGATGAATAAGCAAAACATCTGTGTTGGCTGGAATTTGCTGCTTCAGGATACTCTGAATGCCTCATGCTACACTGGAACTCTCAGGATCCCTATGGTTCTGGGATCCTATCTGCTTCTTTCCAGTTCTCATGACATCTGCCTCATCACACTCCTCATTATAACTCCTCCTTTTCTCAAATCTTGTTTTTCAGTCACATAGTGTGTGCACTGGAGGGGTGGTTCAGTATTCCTAAAATGAATGATTTCATGTGTATTTGTATCACTAGTTCAGTGGAAAGTACTATATCCTCAGTTCAGTTCAGTTGCTCAGTCGTGTCCGACTCTTTGCGACCCCATGAATCACAGCATGTCAGGCCTCCCTGTCCATCACCAACTCCTGGAGTTCACTCAGACTCATGTTCATCCAGTCAGTGATGCCATCCAGCCATCTCATCCTCTGTCATCCCCTTCTCCTCCTGCCCCCAATCCCTCCCAGCATCAGAGTCCTTTCCAATGAGTCAACTCTTCGCATGAGGTGTCCAAAGTACTGGAGCTTCAGCTTTAGCATCATTCCCTCCAAAGAAATTCCAGGGCTGATCTCCTTCAGAATGGACAGGTTGGATCTCCTTGCAGTCCAAGGGACTCTCAAGAGTCTTCTCCAACACCACAGTTCAAAGCATCAATTCTTCAGCACTCAGCTTTCTTCACAGTCCAGCTGTCACATCCATACATGACCACTGGAAAAACCAAAGCCTTGACTAGACGGACCTTAGTCAGCAAAGTAATGTCTCTGCTTTTGAACATACTGTCTAGGTTGGTCATAACTTTTCTTCCAAGGAGTAAGCATCTTTTAATTTCATGGCTGCAATCACCATCTGCAGTGATTTTGGAGCCCAAAAAAATAAAGTCTGACACTGTTTCCACTGTTTCCCCATCTATTTCCCATGAAGTGATAGGACCGGATGCCATGATCTTCGTTTTCTGAATGTTGAGCTTCAAGCCAACTTTTTCGCTCTCCACTTTCACTTTCATCAAGAGGCTTTTTAGCTCCTCTTCACTTTCTGCCATAAGGGTGGTGTCATCTGCATATCTGAGGTTATTGATATTTCTCCTGGCAATCTTGATTCCAGCTTGTGTTTCTTCCAGTCCAGCGTTTCTCATGATGTACTCTGCATATAAGTTAAATAAGCAGGGTGACAATATACAGCCTTGACGTGCTCCTTTTCCTATTTGGAACCAGTCTGTTGTTCCATGTCCAGTTCTAACTGTTGCTTCCTGACATGCATACAGATTTCTCAAGAGGCAGGTCAGGTGATCTGGTATTCCCATCTCTTTCAGAATTTTCCACAGTGTATTGTGATCCACACAGTCAAAGGTTTTGGCATAGTTAGTAAAGCAGAAATAGATGTTTTTCTGGAACTCTCTTGCTTTTTTGATGATCCAGTGGATGTTGGCAATTTGATCTCTGGTTTCTCTGCCTTTTCCAAAACCAGCTTGAACATCTGGATGTTCACAGTTCACATATTGTTAAAGTCTGGCTTGGAGAATTTTGAGCATTACTTTACTAGCATGTGAGATGAGTGCAATTGTGTGGTAGTTTGAGCATTCTTTGGCATTACCTTTCTTTGGGATTGGAATGAAAGCTGACCTTTTCCAGTCCTGTGGCCACTGCTGAGTTTTCCAAATTTCCTGGCATATTGAGTGCAGCACTTTCACAGCATCATCTTTCAGGATTTCAAACAGCTCAACTGGAATTCCATCACCTCTACTAGCTTTGTTCATAGTGATGCTTTCTAAGGCCTGCTTGACTTCACATTCCAAGACATCTGGCTCTAGATTAGTGATCACATCATCATGATTATCTGGGTCGTGAAGATCTTTTTTGTACAGTTCTTCCATGTATTCTTGTCACCTCTTCTTAATATCTTCTGCTTCTCTTAGGTCCATACCATTTCTGTCCTTTATCGAGCCCATCCTTGCATGAAATGTCCCCTTGGTATCTCTAATTTTCTTGAAGAGATCTCTAGCCTTTCCCAATCTGTTGTTTTCCTCTATTTCTTTGCATTGATTGCTGAAAAAGGCTTTCTTATTTCTTCTTGCTATTCTTTGGAACTCTGCATTTAGATGCCTATATCTTTCCTTTTCTCCTTTGCTTTTTGCCTCTCTTCTCTTTACAGCTATTTGTAAGGCCTCCCCAGACAGCCATTTTGCTTTTTTGCATTTCTTTTCCATGGGGATGGTCTTGATCCCTGTCTCCTGCACAATGTCACGACCTTCATTCCATAGTTCATCAGGCACTCTATCTATCAGATCTAGGCCCTTAAATCTATTTCTCACTTCCACTGTATAATCATAAGGGATTTGATTTAGGTCATACCTGAATGGTCTAGTGGTTTTCCCTACTTTCTTCAATTTTAGTCTGAATTTGGCAATAAGGAGTTCATGATCTGAGCCACAGTCAGCTCCTGGTCTTGTTTTTGTTGGCTGTATAGAGCTTCTCCATCTTTGGCTGCAAAGAATATAATCAATCTGATTTCGGTGTTGACCATCTGGTGACGTCCATGTGTAGAGTCTTCTCTTGTGTTGTTGGAAGAGGGTGTTTGCTATGACCAGTGCATTTTCTTGGCAAAACTCTATTAGTCTTTGTCCTGCTTCATTCCATATTCCAAGGCCAAATTTGCCTGTTACTCCAGGTGTTTCTTGACTTCCTACTTTTGCATTCCAGTCCCCTATAATGAAAAGGATGTCTTTTTTGGGTGTTAGTTCTAAAAGGTCTTGTAGGTCTTCATAGAACCATTCAACTTCAGCTTCTTCAGCATTACTGGTTGGGGCATAGACTTGGATTACTGTGATATTGAATGGTTTGCCTTGGAAACAGAGATCCTACTGTCGTTTTTGAGACTGCATCCAAGTACTGCATTTCGGACTCTTTTGTTGACCATGATGGCTATATCCTAGGAAAGTATAAAATTCTGTGGATGCTATTTTTGCCCTCAATTCCAAAATCAGGTCTCTGGACTCTGAAATTATAGATAAAATTTGAAAATAATTTGTTTTCAGAGACTGTTTTCAAATAATTTTTTCGTCCACATTTTCAGACAATTGATTGTCTCCATCTGACCTGTTTTCACGAAGACAATTCAGTTGTTATGGTCGGCATGTGAACAGAGGAAATATGGAAATCCATGGAACAATATACTTAGTATTTATTCACTTTTACCACATGAAATACACCACATGAAATACATCACATTACCACATGAAATACATAACATATCTCAGTAGGCTGCAATATTGCATGCTAAAAAGAATGAGAAAGTTCTGCACTGAATAGGCACTCAAAATGTTTAAGCCAATATGAATCTTGAGTTATTTTCTGCCATGGTTTTCAAGCTTAATATCTGCAAGTTAACATGAAATGAGTGAAACTAAACATTGTTGTAAGATAATCTGCTTTAAAGAACTTAGGATTGTATAAAGTGCTGTACAAATATAAATTAATAACATTGACACTGACACTCAGTTCAGTTCAGTTGCTCAGTCGTGTCTGACTCTTTGCAAACTCCATGGACTGCAACACGTCAGGCTTCCCTGTCCATCACCAACTCCGGGAGTTTACTCAAGCTCATGCCCATTGAGTTGGTGATGCCATCCAACCATCTCATCCTCTGTTGTCTCCTTCTCCTCCTGCCTTCAATCTTTCTCAGCATCAGGGTCTTTTCCAATGAGTCAGTTCTTCTCATCAGATGGCCAAAGTATTGGAGTTTCAGCTTCAACATCAGTCCTTCCAATGAATATTCAGGACTGATTTCCTTTAGCATGGACTGGTTGGATCTCCTGGCAGTCCAAGGAACTCTCAAGAATCTTCTCCAACAGCACAGTTCAAAAGCATCAATTCTTTGGTGCTCAGATTTCTTTACAGTCCAACTCTCACATCCATACATGACTACTGGAGAAACTCTAGCTTTGACTAGACGGACCTTTATTGGTAAAGTAATGTCTCTGCTTTTTAATATGCTGTCTAGGTTGGTCATAGCTTTTCTTCCAAGGAGCAAGCATCTTTTAATTTCAGGGTTGTAGTCATCATCTGCAGTGTTCTGGAGCCAAAAAAAAAATAAAGTCTCTCACTGTTTCTATTGTTTCCCTATTTACTATTACAATCAAAAATTTTTCCAATGAGTAAAATGCTATATTTTCTTTATGTGAGTTGCCTGCTTTAGAAAATCTTCATCATCCACAGAGTCTATTGAAATGTTTAAGAGCATTCAATGGTTTCCTTGCTTTCACAGGACTCTATCTATACATTTCAAAACTAATATCAATGCTCTTGATCTTCTGTTTGATTTTGACCTATGAATACGTAGCCAGATTCTTGACATCCCAAAAGACTCAAGTACACCATGTAATTCTGATCAAATTGAACATAGGAGTGTGACAGATTTGTATTATGAATATAGGTTAAAGTCTATGGTAAAGGAAAAAAGAATCCTGAATAGGTATTTTATAGCCATCAACCTTAGTAGCTTGCAAAAGACCAACTACACTTATAGATGTGCAGGAAGGACCTGCTAGGGAAGAGGAATTTGGCAAATCACTAATGGTAGAGAATTATCATTAAATGACTAACACTAACCTGCTTTCTAGTGGCTAATAATTGTTTACCGTGATGATTAAAATGTATCTAACTGTTACTACTCTCATTTCTTTTGTATTTTAGATTTTATAAAATTATCCTTATTATGTCATTTATTATAACATGTAGTTTCTCCTGTACTCTCCTTTTATATTTTCACTAAATCTAATTAGCTGACAACAAAAATCTCCCATTTTTATAAAGGAAAATTGAAGCTCCAAAGCCAGTGTGACCTAAAGCTCACTATTTTGGAAACAGAATTGCTTTTTCAAGAGAGTGGCTGGAGATGATCCGTTCTTCAATGTCCACAAATCACTGTTTCTACAGTATATCTTCAACTGACTGATTTTCTTTATTTGCTGTATATTTCTTTCTTTATTCTGTTCCACTCCCTATTCCCTCCCTAGACAGGTTAATACTATATTTTAGGACATAGGATGTAGAAACAAACAGAAGATAATGTTGGGAAAAAGAACAAACACTCTGCCTGATGTGGTTTATAAAGAAACTTTTATGATGAAACAGATGGTTTATAAAAAAGAAATGATTCTCAAGCCCATCTGACATTATACTAATTAGATGATCAGAAGGCACCTACTAAAAGTGATTTGATTGTAATACCAACATTTATAAAACATCATGTTTGCCTCCACTTCCCAACAGCCTCTGTCAAAACCTAGCTGCAATTCTCTTCTTTAAGTTGAAATTCTTTATTCTTAAAATAAAAAGCTATGTCCTCTCTCTACCTCAGATGATCTAAGACAACCCCCATCATAGGCAAAAATGGAAATTCTTGGCTCATCAAAGTGATGCATTAATAATCTTGGCAATAGTTCAGTTTAGTATAGTACTTTCCAATTTTCCACATGAAACTCCTTTCATATATCTAGTCTCCTGGAGTGACAAGCCTTATATGATTTCCAAGTTGGTTTTTCTCAGGTAGAAACTGCCAAAGTATTTCTTAGTCTATGATATAACATAGATGAATCAATTTCCAGTGTGCAATCTAACTTGGGACTTTGATCAAAATGATTTTCACTTCCAAGTGCTGAAAGCAGGTTCACATGAGCCATAGCCAGCTGGGCCTCCACAGGTGAAATACCACATCCCTAATTGCACTTATCCAGTTGAATTTCTTTTTGAAGATGGGCAAAGCATGTTGAAGTCATCATGCTTCACCGACCATACTTCTCTGTCTTCGATCCTATTCTTTGTGTCTGAACTGATGCATAGACCAAGGTATGAATTCTTCTGCCCTTGTTAGAAACCATGCCGTGTGCTAAAAATATACACAAATATACACAATATATTCAAATATATACACATATACACAAATATATTCACATAGACATACATACAAGTATGCCTAAATGTTTGAAAACTCAGCAAACACTTTTGTGTATAGTGTTTTGTGCTGGAGAATAACACACAAAAAATTCCTTCTTACTGGGGCCAGGGACTAGAGAGAAGGGCCATATAAAGCATTAAATACAAGCAGATAATGTAAATGAATGGAAGTGGGGAGTGGGGCATTTGCTTAGGACTATTAGAAATAGATGCATTTCCCTAGCCAAGTATTAGATACAGAGCAACTTTTCAAGTAGGAAAAAAAAAAGGAATTGTCCAATGAGTTAGGATGGAGGGGCAGTGTGTTAATTCTAGCTTAACAATGAAACAAGGGTGCACCTACAAATGTGGGTGAAAGAGGGAGGATAAAGGATAAAGATGATATTTGGCTGCAGCTAGATTGAGAAGAACCTTGAAACAATTTGAGCAAGAAGGTTCCCAGGTATTATAATTAGTACTTAATTTCTTGATGAAACTTCCTTGCCTGCTTATGGCTCCTTCCTCCCTCCCTCCTTCCCTCTGTTTCTCCCTCCCTTTTCCCCTCTCTTCCAAATGCATTAAAGGAGCACACAATAGGAACTTTCCTGGACTAGACAATCATTTCAAGTTCGTTACAAGTTTATCTCAATGACATTTCAGGATGCCTGTAGTACTGTCATATTTCAGGAAACTGGATTTGCATTTGTTCTTGACAAATCCACTTTTTTTTTGTTAAGAAAAGATGTCACAAAGGTTTTATGATCAAAATTTCATTCAAGTTACCTCTAGACAGAAATGTCTGAGACCAAAAATTTTTTACATTTATGTAGTATGCAATGCAACTATGGCATATTAAAAAAAAAAAAAAAGTACAGATCTTGCTGCCAAATGGGTTGAGGCATACTGTGGAATTTGGAGCAATTTTTGAGTACTACTTATAAGCATGCTTCCCTGGTGGCTCAAACAATAAAGCATCTGCCTGCAATGTGGGAGACCTGGGTTCGATCCGTGGGTCAGGAAGATCCCCTGGAGAAGGAAATGGCAACCCACTCCAGTACCCTTGCCTGGAAAATCCCACGGACGGAGGAGCCTGGTAGGCTACAGTCCATGTGGTTGCAAAGAGTCAGACATGACTGAACTTTCCTTCCCTTTCTTATAAGCATCAAAACTATTACTGATGCTTTCAGACTATGGCGTTGGAAAAGACTCTTGAGAGTCCCTTGGACTACAAGGAAATCAATCCAGTCCATCATAAAGGAAATCAACCCTGAATATTCACTGGACAGACTGATGCTGAAGCTGAAGCTCCAATAATTTGGCCACCTGATGCGAAGAGCCAGCTCATTGGAAAAGACTCTGATGCTGGGAAAGAGGGAAGGCAGGAGGAGGAGATGACAGAGGACAAGATGGTTGGATGGCATCACCAGCTCAATGGATATGAATTTTTTTTTAAATTGATATGAATTTGAGCAAGCTCCAGGAGATGGTGAAGGACAGAGAACCTGGCATGCTGCAGTCCATGGGGTTGCAAAGAGTCAGACATGACTGAGTGACTGAACAAATTATAAGCAGTACTAATAGCAAACGCACTGTATGCTTACTATGAACCAGGTACTATATGTTCATTCTCATTTGTTTCCACAACCATTCTATGAGATACTTATATGATTATTTCCCTATTTTACAAATGAAGACACACAGACTTTGAGAGGTTCAAGTTTGCCTGGGAACAGAACAAGAATGAGGTGGAGCTAGGACTTGAACCCAAGTCTGTATAGTGAACAAAACTTTTCTTAATCACTATACTATGTCTCCACAAAACTAATGTGTATAAAAGTACTTATGCAGATAAGGGAAAATGCTATTTCCTCACAAATTTTTACACTTAATTTTTTGGAAATGTATTTTTTAAGGCCTATCTTACAAAGTAAAAATTTTCCCTGTTAGATTCTTAGATGTGATATATATATCTTGTGTCTCCTTAAGCACCATTTCTCACACTAATCAGTCTTACAATCAAATTACTTTTCCCTTGTTTTTCTTGCTCAAACCAGAAATTCATATTTGTGCAGCTGACTTTATCCTGGTATTGTACAAATGGTGCATAATGCAACATTTCTAAACAGGAGGGGAAGGGGAAAAAATGGAAAAGTTCAGTTGTGCTATGAATCTAAATACTCTATGGTTCTCCTTATTTACATGCTGGAAGTAGGAAGTGGGAAAAATGTATGAAATTACTTGAAGATATTTTAAAAAATAGCTACTGAAGTACAGTTCTGTAGAGCTGAAAAACTGGTTGTTTATTAATTTGGCTGCTCACAATGTCAGGTGGATTTTCCTTGCCAGTCCTGTCTTTCAAAAGGCAAGGCAGGTGTACTTCACCTACAACCCACTCAGTGCCAGGCTGTCACAGCCTCAACAAAGTTGCAGATTGATCCAAAAGGGCAGATACTGATGGTTCCCTGGAACTCAGCCAATTACAGAGTGATGCATTACTAACGACTTTCTGAAATTAGGTCTGAAGTCCTCTTTCCCTCTCAATCCCTTCCCCACCATCACTAAGGGACCTCTTTTCTCTGCTCCCCATCTCTTCCTACGTATAGACACTGCCAAACCAGTTTAACAGTCATTAAAGTCATGTTGAAAATGACGATATTCCACTTGCTGTTGGAGTTCCCATGAATTCTGCGGTTTGGTGGTAACTGGACAAATTTATTCATTCAATGTTCCAATACTTCAGACTATAAAGTAACATAAAACTGGGTGAAGTATTTGTCTATACCCCTTAAGTCAGGTATAAAAGATGAAAATGCATGATCTTCTTTGAAGAGAGAGAGAGCCTAGGAATGAACTCTCCGGGGTCACAACAAGATGGCTAGCTGCCCAGGTTTCCTACATGAGAATCAGATCAACTTGGGAACATGACAAATCTATAATTTTTTTTTTTTTTTTGCCAATTTTTACTGCAGTATAGTTGCTTTACAATGTTGGGTTAGTTTCTGCTGTACACCAGAGCGAACCAGCTGCATACAAACATGTGTGTGTGCTCATTCAGTCACATCTGACTCTGCAACCCCATGGACCATAGCCCACCAGCTCCTCTGTCCATGGGATTCTCCAAGCAAGAATACCAGAGTGGGTTGCCATTTCCTCCTCTAGGGAATATTCCTGACCCAGGGATCGAACCCATGTCTCCTGCATCTCCTGCACTGGCAGGTAGATTCTTTACCACTAAGATACCTGGGAAGCCCACATGTATACATGTATCCCCTCTTCTTTGGATTTCCTTACAATTTAGGTCACCACAAGCCCTGAGTAGAGTTCCCTGTGCTTTACAGCAGGTTCTTATTAGTTATTTAGCTTACACATAGTAGGGTATCTATGTCAATCCCAATTTTTAATACATCTTTTCTTCAATCTGATCTCCTCTCCCACTCTGGTTTCCTTCAGCAGTCTTTGGTGTCATTTTCTGGCTTGCCCTAACACTTTCTCCTGCTTCATCATCCAATAATTTTGATCATCTTACACTTGTGCTTGTGTTATTTTACATCAGTGGAATTCAACAAAAAATAAAGTTGCCTCTTAAAAATCTATGTTTTTTGAATATTCCTTAAAAAGAAGAGTTATATGAGGTTTAAAATATGAAATAGTGTGTTTACTCATTTAATCCATCTTTACTATTTACTATGTATCAGCACCTGGTAATTGGACCATTGCCTTTGAAGTTATCAGCTTAGAAGAGGGATACACGTAAACAAACAAACAGAGTAAGATGCGCTGATGGAAGCACCTAGGGCATGGAAAGACACACTGAAAAGAAGGTCATCATAGATTCGTCACAGGTAATGATCATTAAGTAATCCATTTAATTTGTAGTGTGTCAGCAATCACACTGGACAAAACTGTGCCATTCAGTTTAATTAAAGATGGTGAAATTCACTAAGACAAGGCCCAGTCTCTCTGCTTGTGAGTTTTCTTTTGCCCAGGCAAAGCTGGATACATTCCTCTGAACACTTTCTCAAAGCCACAGACCTTTTGCTTGGTTCTCGGCATCGTTCTCCCTCCTTGACTGAGAATTCCTTAAGGTGACACGTGGCTGGCCCTCTCCTGGCTGCCAACTCTACACATCATGCCTATCATTAAAAGACCCTTAGAAATGCTGATCAAACCTTTAGAAAAAAAGGTATTTCTTTAGCCTGAGCACGGGTAGCTCCAGAGAATATGGGAATTGGTAAAAGAGGAATTTATTTTTTTTCCCCAAATGACATTTCCCCATTGTGCTTCATTGCTTCTTGGTTTATTCCCAACCTTCATTCCATTTCCTAATTCACCTAAAAGAATTTCCTTTCAGCATAATTCACTGTAGATAACAATGAATTATAAGGTCAAATGATATGACCATGTTAGTCATATATTTTAAGTACATGCAGGTATATTCTTATTATGAATTTGTCAATGACTCCTCTTTGTATAATGGAGACATTTTGCCACTGTGATGGTCTCTGGGGAAAATATTTTGCATCAAAAGGTCCAATTATACAAAACAGGGCATGGCTTGGTCTTACTTCTTGAGAGTTCTAATCCTGTTCTAAAAATAATAATATTGCATGGAAATTCGGGAAGATATCTCTAACGTTGGTGTATCTTTTTTTAGCAAAGAAAAGTGATTCTCTGTTTTGAGACTGCCTACACTTGGGAGAGGCAAGTAATGGCTGTGAGGGATGTGGTGTCAGCATGCGAGGTAGGAGCTGATGATATAATGGGAACAGACAACTGTCAAGGTGATTTCGTACAGAGCTGCTCAAGCTGGACCACAGTGGGAGATACTGACTCAAAAGGCTCAGGAGGAAGCTCACAGGTAAAGGTTTTCAGGGAAAGTGTCCCCCTACAAATATTGGAGAACGCATCATTTCAAAATGATGTAAGCTGAGTTGTCATTTATTAAGTAAAATAAAGTGGCAGCCCCGTGACTTAGGAAGGATCAGAAAACATCTACTTTGGGGACTTTAAGAAAGCACTTATTAAACGTTTTATCTACTTAGTAGGGTATCTTTATCTTCTTACTATAAAAAATAAGCAATATACTTTAAAATTTGGAAAATGAACCACAGGAACAAAACTGAGAAAAGTTATCCTCCAGAAGTAATTAGTATTAAACTTACGGAAATGTTCTTCAGACTTTATATTTAGTGACAGATTTTCAAGCATGCGTTTTAGAAATCATTTCTGTGTATGTATGTGTGTGTATACAAATGACACATGCAGTTTCTATACTAATAGACTGAATCACGGTGCCTTATTATATTTCAAGTGAAAGTGAAGTCGCTCAGCCGTGTCCGACTCTTTGCGACCCGTGGACTGTAGCCCACCAAGCTGCTCCGTCCATGGGATTCTCCAGGTAAGAATACTGGAGTGGGTTGCCATTTCCTTCTCCATTATTATATTTAGGCTTCCCATAAATACTTTTCCTCTGTACTATTTCAGTTTTTTGGTCTTATATATAACGCTGGAATTTATATTTTGCTATATTTTTCTTTATTATTTTCTGAAGCTAAAATATAAGAAATAGAATTCAGTTCAGTCGCTCAGTCATGTCCGAGTCTTTGCAGCCCATGGACTGCAACTTGCCAGGCTTCCTTGTTCATCACCAACTCTTGGAGTTTACTTAAACTCATGTCCATTGAGCTGGTGATGCCATCCAACCACCTCATCCTCTGTTTTCCCCGTCTCCTCCCGCTTTCAATCTTTCCCAGCATCAGGGTCTTTTCAAATGAGTCAGTTCTTCGCATCAGATGGCCAAAGTATTTGAGTTACAGCTTTGACATCAGTCCTTTCAATGAATATTCAGGACTGATTTCCTTTAGGATGGATTGGTTGGATCTCCTTGCAGTCCAAGGGACTGTCACAATTACCCATCAGTTAAAAACTGGATGAAATACAAAATAATTATGGATTATGAGGTCAGTTATAGAAAAATCTTAATTATATAATTAAAATATATATAATTTTTATCATAAAATAATATAAACTTGGTGCAGGAAATTTGGAAAATACTGGAACAAAGTCATTCACATTCTTACCACTTAATTATAATCAATGATAATATTTTGGTGTCTATCCAAGGTACATATTCAGTTCAGTTCAGTCGTTCAGTTGTGTCCGACTCTTTGTGACCCCATGGACTGCAGCACACCAGGCCTCCTTGTCCATCACCAACTCACAGAGTTTACTCAAACTCATGTCCTTTGAGTCCATAATGCCATCCAACCATCTCATCCTCTGTCGTCCCCTTCTCCTCTCGCCTTCAATCTTTTCCAGCATCATGGCCTTTTCAAATCAGTCAGCTCTTCACATAAGGTGGCCAAAGTATTGTAATTTTAGCTTCAGCATCAAGCCTTCCAGTGAATATTCAGGACTGATTTCCTTTAGGATGGACTGGATGGATCTCCTTGCAGTCCAAAGGACTCTCAAGAGTCTTCTCCAACACCACAGTTCAAAAGCATCAACTCTTTGGTGCTCAGCTTTCTTTATAGTCCAACTCTCACATCCATACATGACTACTGGAAAAACCATAGCTTTCACTAGATAGACATTTGTTGGCGAAGTAATGTCTCTGCTTTTTAATATGCTGTATAGGTTAGTCATAACTTTTCTTCCAAGGAGTAAGTGCCTTTTAATTTCATGGCTGCAGTCACCATCTGCAGTGATTTTAGAGCCCCCCAAAATAAAGCCTATCACTGTTTCCACTGTTTCCCCATCTATTTTCCATGGAGTGATGGGACCAGGTGCCATGATCTTAGTTTTCTGAATGTTCAGCTTTAAGCCAGTTTTTTTCACTCTCCTCTTTCACTTTCATCAAAAGGCTCTTTAGTTTTTCTTCGCTTTCTGCCATAAGGGTGGTGTTATCTGCAAATCTGAGGTTATTGATATTTCTCCCAACAATCTTGATTCCAGCTTGTGCTTCATTCAGCCTAGTGTTTCTCATGATGTACTCTGCATATAAGTTAAATAAGCAGGATAACAATACACAGACTTGCCATATTTCTCTCCCTTTGGAAACAGTCTATTGTTCCATGTCCAATTCTAACTGTTGCTTCCTCACCTGCATACAGATTTCTCAAGAGGCAGGTCAGGTGGTCTGGTATTCCAATCTCTTTCAGAATTTTCCACAGTTTGTTGTGAGCCATACAGTCAAAGGCTTTGGCATAGTCAATAAAGCGGAAATAGATGTTTTTCTGGAACTCTCTGGCTTTTTTGATAAACCAACAGATTTTGGCAATTTACTCTCTGGTTCCTCTGCCTTTTCTAAAACCAGCTTGAATGTCTGAAAGTTCATGGTTCACATACTGTTGAAGCCTGGCTTGGAGAATTTTGATCATTACTTTACTAGCGTGTGAGATGAATGCAATTGTACGATAGTTTGAGCATTCTTTGGCATTGCCTTTCTTCATTCAAATGGATATATCAGAGTTCCAAGGTACATATAGCTCTTGTTCAATGGGAATTAAAAAATATATATGTATGTATGTATGTATAAATTATGTTTCTTAAATATTATAAAATGTTCCTATTTCATAAAATTATTATTTCAGATGATAGTGGTTAATGGCTGCTTTGGGCTTCCCTGGTGGCTCAGATGGTAAAAATCCACCTACAATGCAAGAAACTCAGGTTCAATCCCTGGGTTTGACAGATCCCCTCAAGAAGGGAATGGCAACCCACTCCAGTATTCCTGCCTGGAGAATTCCATGGACAGAAGATCCTGGTGGGCTACAGTCTATGGGGTCACAGAGTTGGACACGATTGGGCAACCAATAAAAACAACAATGGTTGATTTAAAATCTTGTTGATGTACCATATATTTTCTGTATATGGCCCTACTGGGATAATTCTGTTTATTTCTTTAGGTTTTTAATATATTAAATAAGGTTCTATGAACCTTCGTAAATATTTATCTTTGTTCATAGTTTTGTGCATAACCACTTAAGTTTAGAAAAACAAATTTATTCAAAGAATGTGTGCATTTTTTAGAAAACATATATCTTTAAAATAAAACACAGCAACAAGAAAAATTAACTCTTAGTAAGCAGTTACCATCTGCCAGAATTATGGGAAATTCATTACTTATATCCCTATTTCCACCTATTCATAACCATATACAACTGGGATTATTTCCATTTTACAGTAAGAAAACTGAAGCACAGAATCGTTTGGTAACTTGCTCATGATCACACAGCTGATAAAAGATGGAACCAGGATATGAAGTGAGAAAGGTTGGCTCCTGTGTCAGCACCCTCCAAGTTTAAAAAATTATAGCATATTCAAAATAGAAGTATTCCTATCTGGTGTTGTTGGAAAACTGGCAATGCATAATGCTGGCTCCTTTTTCAAAACAAATTAAATGATAATCAACATTCATTAAAGAAAAAGACCTTTTCATTTTTTGAGTCTGGAAATTTGGTTAAAAAGTAGAATTTCCAGTTGTAAATTTTTCATACTAGAAGATATCCCTTTGGCTTGATATCATGTACTGCATTATTTACGTTAACGGATGTGTAAAAAGTTCTGTAGCAGGATTTTTTGCAAGGAGTAATCAGAAAGAAAATACAATTGTGACAAAGGAGAATATGATCAATTAGAAAGTAGTTAGGAAAATCAAATATGTCAATAATTAATTATGAAAGCATATACCCACACACTTTTCTCTTAGTTCTAAATCGCATGTTATATTTTTTAAAATGTTAAACTAGATCTGTTCCTACATCTGCTTTCCGGTCCTATGTCTTCTTTTTACCAAGAGATGATAAACAAGCCATACACATTCTTTACAATCCAGTTTCCTCAACTTTAAAAATAGAAAGAACCATTGGCATTTATCCTTCCTCGTTTGGATAAGTGTATGTGGTTCAGGAGAAGTACTGGATACATCTTATTCCAGGGGAGGCTTTACAGTGCATGGATGTGTTTAGGTGTAATAATGTGGTTAGATTGAAATGCCTGCTCTATTACAAGACTGTGTGCCTTTGCAACTTACTTGACTCCTCGGGACTTTGGTTCCTCAGCAATAGAACAGGATCATAATATTTTTTCTATAAGCTTGTGTGAGAATTAAGTAGTAGGTAATAAGGCCTGGAGCAGCACTTAACCCTGATTATGAGAGCATCATAAGTTTCATCCTCTTAAGATGGTTCATATTTTAATACAGGTACTGGAGAGAGAAGAAGAAAATGGAGAGATCACTGTCCTCCACAAAAACAAACAAAACCAAAAAACCCCTGAAATTTATTGAGATTCTGATTTATTTCCAGTCTGCTCTTTATATCTCTATTTTATTTCTGGTCTGCTCTTTATATCTCAAAATATGAGTCTTGGCCCTATCACTGAGACAGAGCCCGCGCTTACAGTAAGATCTAACAAGTTGTAAGCAGCTAGGATTTGAATCCGGAAGTCATCACAAGTATGAATGTAGGGGAGAAAGAGATGCTAGAGAAAACCAATTAAAGGTAATACTTAATTTTAGAACAATAAAATAATAATTAGGGACTTCCCTAGCAGTTCAGTGGTTAAGAATGCACCTTGCAATGCAGGGGACACAGCTTCAATTCCTGGCAGAAAAAATATGATCCCACATGCCTTGGGGCATCTAAGTCCACACACTACAAGGAAAGATGCCTCCTGCAGGAAGATGCTGCAGCTAAGACCCAACGTGGCCAACTAAATATATTTTAAAAAAAAAGAAAATAATATTTGAATGGATATAACATCATAAGACAACAGGCAGGATCAGGGCCAAGAGCTCATCAGTTGAATTACTAACTACTGGCTTTCCTGATGGCTCAAGCGTAAAGAATCCACCTACAATGCAGGAGACCTGGGTTTGATCCCTGGGTTGGGAAGATCCCCTGGAGAAGGGAATGGCTACCCCCTCCGGTATTCTTGCCTGGAGAATTCCATGGGCAGAGAAGCCTGGTGAGCTACAGTTCATGGGGTCACAAAGAATCAGATGTGACTGAGTAAACTAACAATTACACTTCATTCCTTCATAGTCCTTATATTATTTCGGGATTTCCTGGGGTGAGTGCAGTAGGAAATCAGGAAAAATTTGTATATCTTCAAAATGTTATAAGTACTTTCACTGAGGGTTATTTAAAAGCGTTTTTTAAATTTTTTTTTTTTTTTGAAGTTGATCATGCTTCCCATTACCAGGCTTCTCATTCCCTGGAATTCAAGTGACTAATAAGCCAGTTCCAGGTAAGGGGAGGGAGAACAGGAAAAGGGAGGGAGTAGAGAAGGGCTGGTGGGGGCAGAGCAGGGGAAGTAAAGCAAAGAGACACACTGAAGGAACGGGTGAATGGGTAGAGACTCTGAGGGAGATGGTGGTATAAGCGATTATAACAGGAATTTAAGGGATGAGTTCTATCTCGATATCATTTTTCAAGTAACTGAAGAAATAGAGAACACACAATAAAAATGACAGATAATAAAATGCTGAAGGTCAAGTGAGCAATATGTCTCAGATGATGAAAACTTTTCAGATGGGTCAACAAATACGGAAGAAACAGATCAGCCCCATTACGGTGGTGAGATGGAATGTTCTCAGTTTCGTTTTACACAGATTCCATAAGATTTCTGTTTTTATATACACACAAAAGTTTTGTTCAGCTTATATTATGACAGAAAAAATAGAACCGTAGCTTCTGCCTTATATAATGATATAATACATAATGATGTTTTTCTCTCATATTTTTGATAGTTACACATTTGCTAGGGGAAGAACTTGCAAGATAGAACCAACTCTCTCTCCATCTGCATGTAAAAATATGATGTCAGTTTTTGAGGATTAAGTCTTTGGGGGAGCAGATAGAGAGGCAATTCTCACCCATCCAGGCAGATAGAATGGTTGACAATTGCTTCTGGAGTTAAGATTCCCTAATGTTCCTGTGAAATGAAAAGAAAAAAAAAAAAAAGGGCAAATACCAAATGTAAGGATATCACTTTACTGAAATCTAATTTTTCTCTAAATATATTTTCTCTCTCTTCATGTACATGCTTTCTTCTGGGTCATCCTACTGTACAGCTGAAGCTTTCTCTCTGACACAGTAGCCCATTCTCCTTACATGTGCAGAGCTGTGTTATGAAAACGAAGACAACTAATGGGGCAAAATGCTGCTATGTGCACTTATGCTTCTTGTGGTACACAGCATGAGGAAAATGCTTTGTCTTTTGAAATAGTTATAGGAAAGGGCAGACACTGGATTTCAGACTTGCATCCTGATCTGCCCCAGTTGGCAACGTATCATGGGAAAATGCTGGCAAGCAAGAATGAAGAATGTTTAAAAAAAAAAAAGTATAAAGTCTACTATAGTCTTAAAATCTCTGGTAGAGATACCTAGTGCTCACACCTGCCTGATTTTTTGTTTTTTCTCTACTCATTGTATTTCCCTTCCAATTAAGTCAGATGATAGTTTTGGCTAATAAAATGTGACTGGAACTGACATATGTCATTTCCAACTGAAGCAATGAAAACTTGCATAGACACTCCAATATCCTTCTCTTCCAAAATCTGCCCTGGAACGCCACTCAACCCACAGTGAAATTTTAAGTCTAACTTAAATGTTAATTGTGTTAGGCTGTTATGACTGTGGGGCCTTTCTTGTTACTGAGGCATAACCTATCCTGACTAGTGCTTGCATGCGTGCTAAGTCGTTCAGTCATGCCCGACTCTGTGTGACTCTAGGGACTGTAGCCTGCCAGGCTCCTCTGTCCGTGGGATCCCCCAGGCAAGTGGCCATGGAGTGGGTTGCCATGCCCTCTTCAAGGGGATCTTTCCAACCCAGGGACTGAACCAGCGACTCTCGCATCTCGTGCACTGGCAGGCGGGTTCTTTACCACTACCACCACCTGGAAAGCACGTGAGCAGTACAGGTGCTCAACGGAGGCTTGGCTTATCATTCCTGAGCATCTGGTGGACTCTCACAGTTGTCATTAATAGCAGATCTAATGGCTGAGTTTCCTTATTCCAAATGTGATTCAAATAACACGCATTAACTGATTAATGTAAACCATTCTGTTTATTCTGTCATGATGTGGAGAGTATGGAGAACATACCTTTGTTGTTTCAAATTGCAACTGCTGTTATAAACATACACTACATACTCAGTATGGCAACATCCACATCCCACTTCTTTCTCAGGTATCATTTGCAGTTACCTGGAGATTTTAAGACTGATTTTTTTCCTCCCAAAGAACTGAGCCATAAATACCAGAATGAATCATATAAAAGTGCCAACATTTGACCAGTTTTGATTAATAATTTTTCAAAGTTTCACCTAATGTTTTATTTTCAAAAATAAAGCATTTTATCAGTACTTTATCTAAGCACGTTGGATTTCTTCTCAACAATCAAAAACATTCTCTCTGCTGAACGGAGATGGGAGAGGGTTTTAAAGGATCGGGGATTCAAATATACACATTAGGGTGTTGTGCTTAGGGCTCTTTCTGTGTGTAGAAAATTACACTGTGGCTTTTATATGCTTAACAACTTCAAAGTCTATCAGCAGCAGAAATCAATCTATAATATCTAACAACAAAAAAGTGTAGGGAAATTATAACTAAAATTACTGAGGCTATGTTTTCATTTCTCACTAAAAAAGACTTATGGATTAGTTCTAGGTGAATGCCATTCTAAATCACTTGATTTATAAACCTGCTACTTAATAAAATTCTAATTTATATGCAGAAATTTGTTTACTTCTTGGGAAATAAATATTATTGTGATTCAGGAAACTGAAATTAGCTCATTAATTGGAAGCGTTCAGTAAATCCTTTCTCAGTGAATGACCAACAATCACAGGAGTGATTTTCTATAAATAATTCTGGCCCTAAGGAGCTTCAAAAGTATTAGTTAAACAACAAAACCTTGAATACTGATTAAAGAAAACTCTTCAGTAGAAAACATTAATTAAACAATAACCAGTCTGATTATACCACCAATTCTCAAGATTTTCTACAGTTTAAAAAAAAAAAATTGCAGTGATTCTGCATTCAAAGCACTTGGGCTGATGTTGACTGAGTACCACTACCTTCCAGCACCACGAGAAACTTGAAGGGGAATGTGGATGAACTGGATGAATACACATGTCACTGAGCTCAAGTCTAGGTGGCAGGTTAGACGTGTAAGTGCATAAATAGAATAGGCTGCAGTAGGTGCTATAATACAGATATGTATGGTCAGTGACACTGGATATGGATGTGGGGGCGGGGGTGGTGAATAATTATGCCTGGGGAGCTATACACACTATGAGATTTTATATGTATCTTAAACCCTCTGTAGGAGTCCATAAGTGCACTCAAGAGGTGGAAGATCAGAGGAGGACAATACAAGGGTGGTGATATGGGGATAAGCATGCATGGTGAGTTTAATGATTCACATGGTGTTAGATGGGGCTAAAATGTGAGATGCATGATGAGAGAGGGATGACTGATGATTAGTTTAGAAAAATCACTTGTGTGGGGCCCTACCAAGTTGAAAATGGCAGGGAAAATAACATGAAATTTAGCTGATAGCACGGAAGATTCACTGAAAACTCCAGAGTAGCAGAAAAACAAAGATCATATGTGGAGAGGAAACTGTCTGCTGGATGGCTGGTGGTTGGAGTTTGAGTTAAAGGTACAGAGATGGTTCTCATCAGTTATCTATTTTATACATAACTGATGAGAACTATCACCATGTGGCAGAGGGAGCCCTACGTAATGCACTGTGGTATAGGAAAGAGGGAAAAGAGGAAAGCAGTTCAAAAGGGAAGGGTATATATATATATATATATATATATATATATATATATATATATAACTGATTCATTTTGCTACCTGATAGGAACTAACACAGCATTATAAAGCAACTATGCTCTAATAAAAATAAAAATGGATTAAAAAATAAAGGTGTGGAGATCAGCATATTCTAATGTATATCAACGAGAAATATCAATAGGTTCATATATGCAGAGGACACCACCCTTGTGGCAGAAAGCAAAGAGGAACTAAAGAGCCTCTTGACGAAGGTGATAAAGGAGAGTGAAAAAGCTGGCTTAAAACTCAACATTCAAAAAAAGATCATAGCCTCCATTTCCCACATTTCATGGCAAATAGTTGGAGAAACAAGGGAAACAGAGACAGATACTTTGTTGTGATCAAAAATCACTGCAGATGGTGGCTGCAGCCATTAAATTAAAAGATGCTTGCTCCTTGGAAGAAAAGCCATGACAAACCCAGTTCAGTTCAGTTCAGTCGCTCAGTCGTGTCCGACTCTTTGCGACCCCAGGAATCGCAGCACGCCAGGCCTCCCTGTCCATCACCAACTCCCAGAGTTCACTCAGACTCATGTCCTTCGAGTCAGTGATGCCATCCAGCCATCTCATCCTCTGTCGTTCCTTTCTCCTCCTGCCCCCAATCCCTCCCAGCATCAGAGTCTTTTCCAATGAGTCAACTCTTCGCATGAGGTGGCCAAAGTACTGGAGTTTCAGCTTTAGCATCAGTCCTTCCAAAGAAATCCCAGGGCTGATCTCCTTCAGAATGGACTGGTTGGATCTCCTTGCAGTCCAAGGGACTCTCAAGAGTCTTCTCCAACACCACAGTTCAAAAGCATCAATTCTTCGGCACTCAGCCTTCTTCACAGTCCAACTCACATCCATACATGACCACAGGAAAAACCATAGCCTTGACTAGACAGACCTTAGTCAGCAAAGTAATGTCTCTGCTTTTGAATATACTATCTAGATTGGTCATAACTTTTCTTCCAAGGAGTAAGCGTCTTTTAATTTCATGGCTGCAATCACCATCTGCAGTGATTTGGGAGCCCAAAAAATAAAGTCTGACACTGTTTCCACTGTTGCCCCATCTATTTCCCATGAAGTGATGGGGCCAGATGCCATGATCTTCGTTTTCTGAATGTTGAGCTTTAGGCCAACTTTTTCACTCTCGACTTTCACTTTCATCAAGAGGCTTTTTAGTTCCGCTTCACTTTCTGCCATAAGGGTGGTGTCATCTGCATATCTGAGGTTATTGATATTTCTCCTGGCAATCTTGATTCCAGCTTGTGTTTCTTCCAGTCCAGCGTTTCTCATGATGTACTCTGCATAGAAGTTAAATAAGCAGGGTGACAATATATAGCCTTGACGCACTCCTTTTCCTATTTGAAACCAGTCTGTTGTTCCATGCAGAAACATGACTTTGCCAACAAAAATCCGTATAATCAAAGCTATGATTTTTCCAGTAGTTAGGGACAGATGTGAGAGTTGCACCATAAAGAAGGCTGAACCCTGAATAATTGATGGTTTTAACTTGTGGTGCTGAAGAGGACTCTTGAGTGTCCATTGGACTGCAAGGAGATTCAACCAGTCAATCCTAAAGGAAATCAACCCTTAATATTCACTGGAAGGACTGATTCTGAAACTGAAGCTCCAATATTTTGGCCGCCTGATGCAAAGCATCAACTCATTGGAAAAGACCCTGATGCTCGGAAAGATTGAGGTTAGGAGGAGAAGGTGGGGGCAGAGGATGAGATGGTTGGATGGCATCACTGACTCAATGGACATGAGTTTGAGCAAACTCCGGGAGACAGCGAAGGCCAGCAAAGTCTGGCGTGCTTCAGTCCATGGGGTTGCAGAGTCAGACTCAACTAAGCAGCTGAACAACAACTGTGAATCTTATTCTTTCACCCCTGCCCTTGTTTTATTCTCTGAATCCCTTGATGCTCTGCATACACAATCCACATACGTGCATACTACACAACTGGATTCCTGCCATATCTTTGCTCACAAGACACCCCTGCACTGCAGCAGCTCCATCTTCCATCTTTCCAAATCATGACCACTCTGTAAGATTTAGTCCATTTTCTACTGACCAAAAAAGAAAAAAAGAACACAGTAAAAGATCAGAATTATAGAATGAAAAATTAAGTCTGATAGTAGTGAAGTATATTGAAGAGTTAGATCAGAATTATTAAAATGATCTGGTTTATTCCTGATGGTCAAGGAAACAAAGATGACAATAAAGAATAATTATAAGCAAGAATAAAGCAACGTGGAAATGTTAATTGGGCATTTAGGAGCAGCCACAAGGCTCTCCTTCCCTTGCAGAGAAAAACATAAAAGCTGACAGTCAAATGGTTGCCTGCTGAGTAAAAGCACAGAGCTTGGTAAGACTCAATGCGAACCTGGGCAAAGTACATTTTGAAGCCCATTAAGCCTTAGGAAGACTATAAATAAGAAAGTCTTAAGATGAATCCAAAGTGGTTAATGAGTCCAAATGTCTCAATTGACCTAAGATGGCTGCTCCAGAGGGTATGATGGCTTACTTACTGAGAATGGAAGCTTGTCAGCAGGAATGCTAAATTGATTCTACCTGTGTTTCTTTAACATGAAGCCATCAGGACCTGAGTGCTTGGATTTCTGGGAATCCAAGAATATGCTTTATGTTCCATCACCCATTCTTCACTGAAATTTACATCTCCCAGCCAGCTTTACTTATTCTCTTAGGAATCAAAATATTTGCTTCTTCTATACATCCAAGATACATATGCATTGATGAGACTGTAGGGATTTCCCCAAATCAAGTTGAAAAGGCATCTTATTGTGTGGAAAATCAATAAAAAGAAACTACATCAACATGAAAGGCTCTAAGGATTCAAATACAGGCATTTCAAATCCTGAGCTGACCACATTGAGTCAAACATATATACATATACATGGCTTGTCAGGTGATGCTCGTGGTAAAGAACCTGCCTACCAATGCAGGAAACATAAGAGAGACAAGGGCTGGATCCCTGGGTCGGGAAGATGCCCTGGAGGAGGGCATGGCAACCCACCCCAGTATTCTTGCCTGGAGAATCCCATGGACAGAGGAGCCTGGTGGTCTATGAATCATGGGGTCACAAAGAGTCAGACATGACTGAAGGGACTTAGCACACAGCATATATATATATATATATAAAACTGATCTCCCCTGTATGAATAATAATAGAAGGCTCTATAAATATCTCACGTGCTCAGCTAAATGCTTTACACGTTCAATTCTCTCTAATTTTCACATGATCCTATGTGATAATCACCATCGTTACTCCATGTTATATATAATGGAAGATAATAGTAGTACTTGAACTGTGGTGTTGGAGAAGACTCTTGAGAGTCCCTTGGACTGCAAGGAGATCCAACCAGTCCATTCTGAAGGAGATCAGCCTTGGGATTTCTTTGGAGGGAATGATGCTGAGGCTGAAACTCCAGTACTTTGGCCACCTCATGCGAAGAGTTGACTCATTGGAAAAGACTCTGATGCTGGGAGGGATTGGGGGCAGGAGGAGAAGGGGACGACAGAGGATGAGATGGCTGGATGGCATCATTGACTCGATGGACGCGAGTCTGAGTGAACTCCGGGAGTTGGTGATGGACAGGGAGGCCTGGCGTGCTGTGGTTCATGGGGTTGCAAAGAGTCGGACACGACTGAGTGACTGAACTGAACTGAACTGTCTCAGAAAATGAAGGGTTGGTGAAACATAAGTCTGATTGGACCATGCCTAACACAAAGTTCGTATTAAAATATAAGAGCTATTAATATAGTTGTGATCATTTCTATTCTGCAGGTTTGGAATAGAACTCTCCTGGTTTGGAAGGGAACACAGACCAGCACAGGTGCATGTATAAGCACATTTGAACACCGATAGAGACAGATTCACTGCAAGGTAGCATTACCAAAGAGGACTGTCAGCCAAGCCACACAAAGCAAGGTATTTGTTGAACACTCTGGACAATACCTGCTGGATAGTAATCCCATCATAAATATCAGCTAAGCTGGTATAACAGGTCTGAAGAGGAGAGGATCAAAGAAGGCTTGCTGGGAAGATGCTCACACTGGTGTCTGGTCAAGGGTGACCAGGAGATGAGAAGGGAAGAAGGATGAGCAGAAGAAATTATATGTTCATGGCCCTTTTGAAAGTAGCAAGTCTCTCAGTTTAGCTGGACTCAGTTCCAGGGCAGGAGAGGTCTGCAGGTGCCAGGAAATCCCAGGTGCCATGAAATGGAGACAGAATTCAACTGCAGGACATGGAGAAGGGTCATCAAAGGTTTTTAAGCAGGAGAAGTAGAAGTAATATTCTTGTTGCCAGGGTACTACACTGGAGAGAGAGTATTCATGGACCAGAAGTAGGGAGGTGACCTATATAGGGACTGGTGACTGGCCAATGAGGTCTTTTTTACCTTGTCCTTTCTGGAATCTCTGTACTACAGGTTCTTAATGCCCTCTTCCGCCCACCAGCCCAAGAGTACCTATTTCCTCTGAATTAAAGCAGAATTGAGTTTGAACTCAACAAGAAACACATGTGGCCATTTTCTTTCACTAATTCCTTTTCTTCTATAATTTATGCATCCTAGGGTGCACTTACATGGCGCATCTGCGGCATCATTTTTTTATTATTTCTTCTTGCTTTAAAATTGCATGAGCCACTGAGAAGCAGAGATGATGAATAGGGAAAACAGCTGGGCTCTTGCTAGATAACACTCTGGTTAAAGGTTGGGAGCCTCTATCTATCCAGTCATCTATAGTTTTGTCCATCCATCTTTCATATTCTTTTGTTTATTTATCTTTTAATATTCAAAATTAAAGACTCTAATTTCTTAGATGAACTTCCTTCCCCTCCTCATATTAATTTTTCCAAATCCACTGCCATCAAGTCATATCCCTGTTGAAAAACACTGTAATTGTTCTGAAGTCTGATTCCTTATTATGACACTCAAGGCCCTTAAGAATTTACCCAATTCTGTTTCCTGGATACTTTCTACAATTTCAGTTTAGTCAAATTGTTTCTGGAACCACTTCTCTATCTTTGCTACATGTGTTTGTTTTTTTTTTTTTTTTCTTCTCATGTCCCTTCATTCCTCTCTTTAGTGCAGGGCCCAAATTTGAGCCCACCTCCTCTATGGAACATCTTCTGTCTTCTCAAGTTCTTCTAGAACTTTTATCAAGATGACAATCTTTTTCTCCATCAGTTCCTTAGAAGATGTACTTGGAATATAGTCGAGAGTTTTCCTAACCTACTCTTTGGCTTAGAGAGAATCATACATGATGGGAGTTAATTATCAAAGCTAGAGGAATGAAAAACAGTACTATTAATCAAAATTTGCTGTTTCCTATGCTCCATTAATGATAATTAATTATTGGCTTACTTCTAGAATTCAACTTGAAATTTGGTTTCCAGTGGCAATGAAAGGTAGACTTCTATTTAAACAGCAATCCCCTAAAGCATCTACTAACATATACACTTGCCTCTTGGTTCAATTTTAATATTCTTTCAAGAATTAGGAATGATGTAAAAAGACATATTAAATTGACTTAGTTTGGAATCATGCAACCATCACATTTGGTAGAAATGAAAATGTGAATTTCATCCACTGTGCTGCAATAAAACTTCTAATTTATTTACTTTTTTTTGAGAGAATGATTAGATTACCCATTAGACCTGAGGGAACAGGCTGCTTCCTCAAATCTTCTGCTTTAATCTCTGTGTCTGCACTTATTAAAATATATTCTTGTATCCAAATATAATAGGATTACCCATCTATGGGGAGCTAATGTTACATTACTGCTTGTTGAGATCTCTAGTCCAATACTTAAAGCAATGAGCACAGGGGAGGGACATTTAAATGTATACACAGAAGCAATTTTGCAGGGAGCAACCAGCTTGCAAAGATGTGAACTCAATTCAATAGTACGCAGACAAATTGCACCTCAGGGCTCTTGCCCATAACTAGTGTTTTCCTCAATACCTATTTGCCTGTGCCTAGATTAAGAAAAAATAAAGAAAAATAAGGCAAGCAAGCAAGTTGGTTTTCTAGCTCAATCCCATAGCAGCTATGCACTAAAATAACTGCATCTCATTCTTTTCTGAGACCATAACAATTTCATCACCAAAACACAACAGCTACTTACAAAACTACATATGAGAATGTGTATTTCAAGAGAATGGGCCAGAAAATTTAATTTACAGTGTCTTCTTTTTAATCACTCTATGGATATGTAGAAGTCTACACTGGATCAACTAGTTATAGTCCTTCCATTCATGGAACTTTTGCTCAAAGTCTCTTCATTGACTTTTAGACATAATAAAAATGAAAGTACAATAGAAATTATTTTAAAAGTCTCCTCATTTAAGCCATTTTAGCAATTTCTCTAATACTAGTTTAGAGGTATCAATTTGAGTCTGTAGAAACATAATAATTTTAAAAGCAAAATAATTAATTAACAGTGGCAGACTTCAATTTTGGGGGCTCCAAAACCACTGCAAATGGTGACTGTAGCCATGAAATTAAAAGACGCTTACTCCTTGAAAGAAAAGTTATGACCAACCTAGACAGCACATTCAAAGGCAGAGACATTACTTTGCCACAAAGGTCTGCCTACTCAAGGATATCGTTTTTTCAGTAGTCATGTATGGATGTGAGAGTTGGATTATAAAGAAAGCTGAGTACCGAAGAATTGATGCTTTTGAACTGTGGTGTTGGAGAAGACTCTTGAGAGTCCCTTGGACTGCAAGGAGATCCGATCAGTCCATCCTAAATGAAATCAGTCCTGAATGTTCACTGGAAGGACTGATGTTGAAGCTGAAACTCCAATACTTTTGGCCACCTGATGCAAAGACCTGACTCATTTGAAAAGACCCTGATGCTGGGAAATATTAAAGGCAGGAGGAGAAGGGGATGACATAGGATGAGATGACTGGATGGCATCACCAACTCAATGGACATGAGTTTGAGTATATTCCAGGAGTTGGTGATACACAGGGAGGCCTGGTGTGCTGCAGTCCATGGGGTCGCAGAGAGTCGGACACGACCATGCGACTGAACTGAACAAAACAAATATAATATCAATAATAAAAAGGGCATTTTCAATGAATGTTATAGTAGGGAATTTTTATCCATTATTAATTTAATGTGTCTATTTCATGAAGCTAGTATATGCAAAGTTATTTAGTAGGCATTGTAATCAAGGTTAAAAAAAAAAGATAAGCAGGGAAGGAAAGGATAGGGAAGGGAGAAAAGGAGAAAAGTAAAATTAAAACATGGTCTGTACCTTCACAGAACTAACTATTTAGGAGGGGCAGTGTGTTTAACATCTGTTATATTCTTCCCATAGCATCTTTGCAAAGATTTTCAGTTTCTGTCCTATATAAATAAACTGAAACTGGAAATTATAGTTTATGTATAAAGATTATTATGAGTACCATTTAAATAGATATATAGTGAATCCACTGAGTAGGTCAATACTCAAGAAAGGCCTTACATATACCTCAAAAGACCGACAACTAAATTTATATGTCTCAAGAAAACATAAAATATTTGAGAGATAAGTTTTAGAGGTTTTTTTTTTTTTTCCTGCTTAGTATACTTTTTAAAAAGTCAAACAAACAATGAATCAACTAACCAGCAGTCCTCATCCATAAAGGGGGGTGTCTCTGCTAAGTTGTACAGCATCACTCAACTAGAACATGCAGTGCCACTAGTTCACCCTAAATCCGGCGGATTCTAAACTTTAAGGTGTCCTATCACTAGATCAATGTAAAACTGTTCTCTATCTATCCACCTGTCTCTACCTAAGTGAACAGTATATGATGTTCACAAACACACTGCAAGCTCCAAAAAGGCATGTGACAAGGATTGCGAGGACAGACCATGCTTAAGTTTGAAACCAGTGCTATATGATAAACCATGAATGGTGAGAGGAAACGCTTCAAACGAAGGGTACTTCAACGTCTTTTTGTTTCTCTCCTCCCACTCCGGTCACCTTTCTAAATCTTTTATTCCTTAAAGTTTCTTCTGAATACTTGGCTGTCATCACCACTAAAAGCTGTCCCTATCTTTGACAGCCCTGCTTCTCCTTCCCTGTATCCTACTCAGCAGATGGTCACTGATAATCGAGGTCATGTCATAACCTGCGCTGGGAATGCGGGAAAGAGAAAAAGGGGGACTAGCATCTTATTCTGAGGAGCCTAACAAGCCCTGGTGCATTACAGGAGATGCAAACAATGGGAAGAGAGGATTGAACATCACCAGATACTTACTATGTGCCTACTGTAGACCAAGCAGTGTTCTAAGCACTCCATCGGCCATGGAGGAGAACATCTACCAGAAATCACCCAGATTCATGTTAGTTATTAAGTCAGTTCGCTTGTGAACATATCATTAATAGCAAGGAAACCAAAAGAGTAACTCCTTCATTTTAGAGTATATCACTTTTTATTGACAAAGGATAAACATCTGTCTATTTCAGGATACTATTAGGTCCTAGAAAAGGATAATAGAGCCAATATTATACTAGTCCCAACTGAGGTTTTCAACAGCTCTCACCAAAAATACTGGCCCAAGATTTCCAACTAGACTGAAGTGGGAAAAGAAGTTTCCACTTATTCAGACATTGTTCTTCCTGTCTATTTTAATTTTATTTAGCTGACAAAATGATTTTGGTTGCTAATACTTGCTGAAACGTCAATCACTCTAGGTATTTCACATTGATAACATCATAGCCATATTACCACAGTCTTTGGATGTAGGCACTCTTATAATCTCTAGTTTACAAAGGAGGAAACGTAGTCTCAGAAAGACTAGTATATTGCCTGGCATCAGTCAGTTACCCAGTGAGTGGTAGTAACAGGATTCAAACCAGGCAATTTGGTTCCAAAACCGAAGCTCTTTATTATTGTACTGAATGCTACCCAAAAGGCGGTTTTCTGCCCACAGCGTCTCTTATCCCAAGTAAAACTTACCAACTAAAAATAGTTCCCCAATTATGTTTTGACATTATAGCCTTCTTTAAAATATATAGTCTGGTAATATCTTATCTAAAACCTAGGTTGCAAGGCTACAGAGAACATAGCATGAACAACTTAAAAAGAAATATACTTGTCCCATAGCCAGGACTTTAATCTTGCCTGGAATACCTTAAAGCTTAAACTCCAGCAGCCACCGTGGTCACATGGCTAACACCCCTAGGTAAGGAACTTTCAGCCACGGACTGGATGATAACTAAATTTGAAGCTGCTTGTGATTATCTGCATAATACTACGCTTTCAAGTTTAATTCTACAGACACTAAATCATGAAGCCAGAGTATTTACTATGTGTTTCTAGTAAAAGGAATGGCTCTAAATAAAGCTTCATCATAAACACCATTATACTGAGCTATCTGAGTATTCAGTGCAAACATCAACTTTGTTAGTTCACACTATGATCAATGGTAATTCATAAACACTGAATACCACGGAATATCTTGGTCTTTACTAAGCAAGTCCAGAGAACAAAGACTCAGATTATTTCAAAGGAAGAAAATGTGGTCTGGGAAGGAGTTCAGAATTGAGAGGAAGTTTTAGCATTCCTTAGAATATTTTTTAAGCATTTTAAAAGATGTATGTATTCCTGTATTACTTGCATAAATAAAAGTTTAAATTTCAAAATTAAACTTTTCATTACTATTCATTACTTCATCAAATACTGATTTGTTATCTAATGTGTCAGGCAGTCTGTTGGTCATAATTCAGCAATGGATAAGGTTAAAAGAATGAAATATCTGATGCCTCTCATAGTCAAGAGAGGAGCAGAGGGTTTTCTTAGGATCCAGCCTCTAGCACCAGTCTACCTGAGTTAAAATTTTAGCCTCAAAAGTTGTTAGACATGTGGCTTTGCTCAAATACTTATATTTCAATTTCTTCATCTAAAATATGATAACCATACTAGCACCAACTTCATAGAACGTTAGGGAAATGTATAAGATATTAACACATATAAGGATGTTGGAATAGCACTGTTTAGTACTTGGTAAGCTCCATATCGTTCTGGTATTTTAAGCTATATGGATAATACTTTCCAGTAGCTCTTTCTCTACTTGAACAAGCCAGGGCATTGATAATCAAGTAGATGAATATAGTACCTTATATGACCATGCCAAAGTACAGATTTTTATAGCTCTGAAATAATGTGGTTAAAATGATTTTGAAGCTAAAAGTTATCACATAAATGGAAAACATTTTTTAAGTAGCCAAAGACATAATCTTTAGACGCATATTGCCTGAGTGGAATCCAGCTTCACTACTTCCTGTCACTGTAACCTTCAACGAATTAACTTTTCCCTGTGTATCTCAATTCCATTATCTACAGTGAAATGATAGTTTCTATCTCAAGAGGCTGATGGGGTGATTGAAGCATGTGACCTATGCAGTTATACATGGTCCTGTGCTTTGAAGGGCCCTGAGCTTTGCTTAATACTTTGACATCATCATATACTACTAATAATTTTTGAACAAGGGCTTTAAACTTTTATTTTGTACTCAGTCCCACATTATGTAGCCAGTTACAGCAAGAATTAAATGGACTACTATGTAAAAGACTGAAATAGTGACTGATGCATAAAAAGTGCTATGCGTTAACTATTATATTATTTTGTTCTCTTTATTTTTAGAGAGTCTTATTTCCAAGTTATTATAAAAGTCCAAGATTCTGCTTCCACTGGAACAAAAAATTATATTTATACATTCCTTAAGTGATTATTTACCTTGGCATTAAACATGCTATGCCACCTGCTATGGAATGTCACTTTTCATGAATAACATGCTAGTTTTATGATAGATTTGGCCACAAAGTTCTTGCCTATGCCAGCGCATAGGCTTTTCAGATCAAACTGGGGAGTGGAAAAGAGGGTGGGTCCTGGGAACTTACTGAGCATCTCTGATGTGTAAAGCACCACAACTACCATCTCTTCCCATCCCTACAGTGTTTCTATAAAGTATCATTATCCTACTTCTGTAGATGATGAAACTTAAGTTCAAGGAGTTCCATGCAACCCAGCCAGAATCACAAAAACAAGAATGTCAACATTTAACCCATGGCATTCTACCGTAACTACCAAATTTCCAGTTCTGTCCATCTTAGAGAGTATGTCAGTGAGTGGCATATTCGTAGGTCCCTCATTTTATATATGGCTTCTCTGGCGGCTCAGAAGCCCATTTACTGCCTGCCAATGCAGTAAATTCAAGAGATGTGGGTTCAGTCCCTGGGCTGGGAAGATCTCCTGGAGAAGTAAATGGTAACCCACTCCAGGACTCTTGCCTGGAGAATCCCATGGGCAGAGGAGCCTGGAAGGCTATAGCCCATAGCGTTACAAAGAGTTGGGCATGACTTAGCAAACATGTGTGCACACACATACATTTTATACACACACACACATATACATCAGATTTTATAATGTGAAAGGAAATTTCTTGAAAAGGCTATTACATAAGAACTGAGAATAGCCCAGTGTCCAGAAGAACACATGATAGAACTGTATTCTGAAATAATGTCTCTATCTCTTGAACATTCTTCTGATGAAACAACTTCTGAGAGCGCCACCAGGTACTAGAGTCCATGGTCCTGCACCCTTAGCAGGAAGAGAAAGCTGTAGTCTTTTATAAGGTGATCTAAACGGATGTTTTAGTTTTCTGTCAGAGTAGTACTTTATACGCTATAATTACTCATTTTCCAAATAAAGAGACAAATCAAATTTTGCTATTACAGTCATTTTTAAAATGTACACAGACTATCTAAAGAACTTCGCTACTGATTTGAACAACATCGAGATATTTCGATGCATACTGTTAAAAGATAAACACATCTTCATTGCCTATATGTTTTTTATTTTCCTTTGAAAGTCTTTCCAATACGACTGAATGAGGGAGTTCCAGAAACTTTCATGGGAATGAAATTTTGGATCCATAAAGTTTTGCCACCTACTTAGACTTGCCTAGGCATGCAGACAAAAGATGCACTTCTCTGCCTGTTCACAAGTGAAGTACGGTACAGCACGGAGCGAAGAACTCACCGTGGAGAACAAACTGGACTTCATCTGAGATGTGAGACTTTCCATAAAGAACAGAATCAGCACCTTTCATGAATACATCTCCCTCAGAACTGGTACTCTAAAGGCAGCAGATGTGAGGAGACTTACTGATGAGCCAGCCTCTTAATATTGATAGATTCAAAGCGTGCTCCAGTGCTCAGCCACTCAGTCATAGACATGACTGAGTCTCTTTGTGACTCCATGGACTGTAGCCTGCCAGGCTCCTCTGTCCACGGGATTTCCTAGGTAAGAATACCAGACTGGGTTACCATTTCCTCCTGCAGGGGATCTTCCCGACCCAGGGATCAAACCCGTGTCTTGGGTACTGCAGGCAGATTCTTTACCACTGTGCCAACTGGGAAGTCCTAGATTCAAATTAGTGGTACACAAAAGGACCATTCATTGCTAAGGTCATGAAGGAGGTTGTATTCCACCACTTATTAAAAATCTAGAGATGGGAATGTTTCAGGCCTATTTGGGTATCACTGAAAAGGCAAGTGTAACTCTACAGGAGAACTCACATGTGAGTGACAGACTAAGAAGATAGGGCACATGGACCAAGAAGGGTTTTAAATCCCAAGCTAAGACTTCTGAACTTTATCCTAGATAACTGAGAGCCATTGAAATGTTTCTGAGCATAAAGTGGCATAACGAAGAAAAAATATAGTGTGGAAAGTTTATGTAGCAGCATGTAACAAAAGATTGATAGGCAGAATGTATATTAGATGGCATTTTCTTATTAATTCAATACATTAAGGTCTTTTGTCTCCTTGTTTGTCTCCCTGCTTTCCTAGGATGTAAAATTCCAACCTGAATAAATCTAACTACCTTCTTTCCCTGATTTGCAGCCCAGAGTCCAAATCTGTATGTGTTGCTTTCGTATTCTATCTTGTTCAGTTCAGTTCAGTCGCTCAGTCGTGTCCGACTCTTTGAGACCCCATGAATCGCAGCACGCCAGGCCTCCCTGTCTATCACCAACTCCCGGAGTTCACTCAGACTCGCGTCCATCGAGTCCATGATGCCATCCAGCCATCTCATCCTCTGTCATCCCCTTCTCCTCCTGCCCCCAACCCCTCCCAGCATCAGAGTCTTTTCCAATGAGTCAACTCTTCTCATGAGGTGGCCAAAGTACTGGAGTTTCAGCTTTAGCATCATTCCTTCCAAAGAAATCCCAGGGCTGATCTCCTTCAGAATGGACTGGTTGGATCTCTTTGTAGTCCAAGGGACTCTCAAGAGTCTTCTCCAACACCACAGTTCAAAAGCATCAATTCTTCGACGCTCAGCCCTCTTCACAGTCCAACTCTCACATCCATACGCAACCACTGGAAAAATCATAGCCTTGACTAGACGGACCTTAGTTGGCAAAGTAATGTCTCTGCTTTTGAATATGCTGTTCTATCTTGTTAGCACTGTTTAATCCTTAAATGTTTCCCAGTTTGGGCAATAAATCACATGGCCATCCTAATGATCGCCAGTCACTATCAAGTTAATTACACGTTCCACTGATGAAATCATTCTCCTAAACTTCCCCTTTATCGTTAACGTTCCCTGGTTGGGTCTTAAGTCCTAGACTGTCTCTCTTACGGCTCTGTATTCTGTCACTGTGACCATCTGCATTCATACCACTGGCTAAAATTGTCACCAACCTGAAAGAGACCATTCGTATTTTCACAGAAAAACTCTCCTTTGAGTTCCAGACCTAACTTTCTAGTTATCATCTTCACGTAGATTCCTCAAACTCACCTCAAGTTCTTCCTGTCTGAAAGCCAAATGAAAATTCATAGCTGATGCTGCCTCTTCCCACCTCTATCCCCCCAAACCTTGAACTGTCTACCTTGTGCTTCCCAGGCAGCACCTGGGAAGCAGTAAAGAACCTGCCTGCCAGTGCAGGAGACATAAGAGACCTGGGTTCAATCCCTGGGTCAAGAAGATCCCTTGGAGAAGGGAATGGCCACCCCCCTCCATATTCTTGCCTGGAGAATCCCATGGACAGAGGAGTCTGGCAGGCTACAGTCCATAGGGTCGCACAGAGTCAGACACAACTGAAGCCACTTAGTACACATACTCATGTACCCTATCTTGGTGAGTCTTACTGTATCCCACCCAGTTCCCAAGCCAGAAACCTGCCTTGACCCCTTGCCTTCCTTAATTCTCACATCTGACATCTTGGGAATCTCTCCCACTTTGAAACTCTTCAACTGGCTAAGGCTTTCCATACTTAGAAGACAGTGTCTTGAATTTCTTAACCATGTTATTGTCTCTATTTTACAAATTTACAGAATCAAGTCCTATTGGCAATACACAAGCTAGGTAGAGTGAGGGAAAGAGGGCAAAAGGAGGTCGTCATCTGGAGATGGAGGTAATGGCCTAAGTGGGCCTGAACTGGAAAAGCAAATCTGCAAGTGCCAATAATATTACAGATAGGCAAAGTGAGAATACATGGGAAAAAAAAAAAACAGTAATTCAAGTTTGAAATTTGGGGAACATCCCTACTCAGCTGTGAGACAGAAAGATAGAGGGAAGAGGAGATTAGAGGTAAGCAAGAATGAGATCACATTCATTTAATTAAACTCATCAAAAGTTTACCTATGGTGAATGGATGACACCAGAGAAGGCAATGGCACCCCACTCCAGCACTCTTGCCTGGAAAATCCCATGGACGGAGGAGCCTGGTAGACTGCAGTCCATGGGGTTGCTAAGAGTCAGACATGACTGAGCGACTTCATTTTCACTTTTCACTTTCATGCATTGGAGAAGGAAATGGCAACCCACTCCATTGTTCTTGCCTGGAGAATCCCAGGGACAGGGGAGGCTGGTGGGCTGCCATCTATGGGGTCGCACAGAGTCGGACACGACTGAAGCGACTCAGCAGCAGCAGCAATGGGTGATGCTTGTTCAAGTTATTTCCGGATACTGCCTAATCATGATTCCCACCTCATCTGGTGTAGCAACCACACATGTGGCACTGGAGCATCCTAAGGCAGCTTTACCTTGGAACAGGTATGCACCTTCAGCTGAGTTGGTTTGCCAGTCTGATCAGCTCCTCCACTACCCATGAAGTGTCCCTAACCACACTTTACAAAGGACCAAAATAAGGATGAGAAAAGTGCAGTCATATGCCTGACAGGGGAAGGTCACATGGCCAGTGAAGGGCAGGGGTGGGACAGGAAATCAGATCTGTGTAACCAATCCCAAGTGCAAGCCCTCAACTCTGTACAGCAGAATCCTCGAAAGATAGGCCTTACCAAGTCCCTGCCCTTTGCACTCTCTGTGGTCTCAGAGTTTGAAAAATGACAAGTTCAGGCAAAAGCTCTCAAGGCGATCTGCTGCTGAATTAGTGGTCAAAGATGCTTGCTCTGGGCAGATTCTGAAAATTACCTAATCTCTATTTTGATACAAATTGGCCAGAATTTGCTGATATTTCAGGTCACACAAAGATACCACAGCTAATGGGATTGATGCCACCTAGGTACATACCCAGCCAGATGTTCATCTAAAACAATGGGGCTTACTGAGAGTGAGGTAACTGAGAGGGAGGTGCTGACATCCCAGGTTTTGAAACTTGAAGCTGCCATGCCCTGGAACATGACAGGTTTGCAAGACCCTGAAGAAGACTCAGGACATGGGCACCATGCACTGCCAAGAAGCTGGTCTGACGCATTAACAAGAATCTGTGGCCTCAGACCCATTATCACAGCCACTCTCCAGCTAAGCAGGAAACCAGGAATTTGGGCATACCCCCCATTTCAGGTGGATTTACTGTGCAGGGAATGAACCTGCTTCAGGACCCATCTCTTGCATGATCCCCTGAGGAGCCTGGGAGTTGATGGGGAATGCAGTGTGTTCCAGATGGAGAGGAGAAGCCAGGTTGCATTTAGGAAACTTCCTATGTAAGCATTTTTAAAATACATTACTTAAAAAGAGTACAAAAATAGGAGACCTGGATCTCCAAATCTCCAGTAATTTGATGTGAATCCTTTCTACATCAGTAAATCTATGTTCTCTTCTTAAAGAGGACCACAGAATTATATAAGCCTCAGGATCCACAGGGGAAGAGCCCTATTTGTGAGTCTTATGACCCTAAGTTTCTCTTTAGTTTCACATTTAATATCATCTTGAAATCAACTGCTAGACTAACAAGCTGAGGGAGGAAAGCAGTGACTGGAGTGTTTAGTGAGAGTGGGGGATCTTTCTACAGGTTTCAAGAAAAGGAGGAATTCTGTCCCCAAATCTTTGCAACTGTGCTTGGACGTTTGGGAACACAAAAATGACACAGACCCAAACAGCAAGCATTACTGAGCTCTCTAACAATTACAAGTATCACTCCATCTCTAACAATTCACTAGGAATCTGGGGAGAGCGAGTGTGTGTGTGCCTGCGCACTTCCACTGTATATATCTGTTTCTGCTGTGTGTATTTCTGTGTTTGTACACTGTGCAGAAGTGGGGACTAAGAAGAATATTTATTGATTTGTGAAGGAGAGCTGGACACAAAGAGATTTAAACAGAGATATGACTAATCAGGGCAAAGAGACAGAGAGAGGGAGAAATGGTGAGTAATAAGAAGGCAGTGGCACCCCACTCCAGTACTCTTGCCTGGAAAATCCCATGGACGGAGGAGCCTGGTAGGCTGCAGTCCATGGGGTTGCTAGGAGTTAGACATGACTGAGCGACTTTACTTTCACTTTTCACTTTCATGCATTGGAGAAGGAAATGGCAACCCACTCCAGTGTTCTTGTCTGGAGAATCCCAGGGATGGGAGAGCCTGGAGGGCTGCCCTCTATGGGGTGGCACAGAGTCGGACACGACTGAAGCAACCTAGCAGCAGCAGCGGCAGCAGCAAGAAGGGAGAGTGGGAAGAAATAATGGATGGAGGGAGGGAGGGAAGGAGGAATGGAAGAAGGCAAGGAGAACAAGTAAGATTTTTTTAATCACCAAAAGCAAAGTTATCTCGAACCTTTTAGGAGACAAATGTATTCAGTTAAAAAACTCTTACGGCGATTGTGACAAAATGACCCATAGTAAAGTAATCTTTACTTGGAAAAGTCTTCTCTTTTTAGCAGGGCACCAAAAAGAGAAAAATTAGAAGCAAAACCCCAAAAAACCAAGAAGCCATATGTTACAACCTTTTCATTATTATTTCACAGTTTTGATAAGTATGTCTAATATCGACCTTTTCTGCCAATAGCAAACTTTATGTTTTGGAAGTTGCCTTCTAGCAGTTAAACTGAAGAACCAGGAAAAATTAAGTATGAAAAGTTCACTCTTTGTTCAACAACAATAAAAAAAAATCATTAGAAGTTTATATATTGCTCTAAAACAAAGAACTCTTAGCTCTGGGATGCATCCCCAAGTATCTTAATGTCACAATAACTTTATATTCATATTTCCACTTCCAAACAAGTATCTAAAATAAGTGGGTACTCAAATTTTTGAAATGCTACCAGTTGCGTCTCTAAAACTTCCTGCTTGTGTGTGTGTGGGTGTGCAGATGAACTTTGCACATATAAATGTTAAGTTATCTTCGATGTTACAACCATAATGTCTCTTGAGAAGGACTCTGGGGCTGACTGAGGACTTTTGAGTGGAATCATGAAACTCATCAATGATTCTGAGTTCTGTCTTTCCAAGGAAGAGCAGGAAACAGCCACACATCAGCTTTCTGATTCCCTTTCCAGGAGTGAGGCCTGAACCACTGGCTATATACTTTCTCCTCCTCCTCTCTCAAGTCTCCTGCCACCCCTCACCTTTTTTTTTTTTTTTTTTTTTTTTTGGCTACATCTGATTTTAGTTGCAGTGTGCAGGCTTAATTGCCTTGCAGCATGTGAGATACTAGTTCCCCGACCAGGGATCGAACCTGCATCCCCTGCACTGGAAGGTGGATTCTTAATCACTGGACCACCAGCTAGGCCCCCTCCCTCCCTTTTTTAATTTGCCTCTGCTTTTGAGATTCTCTCCCGTCTGTGAATTAGACAAAGATAAGCCTTTCTTCCCAGCCAGTGGTGCTTAGTTAAAACATCTGAGCTAAAGAGCTTGACAGAGTCCGTGGAAGCCGTGGCCTGAACCCTCCACCGTGGAGAAATCTAAGCCACAGCTGGGAGGCAACTTTAGCTTCAGATCCATCAGCCGTACCCCTCACGGTGACGATGTCATTCTTCATGTCCACCGTGGACCTGAGGCATTAAAGGGCCACTTCCGGGTAGTATTTATACTCTGAATCCTCACACTGCCCCAGGCTACTGCATGTTTTTGTAGAAAGACAAAAAAGTCTGTGTGCCAGACAGGGAGGGGATGGCCGTGAGAATCTTCTCACAAGCCTGTCAGCTTCCTTTGAGCCTGAGGCTATGCTCTGACCACCCTGCGTTCAGAGGACTGTATTTCCTCATCTTTGTGTCAGTGTTGAAACCTGAGTTGAGGAGATTGGACAGAGAGGCAGGGACACTGTGTCATGGACTCATAAGCCCAGAACTCACTTTTCACTTCAATTTGGTACTGTCAAACCTCCTAGCCATGGAAAGGATGTCTCTCTAGCATCCCTGCTGCATTAAAGTGTTTATATGATTTGCAAGAACCTCATGAAACTACACATTTATTGAGTCAATACACAAATATGTATTCGCATACTTAAGTCAAACTAAGAGTGAACAAATACCTAGAGTATTGAGAATAAAAAGCTATGGCAAGATTTGCCTTTGGAAAATATAGCTGAGTAACCAACCACAAGCCACAGATGGCTTTTAATGGTGGAGAGTGAAGGGTGAGAGTCTGAGGTTCATATCATACTTGTGGTTTGAAATGAACATTAGCAACAGAGAAGAAAAGATGAAAAGGATTAAACATGTGGCATTACTGGACTCGGAGACGGCAATGGCACTCTACTCCAGTACTCTTGCCTGGAGAATCTCATGGACGGAGGAGCCTGGGAGGCTGCAGTCCATGGGGTCGCTAAGAGTCAGACGCGCCTGAGTGACTTCACTCTCACTTTTCACTTTCCTGCATTGGAGAAGGAAATGGCAACCCATTCCAGTGTTCTTGCCTGGAGAATCCCAGGGATGGGGGAGCCAGGTGGGCTGCTGTCTATGGGGTCGCACAGAGTCGGATACGACTGAAGCGACTTAGCAGCAGCATTACTGGACTGGACATTATTCAGCATTAGTCCACAAAATTATAAAAGGTAACTGTGACTATTAGGTTAGAAACAGAAATGAAAGGAAATGGATGGATCCAACAGACTGAAAATTAAATTTTTAAGATGACAAACAAGACGGAGAGTGGTGTCAAAGAGGAAGCTTAAACTTTTAGCCTATGGAACTTAATGGGGAATGGGTGTTAGCTTGAGAAGTGAACAGTGGATGATAACCAGGTTAAATAAGATCATTGGGATTTCATATGTCAGCAAGTTGAATTTAATGTGGCGTTGAGACATTCACAGGACTATATTATGAAAGTCTAGAGTTCACAGGAGAGTTTGAGCTCTCGATAAAGATTTGGAAGTCTTGCTCACATAGATGGTAGAAACAATGTTGCCAAGGAAGAGAGTATAAAGTGATATAAGAAAGGACCTGAGAGAGTACGTGGAAGCGCTCTAACATTTAATGGCTGGGAAGAAGCAGCTGAGCTTGCAGATGAGACTAGAAAGGAGTAGCCAGGGGAGAGGAAGAAAGTGGATGGGGTACAGTATACCACGGATGTCCAGAGAAGAAGGAAGTCATGGATAAGATACTGCTGAGATGTCAAATGAAATGAGCACTCAGAATTTTTTTTTTTATACTCTGTGATATGGAGACACATGGCACGATTGTACTGATGCACCCACAATCACAGCAAGATAAAGAAGGAAATGAAGATATTAGGATTGTCTGCCTGGTGTACAAAAGGGGGGGATTAAGAGAACAGAGAGGCTCATGAGGTTAATAAAAGCTGATCAACGTATATGTAATTGAATAAGCCAGTTAGGAGGAAGTGAAGATCTCTGTGTTCTGAGCAATGGAATTAATACAGAGGTGATGATTATGTCTGGGGTGTGACCATGGCAATGACTGGACATGATGGAATGACAGGAAAAATATTTGGAAATGAGGCTGTCAAGGCCACAGTGTAGAAATGGAAGAATGTCAACATTGCAATAAAAGATGAAGGATGAAAAAGTCTGTAAATAACAGTAACCAAGATTAGATTCATTGTGTTATAATGTATCGCAAAGAATAATTTGTTGTTCAAGAACCGAAAGAGTAAACATTATCAGAAGGGCAAGGGGCTATCAGCAGGACACCAAACCCACTTTCAGAGCATAAGAGGCATGGGCAATAACACAAAAATCAGCTTTTTCCGGAGAAGGTATGCCAAACAGTGCACAGTCACATTTTTTTTTTAATTTTAATTTTTATTTTTACTTTATTTTACTTTACAATTCTGTATTGATTTTGCCATACATTGACATGAATCCACCACGGGTGTACATGCGTTCCCAAACATGAACCCCCCTCCCACCTCCCTCCCCATAACATCTCTCTGGGTCATCCCCGTGTACCAGCCCCAAGTATGCTGTATCCTGCATCGGACATAGACTGGCGATTCGATTCTTGCATGATATTTTACATATTTCAATGCCATTCTCCCAAATCATCTCACCCTCTCCCTCTCCCTCTGAGTCCAAAAGTCCACTATACACATCTGTGTCTTTTTTGCTGTCTTGCATTTTAAGAAGGGAGGAGGTTGTGGAGAAAACACTCAGAAAAATGTCTGAGAATGGAAACAGAAGGACAGTTCTTAAATACAAAGGCACAATTCTATCCCGATGGATGATTTTGAGAAAAAAGGGAAGGAAGCATAGGTCAAGGTGAGCAGCTAGAAAATGTGAATCATGAGCATCAGAGGACTGAGGAGGTGAAGGAAGCAATAATAAGAGATGAAAAGAGAGAGCGGGTTGCATTAGTCCAGGTGTCTCTGCAACTCGGCCGTGGGTCTGACCCACATAAGGACGGGGCTGCACCGCCGTGTGGTCCCAGCAGGCACTGCGTTCCGTGGTCTCAGGTGACAGTGACGCCTGAGACTGCTGCTTATTACACATGTCAATCATCACGCGCACTGTTGAAAAAGTTACGGAATAGATTGTACCGAAACATTATGCGTTCCTGGACCCCCTGAAAGTTACCCATCCACAGTCCTCAATTTAATTTCCGTGGTCGACCTTATTAGGGGTGTCCCTGGTGGCTCATAAAGCAACGCACCTGTCTGTCTGCAATGCAGGAGACCTGGGTTTGATCCCTGGGTTGGGAAGATCCCCTGGAGAAGGAAATGGCGACCCATTCCAATACTCTCACCTGGAAAATTTCATGGACGGAAGAGCCTTGTAGGCTATAGTCCATGGGATCACAAAAAGCAGGGCATGACTGAGCGACTTCACTTTCTTTCTTTCTTTCTTTCTTTCTTTCTTTCTACCTTATTAGGACCTTGTGCTGCTTAACTTTGTTGCTAATATGCTCACTTTAAATAGCTTCTGCCTGGTGGGCTTGGGACACATTCCCAACAGTCATTAATTGGGATGAAACCAATGCTCCTTTTTATTAATTAAGAACTGTCTTTTCCCCAATAATTAAAGGAAAGTCTTCATTAGCAAACTGTTACTAATCCACCACTGATGAAAAAACGACTTAGGGAGTGTGTTTCACTGGTTAGCAGATTTATTGGCAGGGTTCGTTTTTTTTTTGTTTGTTTGTTTGTTTTTTTAATTATCTAGTACTAAGAGAACTAGAATCCCAGGGATGGGGGAATCTGGTGGGCTTCTGTCTATGAGGTTACGCAGAGTCGGGCACGACTGACGCAACTTAGCAGCAGCAGCAGCAGCAGCAAGAGAACTGATGTACAGGATGAAAGTACATGAAGGAGAAAGTGTAGCACAGAAAGTAATGCTAAAAACTTTTATGATGATAATACTCAGAGCACTTACCAGTCCAAAGATTGAAGCAGCTCCAGTACAACTGTCATCAGTGGTGATTTATAGTGTGGCCCTAAAAATTCACTTAGAAGTCTGCGGGTAAAGGTGTAAGAGAGAACGGGATGTGAGCACAAACAAATATCAGACTGTAAGCCTGGGGCTTTGCCAGCCCCACCACAAGCAAAGCATCCCCAGGGAACGGGCATGCCATGGGTTAGCTTAAGCTGACCAGCTTGGTGATTTAAGCATCCAGTGAAACCTTACATTCAACTGAGGTCAGTGACCTAGCAGGTCAGTTGTCTTGGATAGAGTTCCTAGCCCTCTTATCATTGATTTTTCAAAGTCCAGTTAGGATTTGGGTGTGGAAGGTCGGCTACATCATTGGTAGCTGACCTGAAGCATGGGATGATGTGACTGCAGCTTCAAGCATCTTCATACAGACCTCACATTTCTAAGTTTTGTGGTGACAGTCTCACTGAGCTCAAGGCACACTGGGTTTTCAAAAGGTCGCTTAGGTACCCTCTTTCCCATTCCATGCTGATGTAGGCCAACCAGCTTAGCACTCATAGAATTCCTCTTCACCTTTGTCAAATCCCTGTATGACGTAAGGTGTGGCTGTGGGCTTATGGGGCTATTTGGGGGGAAAGATATTCCAGACAGGTGACAGTTCTTGGTCACATTCTCTTTGCACATTCACTCGGTCCACATTGTCCGCACACAGTGGCTGTCTGGTTTGTCTCCATCCAAATATTTTAATTCTAATTGGCTTATGTAACTCAGCCTCTGTTAAATGCAATGGCAGGGGAGCTCAAACAAGCATCAGGCCTGCTTAGATCCAAGCTCTGACCTTGGCGATTCACACACTGATTTTCCTCATGGAAAAGTTTGTCACCATTTTCTGGCTCAGTGATGACCTTGGTCTAGTTTTTTTATCTCACCACAACTCAGTTTTTAATGGGGATGCTTATTCCTGTCTGGCCAGAGACTGCTACATATCTATTCATTATCTTCCCCCCGCCCCCAACCCCCTGTTGTTTGGCCAGAGAACATAATCTTTTAATTTGTAATGATAATAATTGCAACTAAGAGACTACAGGTAGAAGTCACAAAATGGGGCTTCAAGAAGCTCTTTTTGCCCAACTTATCCTTTCATTATTCCTACCTGGGATGCAGTTATAATAGCTGGAGCTCTAGTAGCTATTGTGTGACTTGGAGGATAGAAGCCATGTGCTAGGCAAAGCAAAATATAAAGTTAAAAAACACTTTTAACTCCACTGACTTGACGGAGCCTTCATGCTTGCCTTGAATTCTTACCAAGAACCCTATATGAGAAAGAAATACACCTCTATCCTAAGGATCTTTGATCAAATCATGAGGCTCTAAATGATATGCTCCTTCCCAGTGATGGGATGAGGGTGAAATGTGATTGTGTATGAAAATACACTAAGGCAGTAGCTGGGACTCTGGGACCCTGCACATGTTCTTGGCCCACAGTTTCAGCCTGGCTCTTCTGAAACATCATGTGGCCATTTGAGCTGTGATTGGCTCTGTCCCTGGCCTGAGAACTGAAGCTGTTTCTATGAGTGGTTTTAAGGCAAATACCTTGGCAATTCCAAGGTCTAGCTTCATGGATACACATCTTTTAGAGGAAAGACACCCTACGTGTTAGTCTCTCAGTCATGTCTGACTCTTTGAGACCCCATGGACTGTAGCCTGCCAGGCTCCTCTGTCCATGGAATTTTCTAGGCAAGAATACTGGAGTGGGTAGCCATTCTATTCTCCAGGGGATCTTCCCAAGCCAGGGATCGAAAATGGATCTCCTTCATAGCAGGCAGACTCTTTATCATCTGAGCCACCAGGGAAACCCTTCTCTAAGGATACCATAGGCCTCCCATTAATTACAAACACACTCTGTGATAAGGCTCACGTGTATTGATGATTGTTTTTTAAAAAAGTCTTTTAGAACCTTGCTGGTGGCTTTGCAAGTTTTCTAAGGCAGAGTGTGATTCTGCCTGATGGACAAACAACCCATTGCGTACAGGACACTCAATACCACAACCCCCTCCACTCCTCTTCATATGCTCCTTTGCATTCCCACATCAAAGTCACTTCAAAGACATAATAAAAGAAATGAAAGAGAGGGAAAGAGACAGCCATGGCAACACGCACTGCAGGTCTGTTATTTCAGAAACAGAGCTATGTAGGTACAGCAAACATGACATCCATATCGCCAGCAAAACCAGTCACATCTGGGTCTGTGCTCGCCTTCCTAGCTTTTAAAACCTGCTTAAATAAGAGTATGGAGAGAAGGAGGTGCTTGTTCTCCAAGCCCTCCACAAAACACCCCTTGCAGCAGACAGAAAACCTGGCCCTCCCTGCTGATGAGGCTTCTGTATGTCTGTGTTTATTAGTTGAAAGGCCTGAAGCATTAATGGCCCTGGGGTCTTTGTTTAATGCTCTTATTTGGATCATCTCTTTTTGCTTATCACAGACAAACATCTGATTAAAGTACGTGTGTGTTTTGTTTTGGAAAGCACTGTATTAATTTCCATACCACATCAGCAGACCACTGTGACTCCCACAGACCTGCCTATGTAAGTATACCACATACGTAGTTCTAGCTCTGGTTAGAGACTTAAAATCATTCAACTCCTACCCACCACACATACACACACATGATCAGTCATGTAAGCTCTGGAGATCCTCTTCCTACAAATCCTATTGATCTGAGCACAACTGAAAGTAAACAGAATTGACAATTGAGTGAAATGCAACGATTTTTAATTGCACTGCTGTTACTGCTTGCCCGATGAATATGGCTACGCCCTGAGGTTCACCATATAAATCAGATTGTAGATATGTCTGATACATATATACATATACATACTTACCAGAGTACCTAATAATAGAAATGCATGTGATAAGTTAAAAATCTACCCCTACTGAGTAGCACAGTTAATAGGCATAAAAGTGAAAGTAATTCAAAACATGTATCTCTATCTCTCCATATACTCACATATATACATATATCCTAACACATATAATATTTGCCATAGGAAAAACTTTTGAATAAAAAAAATATAATTTAATAGTTCTATCTAGGTTTAACTGACATACAATAAAATCCACATATTTAAAATAAATATTTGATTAGTTTTGAAATACATATACACCTATGAAATCATGGAAACAGGATCATACAGTGGAAACAGTATCAGACTTTATTTTGGGGGGCTCCAAAATCACTGCAGATGGTGACTGCAGCCATGAAATTAAAAGACGCTTACTCCTTGGAAGAAAAGTTATGATCAACCTAGACAGCATATTGAAAAACAGAGACATTATTTGGCCAACAAAGGTCCGTTTAGTTAAGGCTATGGTTTTTCGATTGGTCATGTATGGATGCAAGAGTTGGACTGTGGAGAAAGCTGAGCACCGAAGAATTGATGCTTTTGAACTGTGGTGTTGGAGAAGACTCTTGAGAGTCCCTTGGACTGCAAGGAGATCCAACCAGTCCATTCTGAAGGAGATCAGCCCTGGGATTTCTTTGGAAGGAATGATGCTAAAGCTGAAACTCCAGTACTTCGGCCACCTCATGTGAAGAGTTGACTCATTGGAAAAGACCCTGAATCTGGGAAGGATTGGGAGCAGGAGGAGAAGGGGATGACAGAGGATAAGATGGCTGGATGGCATCACCGACTCGCTAGACATGAGTTTGAGAGAACTACGGGAGATGGTGATGAACAGGGAGGCCTGGCGTGCTGTGATTCATGGGGTTGCAAAGTCAGACACGACTGAGCGACTGATCTGATCTGATCTGATAAAACCATGGACCACAACCAAAACAATAAGCATAGGCCATAAACAAAATGACAGTCTATGGAAGACAATATTTGCAAATTATCTGACCACAAGGTTTAAATTTCCAAAATATACAGCTCACACAACTCAGCAACAGAAAAACAAACAGGCCAATTAAAAATGGCCAGGAGACCTAAATAGACATTTCTTCAAAGAAGACATACAGATGACAAGCAAGCATGAAATTATGTTCCAACACTGGTAATTTTTCAGTTCAATTCAGTTCAGTCACTCAGTCGTGTCCGACTCTTTGTGACCCCATGAATCACAGCACATCAGGCCTCCCTGTCCATCACCAACTCCTGGAGTTCACTCAGACTCATGTCCATCGAGTCAGTGATGCCATCCAGCCATCTCATCCTTGGTCGTCCCCTTCTACTCCTGCCCCCAATCCCTCACCCTCTCAGCATCAGTGTCTTTTCCAATGAGTCAACTCTTTGCATGAGGTGGCCAAAGTATTGGAGTTTCAGCTTTAGCATCATTCCTTCCAAAGAAATCCTAGGGCTGATTTCCTTCAGAATGGACTGGTTGGATCTCCTTCCAGTTGAAGGGACTCTAAAGAGTCTTCTCCAACACCACAGTTCAAAAGCATCAATTCTTCAGCGCTCAGCCTTCTTCACAGTCGAACTCTCACATCCATACATGACCACAGGAAAAACCATAGCCTTGACTAGATGGACCTTAGTTGGCAAAGTAATGTCTCTGCTTTTGAATATACTATCTAGGTTGGTCATAACTTTTCTTCCAAGGAGTAAGCGTCTTTTAATTTCATGGCTGCAGTCACCATCTGCAGTGATTTTGGAACCCCAAAAAAATAGAGAACTACAAATTACAATGAGATGCCACCTCACACTGGTTAAAATGGCATCTTTTAAAAAGCTACAATTTAAAAAATTTTTCTTTTTGGTTGCAACAAGTGGCTTGCAGGATCTTAGTTCCGTGACCTCAGATGGAACCTGGGCCCCCTGCAGTGAAAGTTTGGAATCCTAACCACTGGACCACCAGGAAATTCCCTAAAAATTCTACAAATAGAAATGCTGAGAGTGTATGGGGAGAAGAAAACCCTCTTACCTTGTTGGTGGGAATGTAAGTTGGTGCATACTATGAAACACAGTATGGAGGTTCCTCAAAAAACTAAAAATAAAATTACCATCAGTTCAGTTCAGTCTCTCAATCATGTCCTACTCTTTGCAATCCCATGGACTGCAGCACACCAGGCTTCTCTGTCTATCACCATATCCCAGAGCTTGCTCAAACTCATGTCCATCGAGTTGCTGATGCCATCTAACCATCTCATCCTCTGCTGTTCCCTTCTCTTCCCACCTTCAATATTTCCCAGCATCAGGGTCTTTTACAGTTATTCACATCAGGTGGCCAAAGTGTTGGAGCTTCAGCCTCATATGAAATTACCATATGATTTAACAATCCTACTCCTGGGCATATACACAGACAAAACAATAATTCAAAAAGAAGCATGCACCACAATATCCATAGAAACACTGTTCACAGCAGCCAAGACATGGGAACCAGCTAAACACTGACAGATAAGTGGAAATAAAAGATGCAGTACATATATACCATGGACTATTACTCAGCCATAACAATAAGGAAATAATGTCATCTGCAGCAACAACGATGCACCTAGCGATTACCACACTAAATGAAGTAAGTCAGAAAGAGAAAACAAACATCTTTTGATATCACTTATATGTGGAGTCTAAAATATGACCCAAATTAACTGAATCTACGAAACAGAAAGTGATTCATAGGCATAGAGATTAGACTTGTGGTTGCCAAAGGGGAAGGAGGTGAGGGTGGGATGGACTAGCAGTTTGGAATTAAAAGATACAGTCTCGGAGAAGGCAGTGGCAACCCACTCCAGTACTCTTGCCTGGAAAATCCCATGGATGAAGGAGCCTGGTAGGCTACAGTCCATGGGGTCGCAAAGAGTTGGACACGACTGAGCGATTTCCCTTTCACTTTTCATTTTAATGCACTGGAGAAGGAAATGGCAACCCACTCCAGTGTTCTTGCCTGGAGAATCCCAGGGATGGCATAGCCTGGTGGGCTGCTGCCTATGGGGTCGAACAGAGTCAGATACGACTGAAGCGACTTAGCAGCAGATACAATCTAACATACATAGAGTTGATAAAAAACAAGGTTCATAACATTGTACAGGAGGCAGTGATCAAAATCATCCCCAATAAGAAGAAATGCAAAAAGGCAAAATGGTTGCCTTTGGAGGCCTTACAAATAGCTGACAGAGGAAGAGTAGCAAAAGGCAAGGACAAAAGGAAATACATATCCATCTGAATGCAGAATTTCAAAGAATAGCAAGGAGAGATAAGAAAGCCTTCCTCAGCGATCAATGCAAAGAAATAGAGGAAAACAATTGAATGGGAAAGACTAGAGATCTCTGCAAGAAAATTAAAGATACTAAGGGAAAATATCATGCAAAGATGGGCACAATAAAGGACAGAAACAGCATGGACCTAACAGAAGCAAAAGATATTAAGAAGAGGTGGCAAGAATACACAGAACGTGAATGTGAACGTGAGGTCGCTCAGTCGTGTCCGACTCTTAGCGACCCCATGGACTGTAGCCTACCAGGCTCCTCTGTCCATGGGATTTTCCAGGCAATAGTACTGGAATGGATTGCCATTTCATTCTCCAAGGAATCTTCCCAACCCAGGGATCAAACCTGAGTCTCCCACATCGTAGACAGACGCTTTACCATCTGTGATCTCAGCCAAAAGGCTGAGAAGCACAGAAGAAATATACAAAAAAGATCTGTCACTGTTTCAGTCCCAAAGAAAGGCAATGGGATTTCATTCCAATCTCAAAGAAAGGCAGTGCCAAAGAATGTTCAAACTACTGCACAACTGCATTCATTTCACACTCTAGCAAAGTAATGCCCAGAATCCTTCAAGACAGACTTTAACAGTACTTGAACCGAGAACTTCCAGATGTTCAAACTGGATTTAGAAAAGGCAGAGGAACCAAAGATCAAATTGCCAACATCTGCTGGAGCATAGAAAAAGCAAAGAGTGCTCCAGAAAAACATCTACTTCTGCTTCATTGACTACATTAAAGCCTTTGACTGTGTGGATCACAACAAACTGTGGAAAATTCTTAAAGAGATGGGAATACTAGACCACCTTACCTGCTTCCTGAGAAATCTATATGCAGATAAAGAAGCAACAGTTAGAACTGGAGATGAACAAGAGACTGGTTCCTAATTGGGAAAGGAGTATATCAAGGCTGCATATTGTCATCTTGCTTATTTAACATATATGCAGAGTACATCATGCAAAATGCCAGGTTGGATGAAGCACAGGCTGGAATCAAGATTGCCAGAAGAAATACGAATAACCTCAGATATGCAGATGACACCATGCTTATGGCAGAAAGCGAAGAGGAACTAAAGAGCCTCTTGATGAAAGTAAAAAAGGAGAGCGACAAAGCTGGCTTAAAATTCAACATTCAGAAAACTAAGATCATGGCATCTGGTCCCATCACTTCATGGCTAATACATGGGGAAACAATGGAAAACAGTGACAGACTTTATTTTGGGGGCTCCAAAATCACTGCAGATGGTGACGGAAGCCATGAAATTAAAAGATGCTTGCTTCTTGGAAGAAAAGCTATGACCAACCTAGACAGTCTATTAAAAAGCAGAGACTTGACTTTGCCAACAAAGGTCCATCTAGTCAAAGTCATGGTTTTTCCAGTGGTCATGTATGGTTGTGAGAGTTGGACTATAAAAATAGCTGAGCACCAAAGAATTGATGGTTTTGAACTGCGGTGCTGGAGAAGACTCTTGAGAGTCCCATGGACTGCAAGGGGATCCAACCAGTCCATTCTGAAGGAGATCAGTCCTGAATATTCATTGGAAGGACTGATGCTGAAGCTGAAACTCCAATACTTTGGCCACCTGATGTGAAGAGCTGACTCATTGGAAAAGACCCTGGTGATGGGAAAGATTGAAGGCAGGAGGAGAAGGGAACGAGAGAGGATTAGGTGGTTGGATGGCATCACCAGCTCGATGGACATGAGTCTGAGCAAGCTCTGGGAGTTGGTGATGGACTGGGAGACTTGGCGCTTTGCAGTCCATGGCGTCGCAAAGAGTCGGACATGACTGAGCGACTGAACTGAACTGAAGGCCCTACTGTATAGCAGGAAACTATATTCAGTATCCTTTGATAAATCACAATGGAAAAATAATATGAAAATGAATGTGTGTGTGCATAAAACTGAGTCAGCCTTCTCTACAGCAGAAATGAATATGACATTGGGTATCAACTATTTTCCAATAAAACGAATTTAGTATTTTTAAAAAAAAAAAAGATAATGAGCATATAAATCACCCTCAAAAGTTTCTAATTATCTTTGTAATTCCTCCTCCCACCCTTCCCCAGTCCCCCTCTCTCATGCAACCGCCGGTCTACTTCCTGTTATTATCTATTAGATTGCATGTCCCAGTGTTTAATCTAAGTGGAATCATAAGAGTATACCCTTTTTTTCCCCCCTCTGGTTTCTTTCCTTTGGTGTTATTTTCCTTGAGATTCACCTATTTGTATTGTGTAGCAGTAAAGCTATTCGCTTTATTTGCTGATTTTCTTTATTACAAATAAAACTTGTGTGCATGTTCATGATAATCTTTTGTATAAACATAAACTTCAATGTCTAAGTAAATATTTATGAGACCATGGCATAAATTTAGCATTTTAATAAATTACCAAAAATATTTTGCAAAATTACTATGCCATTTTATGCTGCCATAGGAATAGATGAGACACTACCTACACATCTTCTTTAGTGAAACATCTCTTACAATCTTTTGCCCATCATCTAAGTTGTGTTGCTTGCTTACTTATTTAATTTGGTGGAATCTGTCTTTTTAAGACTGCTTTAGCTATTTAAGGTCTTTTACATTTCCCTACACTGCAGAGCACTAAACTTCATTTTATCTGTTCTTTTGCCTTTTCCCTTAAAATTGTCTCCTTCACTAAGAAAATTAAAACTAATTCAATTATTTCATCATGTCCTTTCATATGCTTTTTTAACAATTTAAATCCATTTGAATTTTTTGTGGTATATAAGAAATAAGGCATTTTAAATCTAAATGACTGTATTTTATTCAATATATTTTACATAAAAGTTGCAACAAATAATCTCATACTACTCAAGTAGATAATAATCTGTTTTCAGTATATAATTATTTATACTCTTTAGATCTTTCTGAGATTACCCCAGCAACATGTTTTTGGTGGTAAGTATTAATACGTAAAACATATGTTTTTTTTTTTTTTTCATGTATAGGCTTCTGTATTAGGCAAAGATTTAGCCACCCCAAAATTTCTTCTATTGTAGAGGAATTATCCCCCATGGTGTTTGTCTTTAACATACCATTTATTACAGTGCTGTGTAAATTTTTCCTTGCTGATTCCTTAATAGATTTTAAATTTCTCAGGAAAGTAACCACATTTTATTTATCTCAATATCAACAAAAAAAGTCACACAGAACAAGTAATTAATCAATATATAATAAAAGAATTTATAGAAATCTCCGATAGACACATCAAATGACATCTAGCCACGTATTTATCATGTTCTGGTCACTTAGAAAAAGTTTAAAATGATGATATAAAAACAAAATTTATTTATATCTTAAGCATATTTGTCTGGAATGAAAGTTTTTTCGAAAGGTTAAACATTGCATGCAGTAAGAATGAAACAACAGGTATTTCTGAATTCTTCTTAGCCCAAGGTTCAGTCAACACCATATTCTTGCCCGTTATATTAGAAAATGACACAGAGCTATATTCCTAAGCCTGTATACTACACAGCCAGCGAGCACATGACTCTCTTTATTTTAAAATGATTTGCATGGAGTCTTAACTACCTGCCAAAAGCCTGGAATGAGAGATAAAATGCTTGAGAATAATAAAATGCATTTTAAATCCTCTCATTCAACATAGCTTCTCTAAGCTTCCTTTAAGAGGGAAGACAGTCATGTCCAGTCCACCACCATGATGCACTGTCACCTAAAATCACATCCCATAAAACCTGGGGGAAAATACTATTTGTATACTCAGTCATAAAAAAAGAAGGAATTAATCTGCAGCCACATGGATGCAACTAGAGAGTGTCATACTAAGTGAAGTAAGTCAGAAAGAGAAATGCAAATACCATATGATATCATTTACATGTGGAATCTAAAACATGACACAAATGAGCCCATATATAAAACAGGAACAGACTCATGGACATAGACAACAGGCTTGTGCTTGCCAATGGGGAGGAGGTTAGGGAAGGGATGGAGTGGGAGGCTGATGTTAGCAGATGTAAGCTATGACAAATAGACTGGATAAACAACAAGGTCCTACTGTACAGCACAGAGAACTATATTCAGTATCCCATGATAAACCAGAATGGCAAAGAATATAAAAAATAATGTGTGTATGTGTGTGTATATATATATATATATACACACATATATATGTATAACTGGGTCACTTCACTGTACAGCAGAAATTACCAGTGCATTGTAAATTAACTATACTTTGGTGAAAAAAAAAAAAAAAAGTATTTGCAGTTTCATTTCACAAGCCCTAAAAACTACACAAATAATGTACTTCCCTGTCTAATTGTTCTATGCAACTTGCTCTCTAGTTGCCAATCTTGGCTGCCCCAGGGTCTCTTTGAAAGATAAAAGTTCACGGTAGTATGTAATTTCTGGCACTACATCCCATTGCCCTACTACATATGTGTGTGCATGTATGTATGTATGTATCTTTGTATGTTATGTATTTTTAAGGGCTGGAGCTACCAGTCTTGTTTCTATGACTGTGGTGTGGCTCAAAGAAACCCTGTCTATGCAGTCCATGGGACCCTCACTGTCAGGACACATGTCAGTACCATATTGTTCATTCTTTGCAGCTATTACAAATTGTTTCCTTTCCCTTGTTACTTTCATCCTCCATTCCCAGTATCTTCAATGTTGGTAGAATTATGTGTGACCCTTTTAGAATTTTTTTTTTTTTCCTACACAGCCCATATTAGAATGGAATCTTCTTTCCTTTCACTAATTATCAGTCTTATTAATGTAACTTCTTCCCAGCCCTGAGGTCTTATGAGAAAAAAATGTTTCCCTACAGAATCAAGCCCTTCCATTTCCTGGGACTTTCCTGGTAGTCCAGTGTTTATGACTCTGTATTTTTAGGGCTTCCAGGGTATGGAGTGCAGGTTTGATTCCTGGTCAGGGAACTAAGGTCTCACATGTGCTCAGCCATGTCCAACTCTTTGTGACCCCATGGACTGTAGCCTACCAGGATCCTCTGTCTGTGGGATTTTTCAGGCAAGAATATTGGAGTGGGTTGCTATTTCCCACTCTAGGGGATCTTCCTGACCCAGAGGTCAAACTTATATCTCCTGCGTCAGCAGGAGGATTCTCTACCACTGAATTACCTAGGAATTTCAACATCTCACATGCTGCCAGGCAAAAAAAAAAAAAAGGGGGGGGGGCCTTCCATCTCCTATTGGCAGTTTGTTACTCATATGCAGAATCTCTGGCCTCTTGTTACACCTTCTGAATTTATATCTGCATTTATGTAAGCTATTAATGGAATTTGTCTGCAATCACATTGTCAGAGCTCTGGCCTGGACCTCTTTGTTCACCGAAGACTTTACTGTTGATTGAACCCTCCACTGAAGTTTACAAAGATATCTGCATCATCTCTAAAGAAATTTTCCTCTGTCCTGCTAGCTTCTCCATCTCATTTCACTGTTTCATCTGTTAATAATGACTTATCTCTACCTACTGATTCTGTAATATCTCTCAGCCTCCTTCAACCCCCTAACTTGTTCCTGGAAATCTTGGCAATTACCAACACATCTTCAGGCCCCTAATTTGTTCCTGGAAATCTTGGAAGTTACTTGGAAGCTATCTTTCTCCCAAGATCTATTAAACATACAAGTTTCAATTCTATCATACCAATGTTATAATCATCAGTAGTTGAGGTTTTGGTAAGACTCAGAAGCTATGATAATTAACTCTGTCACCAAATCTACTATTTTGCAGAAATAGTTACTCATGTTCTTCTTGTGCTTTTGTGACCTCCAGCCACCCATAACATTCCCAGCCTGATTCAGCTCCTTAAGATATGAGTTCCCTTGCCCTGAGACATATTTGGGGGGGATGTATTAGATATTTATTGCTGTATAACTGTCACCCAAATGAAGCAGTTTAAGACAAGACATATTGATTAGCTTATAGGCTTTTGGGGAGTAAGAAATCTAGAAGCAGCTTATCTGGGTGGTCCTGGCTCAGAATCTCTCGTGACATGGCAGTCTACCTGTCAGCAGGGTTACAGTCATCTGAAGGCTTGACTGGCTCTAGGGCAGGGATCTGGGGCTGAATAATCCTTTGTTGCTAGGAGATTTCTTCACCAGGATAGGATATTTAGCAGCATCCATGGCTTCCACTCTCAAGATGCCAACAATACGTCCCCTCCCAATTGTGGCAACCAACACATGAACAGAAATCCCTGTCTCCCAGGCAGCAAAGTCACCCCTAGATGAAAACAACTGAGTAAGCAACTATACTTCAATACAAATAAATATTTTAAAAATCTGGATATTGTTAGAAATAGCTGGTTAATATATAATTTAAGAAGGACGCCTTTGTGACTGCATCACAACTTAAGATATATAGCAATAAATAAGATATCCTTAGATCTTGCATTTTAAAAACTATAAATATTTACTAAGAAAAATAAATCAAGAAGAGCTTTGCAATATTTTTAAATGGGTGGAAGAAATATTATAAATATGCAAAAATCTTTCAATAAATTTGAATAACCACTCTAATGGCAGCAAGCAAGGAAGAACTAAAGAGATAGTGAAGAACAGGAAAGCCTGAGGTGCTGCAGTCAATGGGGTCACAAAGAATTGGGCACAACTGAGCTACTGAACAACAAGAATCAGTTAGAGAGGGCTTCTCAGGTGGTGTCGTGGTAAAGAATCTGCCTGCCAGTGCAGGAGACACAGGTCTAATCCCTGGGTCGGGAAGATGACCTGGAGTAGGAAATGGCAACCCACTCCAATATTCTTGCCCGGAACACTCCATGGACAGTGGAGTCTGGCAGGTTACAGTGCATGAGGTCGCAAAGAGTTGGGCACGACTGTGTGACTAAGCACACACACATCAGTTAGAGGTGTTTGTATGCAAATTTGAGCAAAAGCTTCTCTGGTCAGAGGTGGAAAAGGGTCTGAAAGAGTTCTTTCCCAGTGTGTGGACTTGAAATGTCTGCATCTGAATCATTGGATGAAATGTAGAAATTATGCACAGTCTGGACAGTCTCACCTATCTGTGGGTGGGGTGTCAGCATCTGCTTTTTTTTTTTTTAATTTAAATTTATTTATTTTCATTGGAGGCTGGTTACTTTACAATATTGTATTGGTTTTGCCATACATCAACACGAATCCGCCACTGGTGTACGTGTGTTCCCCATCCTAAACCCCCCTCCCTTTTATAAAAGCTAAACAATTACTTAATATTTGGTTTTCCTCTCAATAACAATATCAAATAAACGATTATATGATTATGGAGATATTCTTCTGGAATTCTAAGAGAAACAAAATTCTATATCAGACTCTGCCTCTGAAAATGACGTGACCAGTTAATGACTGATACATAAATTAAAGTAGATACAGGGCCCAGCAATTAATGTTCTGAATCTTACAGTGGCTATGATACTCAAAGGCAGAATGGAGACATGCCCAACTATGAACACACCTTCTCACAAAAATTTGGACCTCATGTATGTGACTTCCTTTTTATTTGCTAGTGAGACAGAGATGACTCTCTCATGCTGACAGAGGGAGGTAACACAAGCAACACTAGGCATTTCGCTGCTGTTGTTGTTACTGCTTTTAATGAAATATTATAAATCATGAGACAGCATATTAAATACCAGACTGTCTTAAAGGAACTAGTAGCTCTTTGGGAGTAGATATCAGCTCCCAGTGTAGCCCAGGGCCAATATCCTCATATACAGGCAAACTCCTAAGTCAAGGTTGTTAGAACAACACTAAGGGTTGGGCATATACTGTACATCCTGAAATGAAAACACACACACACACAGAGAAATCATGAAGTTGGAGAAGTTTGGAATTTGGGAAAGTAGATCATACCAGTTTTTTGTTTTTTTTTTTTTTTTTTTTTAGTGTGTTGAGCTCCATGTAATCTTAGGGTACTACCTCATCCAATGCTTATGTGGTTTGATTCACTGAACAGGGTTAATTTTCTGGGAATTTTTGGGCTTAGTTGAGTCTTTGAGAAGCTTACAGGGATGTAATGTGCCTGAAAGATATTCTTTCACTGCAAATGTCCACCATTATCTCAATGAGGTCATCTGTGGGTTAGACTAAAAAAGCGTTTCTACTGAGAATTGCAAATACTCTCAGCACATAACCAGTCTATCCAGTCTCCTGTACTATGAACTTTGGCATGGTTTCTAGCAGCTTAAGGCTGTGTCCCTAGGATGAACCCAGCCCCCCTTAAAATGCCTGTCTAAGAAAACTCAATGATGCTAGGAGAACTTATTTATCTGTTCTAGTCAAAACATAAGAATAGGCTGATAGGCCTCTGAACTCCCAGTTAGAGTAGATAGTTGAGAAAGCTTCTAATTACAGAGCTCTACCTCGCCTTAGATGGACTTACATCTTGGTAAACCTGTCAAAAATTGAAAATACTGTAAGTCAAAAATGCATTTAACACACTTTACTTAAGGAATGTCATAGCTAAGCACAGCCTATCTTAACCGTGCTCAGAATGCTTACATCAGCTCACAGTTGGGCAAAATCATCTAACATCAACCCTATTTTATGATGAAGTGTTGAATATCTGATGCAATTTACTAAGTACTATACTAAAGGTAAAGGAACAGCTAAACAACAACAATCCAAATGTTTGTATGGGTGCAGAATGGCTGTAAGTGTTTGAATTGCTTCTTTTGTGGTTGACAGGTAACTGTGGCTGGTTGCCATTGCCCAGTATCAGGACAGAGTATCTTATTGTATATTTCCAGCTTGGGAAAGACCAAAATTCAAAATTCAAAGTAAAATTTCTTTTGAATACACATCACCTTCACACCATCCTAAAGTCAAGAAATTTTAAGTCAAAACATTGTAAGTCAGGGAACATCTGTAAATCTTTCATCTGTCCTCTGAGATGTAAATCTACTACTTAAACAGTCTTCTCAAAGACTTAGGAGCCTTCTCTCTTTCAGATGCAACCATTCAAGGAAATAGCTCTTCTCATTCCTTTGGGAAGGTAAGAGGCTATCCTTGTGGGCACCTTGCTCTAACTCTTAGCACTTCCTGTTTTTAAAGACAGAAAATTTGTTTTCCTCCAGATAAGTGTCATACCCAGATGGCCCAGTTACATGGACCAAACCACCTCCTGCTTACTGCCCTTCAGTGTCTTTCCTTCAGAATATCCTAGCATTTAAAAAGGCTCCATGTCGTGGCTATTGTAAATAGAGCTGCATTCAACACTGGAATATATGTGTCTTTATGAATTATGGTTTTCTCAGGGTAAAGGCCCAGGAGTGGGATTGCTGAATCATATGGTAGTTCTATTTTCAGTTTTTTTAAGGAACTTCCATACTGTTCTCTGTAGTGGCTATATCAATTTACCTTCCCACATGTAGTGCAAGAGGGTTCCCTTTTCTCCATACCCTTTCCAGAATTGTTTGTAGATTTTTTGATGATGCCAATTCTGACTAGAATGACATAATACCTAACAGAGATCTTAGCTTGGTACTCTGGGATGACCTATAGAGTGGGATGGGGGGTGAGGTGCAAGGGAGGTTCAAGAAGGAGGGGATATACATTCACATACAGCTGATCCACTTTGCTGTAAACCAGAAACAAACACAACATTGTAAAGCAATTATACTCAAATTTAAAAAAAAAAAAAAGAAAGTTTCCTGCCTTTTAGTCTGGTGAAGCTCAGCTCAGTTTCCATAGGACTCTTCCCTGCTGCAATAAACACTGCTATATTTATCATATACAACCAACAAGGACCTACTCGATAGCACAGGGGTTTCTGTTTAACATTCTTTAACAACCTAAATGGGAAAAGGATACATGTATATGTACAACTGAATCACTTTACATACACTTGAAACGAACAGAACGTCATTAATCAACTAGACACCAATATAAAATAAAAATAAAAGAAAAATCTGTCTTGGCTGCCTTTAACCAGTGCCCATCTTTGTTTATCTTTGACAGCACATTTACTCTAATGGGAAGTTAAGTCCTGTTTGTCTTATTAAACTTGAAAATCAAGGGATAGGTTATGGTGTCCTTCTAAAAAGACCGTGTATATAAACCACACATGAACAGTAATAATGTTAAACTTCATATGGGCTCTGTATTCCCAGAAGTTGGGACGCAGTGAAGGTTGAGAATTCCCCCCTCTCCATTTTCTTTTTCGTTCCTAAAAAATGAGAAATGGCTAAGTGCACATGACCACCCTGTGTTTGCATATTGCAAGATAAGACCCACTCCAAGATGACATCTGTCCTCATTACTTCCATAGACTTCATGATGATTTCCTTGTCGACTGGCCTCTATACGACTCCAGCCACATTCTTCTCTGAGTTGTGCTTCAAAGGGTAAGTTCAGCTGCAGAGCCTAGAAGTGGCTGGGATGGGAGGAGGAGAGGAACACACATCCCAGCTCCCAATACTACTTACTGCCTGGTTCCCTCCCACTCTTTGTTATCAACAATTGTTTCTTTCCCCTCTGTTATATGTAAAAGTGTCATTATAAGCACTATTTTAAAATTCCCCAAGTCTCATTCCAGCCAAACTGTAAACCTTAAGCCCTGATTTTATAGAAATTTTGGAGCAGACAATGAACTATGTTTAAATTGCATTTTGTTGCAAGATGACAGCTTTTACTGCCAGGTGCTACAGCTGAAGGAAGGGGTGTTGCTCCGTGAGACAGGAAAACTATCACAGAGGAAACGGATGGGAAAAATCAGAGAGACTTTGAGGCACAGCTCAGCACAAGACTTATTTGCCTGTTTATTTATTTTTTTAATGTACAACCATGAAGGGTTGTAAACTTCTTTTGCAGCCTTAGTAGAAGACTCAAGGAGAGGACTGTAAAAAGTATCAGTATTTTTTAAAAACTCTATTTTCACATATTCTGTAAGCTTTGCTTTGCCCTGAATTTCTGTACTGGCAATCAGAAAAGGAAGTAGCGCAAACAATAGAAATATATTTGCTCATCTGGTGATGGTGGAGACAGGAAGAGTTTTATGCACTGAAGAGTAACTTTGGAGCAACTACAGATGAATAATTTCTGAGAAGAGCTGGAACAATGATGGCAGGCTGGGCTATAAAAATAGATGAGAAGGATGAGCAGACCATATAGGTAGGGCATGTTAAGGCAAGTAATAATTCTGACCGGGCCAGGACAGTGACTTTCACCAGCTACTTCAGGAATAAAAAAAAATCAGTGATGTGTTTCATCTAGTTTTTTGATCTGGTACACAGACAGAATAATCCCACACCTTGCCAAAGGTGATGGAAAAATTATTCTTCTCTAGCTGTGAGAGGTCTTGAGTGAAGTAGAGCCTTCAATTACAAGTGAAAAGCTTTTCAATCATCGTTCAAATGTTGGTAAAACCACGTAGATGAGATATGTCTAAGAGTATTTGAATTTAGATACTTCTAATTTAATAATTTTGTTATGGCACCTCCAATTCATTAAAATAATAGGGAGAAACAGGGAGAATATGAAAACACATGGTAGAGAAATAGAAGTCATATCAGTTTTATTATGATATCAATAGGCTCTACTAAAACTTCAAATCTATTATTTTGGATTGAGAGGAAAATACGCAGGATTCATTTCATCATATTAAGCCTATCTGGGAAAAAAAAAAAAAAAAACAAAAAACCAACAACAACTTGGTTGAATTCTTTCCTTTATCCTTGTTTATGTCCAATAAGGGAAAAATTGTGTTTCATTTGGAAACACATTTTTTTTTTTTAGCACACTTCTGCAATTCCTGATTCTGTGGGGGTTGTTTTACAGCTCTGTAAATTTGCAGATAACTAATGGCAATACAAAATGATTCTGGTTTGTAAGCATGCACATTTTGTCCTGTCTGGTAGAGGTTCCATTGATTTTCCTCACTCACTGTGGAAGAAACTAGCTTTACTTCTACTTGCTGTTTATTTCAATACTAATTATAAATATGTTCCTTTGTTCTTCCAACTGGTTGTAAAGTCTCACTAATTTCCTCATTAACAAGTTAAATAAGAATGTTAACAAGTTGAAAATCATGATTTTACCTTATTTTACAAATTATGTCTAACAGCACAAAACCTAATTAAGCAACAGTTTTAAACAGTAGAAAGGAAAGGCATGAGACCTCAAACTTAAAAATAAGCAGAGATAACAGTTGGTTGGAAGCAGAAACTTTCTAGTTATATCTGATTTAGGAAGTGAACATCTTAGAAATTTAATAACTATGCACATAGAAAGGGAAGCCAAAAAGAAAAAGAAAAAAAAAAAGGATTCCTATATGTAAATGAAAAGCATCAGGAATTGAAGGAATTTAGGTACCCTCTGAAGATGGAGTAGAGTGGAAAACATGGTGGCTTAAAGCTTGTGAAAGGAGAATGGGATAAATCGCCCCTAGTCTCAAGGAAAGCTCTTCTGCTGGCTTCTAGAAAGCTGGCACCCAACCACATAAGGCAGAAGACTGGAAGATTTATTCCTGTAGAAGCTGATCCACCAAAGAGGAAAGACCTGCTGCTGCTGCTGAAACCCAACTGACCCTACATGCAGAGCATCCAATCAGTTCTTTTAGTAATTTTATATACAAATGGTTAATCAAGGATCAGACATTAGAGAAATTCTCCAAAGAGAAAGAGAGATGGAGAGGCAAAAAAAAACAAATTAAAACAAAACAAAACAAAACTAGAGGAACTAAATGAGGGAGGCAGTTAACTGACAAATAGGTGAAACCTGAGATTATCACTGAAGAAGGAAATGGCAACCCACTCCAGTATGCTTGCCTGGGAAATCCCATGGACAGAGGAGCCTGGTGGGCAACAGTCCACGGGATCACACAGGGTTGAACGCGACTGAAGCAACTTAGCGCAAGAGGAGATCAGGGACATAACGGAGAACACAAATTGCACACAGAATGTTTGAATATAGCAACAGAATTATTTCACTATAATGAAAAAGGTAGATTATTTAATAACTGGAGTTTGGAAAACTGATAGGTTTGGAGAAAAATGCAATAAATTGGGACACACAAATTCGAAATGGATTCAAGTCATTTCCAAGGTGATACACTTTATAGGTCTTAGACCTTACGATCCACTTGACGTGCACGTGTGTGCTCACTCACTCAATTGTGTCAGACTCTTGGTGACCCCAGGGACTGTAGCCCATGAGGCTCCTCTGTCCATGGGATTTCCCAGGCAAGAATACTAGAGTGGGTTGCCACTTCCTTCTTCAGGGGTCTTCCTGACCCAGAGACTGATCCCGCATCTCTTGCATCACAGGTGGATTCTTTACTGTCTGAGCCACCAGGGAAGACCTTCAAAGAGCTTTGCTAGATTACTGTTCATGTCATGGGATACTTTGGCAATCATATCCTCAAAGATTATTCTGTTATAAGAAAGAAGAGTCAAGATCTGAACATATACTGTTTGGTTGCCCCATGGTTAAGGAGATAACAGATAGAACAAGATAAAAAACTCCATGAGTTTTTTAAAAACCATGAATTGATTCACAAGCACCCTGCGATGACACACAACACATTTTTTGGATTGTGAATCCATGGATTTTAAACACATTTGATGTGTTTGGATTGATTACAGCTTATTAACTTAATGCTCAAATCGTCTGACATTAGGCCAGTTGGATTCTGACTCTGCTGTAGCTTTAGTTCTAAACTAACTTGTGGCTACTCTTAATGGGCTCTTGTAGTTTCTGGTTTCCTTACTACCTGCCACTAGAATATTTCAGACTCATAATTAATAACACTTAATATATTTAAGTGAATATGACATATACGGCAACATAACCTAAGACTTCAATTTTGTAAAAGAAATACACACACAGTTCACGGATATGAGCCTAGGAGACCAAATGAAAAATTCCAAAGCGTTAACATAGGTTTGCTCTGATTTGTAATGATTAACAATGATTTTATTTTCATATTTATAGGTACCCATATCTTATGATAAGCATGTTACTTCAAGGAAGGAAAGTCAGACTGAAAAATAAAAACAGTTCAGATGTTGTAGTAAGGATTTTGTATCATGGCAAATAAAATTACCATAACTATTCCTGTTAAATCATACAAGCTGTCCTTGAAAGAATAATAAACATGAATTAATTGATATTTGCAAGGAACTTTAAAAATAATAGGTCTGTGTGGTATTATTCCATTTAGTTTATGACATATTAATAATGCATTTTATTTATTTGGCATTTTAAATAGAGCTTAATGAATTAATAAACATAATATCCAATCATGTTTAATGAAGACTTTTCAAATGACTCATCTAAATGATTATATTATAATTTTTGTAATAATATTTGCATTTATCACTTTTATTTCATTTGTTCCTTGAAACATATTTTGCAAATACCAAGTTATTAAATACAGCTATCTTTAGGTAAAATGAAATAAAGCTATCCCTGCTCTATTTCTGTTAATAGTCTGGTCTAGACAAAAGGTGAGCTGAACAATCTGCTTTTTTCAGTTTCTAGAGGAAACTTACTACTATGTGATTTTGGATTTGATTTCTAGATTAAACATTGGTAGGGCTCAGAAAATGATTTTAAGAAATGTCATGGCAATGTAAGTAAAGCTTCTCTAGTTTTCAATGGTAGCACTAAAAAGTCCAGGACTTCTGGCAGCTTTAAACAATTTCACCAAAAATTGAGACATATATCCCCAAATTCTTTCAGCTAAATATCCCATTGAGTTTCTACAAAGGTTGTGACTGGCAGGTATTGTGACTGCCTTCATAATTACCAGTCTGCTCTTTAGATAGGTAAATGACATCTCCTACGGTCAACTTAGGGGGTCTTCATACATAACGATACACTGAGTAGCTTATTCGATATGATATTTTCATAAGAAGACAACATAATTCAAGGGAATGACTCCAAATAAAATATTTCATTATGACCGGCTTACCAAGGTAATGGTTATATGATAATAATAAAAATATAAAAAAGTCTGGTGTCAAGAGTCCCTTAGTGTATGATTTTGGATATTCAGATCGCAAGTATCTGGCAAGAAATCATCCACAGCAATGGATATAATCCAATTTTTGCCAGAATATGGTAATACCAGCTGGGGTATTAGTCACAATTCATTTCAGCTTCCAGGTCAGAGTGGGCAAATGCAAGCCTGCGTTAATAATAATTGCCTTTAATAGTGAGTGTTTTAAAGATTTTCAAAGTATTTCCAAGGACACAGTGCAATATAATATTTTACTTTTCATGAGTATTTGTATTCAAAACAGAACCAAACTCCAAAGTTAAGTCCATCTAATTGTTTTATGCTTGGACTAATTCCAAGTTTCCAACCGAGATGTAATATATCATATACTGCATAATCAATTTCACCTTTGAACGTGGTGTGGAAAATGGGTATGTTGCTACTATTAACCATTATGAAAGAACTGCACAGTCAGCATCTATAGAAAGAGCATGTCATCCCAGAATAGCACTTGTAATGTGATGCCTGCACTTAATTCAGCATTTTATCTTTTCCCACTTCTATTTTTTTCCCTAATATTAAAGCAACTCCAAAGCTACAGGAAAGTTGCCATAACAGAAGAAAGAATACTTTTTTCCCTGAAAAATTTGAGAGGAAGTTGCTGATATGCTCTTTGCCACCCTCAAGCACTTTACTGTGTTACTGACAGACAAGGGCATTTTTGTACATACCATAACATAGCTGGAAACATTAGCTGGATAATCTGCTACATTATCTTCTAATCCACAGACATGATTCAAGGTTTACCAGTGTTTGCAACAACTGTCTTTTGTAACAAAAAGGCCTAAGTCAGAATTAAGTATTGCACTTAACTGTCATACTTCTTTCAGGTTTCTTCAGTCAGGGACATTTCTTCCATTTTTCCTTAACTTTCAAGACATTGACACTTCTGAAGATTTCAGGCCAGTTATTTTATACAATATCTCTCAATCTGCCTTTTCCTGATGTTCCCTCATGATTAGATTCAGGTTATACATTATAGATGGATGTAACTTCCTATTTCTCTGATTACATCCTATAGGGTGCTGAATTTGTCCTAATTGCTAATGATGTTAACATTGATTACTTGATTAAAATGGTGCACAACAGGCTTCTCTACTGTAACTTTACTCTTTCCTTTTGTGATTAAAAATATTTTGTGAAAAGTCATTCTAACACTATATAAATATCCTATTCCTCATCAAATATTTATATGCCAGTTATTTATATCAGAATAGATTCAATTTTTTTCCTATTCAATGAGCTACTATCTATTATTATCACCCCACTCCTCACCCCTTTGGCTCTGACATCCAATACAAAGAAGCCCCCCTTCCCACTGTATGAACTCCTTTCCACTTGTGCTCCAAAATCCAACCTTAGCCCACTGTGGTGCCCCCTCCCCCAACCATCTTGGACAGGGCTGCATACTTGGCCCTGCTCCAACTTAAGGTGTCAGAACAGAATCATTTGAGAAAGGAAGGGAAAGACGAGAAAGTTCCAGTTTTGTTTTGTAATGCTCATGTAGTTACTCTACAAGTAATACTATGTATGTCTAGTCTGTTGTTTGAAGGTAACAGGTTTTACTCCTGGTCTTGGCGTCATATGTGTATGGAACAATTCAGAGACTATGAGGGAGTGTAAAGTGCAGCCAAGAAGGGACACGCTCTCCACCAAAAGGCAGACTGTGAATCCTGCCCTAGCACAGAAACCTATTTTATCTGGGCTTCATATATGTGTCCAACAGAAGGACACTTCCTCAGCTCTAGAGTCTCCTCAGAAGACAGAGACAGGATCCCTCTTGGGGGATAAGAAACACCCCAATGTCTCCAACAAGGGCATGCATTTCTACAGAATCTCAAGAAAGCCTTTCAAACAAGAATAAGGGTTCTTACCCAAGGAAAATGCAAGATAAGATAGAATCACTGGACAAAGGAGAAGATAAGGGTCAAATGAAAGCCACAGTTAGGGACTCTGAAGAGGTTAAGACTCAATGCACAACCATAGACGCTCCTAAGATTCATGTCCCTGAACTGTTTGGGGTTTGTTGCACATAAAGTCATAAAATGGAAGTCCTGATCTTATGATAACCTTGATATATATCAAAGATGTACATATTCATTTTAATTTGGTTAAGAAGCAAATCCTGTACCAGTTCAGATCTTCCAGGGCACAAATGAGCAGAACGTGACTGACCCCATCCTTTTTCTTCAACTCAACTCACATTTATATTAATTATAGAAGGGTGCCTGTGATTGCTTCTCTTTTCTATCCCCTATGATGCGTAACAATGTAACATTTTAACATATAGCACTCTACACACCCTCCATCTGCTCTGCATACTAAAGACAAATGAGTAATTAAAGATGTGTTGATTAACAAATGTGAAATATGTTCTGTTTTCATTTAGTGGTTTCTTAACACTTTCTCCAAAGTATTTTGCACTGATCAATGTTTGATCTTCTTTTTAGGATAGAATATCAGGCTGATTTCTGCCAGACTTAATGAGTATATTCCTCTCAGTAAGATATTTTCATATTTTGAAAATCATGTTTTTTGAAATCATTTTCATATTTTTGAAAATCAAATTTTTTTTTGTATTTTGAGATTGTCATATATTGAGGGGAAATTATCATTCTCTTCTGGGTCCATTTCATGGTGGGTGGGGGGACTGAAATCTACTGAAGAAGCCTATTTTATTTCAACTTTCTATATGTATGTCACAGTTTGAATTGAAATTAGATATTCTGTTTTAAACACCTATAAATATGGGAGGGATTTCCTGGTGGCTCAGATGGTAAAGCATCTGCCCTCAATGCAGGAGACCTGGGTTCGATCCCCGGGTCGTGAAGATCCCCTGGAGAAGGAAATGGCAACCCACTCTAGTATTCTTGCCTAGAAAATCCCATGGATGGAGGAGCCTGGTGGGCTATAGTCCATGGGGTCACAAAGAGTCAGACACGACTGAGCAACTTCATGGATAAATATGGGAAGATCACAATTTCCCATTGAAGAAAAGAATAATAAAGGAACACCATAATTTTCTCTTTCCAAAGAAGACAATAATAATAAAGGGACTCCATAATTTGTTTTATGTGTAATACATACATACTTATGTATGCTTCTGCTGATGTTTAGTCACTAAATCATGTCCAACTCTTTGCAACCCCTGGACTGTAGCCTGCCGGGCTTCTCTGTCTATGGGATTTCCCAGGCAAGAATACTAGAGTGGGTTGCCATTTCCTTCTCCAGGGCATTTTCCCAGCCCAGGGCTTGCAGGCAGATTCTTTACCACTGAGCCACCTAGGAAGCCCATACTGACATATTGAGAGTGAAAGTATTTGTATATATAGTTTTGCATATGCATTGCCAGGCCTTGCTTTGTATCTTGCTTTACACTGATCACCCAGCTATGACTCTCCAGTGCACTGTTGCCATAAGCAAGACAGCTCCACCATTACCTTGAGTATGTCTCATTTGTGGGCAAGCCCTCCTATAATTTCGAGGAATTATCTTGACTCTTAGTCCAATATACTCAGATGATTCAACACCAAACAGCCTTACTACTAATGCATCAGCAACCAATTGTGTGTTATGACCATTGTTCATTTCTGCCCAAGTTCCAATCACTGTGGTTTTGTTACCAGTATTTTTCACTATCATTCTTAAACAACCTAACTAGAAATGCAGCTTTTCTAGGATTGAACTCCTGCTTTTTTCTTGCCAGTTCTTCTTTTACAATTTAGAGCAACATTCACCAAAAGGTATTTAAGCTGGATTATGCTCGTTAGCTTCTCTGTGTACTTGATCTATGCTCAATCAGTTTGGGAAATATTGACCACTACAAACTTGCCTTGTAAATTCACAGTACATATTGGTACATTAATAAGTCCAAAGAGCTCCTCTCCCACCCTTAGCCATAGCCTCCATTTTCCTAATAACATATATGCAAAGAATGGTCCATGAACACTTTGGATAAGCTGGTTAAAAGTTCTACATTTTTATAAACACCAATCTGCTGAAATGTTTTTGACGCTTGCATATCTGAATGTTTCCATTTCCAGTTCTCTGGGCCATATTTCAAATCTTTATTGGACCTCAGTAATACTAATTATCTCTATAAAATGCATCTATTCCTTCTCTTCTCATTCCCTGGGCAATGGTTAATGGTGCTTCATTTGTCTATTTTTACCCACCTTCTTAACTTTATTAGAGTATCTGGGTTTTGTGTTGGGTTCCTGCACTGGTCCATTGACTTGTGAATATGTCATACAACTTGACCTACAGGACACAGTGGCCTATCAGCTCAGACACTGCCACTTACTAACCAAGAGCTAATCCCTTCATTGCTTTGCTAAGAGAAACTTGGTTTTGTTTATAATGATACTGGGCTCAGTCTGGATACAATTAATGACTGGTTTAAACAAGTCATGAAGATTCTAATCTTTGATGCCCTTTTTTGCCACTAAATATATTTATGTGACTCATTTCCGGTAAATGCACTGTAAGAAGCCTTCTCTAAAGTTTCTAGAAAACAGTATTCTCCTAACAAAATGAAACCTCCTCTGCCCCGAATTTTTTTCTTTCGTCCTTAAACACAGTTACATAAAGATGTGATACTTGGAGCTGTAATAGCTATCTTGTGATTATGAGTTGATAAGCCTGTGAATGGCAGAGTGAAAAGACAGAATGAGTCTAAGAATTTAATGCCACTGATGAGCCACCACATTCAAGACAAAATAAGCTATATCCAAGTATCTCAGCTACAGGTTTTCTGGTATTGCAGCCAAAAGCATTCCTAACTAGTGTAAGTTTCCCTCAAATCACTGTAACAATATCTTGCACAGAGCAAAAGCTGAATTAGCTGTATTAAATTTAACCAGTCATAATCATCAAGAAAAAGATTAAACAAAATAAATAATAACAAAGTAAGTTGATAAGAGCAGATGGCTTGTATTAGTATGGTTGAAAAGCAGTTTTGAGTCCATGAAATGTGACTCCCACTTTAATTGTTAGATTACAATGTAATATTATGTAGGCTTTCTTCTGAGAAGCTCACCACCTGACACAAAGGAACACACAAAGGGAAAACAGTCATATGTTATAAGTCTTTGTAAAGAAAATTTTTGACAGTGAAACGTTCATAAAAAGTCATAAAAATATGATATTTGAACAGATCCTTGAAACATAAATGCTTTTAGTAAGAGAAAGTGTGACATCAAGGAGGTAGAGACATTGAAGAACATTCAAGGTAAAGAGAAAAACATACAGGTGTAAAATCTCTTGAGTTCCCCAGGTAAAACAGATGCCTCAAAGAAAGTCTCTGGATGTTTTATCTAACTAAACATGAGCAAAGCATATCTCTAAGTCCTTGAAACAGTAGCTACAGTGTATATACTATAGGCCTAGAGGCCATTTTTCATCAAGGGACATCCATCTGGTTTTTACGTTGATATTTCACTATGTACATTACTAGCACATGGGAGGAAATACACACTGAAATATTGAGAGATACAAGGCCACTGATGGATTGAAACAAAAAATTATGTATTATCAATCGATTGATTGACAGATTGCAGATGGTAAAGTGAGGCAACATGTTATCAATAACTGATTCTATGTAAGAATATATGAGTGATTCTCAAATGCTTTTATTTTTGCACCTTTGAGTAAGTTTGAAATCATTCCCAAAACAAAAGTAAAAAATGACAAGGGCAAATCCAAAAACAAAAACCCTGAACACTATCAGAGCTATAGCAAACTATCCTGTTTTATAAGAATTTTAAATCTAAAAGGAAATGCTAAACCAAAGTGGAAATTAGTGTTACCTGTTAATTGTACTGTATGTGAAGACTAAAGAACAAGCTGAAGGCAGCTACTGATGCCTCCAGATACATGGGAGAAAAAGCTGAAGGGGAATTAGACATAGGAGCTTCAAACATCATTGTCATGATTATGTAACGTTTATCTTTACCTTGAGATTATGGAGAATTCATATACCAAAAGGTTGATGCCTAGAAAACACACAGAACTGGAGGAGGAATCCCAAATTAGAACCAAATGTTCTCATGAGCGAAGACATGAGAAATATGGCAGATGCAGCGGCCCCAAACCCTCCAGTAAACCTCAGGAGGGGCTGTATCATATTTAGAAGATACAATAATCTCTAGCAGAAGCGCACTCCTGCATCTGTGGAATGTGAATTGGTGTCTGTCACACGGATTAATAACATTTCTTAGTCGACAGTAGGAACAGTTCTGGTCTGGCTCTCATTAGGGTGTTGGGAGGATTAATTAGCTGCTTTCTGCAAACTGCTGCAAGTTTGCTCTCTTCCTCAGGAGAAAGACTAATGAGTACCTCCCAGAATTTATCCTGAAGGGAAGGTTACAGTAACTACCGAAATCCTGCCTTGGAGAGGTGCTAAAAAGTCACGCACTGTATTTGCTTACCTGAATGCAATCTGAAAGCTCCTTGTAACATTATATACCAAAACTTTGATTATGTTCATACCCAAAAACTCCATTCACAGTAGTACAAATCAAGGAATAAAAAAAGAGCTTCCAAGCTAAAATCTAGGTTTTAGGTGTTTTTTTGTTTGTTTTTGTTTTTTAGTAATAAAAATAATGGACGCAAACTTCATTGTCCGATAGGAAGATAGGAAGATAAATTAGTGTGTCTAGTTAAGGCGGTTGTTGTTTAGTTGCTCGGTCATGCCGGACTCTGAGACCCCATGGACTGTAGCCTGCCAGGCTCCTCTGTCCATGGGGCTTTCCAGGCAAGAGTACTGGAGTGGGTTGCCTTTCCTTCTACAGAGGAATCTTCCCGACCCAGGAAATGAACTCACATCTCCTGCAGGCAGATTCTTTACCACTGAACCACCAGTATTTTTAAAGAGTTTATATTATAAAATTGTATTTTAAAGGGTTTATAATAACCATGAGAACTGCCTTAGAATCAGTTGAAAATAAAATATAAAACTGGCTGCTAAAGCTATTTTTAACTAAAAATTCTTTCTTTGAAAATAGAGGGAGGAACTACACCAAGAGTACAAAGAGGTGCTGTTCGGACGATAGGACTGTAAGTGACATACCCTGTTTCTACTTTTCTTTCTGGTCCAAATGTCTTAATAAGTTACTCTGACTATTTTTATTAAGGAAAAAAAAAAAAAAAAGAACAATAAGAACACCGTCCATTTTGTCTCTGACCACAGAGTCTGGCTATGTTCCTAAGTAGAAAGAGTTTCCATATTGCTATTATTTCTTAAGATTACTTCTTTCTTTGCTTTTCTTAGACTTGACTTTATGGCCCTTTGCAATTTCTTCTTGTTCGTATTCCTAATTAATACAAGATTTGGAGTTCAAATCTGCCAACTAAAAACTGTCACCTGCCATCTGCCTCTACAAGGATTAGGTCACTAGCCACTGCAGTAGCTGACCTTCAACATCTTCTGAAAGGAGTTCAGTGTGAGATCAGGAGGGAGGCCCTCTGTGCTGTAGGAAATACTGGCAGGACAGGCCCTGAGATAGATACTTTCAGGAGAAAAAATTTTAAGACCAATTACAGCATCTTCCCATATCTAGAAAAGCTCTACAATCATAAATGGTGATATATGCTCCTTGTAACCAACAGCCATCTTCTGCAAAAATGTGTATTTGAGTGCACATACCTCCTTTCCCAAAATCACATATGTACTGACCTTCCTCCATGCCTCTTTGGAGCTATCTAGAATTCTGTCTCCCAGGATACAGTCCTCATTTTGCCCTGAATAAAACCTAACTCACAAATATAATATTGTACATTTTTTTTTTCCACTTGAGAAATCTTTCTGCTGAAATGTACACCGGAATAGGGCCATCCATTTGTGCTGGCTTTTGCTGGGGCTTTGGTTTGATTGTTACCAGTCTCCTCCCCCCATTTTCTGCTAGTAAAATAGGGTGATCTGTGGTTCCTGCTCTGTGGGTTCCTTTTGGCTTCATTTCCCAGAATCATGCAAAAAGCACTTCTTCCATTGGGACAGCTGGTTAAACACCTTTCACCCCATTTCTCGTCACTGACAAAGAGGGGAATATCAATTTCAGACTACCCAGGAGGCAAAGACACTCTTGAGAAAATCGTTTTATTCTGTTTCTGTCCTCATTATCAAGCTGATCTTTGAGAATACTCTTAGTTTTTAATGTGATTAGTCACAGATAGATCTCTACTTCCCCCAGTTTTTAAGTCCTGAAATATAATGGAATCATGGTAGAGAGGAGCTTTTAAAATCTACTTTTAGTTTAATTCCCCAGTGCAAATGGGGATGCTCTTGGCAATATCCTCACCCAGGGATGGGTCGACAGATCTTTAACCAACTCCAGGATGCATCCACAGTAGGAATCTCATTACCCCATGAGGATGCCTTTTTAGGTGGGGGCAACTTGGTTGGGAAGTTCTACTGAGAAATGGAATGTTTCCTGCCATATCAGTAAACAAGGATGTCACAGTCACCAGCAATTGCAGCCACCACAGCTGGGCTGGTGAGCCCTGAGGGAACCCAGCAAGGGAGAAAAAACACCTGCCATCTAACAGCCATCAGATTGCAGCCACTCCCCACGGCAAGCCCTAAGGAAATTCAGGAATATAAAAACACAGGATACGGGCCAGCGATAGCTGAGGTGCATATAAAAATGAATGATTTCAGTGAACGCAGACTCTTGTGCCTTCCCAAACACAGAAAAGTGCTAAAGTCCTTCAGCTTGACATATCTATTTTTTTAATTAACACTAATCTGTTAATGTTCCCGACCATGTGCCCTTTGTTGCAAAACTCCTGTATAACCTGGCCCCTCCTCTTGCTGCCTCAGAGCACTTTCTCAGAGCTTTCCAAATGCTGTTTCCCAAGTGGCAGTCCTCATTTCAACCCAAGTAAAATTTAACTCACAACTCTTACACTGTGCACATTTTTTCAATACTTCCATAGACTGAAAGACTTTTGGCCCTCCTATATCTTCTGCTTATTGGTAAAAATTTCATTTAAGAATTTATATATTTAAAACAATTTCTCTCTCACTGACCAGATTTGTGTCTACATGTTTTGGCCAGGGTTCTTAAGAAATTGTCTCTAGGAGGTAACATTAAAATGCACATATTCCTCAATTTATTGTTATGTTTCCAGCTCCAGCTTCCTAAAATCTAGACTGAGAAAATGTATTTGATTCATTGTAATCATGTGAATCCCTTAATAGGCTATGGGGAAGAGAGTAGATATTTTAGTTTTTCATAAAGTTTTCATAAAGCTCAAATGTTGGAAATTATTCTATAGGTTTATTGTCCTTTTGAGTTCCCATTCGACATTCCAAGAAAAAGGCTGCACAGCCTCTACTATTCTCTTGATTCCTCCTCCCTAATGTTAGTATGAGTGTTAAATGCCATATCTTTCAGTATTTTTATTCTTCCCAACTATAAAGCAGAGCTTTGCTATCCCCATTCAATACCAATAAAGTAATTTTCAGACAGGCTAAACAGCTAAACCTCATGGGAAACATCATGGGAAGACAGCAGCAGGGCTAGGGTCCCAACTCAGCATCAAGAGTCCTAAATAAAACTCCTGTGCCCTTTCAAGCACACTCCTCGACCATTTTAGGTTCTTAATAACAAGCCAAATCTATTTCTCTTGTTTTTCCTGCACAAAATAAGCCTCATTCTTTATGCCACAAAAGAGCTGTTCAAATAACTGAACTACAGTAGTCACTAATGTCCCCAAAGATTCTTGTATACTCTCACTTTTTTCAGTTCTTCGAGATGACAGAAATTTCAGTTTCTTGTCTGTGCTGCTCATCACTTCTGAGTGCTGCCCAAAGGGTGCCTAGAACTCAGCAAGATGTTACAGGTGAGTATGGGGTAGTGTGTGTGTGGAACCACTACTTTCCTTGCAATAAAGTCAGTATTCAAGCTCAGCTCAAGGCAGTAGCATCACCAGAGGGATGGGCAGGAGAAACCATCAGGGGTCCCATCCTGTTTGGACTAAGATTATCATTAGATAAGCTAGAAGTGAGTTTTGAGTCATGGCTTGAATGATGGACGAAAGGTATAGGGTCTTGGAGGAAGAAATAAGTGTGAACATACATTTGGCACGTGTGTTAAAATAATTTCAAGACCAGGACACTGTCTGTGGGCTTTTCTGGAAAAGAAAGGTAACTTTTTGTGAATGTTCTGGGAAACAGGCTTTAAAAAGATTCTTTCAGTACAAAATCATTTGAATATGTGAAAAAGTGTATTGTTTTGATTCCAAGAAACTGCATGCCATTTAACTTCAAACTATGTATTTTTTCCCAGTTTACTACTTTTTTATTCTTTTATTTTTTCTACAGCAAAAATAGGCCAATGTAATTTTTCCCTGTTCTTCCTTTCACATTGTTGACCACATGCAGTCAAGATGCTAATTACAACCATTTAATTTAAATGCCAAGTTTGCCCTGAAATATATGCCTGGTAATTTTGCAAAATTACTACTGGGCATGGAGGATGCACAAGATATGATCGAATAACAGGCATTTTGCTTAAAATGATTTAAAATGGAGAACTCCAGCATTTTCAGCTTCTATGCCTGGTAGAGTACATTGAGTGTGTGCAGGAGGGTAACCATGGCTGGAAATGCACTGATGAAGGCAAAGTTCAGCTCCAATGGCAGAGTCCAAAAACCTACTAAGGCTCCTCATTTTAACTGTGGCATAACAGTCAGAACTTTTGTCAGCAGCAGCCTTATAAAAATATAATCACTGCAGAGTTATTAAACTATGATGAATAGCAGTATGACCAAACAGTGGCTAAACCAATCTCTGAATTGTCTTCTGTCTTTCTCAAGGTAGCTGGTAATAAAATAAATGTGCATAATACAACGAAACTAAGAAGTAAGGGGAGAAGGCAATGGCACCCCACTCTGGTACTCTTGCCTGGAAAATTCCATGGATGGAGGAGCCTGGTGGGCTGCAGTCCATGGAGTCGCTAAGAGTCAGACATGACTGAGTGACTTCACTTTCACTTTTCACTTTTCACTTTCATGCATTGGAGAAGGAAATGGCAACCCACTCCAGTGTTCTTGCCTGGAGAATCCCAGGGATGGGGGAGCCTGGTGGGCTGCTGTCTATGGGGTCGCACAGAGTCGGACACGACTGAAACGACTTAGCAGCAGCAAGCAGTACGGGACTATGCCAAAGATACAGTAAAACTGACACCAATAGCTCAACGTTGAGTCTGATAGAGAAATTTCCTAGTATTGGCAGAACCTAGCAAAAAATGTCTTAAGGAATGAGAATGAGCAGGCCTCAGTTCTTGACTGTCGTGAGTCAAGAACTGGTTGATGTCAACTGATGTAAAGTTTAATATTCTGGGAATAAATGGGTTTAGAAGTTAGTCTATTTGGAGATGTGGTGAGGTGGAGTGATAACTCGAAAGAAGGAGTTACCAGTTAACTGGATGGAGGAAGACTCATACTAAATTCTCCCTAATCTCCTTTATAACTCTTTTAATCTATGATTTTTAAAGTCAATGCTCTTCACTCAAGTGAATTCATTTTTATAGACCAAGGAAAGAATTTTGAAAATGATTTATGTGCATGGGGATATTTCTTTATTGCTGTTTTTTTGCATACTTTCCCTGATAATAATGGAGGCTGTGGGTTACTGAAGAAGTTCACAACACTCTTCACTGTCACTATGGAAGCCTTTACTGGGCTCCTCCCCTCCCCAGGGCACACACATATCTCAAACATTCCCAGGATTCACACAGTTTGCAGATTACCCACTGGTATATTTTGGTCCTTTTTCTTTTTCATAACTTTATATTTTGAATAATCTCACAAAGAAAACTGCTGGAGTCCATCAAAAATATATAATCAATTCACAAGTGTTGATTCATTATCTACAACTTGCAAAGATCTCCTTTTCAGATAGCTGATTCACAGTGTAAGTAGAGTCATTCAACCACTGATGGTAAGTCTGCGTGAACTGGTGATGATGAAGGCCCCTAATATAGCACCCATCAGTTTCAGCAATGTGAATGCTCCATCTACAGAAATCATCATAGACTCAGCTGTATCACTAAGACAGTATATTAAAGCCAGTGAAGGACAGAATGAAAAGTCCAATCCAATTAGCTTTGCAATGGTGTTTATCACCTATCAGGATGCCCATAATTTCCAATGCATATTTGACAACCTCTACTTTCTCTTCCTTATCTTGTGGGCCCAAACATTTCACAATAAGGAAATTGAAAATTCACATTTGCATGGTCCCCTTTTGCATCATCATTGCTGCTACAGTGATAACACATTTCACCATTTATACATATTGTGACCCTATTAAGTAACATTCAGAATGTTTTCCTCTTTAATTCAGAAATGCTTTTGACATACCATGCATCTGCCACCAACTCAGATAAGACTGAGGAGAAATGGCTGGGTCAGTGGTGCATGAAATCTAACTGAATGGCCTGGAACTCTTACAGTTACATCTGCTCTGCTTTGCAAAGACCAGATAGATAGAAAACAAGGATGGAGGGTGAAACACTCAGTTTCTAAAGTGCCCAAGCAAAACTGGGCCTTTTGTTTAAAAGGATCACCTTAGACTAAATGCTTGCTTCCAAGGATGCGATTCCATGTTTTACAAAAATTATTTTTAGACATTGGTCTTTCTGTATTTCTATTAAAAAATGGAGTATTTCTTGTTATATCAGTGAACAAGGATGCCACAGTCATCAGTGATTCTAACCCTCCAAAAGTGAGCTCCCGAACCCCAAGGGCATTCAGGAAGGAGAAGAATACCTGTGATCTGGCAGCCATCAGGACTGCAGCCACTCAATGCGGTGAGCCCCAAGGGAGCACAGGATGTGAAAAGTGCAGGGTGCTGGCCCAGGATAGCTGAGGGGCATAGGGAAGGAATGATTTCAATGAGCCCAGACTCTTGCATCTTCCCATACTTAGGAAAGTGCTAAACTCTTTAACTTGGGATATCTCATTTTCTTTCACTAACAATAATATTTTGATGTTCAGATTGCTTGCTCTTTGTTGCAAAACTTCAATATAACCTGGCTCCTCCCCTTACCTCCTGAGAGCAGTTCTCTCGGGGTTACTTGAGATGTTGTCTCCCAGGCTTGAAGTCCTAAAAATTTTCACCAAATAAAACATAACTCTGAAGTTTTAGCTTGTGACTGTTTTTTAAGTAAGACACTATTCATAAAGGGCATATTAGTTAGACTGTCACATAAACCAGCTCAGTAATGTGACACTTATTTGTATGTTTAATTGAATTCTGGATAATTAAAGTACTGTTCATTGTTATCGATGGTTGTTATAGATTTGAGACACATTTTTTAAAACTTAAAGGAGTGTGGGAAATAGAAAAGTAAACGAGCTAGGTTCATATAAGTCTCTTTTGACCACTTACTAGCAATGAGAGGGGAAGTAATGTTTGAGATCAGGCTCCTTATCCTTAAGTGAGCATATTAACATTTTTAAAATGGGGCTTCTGCAGGATTCAAGGAGACCAAGACTCTGAAGCAACCAGAACACTATCCAGAGAGTACCATAGGCACTCAACATGGGTCAACATCACTTCTGGTCTACACAGAGTGAAAAAGATCTTTAAGGTCCTTTGAAGCTCAATGATCGAGCAATTCCTTGACATATATTCAGGCTCAAAAATGTTTCATCAAATGTACATATTATACATATTGCCCTTTCTTGAATTTAATGAGGGGTTTGTGGTTCCCAAGTAATAAGTTGGGTCTAATATTCCATGAATTTATGAAGCAGTGTATTACATTTATTCCTTATAAAAACTAAAAAAAAAAAAGAATGTGTCAAGCTGGTAGATCATGTTTTTTTAAAATTAACCTTGTATTAAACATTTAATATGAGTTTGTTTTGTATATTTAACAGTAGAAATAATAGCAAATATAGGCTTATAATTTCATAGAATGAATGTTAAAAATATTGAATTTTTAAAAATTGATTCAACATTTTTAACTGATAAATATTTTATTTTGTAATTTATGTTATCACTTGGATAAGGCAGAGTATGACTTTAGTATGCATTTCAGAGGCAGAGATTTTTCACTGTAAATTAATTGCTTATGATTAAATATGGGAATCACCAGATTTTGCCAACAGGGAAAAATGAGAACTGAAAACAGTTAAGAAAGAAAAAGGGGGAAAGAGGAAATTTGGTAATAATTATAGCAAAAGAGTTTCTATTTCAAATGTAAAACACTGTGGTGTCAAATATGAGCTGCATAGCAATTCAAGAAAATAGAAAATTTATGAAAGAGGTGATTTTTCTTGCTGTTGCTTTTAATGAAATACTAAGAGCTGACTTTTTTCAAAGTCAGACTAAATACAGAAATAATACTCATACATATGAAGTGCTGGAGTGATTTTACATATATGATCTCATTTCAATTTTACAATAATGCTGTAAAGGTATGTCAATTATCCATATACACATTTAATATGACAAAAATAAATCAAGACGTTGTTAACTAAAGTCATGAAGGTAGTAACACGGGCCAGATCTTTCTGTCTCAAACCCCAGAGTAGCACAGTGCCTTCCAAGGGAGTCTTATTAGGAGTCATCAGGAAATACCAAGTAGGAGTATGAAAATTTTAATGTGCCTGCAGTAAGCTTTCTGGGGTTTCATCCCTATTGCACCTGTCTCTGAAAAAAATCACATAACTATGGGGGTAAAAAGGCAATAGTCCAGGCAGAGCCATAGTAATGAGTTGTTTTGACTGGAGCTGAGACGTCTATCCTCTGCGCATGCAGATGCATTCCCAAAACACAGCTCAGAGAGTATAGGATTACAAATACTGTTCACAATTATTTAAAATCTATTGCCCATATGAGCTTCCCTCGTGGCTCAGAGGGTAAAAAATCTGCCTGCAATGCAGGAGGCCTGGATTCAAGCCCTGGGTTGGGAAGATCCCCTGGAGATCAACCCACTCCAGTATTCTTGTCTGGATAATTCCATGGACAGAGGAATCTGGCAAGCTGCAGTCCATGGAGTCGCAAAGAGTCAGACATGGCTGAGTGACACACACACACACACACACACACACACACACACACACACACACACACATTGCCCATTTTAGAAGGAAAATGTTTCACCTTGCAAATGCTTGCCTCTTCCAGTTTCCTTTCTGCTTTGCAAGAAGTGCTAGGCCTTTCTCTTTCACTATGATAGTACTGTGATTTGACTGAGAACTCCAGGAAGGCTGAGCCCATGTCTGCTTTGTTGAACCCTTTCTCTATCCCAGAAACCTAACACAATGCCTGGGACAAAGAAAATGCCAGAACAGAGGGTGATGTAAGGATGGATAAATGAAAAGCAAGTCAAATTTTGAAAATCCCTGAAACCAGGAGGAGAACAAATCTGATTGAGAGTCTGCATTGGAGGAGAGACAAATGAACTAGGCAGATTTTGGAGGAGTTGCCTCAGCAAACCCCCAAGGGCAATAATACACAGAAGCACAGCCCCTTTATGAAATGGTAGGAGCCTGGGGCCAAGCGATTGGTTTGGGCATTTCAGTGTTAACAACTGAGCTTCAGAATTCTCAAGGCCTGCCCCCAAACTTTACCAGGAGGACTCCCCAAAGTGACAAATTTCCCCTTCCTTCTTTATCTGGTAAAGGAGTACAAATAATGGAATAGAATGTCGGGATTCCAATTCATGTTATCACTGTGATTGTTGGAACTCGGTGAATTGCAGTCTCCTTCAAAAGCAATGAGGAATCCCCAAACTTAAGGAAAAGTCCTGCAGAGATAATGGAGTAGAACTATGACACATGCACCATTTTTCATTCTAGGTTTGAACCATCAGTAGAAAAGGGGGTAGAGATAATAGAATGAACATGGCATCTGTCTCAGATAAATGATTTTTATCAACTACACTGTTACACACTCTCTGTGCCTTTTCTCCAAAGAAATTAACACCCGTCCCTCAAAGACCATGTTGTTGTGAATTTCAGATGGATAAAATAACTTATTTCAAGAAAGACAATTTACTTCTAAGTCAGAAGAGGTAGGACCACCACTGCACAGAAATGGCACTGGCTTTATGACAAATAACATAGCTAACTTTTTAGGTCCTTTCTAGCCTTCTAAATGTGAAATTATATTTTAGTGAAAGGAAATGCCAGAGATAATATATATGCAGTTCTATCCCCTTACAGAGAAGGCTTTGAAAGGATGCTAAATGTGTTTGGTTCCTTCTCAGAAATAGCCATGTTTTGGCTGTCTGCTGCCCCAGGTGAAAAAAGGAGCTAGAAAAATTCTATATTCCCTCCCACATTTGTACTGACATATGGACTGAGAGAGGAAGACTTAAGCCTAGCAAATGGTTAATGTGTGCGTTCTAATTCACCTACTCCAGGCACAGGCTCTGAGAACCCGAGACAGTCATACGGACATGCTGAGAGGTAACAGACTTGCGCCAGGCTTTGGCTGCACTAGCTGTGAAAAATATGAATGTTGGTATCAGGTACCTAAGCTTCTAACTTTACTGTACTATCTAATAGCTGCTTGACCTTGGGAATTAGCTGAAGTTCAATCATCTCTGAAAGGGGGTTGGTAAGGATAGCTTCATCTTAGGTTTTTCATGAAGATTAAATGAGATTTTTACTACTTCAATCTAATGTAAGCTGTTTCAAGTTAATCAGATCAATTTTATTTTATAGTCACTGAGAAAGTGTTAATGGCTTTTAGTGGGATCTCTCCCTTTTGGGAGAACAACGAACCTTATGTAATCTCAGTTAATACTAATAGTTGACATGTACTATTTATTCTGTGTCAGCCACTCTGCTATTACTCATGCATCTGATCATTCATTCATCACACCTTCATAAAGCAGTTACTATCCTCATTTTAAAAAGAAAACCTGAGGCTTCTAAACCAGAAAATAGAATTGGTCAGTTGTCAGAGCTGGATATTTCCCCCCCAATTCTGAAGGCCCCTGTATTAAGTTGTGTTGAGGGTATTAGGATGAGCTAAACCTATGAATCCATTTTTCACCATCAATTATGATGTCATCTTCAGCAGGTTTCACTTTATTGTGATCAATAAGACTTAACCAGAGCAAAAGGGGAGGATTGAAGAGGCAATCCTTTAAGTTCTCAAAAAATATTCAAGATTTCAACTCTCATAATTTACTCATGAAATAGTAAAAACTTAAGCAGAATTGTCATCTCAACACTAGGGCACCCATTCTCAGTGACACTGGGCAATTTAATTAAGCTCAGATGAGCTAAGATGAAATTAAGAATTTCAATGGAAGGCAGGTTTGAGGGAAAATGGATACATGTATGACTGAGTCCCTTTTCTGTCCATCTGGAACTATCACAACATTATTAATCAGCTATATCAACATCACTCACTATCAGAGAAATGCAAATCAAAACCACAGTAAGGTACCATTTCACGCCAGTCAGACTGGCTGCAATCCAAAAGTCTACAAGCAATAAATGCTGGAGAGGGTGTGGAGAAAAGGGAACCCTCTTACACTGTTGGTGGGAATGCAAACTAGTACAGCCACTATGGAGAACAGTGTGGAGATTCCTTAAAAAACTGGAAATAGAACTGCCTTCTGACCCAGCAATCTCACTGCTGGGCATATACAACGAGGAAACCAGAATTGAAAGAGACATGTGTACCCCAGTGTTCATCACAACACTGTTTATAATAGGACATGGAAGCAACCTAGATGTCCATCAGCAGATGAATGGATAAGAAAGCTGTGGTACATATACACAATGGAGTATTACTCAGCCGTTAAAAAGAATACATTTGAATCAGTTCTAATGAGGTGGATGAAACTGGAGCCGATTATACAGAGTGAAGCAAGCCAGAAAGAAAAACACCAATACAGTATACTAATGCAAATATATGGAATTTAGAAAGATGGTAATGATAATCCTATATGTGAGACAGCAAAAGGGACACAGATGTATAGAACAGTCTTTTGGACTCTGTGGGAGAGGGAGAGGGTTGGATGATTTGGGAGAATGGCATTGAAACATGTATAATATCATATAAGAAATGAATTGGCAGTTCAGGTTCGATGCAGGATATAGGATGCTTGAGGCTGGTGCACTGGGATGAGCCAGAGGGATGGTGCAGGGAGGGAGGTGGTAGGGGGCTCAGGATGGAGCACACGTGTACACCCGTGGCAGATTCATGTTGATGTATGGCAAAACCAGTACAATATTGTAAAGTAATTAGCCTTCAATTAAAATAAATAAACTTCAATTTTAAAAATAAAATAAAATAAAATCCAATAAAAATAAAAAGTTAAAAGAATATCCATCTTACTGAGAGGTTATGAATATTAAACAATTATCCTTATACATATATTTATATACATACATATAAAATGCCCTTGATATTGCCAATTGCAACAAGCACATAAGGAATTGTTATTAACCTGCAGACAATAACAACATATATATATATAAAATGAAGATATACAAAATATATATTAAATAAATAAATAACTATATATATAACAAAGTCCCTTTCAGGCTCACACAAATACACCCCATGGCATCTGGTCACCATGGAAATATGGAAAGTTGAGTGGGAACACAGGTGAGGGAGGGCAGGCTCCCAAGTCCTTTACTTCTTTATTTTGTTTCAAAAACTTTTGTCCACGTCATGCAGCATATGGGATATTAGTTCCCCAGTTCAATTCAGTTCAGTCGCTCAGTCATGTCCGACTCTTTGTGACCCCATGAATCACAGCACATCAGGCTTCCCTGTCCATCACCAACTCCCGGAGTTCACCCAGACTCGCGTCCATCAAGTCAGTGATGCCAACCAGCCATCTCATCCTCGGTCGTCCCCTTTTCCTCCTGCCCCCAATCCCTCCCAGCATCAAAGACTTTTCCAATGAGTCAACTCTTCGCATGAGGTGGCCAAAGTACTGGAGTTTCAGCTTCAGCATCATTCCTTCCAAAGAAATCCCAGGGTTGATCTCCTTCAGAATGGACTGGTTGGATCGACTTGCAGTCCAAGGGACTCTCAAGAGTCTTCTCCAACACCACAGTTCAAAAGCATCAATTCTTCAGCACTCAGCCTTCTTCACAGTCCAACTCTCACATCCATACATGACTACTGGAAAAACCATAGCCTTGACTAGATGGACCTTAGTCGGCAAAGTAATGTCTCTGCTTTTCAATATGCTATCTAGATTGGTCATAACCTTTCTTCCAAGGAGTAAGCGTCTTTTAATTTCATGGCTGCAATCACCATCTGCAGTGATTTTGGAGCCCAAAAAACTAAAGTCAGACACTGTTTCTACTGTTTTTTCCATCTATTTCCCATGTGGTGATGGGGCCAGATGCCATGATCTTCGTTTTCTGAATGTTGAGCTTTAAGCCAACTTTTTCACTCTGCTCTTTCACTTTCTTTCTTTCTTTTATTTTTTTTGTCTTTTGGTTGGAGTATTTAATCTATTTACATGTAAGCTAATTATTGATATGTATGTTCTTATTGCCATTTTAACTGTTTTAATTTGTAGGTCTTATTCCTTCTCTTCTTTTGTAATCTTTTGATTTGATGTCTATCTTCAGTGTTGTATTTGGATCGCTTTTCCTTTATTGCTTGTGTATTTACTGTCGGTTTTTGGTGTGTGGTTCCTGGGAGGTTTTGCTGTTGCCGGTTTGGTATTTATGTGCCAGTTTGTTTTAAGTTGCTGGCCTCTCATCAAGAGGCTTTTCAGTTCCTCTTCACTTTCTGCCATAAGGGTGGTGTCATCTGCATATCTGAGGTTATTTACATTTCTCCCTGCAATCTTGATTCCAGCTTGTGCTTCTAGTTCCCCCAAACAAGGATCAAATCTGGTCCCCCCAGTGGTGGAAGCATACAGTCTTAACCACTGGACTGCCAGGTAAGTCCAGAATAAACAGCGGAACAAAGACAACCTCTTTGGTAAGTGGTACTGGGAAAAATGGACAGCGACACATAAAAGAATGAAGTTAGAACTCTTCCTAACACCATACACAAAAGTAAACTCAAAGCGGATTACAGACCTGAATGTAAGGCCAGAAACTATGAAACTTAGAGGAAAACATAGGCAGAACACTCTTTGACAGCAATTGCAACAACATCTTTTTCGATCCACATCCTAAAATAATGAAAGCAAAAACAAAAATAAATAGAATCTAATGAAACCTAAAAGCTTTTGCCAAGCAAAGGAAATCATAAACAAGACAAAAACACAGTCCTCAAAATGGGAGAAAATATTTGCAAATGAAGTAACAGACAAAGGATTATTCTTCAAATATACAAACAACTCATGCAGCTCACTATTAAAAAAATGAAAAAAAATGGGCAGAAGACCTAAATAGACATTCCTCTAAAGAAGACATACAGATATCCAGCAAACATATGAACATTAGTGATGCTCAACATCACTAATTATTAGAGAAATGGAAATAAAAACTTCAAGGAGATATCAACTCATACTGGTCAGAATGGCCATTATCACAAAGGCTACAAACAATTAAATGCTGAAGAGGGTGTAGAGAAAAGGGGACCCTCTTACAATATTGGTGGGGATGTAAATTGATACAGTCACTATGGAGAACACTATGGAGGTTCCTTAAAAAAAAAAAAAAAAAAACTAAAAGGAGAAATCCATATGACCCAGCAATTCTACACCTGGACACCTATCCTAAGAAAACCATAATTCAAAAAGACACACATACCTCAAGGTTCACTGCAGCACTATTTACAATAGCCAGGACAAGGAAACAACCTTAATTTCCATCAATAGCAGAATGGAAAAAGAAGATGTGTTACATACATACAATAGAATATCACTCAGCCATAAAAAGGGAACAAAGTCGGGTCATTTGTTAAAACATGGATGGACCAAAAAGAGTATCATGTGAAGTGAAGTAAGCCAGAAGAGAAAGCAAATACTGTATATTCCCACTGCTGCTGCTGCTGCTAAGTCGCTTCAGTCGTGTCTGACTCTGTGCGACCCCATAGACAGCAGCCCACCAGGCTCCCCTGTCCCTGGGATTCTCCAGGCAAGAACACTGGAGTGGGTTGCCATTTCCTTCTCCAATGCATGAAAGGGAAAAGGGAAAGTGAAGTCGCTCAGTCATGTCCGACTCTTGGTGAACCCATGGACTGCAGCCTACCAGGCTCCTCCATCCATGGGATTTTCCAGGCAAGAGTACTTGAGTGAGGTGCCATACATATATGAAATCTGAAAACACTGGTGTAGGCAATTAATCTTACATACAAAGCATAGACAGAAACATAGACATAGAGAGCAAATATATGGATACCAAAAGGGAGAGGGGAGTGATGAGGGTGGAATGAATCGGGATTGACATATATACATTATTGATACTATGTATAAAATATATAACTAATGAGAACCTACTAGTTCAGGGAATTCTACTCAATGCTCTGTGGTGACCTTAATGGGAAGCAAATCCTCAAAAGAAGGTACATCTGTATACATACACCTGATTCACTTTGCTGTACAGTAGACACTACCACAACATTATAAAGCAACTGTACTCTAATAACTTTTAAAAAAAATAAAAAATGGCTACTATTAGAGGAAAATAAGAGCTTAAGATTATTTTTTGCTTATTATTAATCTATTATTCCTCCTCTATGCCTCCCCATGTATTATTTGCTTCCATCACAAAGTCATTATCCATTATGGGCTGAATTGCATCCCTCTTCCTGAAATTTAAACGTTGAAGTCCTATCCTCTAGCACCTAGGAAGATGACTGTATTCTGAAGAGGTGATTAAGTTAAAATGAGGTCTGAAACCAATCTGACTGGTATCATTACAAAAAGAGGAGATTTGGACACACAGAGATACCAGTGATTCACAGGCACAGAGAAAAGGCTACGTGAGGACCGAGTGAGAAGGCAGCCCTCCACAAGCCAAGGAGAGAAGGTTTAGAAGAAACTAAGCCTGCCAGCACCTTGATGGTGGACTCCCTCCAGAACTGGGAGAAATACATGTCTGTTTACGTGAAAAAAAAAAAAGAAGAAGAGAAAAAGATGATCAAAGGCCCATACAGAGATGGAGGAAGGCGAGTGTTTCTTAATCTTATATGGCAGTGGTGAGTAGGATGACTTGGTGATTGTATTCGTATCCTAGAGTTCCGAAAACAAACTACTACAGACTTCATGGCTAAGGCCACAAGTTCAAGATGAAAGTATTGTCAGGGCTGTTTTTCTCTGAGCCTCTTTTACTTGTAGGTATAGTCTTTTCTCCATGACCTCATGTGGCCTTCCCTCCCCAGTATCTGTCTCAATCTCCTGTGCTTGTAAGGACACCAGTCATATTGGATTGGAGTCCACTTTAAATGACCTCATTTTCACTTAGTTTCCTCTTTAAAGACCATCTCAAAACACAGTCCCATTCTGAGATGCTGGGAGTCAGAATTTCAACATATGAATTTGAGGGGTTCATCCAATGAAGGGGCATTAATTAGGATGCTTTTGAGCATATGGAAGTTTGGTAGACAGAGGAGTTTCACATTGTCTTCAGGTATTTTTCTTTTTAAAGGTTTAGGGGAAATCTCCACTTTATATGTCCAAAGACCAATCCCAGTTATCTGGGTAGTTTTCATGTTCCCTAGGAGCACAGAGACGGGAAGAAATCTTGTTGAAGGACCTATGTTTTAGAGTCTTAGTTCTTTTCAAGGCTCCAGCTCGCCTGGGTTCAATAGACTCCACTCATCCCTTCAAAGGACAGCTGGGAGCTAATGTGCTTCTGCCCCTTACTATTCATGTGGTGACACAGGATTTGCAAATTTTTGGAAGAGACATTTAAAAATATTCTACTCTATATTTTCTTTTTCCTAAATATTGAGCCCCCCACCATCTCCTCTAACCAACCCCAGTGGAGTTCCTAAATATTGTAGCCATAGTAAAATCTAAATGGAAAAAATATCGACAATTATTTGGCTCAACCTTGCAGACTGTGCCTTTTAAATGTTAATGCCCACAACTTTACTCTTTCTTTGATTTGTACTAGCATTTCTTTAAATAGTTTATTTTTCTGATTATAAATGATTATACCTTTATTAATGTAGAGATTTAGGATATATAGCACACATTTAGAAACAATAGTAAAATAAATAAGATAATAAGTATCACTCCTAATCTCTCTTTCTAGAAAGAAACACTGTTAAAATTATGCACTACTCTAGAAAAATATCAAACATGTACATGGATATTCTTATAGTATTAAAGGTGTGCAAAAACTGGCATTGCACCACTTAATATCATGCTTTTTATACTCAATATTGTAACAATATAGTTATTACACTACAGGTCACTGAAAATGTGACTTTAATGAGTAACATTTCATGGTATAAATACAAGTGTATTTGTTCCACCATTTCTCTAAAGTTTGCCACTGGAAGAATTCATATTTGTTTTTTATGTGCAAATCTTTTCCAAGGTGGGTGACATATTTTTATTCCTTTTATTTTTGCTATGTTTGGTGATAACACATATAGGAACGTATATATTGATATCAAACCTAGGAATGTATATATTGATATGCTTAAGGAAATAGGACCATATTTTTCTTTTAAAATGTTTAACTTGTTACCTCAGGTAAACAGTGGGAAACAGGTCCAAGGTGATATAGGCATATTTCTTCCTAAACCAATTAATAGAAATTACCTGGCAATCAGGAAGCAATGTTAGTACTTGATTCATCTTATCTCTTGACTGTTTCTGGATGATCATTGGATCAACTTGGTGCATAAAGACCTCTTTTTCCTTCCCTCTTCTTGCCCTATCCATCACTGTCCCTTCCAGAGCCCCTACACATGAACACACGCCCCACACACTCACACAGATTTTCTATCTGGTTGGACTGATTGCCATTTGTGTAATGTCTGGCATTGTAGCTCTAGCTGGCTGACTGGAGATGATGACAAAGAATCAAGCTTTCTGCCAAAGTCAAAGACAAATGTCACTCTTGTAATAAAACTCAATTATAGTCAAATTAATCACAATAATGTTGTGGCCTGTAGTGAAAATAGAGCAATTTAGAGGAAATCTGTCTAAAACATTGGGAGAACCATGTAACTGCAGAAACTCCGGCAGCCCTGACAGGCAGGAAACACAGATCACGGGTGCACTTCTTGGCCAGGACACGGGGCCTCACTGGAGGCCTGAGAAATTTTTTTCTCTCCCATAATGGTGTTTTATTTTTGTTGACTGTTTTATCAGAAGAGGTGAATAATCAGAATTAAGCAACCTCACTGTACATTAGACCTGTTTGTCCAGTGTAGACAGAGGTGCCCTAGCTCCCTGCATCACAAATCCCCCAAGGACAACTGAAGACCTGAGGACACACGTGGATGGTGCAGAGGAAGAAATTGTGATTTCCCTGCCAATCAGCCTGTGACTTACACAACGCCCCCGTACTTCTGAAGTTCTCTCCCTTGGCTTTGCCTTGGCCTCCTGCCAAGCGGTACACGAAGCTCACTCTGACATTGTTTTTCATAAGAAATCTCATTTCTCTTAGCAATTTATGGTTTTCTTTTTAGACTTCACAGGCAGATTCCACAGAGAGAGCAGTCAAGGGAAACCTATCACATGGGGTAGGATTTTACTAACTCCCAGTCTCTGCCCCAGCCTTGCAGGCTCCCCAGAGGTCCTGAGCCTCTCCTTGCTCCCTGGTGTCAGACTCCGCTCTCACACATGCTTCATCCTCCTCCATGAACTCTGACTGGGTGTCTCCATGTGTGTGTGAGTGTGTGTGTGTGTGTGTGTGTGTGTGTGTGCAGAACATCTTCTCCCAGTCTTGCACAGGCAGAGCCCCCACCCATTGCAGCAGTGGTAGATGATGCTCTTCTACCAGGATACTCAGGAAAAAACAGGGGTTTCCAATCCCCCAATGGATATTCACAGAATACATTTTACCTTCAATTTTATAATCTAAACAATCTACTTAGTCCCTCAGGTCTTCAGTCTTTCCATATACAAAGCAAAAACAATTCATAACTCTAGCAGACATTAAGATAATCTATACATGTGTCTAACAGAGGGCTTGGGCCAGCAATAGTACTCACTGAAAAACAGCATTCTTTCTGCCCTATTGATGGAAAGAGGGAGAGGCATGAGACTACAGGAAATAGAAGGAAACATCCAAGAAAAATACAACCTATTGATGTCAACTGTTACATATTATGATAACATTTGTAATGAGTACTTTATGAAAATGCTTCAAAAGGAATGGAGAACATATATGTAGAATGGTAGAATTATTTATCAGGGAGGGTTTCACATGGGAAGTGGTGCTTTGAGCTGGGACATGAGACAGTCTGGGCAGACAGAGCTGAAGATTAAGCATGTTTAGTCTGTGACTTGATGTCAGTTAAGTTCCTTTGTTTGTGGAAGCCTGGGTTTAAGAGGGCGGGGAAAAGTGCTAACTATTACTCTGGCCACAAGCAGCATTTAGTTAGTCTACATTGTGAGCATATGGGTTTTTAAAGAGTTGGGCAAATGTAGGAAAAAACTGCATGCAAATGAACAATATAAAAAAAGTACTTCTTTTGAATGAATGAAATGTTGATATCTATTCCTCAGTGTTTATATCCAAAGTCGTATCTCTTTAATATTAAATAAGAACAGAAAGAATGCATCTAATTAAACCTATGTAACAGGACAATAAAATAATCAATACCATAGACAGTAAGAGTAGGTTGTTTTAATTTTGAATATCAATCCCTTTCAAGTTACTGTGGCAATAGTGTTCTCCGGGAGATTATAACAGATTTTTCAAAACATGTTGAAGTGCATTGCCTTGGAGAAGTTTTTCACTTTGTGTGTGCATGTGGACACTCATGTTGATGTGTGCACCTCTGGATGTATAAGTCATGTGAATGAATGTAGCACGTGGGTACCTATTTAAAATGACCATCATTGAGGCTAAGTACACTAGTACTTAAAATAATAAATAATATCTAAAGCACATTCGTGGTATTCTCCTTAGTCTTTTTATCTCTCAAGAATAGTCATAGGGAAAGCTCAGGTAATCAGCATTGAATAGTTGTTTATGTTTGCATATTTGTCTATTTAATGGTACATCTCATCTGTCTCCTTGACCCTTTTACATCTCCCTCTTCAAGGATAAAAAGGCTAGCTTTTATCAGATCCCTTCACACACAAAATTTTGTTATCTCTTTTTGCAGTTGTGATGCGTCTTAATGCCTGAAATACATTAAGCACACTTGGAAGTCAAGGATCCTGCCCATCACAGAAGCACCACTTCTAATGTTATCTACTGAGGTCCTGTAACATTGTGTTTCCTACTAAAATAATTTAAAATTTGCCTAGATAGATTGGTAGCAAACTACTTAGTTATGTTTAATGTTGCGGATGTTAACTGAACCTGTAAATAAACACTATAGGAAAGTGTTTTTTTGTTGTTGAAATAGATACATTTAAAAGTATAAAATAAAAGGGACAATATTGAAAACTCTGTATACTCTGAATAATCTATAGGTGACATAATAAAGAAGAAATATCCAACTGACAACAAGGAACAAGAGATAAAAATATAAAAATAAAATTAATTTGAGTATGCATTCTTAAGTAGAGTTCTTAACATCTGTAATAGAAGACTCTAGATATATTCATAGCCAGACATTTCCCCTTATTTATCTTCCTATGTGCTTAGTTGCTCAGTCATGGCCAACTCTCTGCGACCTCATGGACTGTAGCCCTCCAGCCTCCTCTGTCCATGGAGTTTTTCAGGCAAGCATACTGGAGTGGGTCGCCATTTCCTTCTTCCTGTAATCAGGTAATAGATCAGTGAATTCTCTAGGATACATTTCTAAATTCACAAACTATGTCTAGACTGACTAAACAGCTCTGCACAGCTACAGTAATGAATAATAAATTAATCAATTAGGACTTTTATGTGATAGGTAATTAACAAGAGCTTAAGAAGGTACTAGAATATTTAACATCATCTTCAAATCAATGACATCTGGACTCACAGATTTCCAGATTTAGCTTAACTAAAGCAGGTGTATAGAATAATAATAGACTCCAAACAAAGGCTACCACCTGCTTATCAATAAACACTATAGACTATACAGCAGCGATTTTCAAAACATGGTCCCTGGATAGGTAGCATTAAGATCACCTGTGCTTGTTAAAAATATAAATATCAGGATTGGTCCGCACTTCCTGAATCACAGACTCTGGGATTGCGCTCTTAACAATCTGTGTTTCAAGTAAAGATCTTCTAGGAGATCTGGATGCAGACTGAAGTTTGAAAATCACTGCTGATAGGTAATGTTATAAAAGGGGAGGGGAGAAAATGGGCATTTTTAGGGCAGGTAGAATAATGGTTAAGACTGTGAGCTCTGAACAAATACTGGATTCAAATCTTCTGTCACAGACTTCTGAACTTCATGCAAGTCATTTATTTTTCCTCAGTTTTAGTTTCCCTCCCTATTTAAAAAAATCATAATAAAGCATTAACTGCACACAGTTAATGCTCAGTAAGTACCGATTATTTTATTAATGATTTTTCTAAGCCACAAAATTAGAGTTGGCAAATGCTTATTAAATTCAATTTCACTTTTTAAAAATCAATTTATTCACATTTTCCAATTTGTAAAAATTAATTCTATCAGCATAAAGCTCTAGTATTTATATTGCTCTGCCCATGATTTGTGAAATAAACAAGATTAAAATGAAAAGAGCATAAACATGCCAAACTCATTGGAAAGTGCTGTTCTATTCATCTGCACTAAAAGAAAGGTTTTCAAACTTGGCTCCTATGAACATGAGAGTTCTACAAAGTGGCCCAAGGTAGTCTTCTAAAATAAAATAATGGTGCCCCTTCTATTTTTTTTTAATGATTGACTAAATATTCAAATTAACTATACCAAGGGCTCAACTTATAGATATAAGATCCTCAAACTATTAAATGCATTATAGGAAGAACTGCATGCATATAAAATAGAAATATTTTCTGTAATATGTGTTATATATATAAAATCATCTCATAAAATGTTTTTAAACATTTCACAAACTACATCCTGAATTGCAGCCTCTCAAAGACTGAAACACAATTCTTGAAGTGTATTCATCTCTAATTGGATGCCAAATTTTCTTGGTTTTAATCTGTGAATCAACAGCAATATGAATACCATGGATGTTCAATGTTAATTTTTAAATCACTGAGCTCAAACTATAATTTACATAGATACAGAGAAATTTTGGGGAGCTAAAATCACATGGACACTTGAAAACAAAGTCATTTCATATTCTAAGAGATATTAGTAACGCTTCATGCTTCTTGCCCATAGAACATTTCTCACAGCACCCAGCATTGCTATGCAGTACCTTTGCAGTCAGAAACATATTTTAGAACATTAATACATATTTTCAATGTCAAATTCTTCAGCCGAGAAATGTAGTTTTATCAGTGCTGTGTACTTGTTTGAAGTATACATTGCAAGAATATGACCACACAAATCTTTTAGCCTGAGAACAGAATTCTGAATGCTTTTGGTAAATGCCAATAATTCATAAATAAAAGAATGTATCTCACTAAACATCAGATAGTTTTCTCCCAAAAGATATTTATTTTAAACTTCTGTGCACAGGGAAATTTTTAGTAATATCAATTTTGACAGCTTCCAGAATCTGTGGCATTGCTTATCCTGGTAAATTAATGCCACGAATCTTTCTTCACTGATTCAAAAATATCTGTATGTTACTGGAATAGATCTCACTGACATAACTTGCTTCTATTTGGGGATCCAGAATGAGAAGCAAATTGACTCTCATTTAATATCAGTGTTATACGTGTGTGTGTGTGTGTGTGTATCTTACACTATTTTCTAAAGGAAAAAGACAAAAAGGTGAGAAGAGGACAAACAAAAACAGGAGGAAGAGAGGAGACAGAAAGAGAGAAAAAGAAAGAGGAAAGGGAAAAGAGAAAATGTTAAACATTTTAAAAGAAGACAAGTCTATTCCAGATGAAAACTTATTGAAAACAGATAAAACTCTTTGACAAATGGCTGCTTAACAAGATAAAAAATATCTTTAAAAAACCATTAGGCAGCATTATAATGGAAGTATATTCATCATTTTTTTTTCTGGGGCTGACAAAGTGAAATAGACATTGTTGTAGAAGATTGATGAGAATGTATAGTAGAACATTCTTTCTGGGTAGCAATTTGACAATAAATATTACTAATCAATAAAATAGTTAAATTCTAGTCTTAGCAGTTCTCCTACTCAAAGATGTATGTGCAAAACATTACTAAGTTGTACACAAATAAATAGAATTTCACAAACATAGATTTTGTTAAAATGTCTGTCCTTCAGCACAACGGAATACAACACAGTCATTAAAAACCACACCTCTTTCAGACTAGAGCAAAATTTTTCAGTCTTTTTCTTGTCAAGGTGTATACCCTGAATAACATTCAGATAAAAGTCAAGGATGGCTCCCAGCATGAGAGCTGTGCCCTTTCCTCCCTCTCAAGAAAGTAAAAAAGAAAGAAATATAATTTAGTCACCATTGACTCTGTATCACCAACCTTGAATCCCATAGAACTTTTAAGATGGTGAATCATTCCAAATAGCTCATGTGTTTTCTGCACCTATGGGTATGAAATTATGTGGCACTCTTCACTCCTAACCAAAATATACTTATGTGCTTGGGACAAAGGCCAAGAATGAGGACTGAACAGATTATTTCAAAACATTAAAATGTGGTGTTAGAGGACTTCCCTGATAGTCCAGTGGTTAAGAATATGCCTTGCAATACAGGGGATGTGGGTTTAATCCTTGGTCTCGAGGGGCAGACTAAGGCCCTGTACCACAACTAGCAAGTCTACATGACACGTGAAGATTCCTGATGCCACAACCAAGGCTCTAAGCAGTCATGCAGAAAAAGAAGTGGCATTAGGCAGAGTGCCCCCCAAACAGTCCTGCCCTATTCCCTGCAATTTGTGAATGTTACTTTTACACAACAAAGAAATATGGAGGTAGAATTCATAGATTTTAAAGTAAAGAGATTGTCCAAGTTAGTCCAATCTGGTCACATAAAAGCCTAATCACTTAAAAGCAAAGAACTTTCTCAAACTAGAGGCAGAAGAGATGAAGCAGTAGAAGTTAGAGTGACTGACGAATAAGGATTTGAAATCACCATCTCTGGTTTAAAGATGGAGGGGGCAACACAACAAGAAAGGCAGGGGCATTAAGAGGCTGAGAGAAGCTCATGCTGACAGACAGCAAGGACGCAGGGAACCCAGCCCTACAGTAACAGAGGACCTGAATCTTCAACCACCTGAAAAAGACCTGGAAGCAGAGTTTCCTCCAGACCCTTGAAGCAAGAGCCCAGTCCAGCAGACACCTCGATTCAAGCCTTGTGAGATTCTAAGCAGATGGGCCAGGCAAGGCCACCCAGAATTTTGACCTAAAGAACTACTAGATAATGAATTTGTTTTAAGCTGCTAAATTTGTGGTAATTTGTCACAGTATTAATAGAAAACTAATATTGTAGGTATATTAGGGTTATGAGAGGAAGTCAGTTTTATTTTCGTCTTTATCCTCTTGACTTTTTGTAAAGGTAAATGAGGGGAAAATGAATTTTAACTTAGTTAAACTACATGGGCTATTCATTGAGATAAGGTTTAGTACATTTATGGAAATTCCATTACCAAATCAACTATGATTCTTAGCAGGTGAGCTTTTCAAATAAAGTTTTTGCAATCTGTTCTCTTTCTGGAACTATGATCCATTGACATAATATAACCCTTCAATGTTTAAATCAAAGTTGTCTTGTAATTTTCCCAACTGCTTTATCACCATTATTCTGGCACAGAAAATAACACTTCCACAGTTATAAAGTAGAAAAAGATAAACATTTCTTTCTAAATACAGCATTGTCCTGAGTAACAGACAGTGTCAAGAATGCCCCTCAGACTTGCCTACAAGGGTAAGTCATAACACTCAGTACTGTGATGTCACACCAAATCAGTGCAAATGAAAGTCTGGGCCAGGGCCTGACACACTGTGAAAGGTACGGACTACTTTCATTGATAGAATCTCGTTCTCTTCCCATGTAATTACAAAGGAAAAGGCAAGGAATTCGTGAAGCTCATTATAAAGGCTTTTGAATGGGTCATGTTGATTCTTCAAATCTTATTTCCTGGCACAGCTTCAGAGTTGGCTTCTTTCCCTAATGTTGTACATCTGAAAATGGCATATAGTAACATCTTAGGACAAAAAAGATAACGAGCCCCTATCATTAAAAACGGAAGGAGACATTGTAATAGAATATATTTTTTTCTTAATTAAAAGCAATAGGACTGCCAGGGTAGGAAACATTCAACTATAACAGATGAACTGTTTGCGGCTCAGTGTGGACAAATCTAAGAGTTAAAGATGTGAGCGAGGTCCAGTCATGGGGTTTCTATACTTTTGTGTTTTACCTACAAGATTTATATATGTTCTTATAGCAAAGACCAGAAAAAAATTGCTTGATACTTGCAGCAGGAAAGAGAAGAAACTTAGCCATTTTGAAATATATGCAGAGCATTCTGTTCTTACTAAGATCTGCCCTCAAGGGAAACTATTTTTCCAGAGCCTAACTTATCTGGTGGAAGGAAGATACCCAACCCCAATATAATCTTCCTTGAGGAGTAAAGGAACTGAGGATTATTTGTGAAATTAATAGCTCAGAGGTACAAGTTCACTAAAGACAGATCCAATAATAGGACTACAAAAGTCTTCCCCTCTCCAACGCTCACCACCACATCAATGGGGGTAAATCTTACACAAAAAGAGAAAAAGTCAAGGACACCAGAGGACATTGTAGCCTAGACACCTACACCTACAGCAAGCAGTGTAATGACATTTGAAAGAGAACTTGGATAAGTTGTAGATCTATACTGCAAATCACGTCCTTTCCTCACAAATAGACCATTTGTATGAGACCCAGTTTCAGGTGTATTTAGAAACTTAGCAACTCTTTCATCTTTATGTTGCATCTCATTTACTTTATCTAATTATGTGAATTAATTCTAAATAGACAAACAATTATTTCTAGTAAAGCTTAGGTGAATAATTTTAAAAAAAAGTAATCTCATCCTACACTCTTTTTCAGAAACAAATTATATTATAGCATCTGCTGTTACTTTCTCTTAAGTCCAGACTTGAACAACAAACACTGACTTTAAAAGATGAAATTGTGACTGAAAGTCTCTCAGTCGTGTCTGACTCTTTGTGACCCCATGGACTATACAGTCCATGGAATTCTCTAGGCCAGAATACTGGAGTGAGTAGCCTTTTTCTTCTCCAGGGGATCTTCCCATCCCAGGGATTAAATCCAGGGCTCCCACATTGCAGGCAGATTCTTCACCAGCTGAGCCACAAGGGAAGCCCATGAATACTGGAGTGGGTAGCCTATCCCTTCTCCAGCAGATCTTCCCCACCCAGGAATCAAACCGGGGTCTCTTGCACTGCAGGCAGATTCTTTACCAACTGAGCTATGCAACTGTGGATGATTACAATTAAGAGGAGAGTATTAACACAGGGATGACGCTGTGGGAAACATGGAGACTGGGACTTCTTGCTGTGTTGTTCAGTCACCAAGTTGTGTCTGACTGTTTGCAACCTCATGGATTGAAGTGTGCCAGGTTTCCCTGTCCTTCACTATCTCCCAGTTTGCTCAAACTCATGTCCATTGACTTGGTGATGCTATCCACCCACCTCAGCCTCCATTGCCCTCTTCTTGCCCTCAATTTTTCTCAGGATTTCTTTCTGGACTGCAATTAAAGTTCACATATTGCCTGACACTTATTTGCCATTCAATAAAGAAAGTTTAAGTGATATTGAAAGATGCCCAGTTGTGAGACCCTTTACTTTGTGAATCATACAAATGAGGAAAATCTTTCCAAACATAAAAGGAAACAACCACACTTCACACTCATGGTACAAAATGATGAGCATAAAAAAGAATGATAAACTATTTTTATTTCAGTCAGCTAGATAAATATTACTTATTCTGCCTCACTCACCTTCTTCATGACACATCATGCTAGCTCACAAAGGCTGATTCATATTAAACTGCCAAGAAATATTGCACCGATTCTTTGCCTTTGTTCCACTAACCACAGCTAAGAAAACACTGAAATATAGAACATTTACTACATCAAAGAAAAACACATAAAGCAATGAACATAAAAATAATATCATAATAGACATATCTTACAAGAGCCAGTTTCTGACTTTAGACCCCCAAAGCTACCAATATTTATCAATGTGCTTGACTGCTTGCCCTCTTATCTCCTACCTGTCACCCCAAGCGATCAGCTTTTTAACCTTTTGCATCAGATGGGAACAAGAAATGGTTCACTGACATGCCTCTTTTCTCCTTAAAGAAAGATTGCAGATCCGTATCAAACTCAATTGTCCTCCTTGAGTTCTGCAGACCAGTTTGGCTTCTGGAAGGAAGAATGGCCATCCTCCATAGTCAAAGGGTCCTGATGCATCGGCTGGCAGGGGGGATGTTATGCAGGTGTATCTCAGTTCGCTTGCCTGCTCACTCACTCTGCTCCCTAGGGAGATGGGCATTGTCCATTACATATCAAGAGAATGAGAAGTTACAGTGTTAGTTGCTCAGTACTGTCCAATTCTTTGAGACACCACAGAATGTAGCCCACCAGGCTCCTCTATCCACGGAATTCTCCAGGCAAGAATACCGAAGTGGGTAGCTATTTTCTTCACCAGGGATCTTCCTGACTCAGGGATCAAACCTGTATCTCTTGCATTGCAGGCAGGGAACTAACACATATCAAGTACTTACTGTGTCCCACAAACTGTAATTGCAAATGTTTATAAAATCTTAGTTAATTCTCAAAACAATCATATTAGGTGGACATATTTTTTTCCACAGTCAACTGTTGGGAGCCTTGAAAAACGTAAAAGCATCTATCTTAAGTTTCTGGTAGAGGGACCAGAGATCAAACTGCCAGCATCCGTTGGATCATAGAAAAAGTAAGAGAGTTCCAGAATAAAAATCTACATCTGCTTTATTGACTATGCCAAAGCCTTTGTGTGGATCACAACAAACTCTGGAAAATTCTTAAAGACATGGGAATACCAGACCACCCAACCTGTCTCCTAAGAAATCTGTATGCAGGTCAAGAAGCAACAGTTAGAACTGGACATGGAACAGCAGACTGGTTCCAAATTGGGAAAGGAGAATATCAAAGCTGCATACAGTCACCCTGCTTATTTAACTTATATGCAGGGTACATTGTGTGACATGCCAAGCTGGATGAAGCACAAGCTGAAATCAAGATTGGTGGGGAAAATATCAATAATCTCAGATATGCAGATAATACCACCCTACCGGCAGAAAGTGAAGAAGTAAAGAGCCTCTTGATGAAAGTGAAAGAGGAGAGTGAAAAATCTGGCTTAAAGCTCAACGTTCAGAAAACTAAGATCATGGTATCTGGTCCCATCACTTCATGGCAAATAGAGAAACAATAGAAACAGTGAGAGATTTTATTTTGGGGGCTCCAAAATTACTGCAGATGGCAACTGCAGCCATGAAATTAAAAGACCCTTGCTCCTTGGAAGAAAAGATATGACCAACCTAGACAGCATATTAAAAACAGAGACATTACTTTGCCAACAAAGGTCTGTCTAGTCAAAGCTATGCTTTTTCCAGCTGTCATGTATAGATGTGAGAGTTGGACTATAAAGAAAGCTGAGAACTGAAGAATTGATGCTTTTGAACTGTGGTGTTGGAGAAGTCTCTTGAGAGTCCTTTGGACTGCAAGGAGATCCAACCAGTCCATCCTAAAGGAAATCCTGAATATTCATTGAAAGGACTGATGCTGAAGCCGAAACTCCAATACTTTGACCACCTGATGTGAAGAACTGACTCATTTGAAAAGACCCTGATGCTGAGAAAGATCAAAGGCAGGAGGAGAAGGGGACGACAAAGGATGAAATGATTGGATGGCATCACCAACCCAATGGACATGAGTTTGAGCAAGCTCTGGGAGTTGGTGATGGACAGGGAAGCTTGAAGTGCTTCAGTCCATGGGGCCTCAAAGAGTCAGACATGACTGAGCGACTGAACTGAACTGAATCTAGGTAGTGGTGGAGCGTATATCTGAAATGTGTTTTGTCTTCAAAGTTCAAGCTATGCTAAAAAAAAAATCTAAATTCAATAAATACAACCTACACATGATAAGTGCCTCTACACATAATTTAAGAAGTGGGCCATTCTCTAACAGTAAACATGTTACATTCTCTTACCACATCATTCTCCTGTGATGTGACTGGAAATGTACCATATCCCTTGATCCCTAGTAAATCTTGAGCAAGCATGGAGATAGAACATAATAGCAAGAATGCAGGTACAAAATCATTACAACAAATCTTACTGCAAACCCAGCAGGCCAGAAAAGACAGTATTTTAGAAGGCAGACTTCAAAGAGTGGACAGCAGACAGTGAACTAGACCTTTAATCTTTAGTTAAGAACAAAACGTCTAGAAAAGGAATTGTACATACCAAGATCAGATATCACCTCTTACTTTTAAAATGCATTCCTTACAAAGGGAAGGAAAGCAAAAGAGACTGATACAAGAAAGAAATGATTACCCTATAGACTTAACATACATGACGAAATGTCCAATGCTCATAAGAATGTAGTGAAATTAGTATTCCAATGGATTGCTAGTAGAGGTAAATTGGTACAACTTTCAGAAAACAATCTGACTAAAGGCATTCAGTGCAGGAAAACAGCAATGCCATTTGATTTTGCACTCCCATTTCTAAAAGAAAACACTAACCAAATAATAATGTCAAGATGAAAAAGTTTAATGCCTGAAAGTGTTAGTTTTACCTTTTTGTGACAGCCACAAATTGTAAACCTAAATGTTTTCAAAATGAAGTATATCAGAGTTGTAAGTATTATATCTGGGTTTCCCAGGTGGCTCAGTGCTAAAATACCTGCCTGTAATACAGGAAACACAGGTTTGACCCCAGGTCAGGAGGATGCCATGGAGAAAGAAAGGGGAACCTGCTCCAGTATTCTTGTCTGGGAAACCCCATGGACAGAGGAGCCTGCAAGGTTGCAGTCTATAGGGTTGTGAAAGAGTCAGACATAATTTAGTGACTAAACAACAACAGAAACTATTATATCTATGAACAAACCCAGAAAAGTATTTACAATATAGTGCTAACTGAAAAAACATGACGAACCCCATGGACTATACAATCCATGGAATTCTCCAGGCCAGAATACTGCAGTGGGTAGCCTTTTCCTTCTCGAGGAGATCTTCCCAAACCAGGGATCAAACCCAGGTCTCCCGCATTGCAGGCAGATTCTTTACCAACTGAGCCACAAGGGAAGCCCAAGAATACTGGAGTGGGTAGCCTATCCCTTCTTCAGCAGATCTTCCAGACCCAGAAATTAAATTGAGGCCTCCTGCATTGCAGGCAGATTCTTTACCAACTGAGCTAACAGGGATGCCCCAGAAACAGGATAGTAACTTATTTATAACTTCAAAAATTTAACATATAATAAAATACATTCAAATAAGATTTTAAGAATATAAATAAAAAATTCAATTATTTGAAATATGGTAAGGGAATTGTAATTAAATGCCAGAGGCATTTAACAATAGGATATATCTGTGTCTGTGCTGGGAATGAGGGAGACATGATCCACATGCCAACAACATAAAGTAATTTATACTAGATGGCTTGCAATCAATTCAATGATGCAAACACGAAGATGGTGTTCATCAGAAGATACCTGCACATTGCATTTTCTTTCTCACAAAGAACTAAACTAAGGGAATTTGGGGAAGAATGGATACATATACATGTATAGCTGAATCCCTTTGCTATTCACCTGAAACTATCACAACATTGTTAACTGGCTATATTCCAAAGGTCCGTCTAGTCAAGGCTATGGTTTTTCCAGTGGTCATGTATGGATGTGAGAGTTGGACTGTGAAGAAAGCTGAGCACTGAAGAATTGATGCTTTTGAACTGTGGTGTTGGAGAAGACTCTTGAGAGTCCCTTGGACTGCAAGGAGACCCAACCAGTCCATTCTAAAGCAGATCAGTCCTGGATGTTCATTGGAAAGACTGATGCTAAAGCTGAAACTCTGATACTTTGGCCACCTGATGCAAAGAGCTGACTCATTGGAAAAGACCCTGATGCTGGGAGGGATTGGGGGCAGGAGGAGAAGGGGACGACCGAGGATGAGATGGCTGGATGGCATCACAGACTCGATGGACCTGAGTTTGAGTGAACTCCAGGAGTTGGTGATGGACAGGGAGGCCTGGCGTGCTGTGATTCATGGGGTCACAAATAGTTGGACACGACTGAGCAACTGAACTGAACTGAACATAGAATAAAAAGTTGTTTTGTTGTTCTTCTTTTTAAGAATGTATTGACAGAGTTTGCATCTCCTAACTTGTATAGAACACTGGGTTATTGAAGGATCTGACGGAGATTCTCTCTCTGAACCAGCAGATTAGGTTTTTGAAGCAGTTGCTGAAGGAGGTCTATAAGGATAGGCACCTATACCAAGTGGAAACTGTGAGACAAAGGGCCTCCTCCCTGCCATAGCAGGGCTTAATCCAACACTGGGGCAACATACCTGGAAGTGAGAAGACACCACCATGGTGGGTATAGATAGTGGAAATCAACAGTGTCATTCTTTATATCATTGCTTTTCCTTTCACATCTTGTTTGGCTTTCTTAGTTCTTTCTACTCACGTTTCTGCAAATATATGTCTACTGTCTTTGTGGTTAATGTTATAATTGTGGTTATAATTGGCCTGTACTATAATACTCTCAGAGATGACAATTGCATCACTCGCACACTCTTTAAAACTCCAGCTGTTTCAGATCTCCCTCCTGCTGATGACCTTGTTGAAACTATCACCAAGAGTCAGGCAAGAACAACCTCATCTTTCCACCACCAGTTCTACCAGCTTACATGCTTCTCCTCCTACTGACTTTACTTTTCATCATGCTAAAATGAAAGAATGCGTGTGCTCCTTCTGAAGGCCAAACATTACCTTTGTTCCTTCACACGTTCATGCATGTAAATGTAGCCTTATCTCCTTCTCCAGCCGGTACCTTATCTGGTAATTATCTTCAGAAAAATTATTCAACTCATACCGTCCTGTGCTTACTGCCTTTTGGCTTTTTTCTTACCATTTCCAATCGGACTTCCATACTCACAACTTCAGTATAATAGTTCTTATTAAAACTACCAAAGACAATATTTTGCCCAAACAAATGGTCACCGACCCACTCTCATTTTTTAATTTTTTTCTTTGCAGCACTTGATACAGATGACCACTCCAACCAGCCATCAGTCTAAAGTTCATTCATCTACTGAATGAGGTAAAGCCATCTTCTCTCGGCTTCTGTGACCCTGCACTTATCTGGTTCTCTTCATACTTCATTGTCTACAGCTTCTCAGGGCAGGCAGTCTCTTCCCTACCAACTTCCTGAATGTCCTGTGCTCAAGAGATGAGAGTTATTTAGAGAATCTAAAGATTTAGAGGAAGCTTCACTTCCATGGGCATAGCCTTTTGTCCTTTCCCATTCATAGATTATATGTTTTCCTTTCTATGAACCATCCTCTGGGAAGAAGAGAGTCAGGCATAATTCCATGTGACTGCCTTCTATTAAACCTAGTTTGATTGCTCACCTGTAGATATTTACATGCATATTATCCCAAGAGAACTTACAGATTTATATACCTGAATGAGAAGTAACTGAGATGTCTGCTAGTTATCTTGGTCCAAGAACAGTTTTCAAAACAAGATCTTTAGTTGTCAGTAAAATTTCAAAGAATATATACTGTCAAGTTGCTCAGGCTTGTCCATAACAATGAAGAATTTAAATAATTTTCAATCTTAATGATTCAGACCACTGTGTTAACACAGCATGGCTCTTGGGAGATTCATGTGCAAGCCTAGAAATACTACAAATCACACCTTATCATCAAGGTACATGTATTATAAAGTGCATTGTAAGGTCACTGTCATAGATTAAAGCAAGTAGTTTTGAAGAGCACATAATGAGATAAAAAGCAAAAGAAGAACATTTTAGTAGCAAAGTACATGAAACAGTTGATTAAAGATATATTTTACGAAGAAACCTGCCACCTATAATTTGCCTAGGAGCCCAAAACTTTATTTCTCATATATATATATATAAAACTTGTGATAATGTAAATAAATAGGTATTCTATTCTATTCTATTCTTCTGCCCACACCTTAAACAGAGGCTTTCCACAACGTTCAGGCAGAGTCTTTTCTTTGTTTACTGTTGATTGTCTCTCCAGATGATTTAATTCACTGGAATAGTTTTCAATTATCATTGACTCATATATATATTTGGCCATGCTGCGTGGCATGCAGGATCTTAGTGCCCCAACCAGGAATCAAATCTGTGCCTCCTGTGGTATTTAAGAGTGGAGTCTTAACTACTGGACTGCCAGGGAAGTACCTATCATTGATTCTTAAAATGGCATCAGTAGGGCAGATTTTCTATCCTGTTGGATTCTCCCTCCAATAGTCAAACTTCAGTCAGTCAGTCAGTTCATTCAGTCATGTCTGACTCTTTGCGATCCCATGGACTATAGCATGCCAGGCTTCCCTGTCCACCACAAACTCGGGGAGCAGATCAAACTTACCATGATTCAAATGGAATGCATTATCATCCCCACCAAAACTATTCTCTTAGTGACTTGGACAGAAACAACATCTACCCAGTGGACCCAAACAGACATCTGTGTGTTGCCCCTACCCTTTTCCTCTTATATCACTCACCTCTAATCAATAATGAAGCTATACTGAATCCATGAAATACCTTGCTCATAAATTCAACCTATGCTTTACTCTCCATCATCATTTACTCTTGCTGAGCATCTCCCTCTCATGGCAACTGCTTTTATCATTCTGACACCACCAGAGTTTGAAAGGCAAGAAGAGTGGCTGGGTAAGTTGCGGATAGTAGAGAATCATGTGCTTGGCAGTTACTGCCAAGAAGTTTCAAATCTGTCTCATTTCTTCTGTAGGAACTTTACTAAGTCTTTGGAGGTATTCTGGCTGACTCCTCTCTGACCATTCTTCCATGACATGGACATTGCCTCATCTTCAGCTGCTTCTCCTGGTCGCCCCAAAATCTCTTCCTCTGGTATTCATTTCTTAGCATTTTACTGCTGGAATTTCATTCGCCTAACACAATCTCTTTCATAAATATAATTTCTTAAAAATAACGCCAGGCTGATAAAACCTATGCCAAGATTTACTTCTGGCATGAGATTTTAACCTTCAATCTATCATCAGAATTGATTGCATACAGTGACTTTCCCATTTGCAATCAGCCCTGTATACTGGGGTCAGGGTATGTTCAGCCTTCTCAAGGGTAAGTCAGACAAATTTCCTCATGGCCCCTAAACACAGAGGACAAATATCAAGCAAGGACATTCACAGAGTGGTTCCGTGGCAGCCCCTCTCCATGGTCTTGAGTAGAAAAGACACTCAATCACTTATTCCACAGCAAAACTTTTCACATGTATACAAACTTCTTCATAATCCTACCCTCCCCCACCGAAAAAGTTTAAAAGCTAATCTCTCTCTCTCAAAGTCGCTCAGTAATGTATGACTCTTTGCAACCCCAAAGACTGTAGCTCACGTGGGTCCTCTGTCCATGGAGTTCTCCTGGCAAGAATACTGGAGTAGGTTGCCATTCCCTTCTCCAGGGGATCTTCCCAACCCAGGGATCGAACACTGATCTCCCACAATGCAGGCAGATTCTTTGCTTTCTGAGCCACAGAGAAGCCCAAAAAGCTAATCTACCTTCTCATTTAGTGAAAGAAATACATAAAACATTTTAAGAGCCACAGGAAATTTCTCCATTATTTCCTCTGTAAGTCTGCATTTATTCAAATACATGACTTGGAAATTGTTAGAAATCTATTATGAGCTCAATTTATCTTCTCACACTAGTCTCATGCATATTGCCAAATCCCTCCTACTCAACCTGTTTCTACATTTCCCTTACCATTCATCACACACACAAACATATACATAGAAAAGAACACACTTTTGTAGGTCTCATTGTTTCTTTAGGGTTGCTTAAGATTCGCGGGCAATCCCTTTCATCACTTTAAATTAAGACTCTAAACTGAATGCTGGAAATTATTTTGTTAAGACCTATAGGGTAAGGAGGGGGAAAGGAAGAAAATCACGCTCAGAAACAAAGCCAAAAGTGCTGAAAGATGATACTGTTCTGATGTCAGAAAGAGCCATGGGAGGGAAGAATGCCAGGAAGTGTATACAATAAATTCAATAGCTAGTTAAGGCACCACAAAGCCTTCCTCGGGAGTCAGAAACATAACTAAAGGGAGGGAAACAAAGGAATTTGAAATCATTGGCTATATTTGTATTTTGACTTTCGCAGTCTCTTCCTCTGGACTACTGCCACTGCTTTCTTGAAGACACAGTCAGATTTGCACTGCAATAAACTGACCTCTCTTCTCTGATTATCTATCTTATATCCCCTGAGGAGGGTATGTATTTATGAGGAGAGGCAGGAAGAAGATATGTTGGCTGGACACCTTTAATAGATTAAAATCAAACTCCTAAATTCTTTCCTTTTGTTCTGTGTGTACTGTAGTTAAATAAGTTGTCCAACTCACATCCTTTCCAGGGACTACTTGAGTGCGTTACCCCAGGGCTTGAATTTTTCATCCAACCAACTTCTCCTGACTAAAATGAGCCCAGCCATCATGAAGAAGGCAAACCTTCCCCTCCCACTTCAAGGAACAGACATCAGACAGACATCTCTTCCCTGCTTCACCAAGATCTTCATCTTTTTTGCTCAGTAATACCTACCATGATGCAACTGCCAATCATGAATCTCCCCCAAAGCACGTGGCCCTTTAGTCTTCCATTTCAATTCTACTCTGGTCTAACTTCCTCAACTTGAAGCACTAAATGGAAAACAGTAGTATTTTAGTTATGGGGCTCCTGACCCTGTGATAAAAGGGTCTTAGCCTCTTACCAATTGTACAGGATTCTCTAGGAGGTAGCAGAAGATTCATTTTGCAGGCAAGCATGCTTATTTTAATCAAGTGTAGGAACCCAAGGAAATCACAGGTATTTAAACATAAGGATAATCTTAATACCGTTCATTTACTCATTCATTCATTTGTTAATTTGCTAAGTATTTAATAAGTTCCTTCCACAAAGTAAGTATTATTAAAGTATTTATGGTAAGATAGTATTAAAATGCAATTAATAACCCACAAATTAAAGCATTTTTTTCTTTCTTTCCCTAGAGCAGCTACTCAATAAACTCTGGAGTCATGAAAAGTAAACTGAGTGTCTCTTACATATAATTATTCTTCTGTTATGGAAGACATCTGACCATTATAGGGTCCAAAGGCAAAAGCAGATGAAACCAGAAACTAAGAACACAGATGGATCCAAGAAGTTCTCAGGGCCACAGGTAGATAAAATGTATTTTTCATAGATCCAGGAACTGAGGAAAACTGTGTAACTAGGATCCAGCAATCTAGCTAGACATAGGAAAGGCTTGTAGAAGGAAAGAATATCTGAAATATGTGGAAAAAGTTATGTTAAATGTTTCTCAAATTGGATCTGTCTGTACTTTGTATGCATGGATCTCAATGAGTTTAGATTACAGGGTTGGGGACACTGGGAGGGAAAGAGATGTAGGAAATCTTTAGTTCTTCTACAGGAAGAGTTGGAGTGACCAGCAGACACAAGGCAGAAACTATTGGCTTCAACAGTTCTTGGACAAGCAGTTGGGAACAGTTCTTTGGGAACCACTAATGAACTGGGATAAAATAATGCAGTCAATGTTCTGCTCAAATGAAGGTATTTTCAAAAGTGAACAAGTATTCTGCTCACCATAAAGTACAGCAAATCATGTATTTTGAAGAGCGTTCTCTCTTCTAAGCCATAGAACAAAAGGTTTTCTAACTACTGTAGAACATGTCGACATGTAAGTTAGGGGCTTCCCTGGGGACTCAGACAGTGAAGAACCTGCCTGCAAGGCAAGAGACTTGGGTTCAGTATAGGAAGATTCTCTGGAGAAGGGAATGGGTATCCAATCCAGTATTCTTGTCTGGAGAACCCATGGACAGAGGAGCCTCGTAGGCTACATTCCACAAATTACCTTTAATAAGATGTCTAACATGTACATGATACGAACACAAAATGTGATGATAACCACTGTTGGGCATACAATAAATGACTCTCCTATGCCTGATCTTTACAGTGCTTTGAAAATCTGGTGAAAGTCCTCTAGAAACTCCACCTCCCAGTCTTGACCCTTTTTAATATTATTTTCCAAAATTTCAACCATTTTCTCCTTTACTATCTAGATCCTACCTGAATGAAGGGGGCTTGCCTCTTTAATACCCTTTAGTTAAACTTAACTGAGTTGACCTGGTGAGAGAACATAATCTTGATAAAAGGATGTGTGGTTATTTAACAAGGATTATCCTGACCTCAGTTCAGTTCAGTCACTCAGTCTTGTCCAACTCTTTGCAACCCCATGGACTGCAGCACACCAGACCTCCCTGTCCATCACCAACTCCCAGAGCTGACTCAAACTCATGTCCATTGAGTCAGTGATGCCATCCAACCATCTCATCCTCTGTTGTCCCCTTCTTCTCCTGCCTCAATCTTTCCCAGCATTGGGGTCTTTTCCAATGAGTCAGTTCTTCGCATCAGGTGGCCAAGGTATTGGTTTCAGCTTCAGAACCAATCCTTCCAATGAATATTCAGGACTGACTTCCTTTAGGATGGACTGTTTGGATCTCCTTGCAGTCCAAGGGACTCTCAAGTCTTCTGCAACACCACAGTTCAAAAGCATCGATTCTTTGGCGCTCAGCTTTCTTTGTAGTCCAGCTCTCACATCCATAAATGACTAGTGGAGAAACCAAAGTTTGACTACGCAGACTTTGACTACACAGTTTGACTACTTTGCTGGCAAAGTAATGTCTCTGTTTTTAATATGCTGTTTAGGTTGGGCATAAACTTTCTTCTAAGGAGCAAGTGTCTTTTAATTTCATGGCTGCAGTCACAATCTGCAATGACTTTGGAGCCCCCCCAAAATAAAGTCACAGTGTTTATATTGTTTCCCCATCTATTAGCCATGAAGTAATGGGACCAGATGCCATGATCTTAGTTTTCTGAATGTTGAATTTTAAGCCACCTTTTTCACTCTCCTCTTTCACTTTCAAGAGGGTCATTAGTTCTTCTTTCCTTTCTGCCATAAATGTGTCATCTGCATATCTGTTATTTCTGATATTTCTCCCAGCAATCTTGTTATGACCAACCTAGATAGCATATTGAAAAGCAGAGACATTACTTTGCCGACTAAGGTCCGTCTAGTCAAGGCTATGGTTTTTCCAGTGGTCATGTATGGATAAGAGAGTTGGACTGTGAAGAAAGCTGAGCACCGAAGAATTGATGCTTTTGAACTGTGGTGTTGGAGAAGATTCCTTAGAGTCCCTTGGACTGCAAGGAGATCCAACCAGTCCATTCTAAAGAAGATCAGCCCTGGGTGTTCTTTGGAGGGAATGATGCTAAAGCTGAAACCAGTACTTTGGCCACCTCATGCTAAGGGTTGACTCATTGGAAAAGACTCTGATGCTGAGAGGGATTGGGGGCAGGAGGAGAAGGGGACGACTGAGGATGAGATGGCTGGATGGCATCACTGACTCAACGGATGTGAGGTTGAGTGAACTCTGGGAGTTGGCGATGGACAGGGAGGCCTGGCATGCTGCGATTCATGGGGTCCAAAGAGTCGGACACAACTGAGGAACTGAACTGAACTGAAATGAACTGAATCTTCTTTCCAGCTTGTGCTTCATCCAGCCCAGCATTTCTCACGATGTATTTTGCATCTAAGTTAAATAAGCAGGGGGACAACATACAGCCTTGGCATACTCCTTTCCTGATTTGGAACCAGTGTGTTGTTTCGTGTCCAGTTCTAATGAAGGAGGAAACAGAGCTGGACTCCATCTTAAGCCAGGCTGCAAACATTAGGGACACACATGGTCACCCTCCCAGTGGACTCTGAACTTTGTTCCTGGTGTTTATAGAAATGGTATACCAATGGGAAACCAGACCCCTCTGGATAAAAGAGCCTCAGGACTTGGACTCTCCATTGCCTAAAAGAATATACTAATTATCTCTGTAACAGAACAAAGTCATAAATTCCATTATGTTTATTGGGATATGACCACAGTCCTACTGATAAATGTCCACTGTTTATCTAGTCTTGTGACACATGAATCATGGGTTAACTTTGATTGTATCTCTCTTTTACCTTTTCCAGACTAGTTTCAAGGAATTTGGGGAGGTGGGTTTGAGCAAGTACACTTAGGGTATATATATAAGGTTTTCACAAAAACTTGTCGGGATCCTTGGCTAAGAGGAGACTCTGCCTTGGGCTCGCTGGTGTAATAAACTGCATTCCACTATCTGCATTGTCCTTCTGAGTGAGTTTGTTTTTCGGAACGGATGGCTACAACACTAACTATTGCTTCTTGACCTGCACACAGATTTCTCAAGAGGCAGGTCAGGTGGTCTGGTATTCCCATCTCTTTCAGAATTTTCCATAGTTTATTGTGATCCACACAGTCAAAGGCTTTGGCATAGTCAATAAAGCAGAAATAGATATTTTTCTGGAATTCTCTTGCTTTTTCGATGATCCAGCGGATGTTGGCAATTTGATCTCTGGTTCCTCTGCCTTTTCTAAAACTAGCTTGACCATCTGGAAGTTCATGGTTCACGTATTGCTAAAGCCTGGCTTGGAGAATTTTGAGCATTACTTTACTAGCATGTGAGATGGGTGAAATTGTGTGGTAGTTTGAGTATTCTTTGGCATTGCCTTTCTTCGGGATTGGAATGAAGACTGACCTTTTCCAGTCCTGTGGCCACTGCTGAGTTTTCCAAATTTGCTGACACACTGCGTGCAGTACTTTCACAGCATCATCTTTTAGGGTTTGAAATGAATCAACTGGAATTCCATCACTTCCACTAATTTCGTTTGTAGTGATGCTTCCTAAAGCCTACTTGACTTTGCATTTCAGGATGTCTGGCTCTAGGTGAGTGATCACAGCATTGTGATTATCTGGGTCCTGAAGATATTTTTTGTACAGTTTTCTGTGTATTCTTGCACTTCTTCTTAATATCTTCTGCTTCTGTTAGGTCCACACCATTTCTGTCCTTTATTGTGCCCAAATTTGCATGAAATGTTCCCTTGGTATCTCTAATTTTATTGAAGAGATCTCTAGTCTTTCCCATTCTATTGTTTTCCTCTATTTCTTTTCATTGATCACTGAGAAAGGCTTTCTTATGTCATTGCTATTCTTTGAAACTGCATTCAAATGGATATATCTTCCCTTTTCTCCTTTGCCTTTAATGCTTTTCTCCTTTTCTCAGCTATTCCTAAGCCCTCCTCAGAGAACCATTTTGCCTCTTTGCACTTCTTTTTCCTGATCTATTCTGACTTTATTATGCATATCTGTTATAGACTAGCTTGTCTTCTGGTCTGGTTGATTTCAGGTCCATTCTTTTCAGCCTTCCATTATAATGACTTTGTTGCTGAATTTGCTCTCTATTCACCTGCATTCCAAGGCTCCTTGATTAACACTTTGCCTTACAGCACTTCTCTATATAGAGAAGACCCTATTTGACATGGGAAATCTTGCTAACCCAGAGGAACTGGGCCCCGCCCTCAGCCTAAGAAGATTAGATGTTGTGCATTATCAAAATTTTAGGATTAAGTTCAAGTCTCCTTAAAGCCTTGCTCATATACACTACACTCCAATTTAGTAAGTGCTTTATTATCACCTCAAGGGTAAAGGCTCTGGCATTTCTGGACAAGAATCATTTTCTCTATCACTAAACACAAGAATGAGGCAGACAACCACACAGAATCAAATTGCTATTTTTTATATTATTTCTATACCTAGAAAATATTTTGAACATTTATGGAACACATGGTGTTGCTGATGATGAAGATGACTTCAATTATACCCATTTTTCTGAAGATGCCTCCTTCTGCCATGCTCTGAGAAGACTGAGCTAGTCTTTAATGCACCAGAGCCTCTTCTACCTGTTATACCTCACATTTATGTGCCTCATTTATATAATTTTGACTTGAAACTGTTTAATCACTCTTATTGAAAGAGAAATCATACAAAATGTACATAATCTGTGCACATCATAGCTGCCAGTAGAGGTGGGACAACATCAAGATCCAGAGCTCAGTTTCCGAAGGTAGATATCCTGGATTTGCTGTCTATCTTCACCAAATCACATACAATATAATTCACAATATAACCTTTGTTCCATCTATAAAAAGGGGTTAAATAGGATATATAAATATATGTATGTATGTATGTATGTATCCTGTGTATATATACATATGTGTACATGTGTACACAGCTCAGAAAGATGTGGAAGTTACCCTAATTAATTTGAAGAGGTTAACATAATAGTTGGTATGCTCTGTTTTGGAGTTGTAAGTCATGACCCATACATGGGAAACATAAAAAATAACCACTGACATTAGAAATATTTGAATACTAGAACTAGATACGTCTAATATGGATATGGGTGTGTGCTCAGTCATATTTGACTCTTGGCCAGCCTAGGGACTGTAGCCTGTGATGCTCCTCTGTCCATGGAATTTTCAGACAAGAACACTGGAGTGGGTTGTCATTTCCTCCTACAGGGAATCTTGTTGACCCAGGGATTGAACCCACATCTCTTGTATTGGCAGGTGGACTCTTTACCACCAAGCCACCTGGGAAGCCCAGATACAGCTAACAAAACATCATAAAATTTTAAAACTAAATTTGAGACATTTTTGTACCTCAGTAATTATAAGATACATTATGGGAACAATACTTTACTGAGGAACATAAAGGCCTTACTACTATGGTATTTCTTAGATGTTTTATTGTTATTCAGTCAGTGAGTCATGTCCAACTCTTCGTGACTCCATGGAATGCATCATGCCAGGCTTCCCTGTCCTTCACTATCTCCTGGAGTTTGCTCAAACTCATGTCCAATGAGTAAGTGATGCTATCCAATCACCTTATACTTGGTCATCCCCTTCTCCTCCAGACTTCAGTCTTTCCCAGCATCAGGATCTTTTCCAGTGAGTTGGCTCCTTGCATCAGGTGGCCAAAGTATTGGAGCTTCAGCTTCAGCATCAGTCCTTCCAATGAATATTCAGGGTTGATTTCCTTTTGGAGTGTCTGGTTTGATCTCTTTGTAGTCCAAGAGACTCTGAAGAACTGAAAGCTTTAACTATACAGATCTTTGTCAGCAAAGTGATGTCTCTGCTTTTTAATATGCTCTCTAGGTTTGTCTTAGTTTTCCTTCCAAGGACTAAATGTCTTAATTTCATGGCTGCAGTTACCATCTGCAGTGATTTTGGAACCCAAGAAAATAAAAGCTGTCACTGCTTCCACTTTTCCCTTTTTTATTTGCCATGAAGTGATGGGACCATATGTCATGATCTTAGTTTTCTTTTTAAATGTTGACTTTCAAACCAGCTTTTTCATTCTCCTCTTTTACCTACATCAAGAGGCTCTTTAGTTCTTCTTCACTTTCTGCCATTAGTTTGCATATCTGAGGTTGTTGATATTTCTCCCAGCAATGTTGATTCCAGCTTGTTATTGATCCATCCTGGCATTTCACATGATGTGCTCTGCACAGAAACTAAGCAGGGTTATAATATACAGCCTTGACGTACTCCTTTCCCAATTTTGAACCAGGCCATTGTTCCACGTCCAGTTCTAATTGTTGCTTCTTTATCTGCATACGATTTCTTCATGACAGGTAAGGCGGTCTTATACACTTATTTCTTTCAGAATTTTCCACAGCATTTTGTGATCCACACAGTCAAAAGCATTAGCATAGTCAATAAAGCAAAGGTAGATGTTTTTTTGGAACTCCCTTGCTTTCTCTATGATCCAATGAATGTTGAAACTTTGATCTCTGATTTCCTCTGCCTCTTTTAAACTACGCTTGTACATCTGGAATTTTTCAGTTCATGGCCTGTTGAAGCTTAGCTTGAAGTATTTTTAATGTAACTTCACTACATGTGAAAGAAGGACAACTGTATGGTACTCTGACTGAACATTCTTTGCCACTGTTCTTCTTTAGGATTGGAATGAAAACTGATCTTTTCCAGTATTGTGGCCACTAATGACCTTTCCAAATTTGTTGACATATTGAGTGTAGCACTTTAACAACATCATCTTTTAGGATTTTAAATAGCTCAGCTGGAATTCTGTCACCTCCACTAGCTTTGTTTGTAGTAATACTTTCTAAGGCTCACTTGATCTCACCCTCCAGGCTGTCTGGCTCTAGGTGAGTGGCTGAGCACAACATCATGGTTATCCGGGTCATTAAGGCCTTTCTTGTATAGTTCTTCTGTGCATTCTTGCCACCTCTTCTTAATTTCTTCTGCTTCTGTTCAGTTCAGTCGCTCAGTCGTGTCCGACTCTTTGTGACCCCATGAATCGCAGCACGCCAGGCCTCCCTGTTCATCACCATCTCCCAGAGTTCACTCAGACTCACGTCCATCGAGTCACTGATGCCATCCAGCCATCTCATCCTCTAGCCATCCCCTTTTCCTCCTGCCCCAATCCTTCCCAGCATCAAAGTCTTTTCCAATGAGTCAACTCTTTGCATGAGGTGGCCAAAGTACTGAAGTTTCAGCTTTAGCATCATTCCTTCTAAAGAAATCCCAGGGCTGATCTCCTTCAGAATGGACTGGTTGGATCTCCTTGCAGTCCAAGGGACTCTCAGGAGTCTTCTCCAGCACCACAGTTCAAACGCATCAATTCTTCGGCTCTCAGCCTTCTTCACAGTCCAACTCTCACATCCATACATGACTACTGGAAAAACCATAGCCTTGACTAGACGGACCTTAGTCAGCAAAGTAATGTCTCTGCTTTTGAATATGCTATCTAGGTTGGTCATAACTTTCCTTCCAAGGAGTAAGCGTCTTTTAATTTCATGGCTGCGGTCACCATCTGCAGTGATTTTGGAGCCCCCCCCGCCCCCCCAAAATAAAGTCTGACACTGTTTCCACTGTTTCCCCATCTATTTCCCATGAAGGGATGGGACCGGATGCCATGATCTTCGTTTTCTGAATGTTGAGCTTTAGGCCAACTTTTTCACTCTCCTCTTTCACTTTCATCAAGAGGCTTTTGAGTTCCTCTTCACTTTCTGCCATAAGGGTGGTTCTGTTAGGTCCTTACAATTTTGTCCCTCATCATGCCCACTCTTGCATGAAATATTCTCTTCATATTGCCAATTATCTTGAAGAGATCTTTATTCTTTCCTGTTCTAATGTTTTCCTTTTTTTTTTTTTTTTTTTTTTTGAGTTGTTCACTTAAGAAGGTCGTCTTATCTCTCCTTGCTATTCTCTGGAACTCTGCATTCAGTTGGGTGTATCTTTCCCTTTCTCCCTTGCCTTCTGCTTCTTCTCTTTCCTCAGTTATTTGTAAAGCCTCCTTAGAAAACCACTTTGTCTTCTTGCATTTCTTTTACTTTGAGATGGTTTTGGTTACTGCTTCCTGAAAGAATGTTACAAACATCTGTCCATAGTTCCTCAGGCACTGTCTACCAGATCCAATCTCTTGAATATATTTATCACCTCCACTGTATAATCATAAGAGATTTGATCTAGGTCATACCTGAATGGCCTCATGGTTTACCTTACCTTCGTCAATTTAAATCTGAGTTTTGCAATAAGAAGTGCATGATCTGAGCCACTGTCAGCTCCAAATCTTGTTTTTCTTTACTGTACAGGGCTTCTCCATCTTCAGCCGCAAAAAACATAATTGATATCTGGTGATGAACATGTGTAGTTTTCTCTTGCACTGCTGGAAAAGGGCCTTTGCTATGACCAGTGTGTTTCTTGACAAAACTCTGTTACTCTTTGCCCTACTTCATTTTATATTCCAAGGCCAAACTAGCTTGTTATTCCATGTATCTCTTGACTTCCTCCTAGGATGAAAAGAATATATATATATATATTTTATATTTTATATATATATTTTTTCGTGTTAGTTCTAGGCGGTCTTGTAGGCTTTCATACAGTCAACTTCAGCTTCTTTGGCATTAGTGGTTGGGGCATAGACTTGGATTACTGTGAGGTTGAATGGCTTACCTTGGAAACTCCTTTGGCTATACTTGGCTACCATGAATTTATGTAGAGACGGTGTTATAGTTTAACTTTACTTGTATGCAGAAAGTTAATAAAACACAGGCTTGCTTCTTACAAACTCAAATTCATCTTGAAGAATCATGTATTTCCTTCACATTCTCAGCATATATTATGGCTATTATTCTAGCAATCCATCACTTTGGGTTTCTTAGTTGGAAAATCAGTTTGCCAAGAGTCATTTTCCCACCCAGCTGTGATTCTTTAAAGCCTCAGAAAACAACCTGAGCATAAATCAAAGGTGTTCTGAATCTGACATAAAATAAAAACTAGTTCTGGAATGAAAATCGTCTATTCTAAGAAAGTGGATTTTCTAAAATCTTAAAAAATATGATTTAAATATCTAAATGACTTAGAAATGAAAAAGTTTCATAACTTTCAGGGTAGACCCATCAATAGTAGAAACTTAAGAGAGTTGTATAGTCCTATTACAGTCCTGTTCATAAAATGATTACATGAATTAGAATATACTCAATATGTAATTATATATATTATTTAGTGGCATCTAATGATATATGGGAAAGAAGACAAAAACAGAAGTTCTCTTGGAAGCATCTATCCATCAATTTTTTCAAATCACTGAGAGTCAATAATAATAGTGATCATAATGGACTAGTGCTTTACATATATTAAATCATGAAGACTGAGCCTAGAAATGTTAATTACTCCATTCAAGGTCACTCAGGAAGTGTGATTCATATTAACTTGAGCCCAGTTGTGACCCTATAAACATTTTTACCACAGAATATTTCTCTTTATAAATAAAGGGAGTTGTTAGTAAATGCAAATACTGACTGTGACATTTCGACTCTCCTATGTGACATATCTAATATTATAAGCTCAGATTATAAACGATATGAGTTTGTCAGGATCAACCGAATCCTCGCTGGCATATATTTGGCCAACGGGGATCCCATCCAGTAAGATCAATAGCAAGGTTTCTGGGCCATGTCTCACGGGGAAACAAGCTTTTACTGGCCTTTCAGCAGGGTGCTTTCGTCATGGTTTTCTTTAGGTACTGCTCTTCCACTCTATGTAACTGGCTTGATCTTTACCCTAACGGTAGGATCCAAGCTTAGACTGTGCAACTAAGAGACAGAAGAGACGGGCTTGGCAGAATTCAAGAAAACTAGACAGGAGGGAATAAAAAAAATAATAGAAAATTGAAATTCAGCTTTGCAATTTTTTTGTGTATGCATCAGTCTGTCCCACTGGCCCCAAGCTCTTCAAATGGCTAGAAGATATTAAGCAAGTGTTTAAGTCTGAGCCAAACCCACTAAATCTCAGCACTAGATAGAAAGAATGAGCTAGAATACAGCACAGAGTACATTTCTATCCTTAAACCTCTTTCTTTAGGCCAAACCTCACCCCCCAACATATATACAGTCAGATATGTACATAGGTCAGAGGTGTTCAGTAAAAGAGCAGTGTGAGTTCAAAGACCTGTTTTCTTCAATCGCCAAAAGTTCAGCTGCATATGGTGAAGGTTTATTGTTACTGTATGATGAGCTGTGTGAAGATCATCTTGTCATTGACACTGGGTATCACAGTCTTGCCCAAGTCACTGTTGGCAGTGGATGCTCTCTTGTGGGAATGAGCAGTATCAGTGACTGCCTTTGATAGGTTTTTGTACCATTGCTTCCAATTGGATACTGACAGCATCAGAGAGAACACCAGTTCATCAAAAATGCTGTAACCTGGCACAGCCACTATGGAGAACAGTATAGAGGTTCCTCAAAAGACTAAAAATAGAGTTACCATATGATCCAGCAATCCCACTCCTTGGCATTTATCCAGATAAAACTATCATCCAAAAAGACACATGTACCTCAGTGTTCATTGCAGCACTGTTTACAATAGCCAGAGCATGGGAGCAACCTAAATATCCATTAATAGAGGAATGGGTAAAGACTGGTATACATATGAATATACACAATGGGATATTATTCAAACATAAAAAGAACAAAATAATGTGATTTGCAGCAACATGAATGGATCTAGAGATTTTCATACTGAGTAAAGTAAGACAAAGAAAGACAGATATCACATGATATTGGTTATGTGTGAAATATAAAGCAATGGTAAAAGTGATCTTATTTACAAAGCAGATATAGAGCTACAGACATAGCAAACAATCTTATAGTTACCAGGAGGGAAGGGGGGAGGATAAATTGGGATATAAGGACTGACATAGCATACTGCTATATATAAATAGATAATTAATAAGGACCTATCAGGGAAGGCAATGGCACCCCACTCCAGTACTCTTGCCTGGAGAATCCCATGGACGGAGGAGCCTGGTAGGTTGCAGTCCATGGGGTCGCACAGAGTTGAACACGACTGAGCGACTTCACTTTCACTTTTCACTTTCATGCATTGGAGAAGGAAATGGCAACCCACTCCAGTGTTCTTGCCTGGAGAATCCCAGGGACGGGGGAGCCTGGTGGGCTGCCGTCTATGGGGTCGCACAGAGTTGGACACGACTGAAGTGACTTAGCAGCAGCATACAGCAAAGGGAACTTGATACTCTGTAATGAATAAGGAATAGAATCTAAAAAAGAGTGGACATATGTATGTGTGTGTGCCTATGTGTGTGTGTATAACTGATTCACTTTGCTGTACAGCAGAATGTAACACATTACAAATCAATTATACTCCAATAAGAATAAATGAAAACTAAAGTCAGATACAAAATATCTAGTTCCTCCTTTGCTGGAAACAAGACAGACTATATTCCTGTGCCTGCCTAGCAATTTGGTTTGCCATGTGACTGAGTTCTAGCCAATACAAAGTGAGGAGACATCATCCATATCATCCCCGACTGGCTGCTGGAAAGCACCCTAAATGTGTCAGCCACTATTTTCTTCTTTTCACTGGTTGGGCTGATTATCTTTTGAGAGACCTTAACAATCAGATGATAAAGATGGCAGAGCTGCCATCATTCAGAACCCCTGAACAATTGTGTGACAAGGGTCCCTATTTTCCCTGCCCTCTGCTTTATCTGGAACCTCTTTGAATTTTTATGGAGAAATAATCTCATATATTTGGAGGAGGCAATGACACCCCTCTCCAGTACTTTTGCCTGGAAAATCCCATGGACAGAGGAGCCTGGAAGGCAGCAGTCCATGGAGTCGCTGAGGGTCGGACACGACTGAGCGACTTCACTTTCACTTTTCACTTTCATGCATTGGAGAAGAAAATGAAAACCCCACTCCAGTGTTCTTGCCTGGAGAATCCCAGGGACAGGGGAGCCTGGTGGGCTGCCGTCTACGGGGTTGCACAGAGTCGGACACGACTGAAGCGACTTAGCAGCAGCAGCAATCTCATATATTATTAAGCCATTAAATACATGGGTGTATTTACTCCCACAGTTTTGTCTATCCTTATTAAGTCACATAGTAGCCACAGAAAAGCAGAGCATAAAAGGAAAGGAAAGTCACATAGTCCATAGCAGTGAACAGAATTTAATCATAGGGTGCAGTGGATAAGTCCTCTAGTATGCCCCTGGAATACCTGTTTAGCATTGCAGAAAGGCAGATGGGATCAAAGCTGGAGAAGCAGTTTATTTGACCATTTCTATCACTCTATTTTAATCTACAGGTTCCTAGGACCCGTAGGATATAAGTGATTAAATGGAAGAGTGACTAGTAAAAGGAATGTTCCTGATTTGAACATATATTACTTCACACATGTCTTCATAATAGCATTCGGAATTCTTAAGAAATGGTAGTATTCTGGAAAACCTTTAGAAAAATTTTTGAAAAAGCTGAGTTTTACTGAAGATGTTATGGCCTTGGGAAAGTCCCTTAATCTCCATAAGTCTCAGCTGAAATGTGAGGCTAAGAATATTTACCTCATAGTGTGGGTGAAAGGGTTTAAGGAAATGATATAATCAATGAAAGTCAATAGTACTAAGACTGTGGCTTATTTAAAAGAACAAAACACACAGAGCGTTAGAACACTCTTAAGAACACTGAGTATTACAATTGCTCAGGATGTGACTTTGGATAGAATTGAGTTTACTGATTTCAGGCTTTGCTAACTTTTTGGCTGTTACCATAGTTAAGATCTTACTGAAATTATAAATGTTTATCATGGGACTGCCAACTTGGACCTCATTTTAAAATATTTTGCACCATTTTGTCCATTTAATTTATGAAAATGGCAGGGTGGGAAGCCTATTCTCTACAAAATGCTATAACTGGGATCGATTATTTTTATTTCTATTTCTACTTTGGAGCTATTGTTTCTTAGGTTGCATGCACCACGTTCCACCACCCAAGGCTGAACAGTCTGAAGCACTGGCAGCAGCCAGCTGAGCTTTCGTGACTCATGAAAACCCATCACCCAGGCTATAATTCCAGCAGAGCCTGAGAATGCCTTTCCTCAGTGAGAAAAGTCTATAATGTGGTCTCCATGGTTGAAAATGCAGGTACCTCAGGTGAATCCCAGGCATCCTCTAGCCCTAACTCAGACTATGTAGCTTTAGTCTTGAAGCCACTTTTATTTTGATGCCTTGATCACTTTTGAATCACACATTTTGGGATGTGCCACTGCCCTGATTCTCATTCTGGTAGACTACAGCTTTACTGGGTTCCTAGCCTTTGTGTGGCCCCTACAGGTGTGGGACCTCTTTCTCTGACACTGACTCTCCCAACCCCTTGACAACTCATTAAAACTTTTCAGTCCAAAGTCCAAGTGAAACACCAACCTGGCCCCTACCTGGTACTAAACATCAACAGTACCAAAATCCCAGGTGCCCCATGCTAACCAGCTGGTGCTCCACTCCAGTTCAGTTTGAGCAAAGACATACCGTAATCCCTCGTGAACAGAGTTTTGCACTGTGCAAACCACCTAGGCAGACTTAAATTAATCAATAGGACTGGGGTAGAGAGTGAGCTTCTACTTTCTAGCAAGTTCTGAGTAGATGTCAATGCCGCAGGTCCACGGCCCACATTCTGAGTAGCCAGTAAATCTGTGACTTCCCTCTTTGGTATCCTTCAGGTGGCAGAATTCATACCTCAGCTCCATATGGAGCTCTCTTAGCTTCTTTTGGTGACTCACTGACTCACAGCTTAAGTTCTGGCATGTCTCATAAGAAGTTACACGCATGTGTTGATGTGCTCAGATACAGAAACATGAACTCTTTCTATGCACATGCCCACTAAAGGGTCATAATTCATACTTACAAGATTCCTGATGATCCCTCTTAAGTGCTGCTAGAGCCTACAATTAAATACCTCACCTCTTTACTATTCCTTCCACTGGAGACAGATTTCCTTCACAGATCAGCATAGACATCACTAGTTGGCATTCACTTTGGTGGGAGACACAACAATACTCTTGGTAAAGCTTCAGTTCTCATGAAAATATTGAAAAACAACCTAAAATGTCACTAGCAATTAACACAGGTGGAAGGCTGGAATTATATGCAAGAAAACAAGCATTTTTCAGTGACTGTTCTGCAACTACATCTGGATGCAAACTATTATACTTTCTAAACATTTCTGGAAATAAGCCATTTCAATGGCTGCAGAACAGAAATTTGATACTGATTTTATATTATGTTATAGTTAAGGAGCAAAACAGATTTTTTAAGGTTCGCTCAGTGGAATTGCCAATTACCCCAGTCAATGGGAAACTGCAAACCTACAATATATGAAAAAGTGAATCCCGAGGTAGTGTCAGTGCTGAAAATAATGGTCTCTCAGCTACCTGGCTGAAAGTGTTTCCAGGCTTATGGAGTTGGTATATAGCTTCCATTTAAATTAAGGGAAAATTAAAACCCTTTGCCCATCAAGTTAATACATTTTTTTTTCTCAGACACAGAGGGGTGTCTTTAGCCAAAGGTTCTAATAGCATATTATATAAATATGTAAATCAAGGAGAATTGTCCCTCATTACCAGTCCTTCAGCAACAGTGTGATCTCACACCTGGAAAGCTCCCCACCTGATGTTTCAATAGGTTCATTATGAGAATCAAAACTAGAGAAATGCCTCCCCAGTAGCAGCTCTATGTGCCTAAATGAACATCTGGTGGAGAATGCAGCTGGCAATGCCTCAATCCCTAATTGGGTGATGCACCTTCAATTTGTGCCATTTCCTCAGGGTTTGAGTTTGTACTTGTTTTTCCCAGGTGTGTGCTCAGCATCCTAATGAAGAGGTGTACTAACCTCATAATTAACGCATGCCATGTTGGATTGGACTTTGTTCACCATTTCTTACCTAAATTTTGGAAACTCACACATGGTTTCTAGATGAAGATTGTTGTCCAAGCTGTGTGTGGGAGAGACCAGGGTCCTAAGGAAGCCCCGGGATAAGGGGTAGTGGAAGTGGGCCCCTTTTACAACATGAAGGCTGGAAATACTGAGTTGTGAAGAGTGGAAACAAGTATGCATCCAATTCTTGGCTGACAGTACTGACAACAATAACTAAATATGAGGAAGCTTGAATGGAGGAATGTCTTTGGGAGATCAGACTGCTTCTGTGGGAATGAGAGCCCCTAGTAAACCTAGTAAATCTTGATATTGCATGGTCTTTTATAACTATGTGATGAGTCCCTGATCCTTATATCTTAAAGGTACAAGACTCCAGTTATAAGTTACAAGGATGTCATATACAGCATAGTGACTATAGTTAACACATTTCTAACCAGAGGTACATTATGGGCATAGATGTCAGTTTTGGCAAAGAGTCCCCAGTTAATAATATTGTATTATTAAAGTATTGTTAAAGTGGCTAAGAATAGATCTTAGAAGTCTTCATCACAAGAAAAAAATAAAGCTTGTGACTATGCATGGTGACAGATGTAAACTAGATTTACTGTGGTAATTGTTTCACAATATACACAAATACCAAACCATTACGCTGCACACTTGAAACAAATGTGTTAATTATACCTCAATTAAAAAAAAAAAAAAAAACTCACCCAAGGAAAAGGAAAAAAGAGCACTGTGTGTTCATCCTCCATACAGAGGATAGCTTCTAAGAAGGGCAATGATAGCAGAGAAAGATGATTCGTTAAAAAATATTGTTACAAGTGAATAGCTGGCATTTTATAGAAATGGTGTGCAAAGACACTCCTCTGAGCCGAGTGTCTTTCTCCAGCAAAACAACCTATGTTTTAATTATGGGTGTAGGAGTTGGCTTAAGTAAATAAACTTTAAAAAAAAAAAATCATGAATATTGAGGCTGGCATGAATATTGATAATTGGCAAAAATTTTGGAAATAAAACATATGCAATTTCATACAAATGAAAACTAGAGTTTGCTAAGTATAATATTGGGTCTTTCAAAGTGAGGCTTTCTTTAATCATCAACTCAGAATTTGAAGCCTAATTTAGACACATATGATATCTATTGCCTAGAAGGAATTTAGCCTTGGTTTTTCTGGCTAAAAGTTAAGAGGAAGCTATCAGATTTAAAGTGGTTAACAGGAAGCAGGAGCAAAAAAGGGATAAAGTTTTAGGTTTATTGTATGCTTATCAAGAGTCAGCCATTGTGTTAGGCTGGGTTCACATGATTTACAGATGAATTCAAGCTGTGCTTCAATCTTGGAGTGTTTCCTGTTGAGCCTAAACAGGGTAGCTCAGCCTAAATAGCATCCCTCATACATTCTTCTAGACAAGTGCCTAACGTTGGCTGCTGAGATTAAAACTGTATTTATCTTATCCTTGTTAGGCTCTTTACATGTTTTACTATCCAATCATCATTACAGTTCTATGAGGTAAATAGTTTTCATCCTCATTTTATTATTAAATGGAACAAGCTCTCTAAGGCCAACTAGCTTGTCCAAGTTCATGCGGGTATAAGATCCAGGGAAGAAATTGAAATCTTAGTCTATTTGTCACTGAACTTTTTATTCCAATCTACAACACCAGTTACATGATTTGTGAGGCCCACTGCAAAATGAAAACATGGGGTTCTTGTTCAAAAATTGTTAAGAATGGCAATACATTGATAGCAGAACACCAAACCTATCTGAGGCTATCTGAGCACGAGGCCCTGTGCAACAAATGAGTAGCATGCCCATGAACCTGAAGTAAACCCACTCAAGAGTCCCATGCTATAGGAAGAATAATACAATATTTTTCATTTTTTACAGAACATAAAGCTTTTACAGAAATAATAAGCAGAGTGTCTGAACCCAAACTGTAAGACATTTGGGTTACAAGCAGTTATGAGAATCATGGGACCAAATACTTGAGACTCGAACAAATCCAGTCAAATACAAACACAGAATTAACAAGACCAAAGTATAAAATACCAGCTTCTTTCCTCTCTTGCCAGCATCCCACACAGCACTGCTAATTTTCCATGGTGAAAAGTGATGTGCCCTGATGGAGTGAATTATTGATGGCAATGGTAGGAAAAATTCATTTGGGATGTAGACTGTCACTGAATGAGTACGATCTTTTTTAATGGAGTAAGTTCCAAAGCAAAATGTTTTCATATCACCTACTACTGATTATTTTGTCAAACTGAAAAGAACAGATATTTTAGGTACTGCCTTAATGATCAATGTTGTACTAGGTCTTCTCAACCCATTTTGGCTACTGCTCCTCCTCTCTCTTCCAGGTATTTGTAAAACAATTGCTTTAAAAACACAAATTCCCCATCAAACGCATTCAAATGTTTCTTTCCCCACAACAGCTAAGTTCAGAATTTGGTATACCATTCATATTTCAGTTCCTTATCTGCCATTCAATTTGCTGAATTCTCAGTCTGCTGGGCTAGATTTAATGGCTTCTTATCTGTCCTAGAGGAGAAAATGACTTGCCAGGTAAAAAATATGTTCAAATATTTGCATTCCTATTCCAAAAGTAAACTTCTGTTTTGATGTTAAATTAAAAAAGGGAGCTTTTTGCCCCACTGGATTAAATAAATTATTAAACGTAAAAGCACTTTGAGTTTAATACTACATAAATGCCAGCTATTTTACCATAAATATTACTAAGATAGGAAAGAACAGATATGTGCATATATATAGGCAAAACATTTATATACAACAAAGGTCCGTCTAGTCAAAGCTATGGTTTTTCCAGTAGTCATGTATGGATGTGAGAGTTGGACTATAAAGAAAGCTGAGAGCCAAAGAATTGATGCTTTTGAAATGTGGTGTTGGAAATGATTCTTGAGAGTCCCTTGGACTGCGAGGAGATCCAACCTAAAGGAAATCAGTCCTGAATATTCATTGGAAGGACTGATGCTAAAGCTGAAATGGCAATACTTTGGCCACCTGATGTGAAGAACTGACTCATGTGAAAAGACCCTGATGCTGGGAAAGACTGAAGGTGGGAGGAGAAGGGGACGACAGAGGATGAGATGGTTGGATGGCATCACCAACTAGATGGATATGAGTTTGAGTAAGCTCTGGGAGTTGGTGATGGACAAGGAAGCCTGGCATGCTGCAGTCCATGGGGTTGCAAAGAGTTGGACACAACTGAGTGACTGAACTGAAGTGTACAAATATGCGTATAACACATATACATAGATATATATATATATATTTTTTTCTCTTTGGTACCCCTTTATAGTCCAGATGCAGGTATATGTTGTAACTATTTTTAAAAACTGCACTATCTTTGATGAAATCATTAGAAATATAGCCACGTATTCCTTCCCAAACATCTGATTTTTAAATTGAGTAGATTGCTGAGGACTATCTAACTGGGAAAAATAATAATGCATGTATGGAGTTGTACCATTTGAAGGAAATGGTCAGCAGCCCTAAAGAAGAGGCTCTAGTCATATCCACTTGCTTCCACAGCTCCCACAACCTTGTGAAAACAGCATGTTACACATGATAAGCTCATCATCTCCTGCAGCTGCTATAATGTAGCTGTATGCCCTTGACTTCCTTTTGAGTTATCATTTTTATTCTGATATGGAACCCAGATTATGAAGCTCTTCCATCCATGAATTCAAGTACTTTCACACACTCAAATCCATCCCGTTCATAGTACCCCCAAGGAGTAGCATTGGGAAAGAAAAATTCCTGCTGGCAAGTGTTAATATTCAGGCAAATGCCTGGATACTAAATTCCTCCAAACTATTGCCTGGATACTAAATTCCTAGGAGTAAGGATATGGTGAAAAGACCTTTAGACATAGGCATCTTGTGTGCTTTTCAATTTGGAAATGTTGATTTGAAACTATAAATATCAACAAATAAAGTAGCAAATAAAAAGTGAACTGAAATGTGCTGTAATAACTGGAGATCCACACTCCAAAAAAAAAAAAAAAAAAAAGAATTCAGATGATCTTCCATCTTTCACAAAAATTAGGTCAAAATATATAACAGATCTTATATAAAACACAAAACTATAAAACTTCTAGAAGATAACACAGGAAAAAATCTTAGTGACCTTGTGTTTGGCAATGAATTTTTATATAAAATATCAAAAGCATGATCCATGAAAAAGAAATTGATTAGTGGGACCTATCATTTAAATGTAATTATGTACATCTTCAATTCTGTGAAAGATACTGCTAAGAGAAAGAAAAGGCAATCCAGAAAGTAGGGGTGGGGGGGAAACAACTTGAATTCAGGCTACACAAAGAGTGCTTAACATTCAACAATAAGAAAACAAATAACCTAATTAATAAGTGGAAAAAAGATCTAAACAGACACTTCAAGGGAGATAGGCAAATAACAAATAGCATATGAGAAAATGCTAAACATCATATTTACTGTGCTTAGCTGCTCAGTCGTATCCAACTCTTTGTGACCACATGGACTGTAGCTCACCAGACTCCTCTGTCTATGGGGATTCTCCAGGCAAGAACACTGGAGTGGGTTGCCATGCCCTCCTCCAGGGGATCTTCCCAACCCATGGATCGAACCCAGATCTCCCACATTGCAGGTGAAATCTTTACCATCTGAACCACCAGGGAAGCCTAAACATCATATGTCATCAGGGAATTAAATGAAAACAATGAGATATAATTATATACCTATTTAAATGGATGAAATCCAAAACAATGTCAATATCAAATGCTGGCCAGCCTGTGGAGCAACAGGAAATTCCATTCATTGATGGTAGAAATGTAAAATGGCACAGCCATTTTGAGAGACAGTTTGGTGTCAGCTGGTAAAGAGCTCAGGTGGTAAAGAGCCTGACTGCAATGCAGCAGACCCAGGTTTGATCCCTGGGTTGGGAATATCCCCTAGAGAAGGAAATGGTAACCCACTTCAGTATTCTTGTCTGCAAAATCCCATAGATGGAGGAGCCTGGCAGGCTACAGGTCATGGGGTTGCAAGGAGTTGGACACGACTGAGTGACTAACACTCGGTAATTTCTTACAAAACTATATATATCTCCTTATCATATGACCCAACACTCACCTGTTTAGCTATCAACCCAAATGAGTTGAAAATGCATGCCCACACAAAAACTTGCACATAAACTGTTTGCTTTAGCTTTAGTCACAGCTGTCAAAACTTGAAAGTAACCAAGATGTTCAACAGGTGAAGTGAAATAATAAACAGTTAACTATAGAGAAGCAAAATTAGTTACTCCCAAATATTTCTCTTTGGCATGAAAATCTAGTCAGATTAGATTTTAAGAAACAGAAGATTCAGGAAGTTTCTCTTGTCACCTCTGGCTTGATTGCTGAAAAGAATTTAGATAAAGGGCTTATTCTCAGAATAGAGGAATCACTAGAGATGTCCATGAAGAAACCACACTGGGTGTGCTGCTGGAGACTGGCAGGGAATAGAGACTCCATTCCATCCTCTGTCCCATTGTATCTGAGCATCCAACTAACATCTGTTTACGAAACATTTGCTTTTTCCATTTTCACATGAATCATCTTCCTCCCCTTTGAAATCCCAAAGAACTATCTCCAACATCTTCATTTGTCCTTAGCTAAAACTTAAATTTAAGTTAAGGGTTTCAGTTGATTTTGGCAATTTACTATTTTCCTGGGTCTCCCCCATGTATATGTTACTAACCTTTTGTTTGATTTTTCTCATGTTAATCTGTCTTATGTCAATTTCATTCTTGGTCCAGCCAGAAGAACTTAAGGATAAAGGAAAATGTCTTCCTCCCTCAAAGAACAAAATGTACTACATCGTTACAACTGAATATTATTTAGTGATAGAAAGCAATGAGCTACCACACTATAAAAAGACATGGAGGGAATCAGTGTGCTTCCCCTAACAGTCTTGTTGACTTAAAAAAGATGCACAGAGGCGGTCCTAAGATGGTGGAGGAATAGGATGGGGAGACCAATTTCTCCCCACTAATTCATCAAAAGAACATTTAAACGCTGAGTAAATTCCACAAAACAACTTCTGAATGCTGGCAGAAGACATCAGGCACCTAGAAAAGCAGCCTACTGTCTTCAAAAGGAGGTAGGAAAAAATATAAAAGATAAGAGAGACGAAAGAGGTAGGGACAGAGATCTGTCCCAGAAAGGGAGTCTTAAAAAAGAGAGGTTTCCAAACACCAGGAAACACTCTCACTGGCGAGTCTGTGGCAACCCTTGGAACCACAGAGGGCAACATAACCAGGAGGAAAAATAAATAAATAATTAAAACCCAGAGATTACATGCCCAACGGTAACTCCCAGCAGAGAAGCAGTGCAGACGCCTGCATCTGCCACTAGCAAGCGGAGAATGGGCAGGGAGGCGTGGGCTGCATTGCTTAGAGTAAGGACCAGGCCTGAATGTCCCAAGGGCAATCTGAGGGAACCAACTTGAGATAGCAAATCAGACTGTGGGATAGCTACATTGTGAAAAGCCCTAACCTAAGACACCGCCAGGCCCACTCACAGAATAAAGGACTGACTAGAACTACCTGAAAAGCCCTAACAGCCCTCACAGAACAAAGGACTAAGCAGAGCTAGCTGGCTGCGGACCAGTCCATGCCCTTCCGGAGATAGGCAGGCGAGGGCAGCCAAAGCTGGAAGAGGGCAATCGCAGCCCCAAAGAGGCAGTATCTAACAAACTGCAAGTGGGTTTTGTTGCTAACCAAGACTTCACGGGATTCTGGATGGTCGACATCCGCCTGAAAAAGTGCGCCAGTTGTACACCCAGAAAACCAAGCAGCAGGGACAGGGGAGGTGATAGTCGCAGCGAATGAGCTTGCCAAAGACCTGGTCACCTGAGCTGCTCAGACCTGGGAAGGGCACAAAACGCAGGCCCAACCAAGTCTGCGCCTCTGAGGAGTACCTGAGTACCTAAACCTGAGCAGCTTAGACCTAGGAAGTGCACACAACCCGGGGCAGGCCTCAGACAGTTCCCGGCAGAGCAACCTAGAGCCTAAGCAGTGTAGACAGGGAAAGCACACACGCCGTGAGTGGGGGCAAACCCAGTGTGGCCGAGACACTGCGAGCACTCCCCACAGACGCCAGTGATATTTGTTTGCAGTGTTCCTCCCTCCCCACAGCATGAGTGAACAAGTGAGCCTTAAAAAATGACCATCACTGACCCCTTGTGTCAGGGTGGAAATTAGACACTGAAGAGACCAGCAAACAGAAGAAGCTAAAACAGAGGGAACTGCCTTGGAAATGACAGGTGCAATAGATTAAAACCCTATAGCTAGCACTGACTACATAGGAAGGGGCCTATAGATCTTGGGAAGTATAAGCCGGATTAAGGAACTATCTGAAAGTGAACTGACCCCACACTGTCCGCAACATCTCCAGAGAAAGCCCTAGATATATTTTTACTATTATTCTTTAATGAAAAAAAATTATGTATTTAAGTCCTCTATTACTCCTTTAATTTTCATTTTTATAACCTACTATTACTTTGCAAAAAAAAGACCCTATTTTTTAAAGCAAACTTCATATATATATATTTTATAATTTTTTTGATTTTTTTGTTTGTTTGTTTTCTTTCATATTGTATTTTTGAAAATCCAACCTCTACTCTAGATTTTTACTTTGCTTTTTGGTATTTGTACCTTTAAGAACCCAATCTTCAGTGCCCATTTTTACTTGGAAGCAAGATTACTGGCTTGACTGCTCTCGTCCCCTTTGGACTCTCCTTTTTCTCCACCAGGTCGCCTCTATCTCCTCCCTCCCCGTTCTCTTCTCTATACACCTCTGAATCTCTTTGTGTGTTCTGGACTGATTACTGGCTGGACCTGTCTCTCTCCTTTTGATTCTCCCCTTTATCCTCCTGGCCACCTCTGTCTCCTTCCTCCCTCTTCTCTTCTCTGTATAACTCCATGAACATCTCTGAGTGGTCCAGACTGTGGAGCACACATAAGGAACTGATTACTGGCTAGCTTGCTCTCTCCTCTTCTGTTTCCCCCTCATCTCATCCTGGTCACCTCTGTCTCCCTCCTCCCTCTTCTCCATGTAACTCTGTGAACCTCTCTGGGTGTCCCTCACTGTGGAGAAACTTTTCATGTTTAACTTAGATGTTCTATAAATGATGCTGTATAGATGGAGAAGTCTTGAGGCTACTGTAAAAATGAGATTGAAAACCAGAGGTAAGTCCAAATCCTGAGAACACCAGAGAACTGACTCCAGGGAACACTAATCGATAGGAGCTCATCAAACGCCTCCATACCTACACTGAAACCAAGAACCACCCAAGAGCCAACAAGTTCCAGAGCAAGACATACCATGCAAATTCTTCAGCAACACAGGAACATAGTCCTGAGCTTCAATATACAGGCTTCCCAAAGTCACACCAAACCCATTGACATCTCATAACTCATTACTGGACACTTCATTGCATTCCAGAGAGAAGAAATCCAGCCCCACCCACCAGAACACTGACACAAGCTTCCCTAATCAGGAAACCTTGACAAGCCACCTGTCCACTACATAATGATCAAAGGACTAATCCAAGAAGAAGATATAACAATTATAAATATATATGCACCCAACATAGGAGCACCACAATATGTAAGACAAATGCTAACAAGTATGAAAGGGGAAATTAACAATAAGATAATAATAGTGGGAGACTTGAGTACCCCACTCACACCTATGGATAGATCAACTAAACAGAAAATTAATAAGAAAATACAAACTTTAAATGATACAATAGATCAGTTAGAATTAATTGATATCTATAGGACATTTCACCCCAAAACAATGAATTTCACCTTTTTCTCGAGCATACACGGAACCTTCTCCAGGATGGATCACATCCTGGGCCATAAATCTAGCTTTGGTAAATTCAAAAAAACTGAAATCATTCCAAGCATCTTTTCTGACCACAGCGAAGTAAGATTAGGTTTCAATTACAGGAGAAAAACTATTAAAAATTCCAACATATGGAGGCTGAACAATACACTGCTGAATAACCAAAAAATCGCAGAGGAAATCAAAAAAGAAATCAAAATATGCATAGAAACGAATGAAAATAAAAACACAACAACCCAAAACCTGTGGAACATTGTAAAAGAAGTGCTAAGGAAAGGTTCATAGCAATATAGGCATACCTCAAGAAACAAGAAAAAAAATCAAATAAATAACCTAACTCTACACCTAAAGTAACTAGAAAAGGAAGATATGAAGAACCCCCAGGGTTAGTAGAAGGAAAGAAATCTTAAAAAACAGGGCAGAAATAAATGCAAAAGAAACAAAAGAGACCATTGCAAAAATCAACAAAGCCAAAAGCTGGTTCTTTGAGAGAATAAATAAAACTGACAGACCATTAGCCAGACTCATCAAAAAACAAAGGTAGAAAAATCGAATCAATAAAATTAGAAATGAAAATGGAGAGATCACAATAGACAACACAGAAACACAAAGGATCATAAGAGAGTGCTATCAGCAATTATATGCTAATAAAATGGGCAGCTTGGAAGAAATGGACATTCTTAGAAAAGTATAACTTTCCAAAATTGAACCAGGAAGAAGTACAAAATCTTAACAAACCAATCACATACACGGAAATTGAAACTGTAACCAGAAATCTTCCAACAAACAAAGGTCCAGGTCCAGACGGCTTCACAGCTGAATTCTACCAAAAATTTAAAGAGTTAACACCTATCCTACTCAAATTCTTCCAGAAAATTGCAGAGGAAGGCAAACTTGCAAACTCATTCTATGAGGCCACCATCACCCTAATACCAAAACCTGACAAAGATGCCACAAAAAAAAAGAAAACAATAGGCCAATATCACTGAGGAACATAGATGCAAAAATCCTTAACAAAATTCTAGCAATCAGAATCCAACAACACATTAAAAAGATCATACACCATGACCAAGTGGGCTTTATCCCAGGAATGCAAGGATTCTTCAATGTCCACAAATCAATCAATGTAATTCACCACATTAACAAATTGAAAAATAAAAGCCATATGATTATCTCAACAGATGCAGAGAAATCCTTTGACAAAACATTTATGATAAAAAACCCTCCAGAAAGCAGGAATAGAAGGAATATACTTCAACATAATAAAAGCTATATATGACAAACCCACAGCAAACATTATCCTCAATGGAGAAAAGTTGAAAGCATTTCCCCTAAAGTCAGGAACAAGACAAGGGTGCCCACTCTCACCACTACTATTCAACATAGTTCTGGAAGTTTTGGCCACAGCAATCAGAGCAGAAAAAGAAATAAAAGGAACCCAAATTGGAAAAGAAGAAATAAAACTCTCACTGTTTGCAGATGACATGATCCTCTACATAGAAAACCCTAAAGACTCCACCAAAAAATTACTAGAGCTAATCAGTGAATACAGTAAATTTGCAGGGTATAAAATCAATACACAGAAATCCCCTGCATTCCTATACACTAACAATGAGAAAACAGAAAGAGAAATTAAGGAAACAATTCCATTCACCATTGCAATGAAAAGAATAAAATACTTAGGAGTATATCTACCTAAAGAAACAAAAGACCTATATATAGAAAACTATAAAACACTGGTGAAATAAATCAAAGAGGACACTAATAGATGGAGAAATATACCGTGTTCATGGATCCAAAGAATCAATATAGTGAAAATGAGTATACTAACCAAAGCAATCTACAGATTCAATGCAACCCCTATCAAGCTTCCAATGGTATTTTTCACAGAGCTAGAACAAATAATTTCACAATTTGTATGGAAATACAAAAAACCTCGAATAGCCAAAGCAATCTTGAGAAAGAAGAACGGAACTGGAGGAATCAACCTGCCTGACTTCAGGCTCTACTACAAAGCCACAGTCATCAAGACACTATGGTACTGTCACAAAGACAGAAATACAGATCAGTGGAACAAAATAGAAAGCCCAGAGATAAATCCATGCACCTATGGACACGTTATCTTTGACAAAGGAGGCAAGAATATACAATGGATTAAAGACAATCTCTTTAACAAGTGGTGCTGGGAAAACTGGTCAACCACTTGTAAAAGAATGAAACTAGAACACTTTCTAGCACCATACACAGAAATAAACTCAAAATGGATTAAAGATCTAAATGGAAGACCAGAAACTATAAAACTCCTAGAGGAGAACATAGGCAAAACACTCTCCAACATAAATCATAGCAGGATCCTCTATGACTCACCTCCCAGAATATTGGAAATAAAAGCAAAAATAAACAAATGGGACCTAATTAAACTTAAAAGCTTTTGCAAAACAAAGGAAACTCTAAGCAAGGTGAAAATACAGCCTTCAGAATGGGAGAAAACAATAGCAAATGAACCAACTGACAAAGAATTAATCTCAAAAATATACAAGTGACTCTTGCAGCTCAATTCCAGAAAAATAAATGACCCAATCAAAAAATGGGCCAAAGAACTAAACAGACATTTCTCCAAAGAAGACATACAGATGGCTAACAAACACATGAAAAATATTCAACATAACTCATGATCAGAGAAATGCAAATCAAAACCACAATGAGGTACCATTTCACACCAGTCAGAATGGCTGCAATCCCAAAGTCTACAAGAAATAAATGCTGGAGAGGGTGTGGAGAAACAGGAACCCTCTTACACTTTTGGTGGGAATCCAAACTAGTACAGCCACTATGGAGAGCAGTATGGCGATTCCTTAAAAAACTGGAAATAGAACTGCCATACGACCCAGCAACCCCACTGCTGGGCATACACACCAAGGAAACCAGAAGTGAAAGAGACACGTGTACCCCAGTGTTCATCACAGCACTGTTTACAATAGCCAGGACATGGAAGCAACCTAGATGTTCATCAGCAGATGAATGGACAAGAAAGCTGTGGTACATATACACAATGGAGTATTACTCAATCATTACAAAGAATGCATTTGAATCAGTTCTAATGAGGTGGATGAAACTGAAGCCTATTATACAGAGTCAAGTCAGAAAGAAAAACACCAATACAGTATCAGTTCAGTTCAGTTCAGTCGCTCAGTCGTGTCCGACTCTTTGCAACCCCATGAATTGCAGCACGCCAGGCCTCCCTGTCCATTACCAAATCCCGGAGTTCACTCAGACTCATGTCCATCGAGTCAGTGATGCCATCCAGCCATCTCATCCTCTGTCGTCCCCTTCTCCTGATGCCCCCAATCCCTCCCAGCATCAGAGTCTTTTCCAATGAGTCAACTCTTTGCATGAGGTGGCCAAAGTACTGGAGTTTCAGCTTTAGCATCATTCCTTCCAAAGATATCCTAGGGCTGATCTCCTTCAGAATGGACTGGTTGGATCTCCTTGCAGTCCAAGGGCCTCTCAAGAGTCTTCTCCAACACCACAGTTCAAAATCATCAATTCTTCAGTGCTCAGCTTTCTTCACAGTCCAACTCTCACATCCATACATGACCACAGGAAAAACCACAGCCTCGACTAGACGAAACTTAGTCTGCAAAGTAATGTCTCTATTTTTGAATATGCTATCTAGGTTGGTCATAGCTTTTCTTCCAAGGAGTAAGCATCTTTTAATTCCATGGCTGCAAATCACCATCTGCAGTGATTTTGGAGCCCAAAAAAATAAAGTCTGACACTGTTTCCACTGTTTCCCCATCTATTTCCCACGAAGTGATGGGACTGGATGCCATGATCTTCATTTTCTGAATGTTGAGCTTTAAGCCAACTTTTTCATTCTCACTTTCACTTTCATCAAGAGGCTTTTTAGTTCCTCTTCACTTTCTGCCATAAGAGTGGTGTCATCTGCATATCTGAGGTTACTGATATTTCTCCCAGCAATCTTGATTCCAGCTTGTGTTTCTTCCAGTCCAATACAGTATACTAATGCATATATATATATATATATATATATATATAATTTAGAAAGATGGTAACAATAACCCTGTATACGAGACAGCAAAAGAGACACAGATGTATAGAACAGTCTTTTGGACTCTGTGGGAGAAGGCACGGGTGGGATGATTTGGGAGAATGGCATTGAAACATGTATAATATCATATGTGAAACAGATTGCCAGTCCAGGTTCGATGCATGATACAGGGTGCTCGGGACTGGTGCACTGGGATGACCCAGAAGGACGGTATGGGGAGGGAGGTGGGAGAGGGATTCAGGATGGGGAACACAAGTACACCCATAGTGGATTCATGTCAATGTATGGCAAAACCAAGAGAATACTGTATAGTAATTAGCCTCCAATTAAAATAAATAAATTTATTTTAAAAATTAAAATAAAAAATTTATTTTAAAAATTAAAATAAAAAATTTATTTTAAAAATTAAAATAAAATAAAATTTAATTTTGGAAAAAAAAAGACATGGAGGAATTTTAGATGCATATCACTGATTGAAAGAAGCAACACTGAAAAGTCTACATAGTGCATAATTTGAATTATATGATATTCTAGAAAAGGAAAAACTAGAGAGAGAGCAAAAGGATCAGTCATGATTGAGGGTTGAGGGTAAGGAAGTTGTAGGAATAAGTAGGCACATTATGCATTTTACAAATCCCATAGAACTGTACAGCACCAAGCTTGAATCCTAATATAAACAATGGACTCTAGTTAATAATATTTCAAATAGTTATTCAAATATTAATAATAGGGAAACCTGTGTGTTGGTATCAGAGGTAGATTGTATAGAACTATGTAATTGCTGCTAAATTTTTCTGTAAACCTAAAATTGTTCTAAAGATAAAGTATATTAAATTTTAAAAGTGAAAATATGTTCTAGCATGCCTAGAAATAAATATGATGTTCATATTCTATCACTGAGCTTAGCTTCTTTTTCACTGACTGCTTAACCCAGTATTTTGCCTGATATAAAGTAAAGGCAAAGGATTTCTTTCCCAAATTACTATTTTTCTAACCATATCCACTAATATAGAATGAACAGAGACAGAAACTCAGAACGATGCTCATGTCATTAAAACTAATTTTGAAGGTAGAGGACTTTCCTGGTAGCTCAGACAGTAAAGAATCTGCCTGCAATGCAAGAGACCCAGGTTCAGTCCCTGGGTTGGGAAGATCTCCTGGAGAAGGTAATGGCAATCCACTCCAGTATTCTTCCCTGGAGAAGTCCATGAAGAGAGGAGTTAGAAGAGGTTGTCTCGCCTGAGACGACCTGGAGAGTGGTTGAAAACAACAACAACAACAAATCTACAAGTGGGTTCATAAGGCTTAGAACTAAGTATCAGGGAAGAAAATGTTCCTGACAGATGCTTCCTCTCCATGAGGTAAATTCCCAGTCTTTCCTAGACCTATGAAATCACATTACGAGGGAAATAATTGTTATTAAAATATAAGGAAGAAGCAAGAGTTGAACACTTAAGTATCAGGCATCATGCTAAGAATCCCATCCATATTTCATGGAGCACACACTCTCACACTCACAGGTGTGCATGCACACACATGCATACAAACACACACTCACACACGCACGTGCTCCTGCATACAGGCATACTAATGTGAAGGCCTCAGGTTTACTGAGCCCTTATTTGAGATAATCAAATTTATGTCACAAAATTTAAAATGAGGAATCAAAGGGGTGAGCGGCAGGAGGAAAGAGTCAAGATTATCAGTTATAGAATCTCCCGGATTTAACTGAATTATATTTGATCAGATTAAATTCAACCATATTGCCATGTGCATTTTACTTTCATTCAAGGTAAATACTTTTCTTCATGGTATGCTGATCTAAATTGGGTATTTTTCAATCCAATAGGAAAAAAAAATAGAAAAAAAAATAATAAGTCTTGCACTATACAATTTCCTTATACAATTTCCTTAATTTACAGATTAGTAATTACTCTTCTATTGGCATTGGTTGCTGTTTTTAGGATGATTTTAATTAGAAATTCTAATTAACTGCACACCACAATCACGCTTTTTGCCTCTTCATGAAATTACTCCTCATAAAGTAGAGTGAATGGAAACGAAGTTACAATCAAAGTAAGACTGCAGATTAACAAATAAGCATTGCAAATCTGGAAGCATCCACCAGAATTCAGAAGTTCTTTAAGCAATCATGGTCCTTTATGTATTTGTGATGTCAATGGGGTCACATTTAAAGAATGATTTTATTATTTCAGTCATTGAATTAAATAGAATAAGTTAATTTGAAAAAAAATTACTTTTTTGGTTCGCCTCGAAGATTTTCTTAGATTTCCCAGGTGTGGGTTTCTCATTTGCAACAGTGAATGCTAATTGTACCTATGTCACAGCAATCTTATAAGGTAAATGAAGTAATAGACACAAACAGTTTAGCATACTGCTGTTGCATTAAACTCCTATTATGCTAGTTATTATCATCAGGTAATGGTTAATAGTGGTTAGCAGTCAGGCTCTAGAAAGAGGGAGACTGAGTTTGTGTTCCAATTCAGACTGATCTTGGGCTATTTAAATTCTCCAAATCTCCATTTGCTCATCTTTAGAATGAATATTGGGCTTCTCTGGCGGCTCAGAGGGTAAAGAATCCACCTGCAAGGCAGGAGACCTGGGTTGGGAAGATTCCTTGGAGAAGGGCATGGCAACCCACTTAAGTTTTCTTGCCAGGAGAATTCCATGGAGAGAGGAGCCTGGCAGGCTACAGTCCATGGGGTCGCAGAGTCAGACACGACTGAGCAACCACAGTATGATTATTACCTTTACTTTACATTAGAGTAAAAATTAAATTGAATGATATATAAAAATTTCCAACTACCTAAAAATATGTTGGAAGCTACAGACTAGGGGTAATCCCCGCTCATTGCTTGTTTTTAAAATGAAGTTTTATTGTAACATAGCAACATTCATTTGTTTTACTGATGATGACTAGTCACAACAAAGACCATATGCCCTGCAAATCCTGAGATATTTTCTATTTGGTCTTGTACAGAAACATTCACTGACACCCAGACTAAAATACCAATTTTATTCAGAGAAAACATTCTCATAAGAGTGTATACTAAGTAACATGCAACATTTATTTCTAAATCAACAATTATATCACTATACAGTTTATGCTTTTCTTATATTTTTACAGTGGATATAAAAATGTTTGTGTTAATAAATTAAATATTCAGTGCAAGACTACTGCAGCCCTGATCACTTTTGCTGTAATAACTGTTTGCTTGTGCATTAATTCCTCATTGGTCTTTGTTTGTGTTTATATGGTAGCAATGGTTCTACCTTTTTATGAGAACGTGTAGATCTTATTATGGTTGCCATGGAAATAGAGACTGGCACTATAGGTTGCTGTCATCAATTTACTGTGGCTGTTTTTTAAAAGCTTGGCAAAGAAATTTTGTAATAAACTATCTAATTTAATAAAACCATGAGAGAAAAGGTCCAAACAAGAAATAGTGGAGGAAAATAAGCTACAGATACAACAAAAGCTTAGGTCAAAACCAGTGCTGCATATTTATCTTTTACTAATGAGAACAAGGAGGCTTCAGATGTAGTTTATGCAGCAAAGGGAAAGGACCCAAGATCATTGCTCTTCTATTACATTAACACTTAAATGAACAACAACATCCCAAATATCGATGAAACCCCTTGAGAGAGGATTTTGAGAGGAAACACTTACCATTTACCAGTGTTCTCCAAGTTCAAAATCATGGAAAGATTTTTTTTTAACTTATCCTAAAAAGTCAACTTAATTACTGTCACCTAAATTTGAGGACACTTCAGATATGAAAAAGCTTTCCTTCCCAAACAAATAATATCCAAGTATTAATATTATATTTCACTTCACTTTTTTTCCAAAGACTTTTTCTAAATTCTTCTGGTGGATATGTTTGACTGTATAACTCTTAGATTAACTTGTATTTTAAAATGATTTCTATGACATCAATTTCTTTTTTACAAGTTTTAAAAATTTTATATTGGAGTGGAGTCTAATTGATTAAAAAGGATATGTTCGTTACAGGTATACAGCAAAGTGATTCTGCTATACCCAAACAAGTATCCATTCTTTTTCAAATTCTTTTTCCATTTAGGTTATTACAGAATATTGAGCCAAGTTCCCTATACTATACAGTAAATCCTGTATTTGTTTTTAAAAGAGTATTGTGAATGTAACATTGGTCCTTATTCCTATTCCTGTATGTTTTTGAATAAAAATTCAGTTTAATACAATTTAATTTAATTCAACTCAGAAAACAGCTGAATTGTCATTCTTAAGCTCTGGAGAAGTATTACAACTAGAAATTCTAATGTGATAGTTATTTATAGGAATCCACAAAGTAAAAAAAAGGCCTGGGACTGACTCCCTACATTTAAAATGTAGGGAAAAAATGATACAGCAAAGTAGAAGAACAATGAAGAAAAGTCCATTAACATCAAGAAAATTAAGCACTGGAGAAGAAATTTCCTGAAAGCTGATTCATGGCTTCTCCTCTCTTACTATAGTTTTCTCAGACTCACAATATTGGTTCAAATAACTGTAATATTTTCCCTGAAGAGGACAGTGTATTCTTATACTTAACTAAGATTCATGTGGCTTTCTTCATACCGCCCAAATGACCCTCAGAACAGATTTCAATCTTCTTCATCTTAGTAAAAAGAACACAGAGGCTTGGAAATCCATCCATTTATTCCATAAACATTACAGAGAGTCACCTATACATGAGGAATTGTTTGAGGCTCTTGGCATACATGAACTTACATCTAATGGGAAAGGAGCACCTTGCCCAATATCACATACCTCAAAAATGAGAGAACATGAAAGAAGACCCAATTCTTCTGACTTCAAACTCTCTGGTTTTCTGCATTTCCTTTTAGGTCTGGCACCTTAGGGAATGCTCACATGAAGTTTTTAAGGTGTCAACCCATAAAGCAACTGCTGAAGGAATGAAATCACCAGAACAATTTTTCTCCATCAGAAATCTGATCAAATCTGATCCTATCACTTCAGCTTAAAAGTCTTCAAATGGCTCTCAGAATAATATCTAAATACACAGCACTTCATAGGGCTTTCCTGGTGGCTCAGACGGTAAAAAAGAGCCTGCCTGCCGTGTGGGAGACCTGGATCCGATCTCTGGGTTGGCAAGATCCCCTGGAGAAGGAAATGGCAATCCACTCCAGTGTTCTTGCCTGGAAAATCCCATGGACGGAGGAGCTTAGTGGACTACAGTCGATGGGGTCGCAAAGAGTCGGGCACGACTGAGCAACTTCACACAGCACTTCACAGTCTGGTACCTGACCTTGTGCACACTGTACTTACTGTTTGCCATCTTCACTTATGCGTCTTTTTTGCCCCCAAAGCCATTTAAGGCTTGCGATTCCCTCAAGACCTCAAAGCCTGCCAGAGCTCTGAATCTTGATCTGTGCTTTGCTCTCTGTTTGGAATGCCTGACCTTCCCTCTTTTGTTACCTTTACAAATGCAAGCGCACCCATCAAGTTTCACCACAAGTGATGCCTTCTCTGTCACTTGCTCCATTTTCCCTGAAGCCTGTGAACTCCCATTCTCAACAGTGCTGCCATTGTGTCTGGCATGACCTGCTCATGTGTGACAACTACACTATACTGTGGACTGTATATGGAGTATACAGTATAGAGTATACTCAACTGTACTATAGAGGCATATTGCCTATCTTTCCTCTAGACTTTGAGCTGTATAAAGTAAGGATATTTATCTGTGGATCTTTGTAAACTCAACATCCCCTACACTTTACACAGTATACAACAGATGGTAAGTGACTAAAAGTGTGTGTTGCATATGCAATTGAATCTGGAAATGGATATATGAAATACAAAAAAGCTATCTATTATGGGGAGATATATATATATATATATATATATAAGAGGTTCTAAATTAAATCTTCTCAAAATATTTTAAATGATATTTTGTACATAAATTGTTGTGGGGAGAAAAGCACAGGTGCCTAAAGACACCTCCTCTGGGAATCTGAGATGAGGAAAATGTTTTTGGAAAATCATTTAGCTTGATTAACAAGACTATCTTAAACAGACTTTCAAAAATTAAAACCAGCAACTTCTCAAAATTGCCACAAGACTCCATTGAGAATGACAGAATATTAGGTCCTCTGAGAGGCTGGCTTAAAGAGTGAAGTGTCATCTTTACTCCAGGGATTGATCAATCTTGGGTCTCTAGCAAAGGAGATACAACAGATTTAGGTAGCAAACACACAAGTTTACTTTACACTCAATATTCAGCAATATATATCAAAATCAAAGAAAAACACAATTTCATGTTACATATTCTCAAGTCCTTCCATTGCCAATGTCTATGTATTTTCTAGTTTTCTGGTGACAAAAACATTCTTAATGCATTCTTGAATGACAGCTGCCTATCTGATGGGATCCTTATTTCCCACCTCCCACTCTGCTTGGACAAGCTGCACCTTGGCATCAAATTGAATGCCAGATAAGCAGAATTCTAACGTGCAATTAAAAGCCACTGGAGTGGAGATAACAGCATCCCATGGTTAGCTGAATAATTCATGGCAAAATGTTCTCTCTTTATTCATAGATCCTCACACCCTTGACTTGTTAAGCAGCTAGCACTTACACCAAAGTGGTGGTTTCAGCTGAGACATTTCTTAAGCAACTCCTCTGATCAGGTATTCTACACTTTTACATGACTTTTTATCAGAATCTCTGGAAACATAAAAAGAAAAGAGAAACTGGGACAAATACAAACAAAACATATAAAAAAGGTCTAATGCAATGTGGAAAGAAACAGATTCTGATTTAAGTGAATGCTTTAATTTCAAAGGACAGGAAACATTTTCCAGGATTTAAGTAGTTTATTTCTGGCTGTGTATCACTTGGTCACTTGTTCTTAAAGCAGTGATTACCATTTTAAAGCATGGTACTTTGTTTAAATGTCAAGGGTGGTGGAAAAAATAATGCTGAATTTAGAATGGGTGTAGATATGCACTATTACTGCAGAGATCATACAAAAATCACAAAGAAAGACAAGAGAGGACAATTATTCCTTTTCAGGTTCTATAAGTTGGTCGACTACCTCCAAAACCAATCATCAGCCTTAGAGGATATTATAATATTATAATCATGAAAATTCTTTCGTGAAAAAGGCTGCCTTCTATTTTAAGTCAGTCAGTCAGTTCAGTCGCTCAGTCGTGTCCAACTCTTTGCGACCCCATGAATCGCAGCACGCCAGGCCTCCCTGTCCATCACCAACTCCCGGAGTTCACTCAGACTCACGTCCATCGAATCCGTAATGCCATCCAGCCATCTCATCCTCTGTCATCCCCTTCTCCTCCTGCCCCCAATCCCTCCCAACATCAGAGTCTTCCAATGAGTCAACTGTTCTCATCAGGTGGCCAAAGTACTATACACAATTCTAAAATACCAAAGACTTCCTCACAGCAGAATTAGCATCTTAATAAAGATGTATTCAGTTTGTGAGATGCAGGAAGGAATAAAATAAAAATGCTGAGAGTAACATTTCAATAAAAGTGGAGAATGTTTACAATCTAAATATGTGTAAGTTTAGGATCCACTTTTATAAAATAGGGGAGAATTTTAACTCTTTAGCTTTAGAATTTTTTTTCATGAAAATGTAGGAATTAAAATAGCTAATATCAGGGTTTAAAAAATTATTTTACAAAAACAAAACAGTAACACCTATACTTAGTAAAAAAAAAAAAAACAGTATAAAGATATTTACAAAGTGAAAAAATAAGCTATTCCTCCCTTATTTTCCACCTCAACTTCTTCTCCCCAAGAGGTAGTCATTTTCAATATATTTTAATAATGTATCCTTCAAGAATCATTATTTCATGTGTATTTTTACATAAATATGTGTATATTTTATTTATACAAAGTGATCACATATTACTTACCATGGGCTTTTCCTATATTCCTGTTTCTTAGTTAGCTCTACATGAACTCACACTTTCTTATTTCAATTATCTGACCATCTGTATATTGTTTACTGACCAAATCCATATGACTTAATCCAACTATATCTTTACTAATGCTTATTTAGCATTTTTCCAACTTTTTTATTGCTAGTTCAAAGAGCAGAAAAACAGAAATCCACACAGAAGTATCTCGATGTGCTTTTGAATATACATTTGCTAGATAAATTCATAACCAGGCAATGGCTTATACAAAGAAATATACACAGATTTTGACAGATATTTTTAATGTATTCTTCAAAATTCTATTCTATTCTGGGCTTCCCTTGTGGCTCAGCTGCTAAAGAATCTGCCTGCAATGTGGGAGACCTGAGTTCCATCACTGGCTTGGGATGATCCCCTGAAGAAGGGAAAGGCTACCCACTCCAATATTCTGGCCTGGAGAATTCCATGGACTGTATAGTCTATGGGGTTGCAAAGAGCAGGACATGACTGAGCAACTTTCACTTTCACCATTCTATATTAATCTGCAGTCTGAAGAATAATGTATAATAAATATTTCTCAAAAATCTACATAAAACATTTGTTTATAACCTGAGCAGATGAGAAATCTTTTGTTCTTTTGATTTATATCTCTTTAATCATGAGTACAATGAAACGTTTCTTTTCTAGAATTATTTATTATTTGAATTACTTTTTCTGTTTAATCCTTTGTCTAATTTCTTGGTCTGTGTATATATTTTCTACTATATAGTATAAATCCAAGTAAGATAAGGAAATTATCCCTTACATTAAATGTTGCCAATTAATACGCTTTAGGGAAGGCTTTCCTTAACAGATATTTAAACCTGGAAGCCATAAAGAAAATATTAATAGATATGAGTTATATATATATATACACACCAACAATTATAATAACCTGAGCCAAATGCACTTTAAAAAGTTCAAAAAAGCATAAGAAGATAAATCCAGATGCACCTATCCATCCAAACACACACATATACACATCCACATGCACACATACCTATATAAAGAGTATTCTTTAATCACTAAAGAAAATTAAAACAATTTTAAAGAATTTTCTATGTACAAGGCAAAATGCTATACAATTTCCAAAAATTAATCATCATAATTAATCTTGATGTTACTAATTATATTTTATTGTCTTTATCTGACAGTCTAAATCATCAGCTGTTAGTATTTTTAAGTTTTATCATTTGAAATATAAACTTTTCCACAAATGAGAATCTTGTCTAAAAATAATTAATATTTAAAATTAATTAATGGATTATTGCTCTGGTAGAAGTAAGGATAGATGGTTCCTCTTAAATATTGATCTTGGCAATGGCCCAGGCATTATCTCAAACCCACAGAGTCCTTTGAATCACAGCTTGAAAGCCATCAAACAGAAAGGTAATGAACCAACTAGATCTTTCTATAAAGCTCAGAATAGCCAAAGTGAGTCATAAGGTGGGAAAATAGTAATTCTAATTGCATCCTTGATACATATATGAACTAAGTATGAGTAAAAATGAAATGACAATCTGCATGGCCATACTAAATATCAGGCAAGAGGAATATAATTTTTACAATTGATGCAGGAACAATAAATGTTCATTATTTACTACTGAACATTTATTCATTGGTAAATATGACCTATTTACTAGTAAAATAACCTTGAGAAAGTCACTTAATTAAGTTTAGCCTTAGTGTTCTTACCTTACAGTAACTTTATAAAAATTGAATGACATTTGAAAATAAGGAACACAATGCTTGGTACATACAAAACCACAAATGAAGAAAAAAATTACACTAATCATTCTGAACATAGAAAAGGGAAATTTATATTGTTGGAAATTTGTCTAAAATTCTTAAGACATACGTGAAAAATGAAATATACATGATGAAACATGTAGTCACTGAAAGAGACCCTGTCACAGAGACAGACAAATAACTATGAGGAACAGATATAACAAGATCATGCAAATTATTGAAAACCATCTTAAATGACTTCAACTTTATCTGGAAACAATGGGGACCTTTTAAAGTAAGACTAAAGAGCCTCATGCTCCAACCAGTCCATTCTAAAGGAGATCAGTCCTGGGTGTTCTTTGGAAGGAATGATGCTGAAGCTGAAACTCCAGTACTTTGGCCACCTCATGCAAATAGTTGACTCGCTGGAAAAGACTGTGATGCTGGGAGGGATTGGGGGCAGGAGGAGAAGGGGACGACAGAGGATGAGATGGCTGGATGGCATCTCTGACTTGATGGACACGAGTTTGAGTGAACCCTGGGAGTAGGTGATGGACAGGGAGGCCTGGTATGCTGCAATTCATGGGGTCGCAAAGAGTTGGACACGACTGAGCAACTGAACTACACTGAAAGAGCCTCATGCTGAATGTAAGTGGAGAGTGGAAAAGGTGGCTTAAAACTCAACATTCAAAAAACTAAGATCATGGCATCCAGTCCCATTACTTCATGACAAATAGATGGGGAAACACTGGAAACTGTGACAAACTTTATTTTCCTGGGCTCCAAAATTACTGCAGCCATGAAATTAAAAGACACTTGCTCCTTGGAAGGAAAGCTATAACAAACCTAAACAGCATATTAAAAAGCAGAGACATCACTTTCCAACATAGGTCTGTCTAGTCAAATCTATGGATTTTCCAGTAGTCATGTATGGATGTGAGAGGTGGACCATAAGGAAGGCTCTCAGAGCCAAAGAATTGAAGCTTTTGAACTGTGTTGTTGGAGAAGACTCTTGAGAGTCCCTTGGATTGCAAACAGATCAAACCAGTCAATCCTAAAGGAAATCAATCCTGATTATTCATTAGAAGAACTGATGCTGAAGCTCCAATACTTTGGCCACCTGATGCCAAGAACTAACTCATGGGATAAGACCCTGATGCTGGGAAAGTTTGAAGGCAGAAGGAGAAGGGGATGACAGAGTATGAGATGGTTGGATGGCATCACCGACTCAATGGACATGAGTTTGAGCAAGCTCTGGGAGATGGTGAAGGACAGTGAACCTAGCAACAACAAATAAGATACAGTTTGAAAAATGTAGTCGAGGTAATACATTTACAAGGGATAGAAATACCACTTAGTGAAGTATTTCTATGGAACCTGTGAGACATGGTAGGGCTTTCTGTCAAAATACTGTTAATAGAGATAGCTATAGAAGGGTGTGTAGCATTCCAGTACTTGCTGATATTGCAGATGAAGAAGGTAACCCAGATTTTGACACTGAAAACTAAGTAGATGGTGATACCTCTTGCGGAAAAATAAGTTCCAGAAAATCGCATTTTCTGTTGCTATTTCCTATTGCTCTCAACATTTATGAGAGCAAATGTGGATCAACAGTATGGTTTTGGCAATGTTGTGCTTCAGATATGTCGACAAATCCAAGTAGAGAGATCAAAGAGGCAGCTGGATCTAAAGGTCTATAGCTCATGAGAAACCTGAACATGCAGTAGACATTTGTGAGCTATAAGTAGATACGTGGAAATTGATGTCATCAGTAAGAAACAACTCATCTGACGAGAGTATAGAATAATATGTGAGAAAATGAGAAACACAGAGAGAGAAAGGTAATGACGGCGAAAGCCAGTTTTGAGACACTCCAAAATACCATGACCATATAAAGGAGAGGTAAGCAAAAAACCCAGAGCACAAAATCCCTGAGATCCAAAGGCTAACTCGATGTTTTGTGAAGAAAGGGGTGGTAATCACAATTAAATACTGCTGAAGAACTGATCAATTGAAGATTTAAAATCAGAGTTCTACTTCCACATATAATAATGAGGGCAATTTATACAAAGTGCTGTCATACTATGACCTAATGTTTTAAGAAACTAAAAGAGGAGGAGTTATAATTACCTTCATTTTGTAGATGCGGAAGCTGTGGTTCCAACTGGTGAGGCAACTTGCTCATTGTAATATTGTTAGTAACTGGGCAGCAAGTAAATGACAGAATTTCTTATATAGTGACGGTCTCCTCCATTAATTCAACACTATTTATTGAACTGCTGTGAGTAAGACACTCAGAAGAGGAGCTACAGAGATGAATCAGGCATGGACCCCACCTTCAAAGAGTTTTCTGAATAGAATAAGACAAAATTCTGTTAATATAATGTTGGACTTCATAGTGTTATAAAAGTTAATAGAACACTGCTATTATGGAAACTCAAAGTGGCAATGGAAATTTGGAAATTTTTTAATATAAATTTATTTAATTGGAGGTTAATTACTTTACAATATTATACTGGTTTTGCCATACATCAACATGAATCCGCCACAGGTATACATGAGTTCCCCATCCTGGACCCCCCTCCCTCCTCCCTCCCTGTACCATCCCTCTGGGTCATCTCAGTGCACTAGCCCCAAGCATCCAGTATCATGCATTGAACCTGGACTGGCGATTTGTTTCATATATGATATTATACATGTTTCAATGCCATTCTCCCAAATCATCCCACCCTCTCCCTCTCCCACAGAGTCCAAAAGAGTGTTCTATACATCTCTGTCTCTTTTGCTGTCTTGCACGCAGGTTTATTGTTACCATTTTTCTAAATTCCAAATATATGCATTAGTACACTGTATTGGTGTTTTTCTTTCTGGCTTACTTCACTCTGTATAATAGGCTCCAGTTTCATCCACCTCATTAGAACTGATCCAAATGTATTCTTTTCAATGGCTGAGTAATACTCCATTGTGTATATGTACCACAGCTTTCTTATCCATTCATCTGCTGATGGACATCTAGGGTGCTTCCATGTCCTGGCTATTATAAACAGTGCTGCGATGAACATTGGGGTACACGTGTTTCCTTCAATTCTGGTTTCCTCAGTGTGTATGCCCAGCAGTGGGATTGCTGGGTCATAAGGCAGTTCTATATCCAGTCTTTTAAGGAATCTCTACACTGTTCTCCATAGTGGCTGTACTAGTTTGCATTCCCACCAACAGTGTAAGAGGGTTCCCTTTTCTCCACACTCTCTCCAGCATTTATTGCTTGTAGACTTTTGGATCGCAGCCATTCTGACTGGCATGAAATGGTACCTCATTGTGGTTTTGATTTGCATTTCTCTGATGCTGAGTGATGTTGAGCATCTTTTCATGTGTTTGTTAGCCATCTGTATGTCTTCTTTGGAGAAATTTACATTTAGTCCTTTGGCCCATTTTTTGATTGGGTCATTCATTTTTCTGGAATTGAGAACTTTTGAACTTGATGATTATAATTATGAGAAGGCATATGACCTGTGAAGACTGTGTAAAGGCATTTAAGTTGAAGCAATAGTACAAAGATATAGAAACAAGCAGTAGTTGAAAGGAAAAGTAAATAATTCAGCTTGTATTGACCAAAAGTAAAGTTAAGAGAAATAGATGATATAAAGAAAAACACAGGATTTATATCATAAATGGTATTAATGACAATAAGGAGTTTGGGTGTTTATATGAATGGAAGAGCAGAGACAATAAAATAACTTGAACAGAAAAGGGATGATAAGAATACCCCCTTAATAATTATTAGAGCAATTAGCAATGTGTAATAGGGTGTATAAAGACATTACCATGCCAACCAATATGCCCAACTCATCTCTCCTGAGCACACAAAAAGACTGCACTTCTCCAATCCCTCGAAGACAGGTATGGCCATGCATCTTTCTTTTGGGATCTAGCCATCTGCAGAAGCAAGAGGTGCTGCTTTCAGGGAAAAGTGTTTTAGAACTGATGGACAAACTTTCAGGCTCCCTTCCCCAGCCAGGTCCATGCATTGAGAATGGAGAGCTGGCTGAAATTATTCACAGATTTTATGTGGGTGAAAACTTTGTTAACACCTAGTGATTCGGGATCATTTGCTACCACAGCATTACCTCACCTAGGCTGATGGTACACTGTGTTCAGTGTTTTCAATGAGTTAACTAAAGCAGATGTTCAGCTGGTAGGTAGCTTATATTAATATTAAAATATTAAACACCTCCTTAACTGTTGACAAATAACTATTGTCCAAATTTAATATAATCTCTTCCATGCCTTTGCCTCCTTAATCCATTCTCAGACATGATGACAGAATCCCCCATGACCAAGGCCTTAAATTCTCTTAGTTGATACTTCAAGTGTCCAGCTGTGGCCTGTATCTCTTCTAATTCATTTGTGCCATGATACACCAATTTCATTTCCAGCATCATCCTCTTTTAAGCCTATGGGGTCTTATTGTGCTGTAACTTAGTCTCTCAGTGATGTCTGACTCTTTGTGACCACATGGACTGTAGCCTTCCAGACACCTCTGTCCATGGGGATTCTCCAGGCAAGAACACTAGAGTGGGTTGCCTTACTCCCGGGGATCTTTCCAATCCAGGGATCGAACCCAGGTCTTCTGCATTGCAGGTGAATCCTTCACTGTCTGGGCCACCAGAGAAGCCCAAGAATATTGGAGTGGGTAGATGATCCCTTCTTCAGGGGATCTTCCTGACCCAGGAATTGAACCAGGGTTTCCTGCATTGCAGGCAGATTCTTTACCAGCTAAGCTAGCAGGGAAGCCCACGAGGTCTTATTATCTCTCACTTAATGAATGATAAAACTAGGAATAAACCTTAAGAACATTTCCCAAGGTGATTGATAGGTTGTCTAACTCCAGAACTTGTATGCTTATAGTCTACTGTCCCTGGCTTTATGTGGATGATTCTGGTAGCTGTATAAGAAGAGGTGGGAGAGGAAGACAAACTACACATGGGCTTATGTAGTTGAAAGAAGAAATATGAGGTCCTTGATTAAGGAAAAAGAAAGTATTTGGGACTGTAAAGAACAGCTACGTGTAATGAAATATTTGGAGGCAGTAATAACAGGATTTAGGATGATTCAACTAAGAGGGAAGGAGGATTAAGGTCCCAGCGATAGCAACGGGAGATGCGGAAATATTGATAGAAGTAGAGATATCATGCACAGAAGAATGATTTTCATATATTTGTCTCAATATATTATCTCCCTTCTGAATTATTAGAGATGACTTTGAGCAAGCAAGATAAATGTCAAGTGTAACTACCTGTCTATATAGAGTACAATTACAAGAGAAGCATCCTGCTGCTCATACATTTCTGGGAAGGCATGTTTACATAATACAACACACACAGACACATATAAGTTTAACTGTATTTAGTGTAGACTTTTCCAGTTTAAGCACTCCTACTGCAGGCACTGGTTAGGTAAACATTTGTTAGGTCAATTTCAAAAACCACAATTATTAATCATTGGAACTGCAGACACCAGATTCAGGTCTGTACTTTCCAAGCATTACATTGATCCTTGTGTGGTCAAGAGAATGCTCTGTGTTCCCTTTACCATGCTGCTGCTGCTGCTAAGTCGCTTCAGTCGTGTCTGACTCCGTGCGACCCCACAGACAGCAGCCCACCAGGCTCCGCCATCCCTGGGATTCTCCAGGCAAGAACACTGGACTGGGTTGCCATTTCCTTCTCCAATGCAGGAAAGTGAAAAGTGAAAGGGAAGTCACTGAGTTGTGTCCAACTCTCAGTGACCCCCTGGACTGCAGCCCACCAGGCTCCTCTGTCCATGGGATTTTCCAGGCAAGAGGACTGGAGTGGGGTGCCATCGCCTTCTCCGCCCTTTACCACAGGAAGACTATATTTCCAAGACTTCCTTATAGGTAGGATAAGACCATAACAATAAATCCTGGGAAACAGGAATGTGACAGCAAGCAATGTCTCATTTCCAGTATGAGGTATGAGGAGCTAGTGGGCCCTCTGCATCTCCCTCTGCTTGGCAAAGGCAACTCAACAAGTCAAGAGATAAGCATAGCACGAATCCTTCAGGAACTGCTTGTAGGATATTCGGTGCAGAGTCACCAGACCTACAGCAACTCTATGCGAAAAAGAAAGAAACTGCCTTACTGTTAAGCCATGAAAATGCTAGAATTTGTTACCGCAGCAGGGCAAAATACCATCTCGAGTGATTATCTTATATTGACCTAAAAACCTCCTGCTAATAAAGCCTATTATGTTTTCAGGCAGCTGTTTTATTTTTTCTTTCTTTAGAAAGTTCTTCATTTCATTGATTTAATATCCAGCACCAGGTAAGTTAATGCATCCATCTTAGCTCTCTGGCAAAATCAAAATACATCATAATAAGGAAAAAAACTACAACATTCATGCAACTATTCCTACAATGTCTTTGCTCTTAAAATCTAAGTTGATCAGAGTACTTGGGGTAGAAATACCGGTCTTTTCAAGTATTTTTTCCCTTTTTTTTCTTACCCACTAAGTGGGTAATTTATAACTTTATAAACAAAATTACATGTTTAAGACTTTCTTAAAACATTCGTTTCAGACTCTATTGCCAGACCTTTCTTTTTTTCTTTTTCAGAGAACTTTTAAAAATGTACAGGATAAGTTTCCTTTAACTGTTCCAACACCTAACATTATTCATATGCTATTCCATGTTCCATTTTTACATGTATACTTTTTTTCCTTCCTGATAATTTACCATATTGAGTATATTATGTACATGTATCTCCCAAAACAAGATGTTTAAAATTTTAAATAAAATATGATTGTTATTTATTGAATGGTTAACAAACAAATAACAAAAAAGATTAAAGAAACAGAAAAAAAAAAAGCCAAGAGAAACATTCTTGCCATCTTTTCCTAAGATCACAAACCAAGTCGTGAAAATAAAAATAAAAATAATAAAGATTAGGTGATTATTAAGTACTAGGCATTACAATAAGTAGTTTCACATGTGTTATTTATTTATAACAGAAACATTAAACTCCCTTTATGGATGAGAAACTAAGTCACCAGTTAAATGACTTGCTAAATACACTCCATTGCTGATAAGTAGCAGAACAAAAGGAATTCCAACCTAGATCTTACTCTCAAGCCCATGCTTTGAAAATTTGCATTGTATTACCTATCAGTTGAAGTCATGGTTTTCAGTTTGTTTTTATTTTTCTGTTTGCTTGCTTTCTTTGAGACAAATCCAAACTCGTAGGCTCCAGGGTCTGGAATGCCTTAATATTACAACAGTTCCAACTCGATACTACAAGAGTTCCATACTTCCCCAGTTCTGGGATCCCCGTCCTGGATCAGGTATTAATGGCATTGTTGCCTTGGCTGGAATCAAATCACCTTAGGGAGCCAGGCTAAGGACTTCCCTAGTGTCCTGGGATTGAGGACAAACATGTCCCCAAGGTCTCCAATCTACTGAGCCTGAGCACCACTACCCAGCAAAAGTAAAAAATCAGACAGAAAAAAGTGAAGCTGATAGGTATCTGCTACACGGTTTGCAGTGGTCCACTCGTGAGTGCCCTACGTACCAGCATTCCTCTTTGTGGATGGGGGAGTAACATGGTGACTACATAGCTCAGTCAAGTCTATGGCCCATGCTTTCAGAAAGCACAGCCTGGGGATGGGTGCAGGGACAGCGTTAGCTCCATAAAGATAAGGTGTGTTTTGTTTGCTTGTTTTTCTTGGTGAGGGGCTGGGAAGAGAGGGCAAGGCTGTTAACCATAGTTCACAGGAACTATGGCCTGGATCCCCAGTATGAACACCCTAAGAAAGCTGCTTGCAGCCTGACTCTCATTAACTACTCACAAGTTTCAGTAGCTGGATTTACTGGAATTAGACCTAATGGAGTCATTTGCTGGCTGTCAACAACCAAGTGAGAACCAGTATTAGCCCACCATGTACTCAGGGTAGCAAGCCTAGAAGACCAAAGATGTAAAGAAAGAGGAACAAGAATCCTCTGTATTTAAGGTCTGGCTACATGTTCTGCCTAACCGGTATTTTATCCAATACTTTACATTCAGGATTTCCACACAATTTGTGGTTTCCCATATGCTCATGTTACTCGATATTTTTACTCTTGATGATGCCTTCTCTGTCTGAAATGACCATCCACTTCCAACCTATCAGCTTTCTATGAACCATTTCCTAGTGAGGCACTGACTTTCTGTGGAATCTTCTGGAACCTTGCTCCCAGCAATGTTTCCTATGTCTTCTCATCACATTGCATCACAGTCATCTTAGCCCACAGGATGGGAGTTGCTCTTTATTGTATTTCCAGGGCCTTACTAGAAGCTGGCACCGAGAAGCCTCAATACCTGAGTCAGGAATGAAAGAAAGAAGGCACAAATTAGGAAAGTGCCTTTTATCTTGCATTCTTTCTGGATGACAGAGAGTATTCCTGCTGTGTTATAAAGACTGTGAGCACTCAGAGGATGACATCTCACAACAAAGAAGTCATCCCCATGTTTTTCTCCTTTAGCAGTGATAATTCTGAAGTATCAGGATATGGTTTGACACACTTAGCACAATGGATCCTACTGTGGAAAATTGGCACTCCTGTCTGGAGCCATTCATAATCTTAGGAGCAACAAGCAGGAGGAGTTAGGAGCTAAGAAATTTCACTTCTGAATGTTCAAAATGAAAATGCAGACAAGTCTAGAGCTAAGAGAATTTTAGCAGCTTACTTTTCACTTGGATGCAATTTCCAGTGATATTCCAGGAAATCCTGAGCTTCAGAAGTTAATTCTATTTTATTAATTCTCAAAGAGGTTCTCAGCTTTAGAGCATTTACCTGTTACAAGACTCTAACCCTCTCCCAATACATACCAAGGAGTATAAACTCTACGATTAGAGCTAATAGATGGTACAGGGATCAACACGAATGGAAAACCCATATCTCCCACCCTGTCTTCTTCCTTTTTCTTATGAATGCCCTTGGGAAATGATGCACCAGGATGTCCAATCAAAGCAGAATTTCTGAAGCAAAATTTGAATTCAAATAGACTATAAAATGGAAGTTTTAATCAATTCAAGAGAAGCTTCATCCAAAGAAATATGGAAAATGAATCAACAGACAATGTAATTATGCAAAATAATATCACTGACAGTCTCAGCTCAAGCATTCACAAAGGCTTTCTCCTTCCTCTAAATGAAAAATTTCTGATTGAAAGATGAGATATCATCAATCAGTTGCTTATCCAAAGGCTACATATATATGAAAAAGTGATTAGTAAACTTTCATTCATCACTTAAACTTTTAAACTGTTACCTCATACCTGAGGAATTAAAATAACAAATGATTTCCCTAAAAGTAACTTTTTGTTTATTATTTAAGAGTTCAGAAAAGCAGAGGTACATTTTAATTTATTTGATATTACTGAATGCATGTTATAAAAGTTAGAAACATTACCATATTGTATGATCTCTATTCAAAATGTTACCTTAAGGTAATCAATTCAATAACACTTCAGTTATTAAATATTTTTTAAATAGAAATTATCAAAATATCAACAGGATAATATAGAAAACAGACTGAGAAAAGCCAGCTGATATCATAGAGGTAGAAATAGTGATATCACATGGATGATTAAATATAATAAAAACTCACATAGATAACAATCATTGTTGTGAAGCATTAGGTTTCTAATTAATTAAATCATATTTTAATTAACATGCATACATGCTATTTTAGTTAAGAATTCCCAGTGGAATCCTGAGGTGAAAATAGGTCAATAGCATTCCATTACTAAGCACATATATATTTATCCCAGTTTCTTTTTTTCCCCCTCCTACACATGAGCAAAAAATGTAATGGTATATATAATCATCTTGACTTAGTCTGTTTTCAATGAGGACGTACAATTCTTTCTTTAAATTTTGTTAAAGTTAAAAAAAATGATTATCTGTGGACTTGAATGTTATGACTTAAATCCTTACTTGTTCCTTGCTTTTTATATAAATGGGTATGAACTTGCCTCTGTACCTCCTGAACACACAGGAAGCCTGAGTGGGGTTATTAGAAACCTGATATTCACAGATCTGTGACTCAGATCTGACCACTGAAATGTTACTGGAATTGAAGTGTGTCATTTTACGACTGAGTGGGTGAAGAGCCAGGGTGTCCCCCCACACATTTTATCCCTCTTCCTTGCAGCTGGAGGTGAGAGATCTAAGACAGCGGAGCAACAGAATAGAAGAGATAACCCCCCACATCACACCAAAAGGGAGCTGCCCAGAAGACTGCTGCGGGACTTCCCTGGTGCCCCAGTGTCTAAGATTCATCACCAGCAGTGCAGGGGGACTGGGCTCAGTCCCTGGTCAGAGAACTAGACCCCATATGCTGCAACTAAAAGACAGGGTGTGCCCACAGCTAAAAGATCCTGCGTTCCAAATCAAAAATGCAGGTGCTACAATTAATACCTAGCCAAATGAATACATAAGTAAATCTTTTAAAAAACTGATATGAGTAGGGGGGGAGGTTTTATTATGTTGAAGGTCCCTTGGAGAAGGAAATGGCAATCCACTCCAGTACTCTTGCCTGGAAAATCCCATGGACAGAGGAGCCTGGTAGGCTACAGTCCATGGGGTCGCGAAGAGTCAGACACGACTGAGCGAATTCACGTTCACGTTCACGTTCACCCATAGAATTGGTGGTTTATTTGTTACAGCTGCTAATGAGAGCTACCCTGATGAACAGAACTGCCATCTTTTAGAAGTAGATGTTATCTGCATATTCTAGGAGGTCTGATTGTGTTTCAGAAAATGTAATGCCAAATCTTTCTTAGTTTCTTTATCTCTATTGATTCCATTAACCTTTTTATCTGAAAAACTGAAATGATAGTGATTTGAATGCAGCATTTACAACAGTCAAGACAGAGACCTTTTAACAAATATAATTAAAAGGGAAACAAAGCAAAACCAAAAACTGAACAGTCTCCATCAGTTGGTAGAAGAGACCACAGCTAGCTATGCCCTTCGTTTTCTCCCCTGTGAAGTCTTCAGGAAAATTCCCTATGTCTCATTAACAAGACTGTATTCATGTATGTCTCTAACATTAGGAAAATAGAAATGATGACAAGGATGAAGATAATTGATCACAATGATGACTGACTATACCAGTTTACTGAGTGTTCACTTACTGCGTATTAAGCATTCCACACATACTTTATCATTTTATCATTTTAGATGTCCTATAGGAAACATAGTATCCTCATTAGAAAGATGTGGAAACTGAAGCTTAAAGAAATAAAGCTAATAAATGTAGGAAGGTCAGTCAACTCTAAACTTGTGCTCTTAGCTATCACCTTAAGAGAAAGCAATTAGATAATCTAAATAAGCCAGTTTCATCAAGCAAACTCATGCTTAATATAATTCTGTACTCTACTCTAATTGCCCTTATACTAAAATCCAAACAGCATATTTCATGATTTAAAGATCTTTCATGAGCTGACCCAGCCTATACTCCTATAGTCTTTCCTCTCAGTTTCTCTAAACATAAGAGTTAAGACTATTTTACATGTGTGACTGTCTGAGAGACATAGAATAGAATGGGGTTTGGGACCGACTCATCTGTAAAAAGTGAGAAATTTGGTAAGAATCTAGTGTAGTGCTTGAAATTCAAGTGCTGGTATGCATACTAACGCTAGCCTTCTACCGAGGACAACTGCTGTGGGGAAATAAAGAGAGCATAATTTCCCTCTGGGTAATTTTGTCTACCTGGTTTTGTCTGCCTTTTGTTTCATCCTGAGCCCTACTTTTTACAGTCCTTAATCATGTATCAGATCATGGCCATCCATGAATTCCAAGTTATAGATGTCTGATTAGTCACTGATTTAGTCTCTTGATTGAAAAGAAAAATGTGATTAGCCTTACTTACCACAGCTAGGACATGGAAGTTACCTAAATGTCCATCAGCAGAGGAATGGATAAAGATGTGGTACGCATATGCAATGGAATATTACTCAGCCATAAAAAGTAACAAAAGCGGGTCACTTGTCGACACATGGATAGACCTAGAGATTGTCATACAGAGTGAAGTCAGAAAAAGAAAACAAATATTGCATATTAATGCATATATGGGGTAATATAATAGAAAAATGGTATAGATGATCTTGTTTGCAAAACAGAAACAGGGACACAAACGCAGAGAAGCATACGGATATCAAGGGGAAGGTGACTGGGAGGAACTGGGAGATTGGGAATGACACATGTACATTATTAATAGATAACTAATGAGAATATACTATACGGCACAAGGAACTCTATTTAATGCACTGTGGTAACCTGAATGGGAAGGAAATCCAAAAGGGAAGAGAGATGTAGCTGACGTTAGCTGACTCATTTTGCTGTACAATAGAAACTAATGTGACATTGTAAAGCAACTGAACTCTAATAAAAATTATGTTTTTATAAAAGAAAATGTGGGGCTTTCCTCATGGGTCCAGTGGTTAAGAATCTACCTTGCAATGCAAGGGACACTGGTTCAATCCTTGGTCTGAGAAGATCGCACATTCCATGAGGCAACCAAGGCCCTGTGCCACAACTACTGAGCCTGCACCCTAGAGGCTTGTTGCTCTGCAGCAAGAGAAGTTACTGTGATGAGAAGGCCACACACCTCAGTGAAGAGCAGCTCCCACTCTCCACAACTAAAGAAGGCTAGTAGGCAACAACAAAGACCCAGCACAGTAATAAATACATAAAGGTGCAAATAAATACATTTTAAAATGAGAGAGAGTATGACTATAGCAACACATTTGAAAGTATCAAAGACAAGGATGACATACTAGCATTTTAAAGCATGAGACTTACCAAAGGAAAAGCAGATAATTTCAATGGATTAGTTACTATAGATACTGGCAAAGTGATTAAAGATTCCACTCCTTTCTCTCCCAAAAGGCACTACTGCAAGATACATTTTTTGTTCTAGGTCTAGAATTCTTCTAAGTAGCTTACAATTACAAAGATAATTAAAATTTTATAGACTAGGAAAGATGAATACCTCATCAATTCATTCTATAAAGTAGGAATGAAATGAACAACTAATCCAAATAAAGATAGTATAAAGAAAAAAATTATAGAGCAGGAATATTGATATATTTAGAAATAGATATATGCCTATACAGACATACTAATCTTCAATAACATACTACCAGAGAGAACCCAATAATGATTTAGAAGCTAACATATTAAAGGCATACAAAACTCAGAGCATTGAAAAATTCAAGGAGAAGAGTCATACAAATATTTCAATAAATGAAAAAATGTTTTCTAAAATTAAGTAGCCATTTCTTACTTAAAAAAATTAAAATAGCAAGAGAGGACAAATCCTTTGAACTCAGGGATATCTCTCACACAAATGCACACAAATATACAGCATACACACACCTTTTCTAAAGCAAACACTAAAGCCATTTCCATTAAAATCTGGATAGGAAGGAGATGCTCACTGGTATTGTTATTACATGAATAAATATAAAGATCGGAACAAAAGTAAAACTTTATTTTTATAGAATATATAATAATAAATATTGAGAAAACAAGATAGCAAATTAAAAACAATAATTAGTAGAGAAACTATTTAAAGTAGATGGATATAAGGTACAATTCCAAAATAACTTCTGTCTATGCTAGCAAGAACCAGACATAAGTAGCAATGGGGAACATTCTGTTCTCAAAAGGCAAAATTATAACTATGTAGGAATTAATTTAATAAGAAAGTCGGCACCATTAAGGAAGAAATTATTAAATCTTATTGAAAGACGGAAAACAAGGTCTGTATGTAAGTAATGTCATTCTTAGATGCAATGGCAAAATAATACAAATGCCAACCCACCTAAAAAGTAACTAATTTCTTAATATGTAATCTCATAGAACATTAACTTCTTTGAACTGAATAAATAAGCTAATAGTTCATCTATAAGAATAAAATTTAAGATATGATATATTGACACATTTCTACTTATTCCTCAAAATAAAAATGAAAGTTAAGATATTTTTAAAATTTGAATACACGAAGATAAACAGGAAGGCTGATGATAATGCACAAAAGGTCTCCTTTGTAGAAATTAAAATATAAGAAAATATATCAAATAGGGAGGAATAAAAAAGAAAGGTAGAAAGCTCAGAATCAGGCTTCTCAGACATCATAGACCTGATTAAAAGAAGTCAAACAGTACTGTTAAAGTTAATGAAAATATTGAAATAAGTATGGCTATATCTCAAAATCATTTTATACAGATATACTGATGAGTCCTATGTACCATGATTTGCCATGAACCTTGTCTCTGCTTTATGAGTTCATGGCACATTAACTGGACTGCAGAAAGAGTAACCAACTCATCCTGGTTTGCCTGGGACTTTCATTTTTTGCACTAAAAATAGCACAGCCCTAGAAACACCCCAGTCCCAGATGAACTCGATCACTGCTTACTCTATCTTCAAATGATATTTAGTAGGACCTGAGGCTTTGAGTCATGGGGCACAAAACCAGGGTTACGCCATCTGGGTTCTTCTACAGCATACATGAGTCTTGCTTTGGAACTTGGGCATAAAATACTTTTTATTTCTTTGGAGTTTTACATAACCACAAATTTTATGAGCCAAGAAGAACCTGAGAGATTTTTGTCATAGAAGGACATTTTGTAATCAAGATTAGCAAGGATGTTGAGTTGGACAAAGCTGGCACTGTAGCTGAGTCTATGTCTTTGCATCACACTGACCCATCTCCTCACAGTAGCATGAACACAGGTTAATTTCTAGCCATCCTGAACTTCATCTTGTGCCTCATGATTACCGTGCTTCCCTGCCTCTGCAATGTGTATTTTCTCCTTTGCTAAAAGTGTTCCTACTCCACTGACAGAAATGTATTATTATCCTTCTAGAGATCTAATTTCAAAAACAAAGATCATGGCATCCAGTCCCATCACTTCAGGGCAAATAGATAGGGAAACAATGGAAACAGTGACAGACTATTTTCTTGGGTTCCAAAATCAATGCAGATGGTGACTATAGCCACAAAATTAAAAGACACTTGCTCCTTGGAAGAAAAACTAAGACAAATCTAGGCTGTGTATTAAAAAATCAGAGATCTTACTTTGTTGATTAATGTCAGTTTAGTCAAAGCTATGGTTTTTTTCAGTAGTCATACATGAATGTGAGAGTTGGACAATAAAGAAGGTTGAATGCTGAAGAACTGATGCTTCTGAACTGTAGTGCTGGAGAAGATTCTTCAGAGCCCCTTGGACTGAAAGGAGATCAAATCAGTCAATCCTAAAGGAAATCAATCCTGAATATTCATTAGAAGGACTGATGCTGAAGCTCCAAAACTTTGGCCACCTGATGCTAAGAGCTGACTCATTAGAAAGACCCTGATGCTGGGAAAGATTGAAGGCAGGAAGAAAAGGAGATGGAGGAGTATGAGATGGTTGGATGCTATCATTGATTCAATGAACATGAGTTTGAGCAAGCTCCGGGAGATGGTTAAGGACAGGAAAAGCTGGCATGCTGTCGTCCACAGGGTTGCAAAGAGTTGGACAAGATGAGTGACTGAACAACAACCGCCACCTACTGCAAAGGGGTGGTGCCATCTCTGGGAATCCTTCCCAGGCAGAGTAAGGACCTCCCTCCCTTGGGCTCACACATGTTCTAAACCTCTCTTCCAGTGCCTCTCACATCATAATGTGGCACTTGCCCTGTCTCTTCTCACCAGCTAGGAACCTCGAGGACTCTGGAGTCAGATCTTCTTGGTCCAAAGCCAACTCTGCCAGGTTCCAGTCTTTAGACTTTCAGAAGCTAATGAAAGTCTTCGTGAATTTTAGTCCCCTTATATGTAAAACGTTGTTGTTGTTTAGTAGCTCAGTCATGTTCAACACTTTGTGACCCCATGGACTGTAGCCTGCCAGGCTCCTCTGTCCATGGGATTTTTCCAGGCAAGAATATTGGAGTGTGTTGCCATTTCCTTCTCCAGGGAGTCTTCCCAACTTAGGGATCAAACCCAAGTCTCCTGCATTGACAGGCAGATTCTTCACCACTGAGACACAGGGGGAAGCCCCATGTAAAATGTAGCGTTCATCCAAGACAGGGCTTAGGAATAAGCCTTGCTGCTGGTGCTGCTGCTAAGTCACTTCAGTTGTGTCCGACTCTGTGTGACCCCATAGACTGCAGCCCACCAGGCTCCCCCATCCCTGGGATTCTCCAGGCAAGAACACTGGAGTGGGTTGCCATTTCCTTCTCCAATGCATGAAAGTGAAAAGTGAAAGTGAAGTTGCTCAGTCGTGTCCAACCCTGAGTGACCCCATGGACTGCAGCCTACCAGGCTCCTCCGTCCATGGGATTTTTCAGGCAGGAGTACTGGAGTGGGGTGCCATTGCCTTCTCCTAGGAATAAGCCTTACACAGAGTAAATTCTATACCAGGGTGGCTGTTATTATTATCTCTATCCTCAAAGCCCAACTCAATGCCTTGCTGGTGATCAATGGCAATATGCTGAATGAAACTCACAATAGCAAAGGCACATTTTTACCAGAGGAAAGAGAAAGGGCCAAGCTCAGGCCACGCATAGCTAAAGCCATCAGCCACATATTTCAAAACAGGACTGGCACCTGTGCAGCCCACATATTCCCCATCACAATGATAACTGTGCATTACCTTGGTGTCTATAAAAAATGAAATAGCTCTTAACTGGCTTTCCAAATAGCACTATGAATATTTGACTCCCACCTCGACTTTATTGTTGGAGGCAACCAGCATACCAGAATGATGTTAGTAGTAGCATTGGACCATACAACCAAAAGTATCTTTATTATGTCTAAAACTCTATTTACAGGCCTGAGATATAACACAATAAGAGATAGAACACTATAAGAGAGGCTGATATACAAGGAAATGAAGGAGGCTGTAGAATTTTTTAAAAATTAAGATTAGGAAGATGTAAAGTAGCCTTCAACATATACTGTGAAGCAATAGCCTGAGAGATAGGGAAAGTCCACAAAAGATCTACAAAAGTCAGATGTAACTCAAGACTAGACAGTTTTTAAATAGGAGAAAGCCATCAAATGTGTCAAATGAAGCTGCAAGGTTAGAAGATGAAGACAAATACAGGGCAATTGAATTTAGTGACCTTGACAAGAGCAGCTTTATGCAGCGGTTTGGATGAAATCCCAACTGCAAAGGTTGAAGAATGAGGAGAGGAGATTAGCGACAGAATATATAAATGATTTTTTCAAGTACTGGTGTAGGAACAACAGCAGCCAGAAGAAATAGGGTGGAAGCTGGAGATATATGAGAAGCAAATGAGTTTCCTGATTTTCTTTTTTTAAGAATGAAAAATTCTAAATTATGTTTATAAAATGTTATCAATGACTGTTTCAGAAAGTGCTATTTATGTTTCAGCTAAAAAAGAGTGGTCAATTGAGTGACTAAATCCCTGAGAAAGCACGCAGGAAAAATTTGGAGTCGGAAGGGTTTGGCCATTGGTAAGAGGCAGGACAATGAATTAATTTTAACAGAAGAGTAAAAAAAGAGAAAACATGTTGAAGAAGTGTATTTTTAGGTTTGTTGTTGGGAGAATAGGGGAGTTTTTCATTTGAAGTCTTCTATTTTCTCAGTGAATTATAAAGCAAGCTTGAGAGTTAAAGTTTGAAAGCCTAGAATAAACTTATTAGCCAACTGTGGTAAGACTATTAGACAAGGTTGGATCATTTTGTATAAATTAAGCTAATCTGGCTTAAAAGTCCACCCCCCCCCCCCCCCCCCCCCCGCAGCAATACTCTGCCCCCTTGGGTGTGGAAAAGTGATACTGGACAGTTGGATTCAACCATAATGGAACTTTTACATTATAGAACTAAAAAGGAACAAGCAATTGATCTTTGAAAATATATGATTATAATGATAGATCTTAGGATATAACTAAGATAAACAAAGATTAAAAATGGGAAGAGGAATCTTTGTTCTATTGAGAAATAGCAGTAGCAACAGGCTGGCGATCTCATCAAACCTGCGGATGGACTGGCCTGATCTCAGTCAGCTTATCAAATAACAAAGACCTGGAGTTAAAGCATTTGAATTTTTTAAGCAAGAGGACCAATACAGTGAGGAGAGGAGCAAGGAGGAACACTCTGGAGGACAGACCGCTGCTGGGTGGCAGATGTAATGCGGCAGCATGCAGCATAAGGACAGTCTATGTGAGAAAGAATTGAACTGCTCCAGATGCCATCTTTATACTTGTCTTCTCACATAAAAAGACACATTCAAGTCCTAGCATGTCAGTGAATACAGGTATCTAGCATTGCTTTTAATGGCTTCATAATACCCAAGCTGTATTAAGCCTCTCCTGGTGGATTGTATCCTGACTCCACAATGGTAAATTACAGCTAGAATTGTAAGGCCCTTCCTTACACATTCACACTGGAAGACAGTCTCATGCAGTGTTTCTGGGCACGTCCGAGCTCCCTCAGGGATCCTCAGAACACCGTTTGTATGGCCACGAGAGCCTCTGAAGGAAGGGAACATAAATAACACATCACAGGTTTCGGGAGAGACCATCTGCTCCAAGGACGACCTGGGGACAGACCCCTCGCACTTTTGTAGTTTAACATTCCATCCCAGTTTTATACCATGAGGTCATTATGGATGCTTTAGAGTAACTAGTTTGACTTCTAGAGGCTAATTTTCATTCCTTAAATAATTCCACTTAAAACCTACTGTGGAATCAAGATGCTCATCTACTTCTCAATTATAATTCACCTTCATTTGGAAACTTCCACACTTTACGCAGTACAACATTTTGATGCATTGGTTGGGTGTAAACCCACATTTCCAATGCCCTGTGAAAAAAAATGAGCTAACATTAAACAGCTGATCCCAGATCCTCAGGATTTTGAAATGCAGCCCATGTTGCTTTTGGAAGCAATTAGGTCTGTAGATTTGCATTAAATTGAAATATCATAACTGTCTTATGAGCCATGGCTTTTTTTAGAGGCCTAATTAAATCTTGTAGATAAACAGAAAATATGTAGGCAGGTGTACATATACTTAAATATCACGAGGTGAGGGGGATGGAGATGTGCCTTACCTCAATATTAGTACTAGGAGACTGTGAAGATTTTATTACTTCAGATAACTAATAAGAAACTTTATTTTTAGCAAGGACCCGACCATCCCACTCAGACTTCTATGAGTCATTTTCCGAGGTACATATGAATAGCTCACAGGATTATAGCTCAGAGAATGATGGAGGTTTTCCTAGCTCCAGTTCCCAGGGTATATAATAAGATTCCATGGATTGTTTCACCTTTGGCTATCTAGGCAGTTCTGTTCAGAACATTCAAGACTGTATATTTTTCCTTCTGACCTCACCAAAAATACTTCCAAAAATGCTGCCAACATTACATCTTAAATAACAGGGATAACTTGCAGAATTCAATACTTAAAATTTCTCTCCAGCAAATAGCTCTGTTTATTAAAGAAGACTGTTACTTAGGGATACACAATGAGTACATATGTACTGTGAGTTAAAGGAGAGATGGAGATGCCTCTGTATAATAAGAGAGGATGCGTAGATATATATCTGTTTTATATGTGTGTGCATGCAGACATATATATACATACACACCCATTTTATTATGAACAAAAGTGTTGGTAATAGCAGAGGTCTCACAAATTATCTTTTTTTTTTTTTTTTGCAGGCAAGGAAACTGATGGAATTTTGTAGAAACTACAATAATTAAGTCTCAAAGGGAAAAATAAGCCTTGAGATAATACGACAGCAGGTGGATGCTAACCTGTCCATAATTCCATTTGTTTCTATTTTACAAAGAGTCCTGACTTGGCCTTTAGAATTATAATATTCCTAAAGTAGTGTTGTTGTTGTAAAACTGACCTCTCTACTCTTCCTAAAATGAATTATCAAACAGATTCACCACCTGAAATTGCGGTCTGTCACCCTCAGACATAAGGATGGAGGTACACAGCTTCCATTTCAGTGCAATGACCACACCTTGGGAAGGTCAGAACTGCTTCAAAAGCATCAGGCCCATGGCTAGAGTTTGTGCTTTGTCCCTAACGAAGCACATAGAAAATTTTGAGTTTGCCACTTAACTTTTCTTAGTATCAGTTTTGATAAAATGAGAATAAAGTTAGATTTGCTAATTCACATAAATGATTTACTAAATGAGACAATGTCTAAGATGCTAATTTGTAAACTTCTACCATAATGGATGTAGCAAAATGCTTAAAGAACAAGGTAACCTTGATTTTTATGGTAGCTTTATTGTTTCTAGTGGAGGAAACTTGGACAAATTACTTAAACTTTTTATGCCTCAGCTTTCTCATCTTTTGAGAGCATTATGTTGGATAACACATATAAAGTGTTATACTGAAAACAGGCAATAGTTTATCTTTCACAGCGTTTAAAATTACAATGGATTAAAACCCAAGTACATTTAAATTCATGAGTTCACAGTGTTCTTTTTTAATGGCCATCTTTAAAGGAGTATAGGAAAATTTTTATCTTGAAAACTGATAAGTAAAGTATAAACTCTATCACTGGGTAACCAAATAGAAGAATTCAAAGTGCCTCTTTATGAAGTTATATCAACTAATATATAAATATAGAACTTGGATGTTACTATTTGCAGCCTTAAATTATTTAATGGACATGGGCATTAAGCATCAATATTGGCTAACATCGAAGAAAGCACAAAACCAGTCCTTTTGCGCTTCTTGACAAAGTACAATCCAACTGCAGTCTCACTAGAGTGACAGAGGGTGAGCCTAGTTCTGAAACTACCATCATGCATTCCACACTATGAGAAACTGTATAGGCACAATGGTCTTGGCCTCTCAGCAAATCAATGTTACTAAAATTTTTAGAGGAGGAGGGTAAAACAGCCCGGTATTGAATTTTTTTTCAATGTATAACCAATTAGAAGAAAAAATAGCAGGCTTAACTAGAGTGTCCAGGGATACACACTTGAATGATAAAAGGGTATCAAGGCAGTGATTATCATAAGGTCAGCATAGTCTGTTGGGGCAGAGTGGTGAGTATGTTTGGGATGAGGTCTATGGGGACAGGGTTTCTGGGGTGGCAGGCATGGTCACTTCTTAGAAGCATATTTGCCTTGACCCAATGAACTGACCAAAATTTTTGTTAGGTGGCTTCCTGTATCAGCTTTAAAAAATAAATTACAATATTTTTAAATGAAAACGAACACACAAACCTTGATACTTTTATCATCATCCAATGTGTAACCAAATCAGGGGTAAAAAATCACAATCAAAAATTTGTTTACAACAACTATTACCAGTAGGGTAACAAACTCACTTCATATTACCACAGTCAGTGTTATCTCCTTGAAATGTTACAGATGTATTTTTTCTGCTCTAACAGAGAATTACAGAAAGATTTTGCAACATACTACTTGTTCATGAATGACACATTTTTTAAAAATGCAGAATGCATGCAACAGATTTGAGAAAGCAGATTTATTCCCCCAGAATCTTGTTTCCATTACTTAAAATGGTATTTTAAATCCTTTATCTCTAGTAAGCATTCACAAGTATCTACATTTCTCTATATATACTACTTCTGCAAATACTGTATTTTAATCTCATGAAAATCATTGCCTCTGATTTAAGTAATATGCAATGGTATATTCTGTCTTGTGTTATCCAAGACAGATAATATATCATGGGATATTTAATGAATCTTTAAAGACAACAGCCTTTGGGGTTTTTCAATAGTAACAAAAACAATGTTTCAGAAATGCAAGATACTTGTATTTTTGAGGTACATTCCAGACTTGGGTGGAAACAAAGATACAATGTTAATAAATCCTTGGTATGGAGGCACAATTTCCTTTGTGTTTCGGCACCACTTGAGTGAAATGCTTATAGTGAGGTCCTGGATTTTCTGAAATAGAACGTCAGAATTTTAGAATGTTAATGGGATTTCTTTGGAAGGAATGATGCTAAAGCTGAAACTCCAGTACTTTGGCCACCTCATGCGAAGAGTTGACTCATTGGAAAAGACTTTGATGCTGGGAGGGATTGGGGGCAGCAGGAGAAGGGGACGACCGAAGATGAGATGGCTGGATGGCATCACTGACTTGATGGAAGTGAGTCTGAGTGAACTCCGGGAGATGGTGATGGACAGGGAGGCCTGGCGTGCTGCGATTCCTGGGGTCGCAAAGAGTCAGACACGACTGAGCGACTGAACTGAAATGAACTGAATCCTGCCAAGCATCTCCAAGATGTGCTGTTGGTTTTAATCTGATGGAAGTGATACTGCCATAGGTATTACATGCACCTAACTCCTAACTGATGTTCCCAACTTTGGGTCTGTCACAGTTCCACGTTTATTACTTTTTTGTCTCAGTTAGTTTATGTGACAACCCAAGGAAGTAAGTATCATTAGAGGTGAGGACCTAAAACACAAAGTGAAATCTGTGTTGTATTCTGGGGAGACATTATTAAGTTCAAGAGGGATTTAAAACCAGGGCAAACTCTTCCTTATAAGCCCATGTTTTTTCCATCCCCTTTTGTGACTGTCTTGTTTTCTGAGTAAAGCCACCGGGTACATAGGAAAGAAGTAGACCTAAGAAGGAAATGGGAATACCAAACAAGCAATCCCAGCTGTAAGGGCCACTGGAACATTTCAGCTCAGATCATTCGCATTCTGGTTCGTCTTTGGGGAAATTGCTTTAGCTGAAGGAAGCCATGTTTTGGAACTTCCAGCAACACAATCCTGTTTTTCCTTCTGTCTGCTTCATATCTCCCTTCTTTCCTGGATTCTGTCTCTTCTAATCTATATTAGGAGAAGGCATTGGCACCCCACTCCAGTACTCTTGCCTGGAAAATCCCATGGGCGGAGGGGCCTGGTAGGCTGCAGTCCATGGGGTCGCTAGGAGTCGGACACGACTGAGCAACTTCACTTTCACTTTTCACTTTCATGCATTGGAGAAGGAAATGGCAACCCACTCCAGTGTTCTTGCCTGGAGAGTCCCAGGGACGGGGGAGCCTGGTGGGCTGCTGTCTATGGGGTCGCACAAAGTCGGACACGACTGAAGTGACTTAGCAGCAGCAGCAACCTATATTATCTCAGCTTGTTTCCCACTGAGTTATCCCCCCCGCCCCCCCAAAAAAAGTGACCAAAAAATGCTGAATCATACTGCGTATTTCTATCAACACTGAGTATGACATTGCTCTGGAAAATGCCAAGTTTCCCCATTACCGGCACCCTGGCTTCCACCCCACCGACCATCCCTACCTCCCCTGATGTCATAAATGTACCTGAGCCAGAAAACTAACTGACACTGATGAGAAAGTGGGGGAGCATGTGGAATCCCTGTCTGGACTCTGAATAATTTTACAGAAATAGGGAATTTGTTTGTATAATTTCTCCAGGGACACGCTCAATTATTCTACATCAGCTTTGTAACAAATGGTGATAATGGCTATTTTAGAGTTTAATGTAACAGAAGCCCAAGCAGAGGAACAGGTGCAAAGGGAATTAAAGAAAAAATCTTCCTCTTTAGAAAATTAATCTTGCCTATATTTCCTGTACAAGACTAAGTGTTGTGTCTGGCTGTGTCTACTCCCCGCCTCCCTGTGTGAACCCAGGAGTACTTGAAACTGCTCGGTATCTCACCGGCTGTACACCAGAACCAGCTCTCACTACATCTCTGCACATATGGGCAAGAGCAATTTCAAGCAGCTGAGGATCCACACCAAGACTCACTAATAAGTATCTTGCTGCTGATCTGCTATCAAACTTTCTATTCCCCTGGGTCTAATACAGAATAAAGCCATAAACACCTGTTACATGTTTACATACTATACATCTTACATATATCACGTCATCTAATCTTCATATAAGTAGAGGGCTGTTATCAGACCATTTTATACAGGACGCAGTTAAGAGGCTTACTCAGTCACACAAGGAGCAAATGTTAGATAACTGAGCCCAGCACTGTCCAACCAAAACCAAGACCAACAGACAACACGAAAAAGCAAATGAATCAAAACAAAACACATTGTTCAGGCTCTTCTGGCACCAGAATACTGCTTACATGAGTCAAGGATGGCTCCCCTGGTGTGGCCAGAAAGCTGTAATAACCCTGCAATAATCTTTTTCATTTAGGCCTGTTAAGATGTCCCAAAATGGATATAATTACTTTCTTATTTGCTCCCACAATAGAAAGTGAGAACTTGGTAGATGTTACTAGACAGAAAAATTCAACCTTAAATATACTCTATCTGCCTAGTTTCTAAATTACAAACTTTGCAGAGCATGGTCTCATTATCATGCTCAAGAATCCCATAAGTGATTAAAAAAAAAAAAAATAGGTGGGCTACTGTCTCTGATCTCCAGGTTCCAGATTACTATCTGGTCTTCCTTGTCCCCACACTGCTGATACCACAGGCCAATTACTCTTTCCATTTCTATTTCCAGTTGTTCTTTGTATTTAATAAATCAATCTTTGAGTCTGAATTGCTAACAATTCACTCAGTGCTACTCCATCAATTCCTTCAGCTTTAGCTCCTCTTGTTTCCATGTTTATATACCTAAGCAAACCTGGGGACCCCAAGTAGTGACATTTTTGTGTAATTTTTCTTTACAAATTTTGTAACTGCATTGTATGTCATCTTTACCTCATATTTGTCTTTTCCAGCCAGATCTTAAATTACCAATAACTTAAACAAAGACACAAAAAACAATTAGTAGTACCACGATATGTCGAAAGGTTTGCTTCATCTCTTCATATTCGACTTTTATTGCTGTCCAGTCCGGTCATTATCGTTTTGCTGTCTCCCATCCTTCTCTTGCCCTCACTCTTTCTTTCTTCATTTTCAGTACCTGACTGTCAATAGTTTGGTGTGTGATCTGATTATTTATCCAATATTACTATTGAGGATCCATGAAATATTGCAAGATCTGCAGTTTCATTTTATGATTGATTTCCCTTGCATTTATATTGTATTGTTTGACATAACAGCTGGAAATCAACTAGAGATGACTTGCACAGACATAATGTATAAGTTGGGAAGGTTAAGTAGAGACAGATATTCAGTGAAGGCTGATTATATAAGTATTAATACATTAGTGAATACTTTCATGTTATAAAGACTCACTTCCATATATATATATTCCTAATGTTAGTATCACAAACGGTTCAGCAGCCCATGTATATTAATAACATCACACACTTAAAGTATAAATACTATTCTGTCTCACTTTTTCACTCAACACATGCCAGGCATGCTTCAATATAATACATGTAAAGCAGGCAAGGCTCAGAGAGGCAAAGTAACAGACAAATTCATAGAGCTTGTTGATGATAGAGCCAGGCAGAGGCATCCGGGTTCTTTGTCCAATGTTTGTTTGTTTAAATTCGCTGATACTTATTACAGGGTTCAATTTTTAAAAATAAATGACCTTGGTATTCTTAAATAAATTTCTTATCCCCATCATTGCAATTCTTAATCAAGAACTGGTAGACAAAGAAATTTGACGCAGTTCAAACTGTATAAGCAATTCTGTAGTTAGAAAGCAATTGTGAGGAACGGAGGCTGGTCAGAACACAAGCTTTCAAAAGGAGCACTGCAACATTTGTGATTCTACCTGCAAGGTGGCTGTTCAAAATCCATTACTGAGGAACGGGATTTAAAAGTTAATGTTACATTTTATACTCAAGGAAAAGCTCATTCATTTTGTTGCTAGAAAGATAGTACCACAAAAAAGAGTGCACAGAAATTTTAGAAGTGTTTTTGGCAAAATTACTTCTAAAATTTGAAAGGGAGATTTACAACATCATTACTTATTACGATTACAACAATAATTTAAGAAATACTGAAGTGTGTATGTTGTCAGAGGCAAATAAAACATTACAAAATCTATACTGAAAGGAGATTTACAATTAAAAATCAAATCCCTTGCCTAACCTATCCCAAAGGAACCCAGTTGCCATGATCCCACAGGAAAAGCTCTTAAATGACTCAACTGTTCTCACTTACAAGTCAAATTGTAGGTCATAGACATGCTTAGTCTTATATTTTTATACTGAGCCCTAGAGATGTGTGCAGTGAGATAGATTTCAAGTGGAAGTTCAGTATTGAAGCTGCTATATTTCCTAGCCCATTATTTCTGCAATAACATCCCAAACTGCTCTAGGTACAGGGGAATCTAAAGGAAATGCTCCCACTGGAAGGGAGTAGACATAAAAGTAATTGTAAAGTCTCTTGTTTTATCATATAGTTATCCAAATGTTGCCTTTCACTTCATATGCAAGCTTTAATATAAAAAGGAAGTATTACTTAGGGATTTTAAATATTGACTGTTACTGAGCTTAGTTCCCCATAACTGAGACTTGGTTTCAGTTGCTTTGGGGCATGCTTACATTGCTGGGGGCAGCTCTCTCACCTCATCTAGGATGGCAATGACTGGGATGTCAAGTTTGAGCAAACTGATATCACTCCACATCTCTCATCCTCCTCCTGGGACTGGCTGCTCACCTGGGCATTCTCTTCTTACAGCAAAAAGAAAAGATTTGTCAGAGTAAGCAGTACCAGTACACTATGGACGGCTCCATCCGTGAGGAAAGAGGTCTTCCTTAGACTCCCATTGTAAAAACAAGTCATGCCTGAATAAAAGCATGACTATGAAATGTTAATACAGATGTAAAACAATTATTAATTCATCATCTAATCTACTCTTTAAACCACTTAATGCAACTCTGGACCAGGTGGTTATAACCACTCTAGGGATAGGAAATTGGGTCTCCGAGTGGCTTAAATAATCACAAGGTGAAAATATCTTATAAAATAAAGACAGGAACTGTCATTTTTGAATGACCAATATAAGCCTCTTTCCACAGAAATGTACTGCCTCCTTGGGCAATATCTTAGCATTCTTTTGTTGAGTTATCTCATCTTTCTCACTAAAAAGAGGTTCCAGAGAATCTTACTCTTTGACTTAAAATCGAACCCACTGCTAGGTGAAGTTACCATGATTTATCAGTAAGAAAGCTAGATTGCAGGAGACACTGAGTTCTGACCTCTGGCATGCAGAAGTTGAACAATTCAATGAACAAGTCATCCAAAGCCTCAGAGCCTCATCTTGCTAATCTGTAACATGTAGATGTAAAAATTGCCTCTTGGAAACATTATGAACTTAAATAATGTAATATGGATGAAAGTAGTCATTACAGATCTTACAACCTCATGGCCGTGAGTTTTATCTTCTCTAACTCCCAAGTAACGCTCTCCATATGCCCATAAATCCTATCATAATCATGAATCTGAGTCCCAGAAAAACATTTGTGACTTTAATTTTTTTAAGGAAGATGGATTTTAATGGATGAGTAGAAAGAGCTCTTGATAATCTGTTGTTGCTGTTGTTTTTTCTTTTCAAATGCTTCAAAATTCACATGTTGAAATGTTAACCTCAAAAATGATGGTATTAGGTCATAAGGGTGGAGGCCCTATGAATAAGATTAGTGTTGTTTTAAAAGAGACATCAAGGAGTTCCCTCCATCTTTTCACCATGTGGGGACACAGGAAGAAGGCAGCCATCTATGAACCAGGAAGCAGGTCTCACCAGATACCTGACCTGATAGCATATTGATCCCCACTTTCCATCTCCAGAATTGTAAGAAATAAATTTCTGTGGTTTATAAACCACCTACTCTGGAATTTTCATTACAGCAGCCAGAACACACTAATAGAGATGAAGACACATGCATTTTACAAATGAGTAACCAGAGGCTCCAAGAAGATTTTACACTGTCAATCAGTGTAGGGTTCTAAGCTGTTTCCTAGGTCTTCTGATTTCAAGTTCAGAGTGCTTGCTTCCCCATGTTTTTGGGAGTCAGCCATTTTTTGGGGAGTCAGGGTATTTTTGTTGTTGTTGTTGTTGGTTATTTATTTTAAATATAGCTGTGTGTACATGACCTTCCCAAAGTCCTTAACTATCCTTTCCACTGGCAACCATGAGTTTGTTTTCTAAGTCTGTGAGTCTCCTTCTGTTTTGTAAGTTCATTTGTATCATTTATTTTAGATTCCACATATCAGAGATGTCATATGATATCTTTAATAATCTTTAGCAACAAAAACTGTTATAATTCTTAATTCTTTATAAATTGTCTAATCAGTACATTGATAGTTTAATCAAATAAACTTATAGTTAATTATCTAATAATTCTCATTCTAACTAAGGACTCTTGGATCCCAAACAGTGCCTTTGCAACCTTGATGCTTTCCTCTGCTGCTGCTGCTACTGCTGCTAAGTCGCTTCAGTCATGTCCGACTCTGTGTGACCCCATAGATGGCAGCCCACCAGGCTCTGCCGTCCCTGGGATTCTCCAGGCAAGAACACTGGAGTGGGTTGCCATTTCCTTCTCTACTGCATGAAAGTGAAAAGTGAAAGTGAAGTTGCTCAGTTGTGTCCAATTCTTAGTGACCCCATGGACTGCAGCCTACCAGGCTCCTCTGTCCATGGGATTTTCGAGGCAAGAGTACTGGAGTGGGCTGCCATTGCCTTCTCCATGCTCTCCTCTGACTAATCAGCAAATCATGCTAGACCCTGATAAAAACTCTATGAACTTAATAACTCTGAGTTTCCAGATCACAAAGTTTATGCTCCACCGACATGGTAAACTATTCTATCACAATTTAATACTAGGTAATTAAGTCACTAATCTGTTATCTCTGGATCTAGGCAAGAGTAAAACTCAGTCCACACTACATTGGCAAAATTTTAACCTCTTGAAAATAGCAAAATGCAGACAAAATTCTTCATAACTTCCTAGTTACAAGTCAAAGTCATTCTCTGCTCCCATCTCCCAAAATGTATTTTCTTTAAAAAGTATAAAAACAAAGAAATATGTGCCAATTAAAGAAATCTTGACCCCTAACTCTATATGAGTGAAAATTTATTTCTTATGAGAAAGAGCTCTAGTCTAAGTCAGCCTTGTCTAATGAAAAACAATGTCATTCTTTTTTTTTTTTTTTTAATCCCCCTATCCCTTAGCTAGTTTCAGTGAGCTGCCTTTCAGCTTCAATTTCTCAAACTTCTGGTACTTTTATCAAAGGCTATTTTCTACTCTGAAGTAGCCCACAAGTCATTTTGTTTGTCTTGTAGAATCCATCAAATCCTCAGTAGATCCAGACTTCATGAAAATAGTGTTACAAAATCTTCCCGAGTGATATGTCTACTTGGTAAGAAGCACAGAAAGACTGATCAATTATTAGACTGTGATTGATTGCTTAGCAAAATAAGCTCAGAACTTGGGACAGACCACACTGAGTGCTGAAAGTAGGTTGAGCCTGGGATCAACATTTACAAAGAAAGCACAGCACCGCTCATTGAACAGTTCAGATCAGGGGATTTCAAAGATTATTTAAGTCCAAACTGTACTGGCTAATACAGAAGTGCTACAGCTGTGAATGTCAGTTTACAAAAAATAGATTTTCAAACAGATTTGCACATTGAATTCTTGTAAACTATATTTAGGTTAAGCATAGAATGTAGAGTTCATCATTTAAAGGAAACATGCAGGTGCCTTCCAAAGCAATATATTAATTTTGAAATACACATAATTTCACCCAAATTATGTTTAGGCATTTCAGTAGTGTTTATGGGGTCCAGCTCTACATAAAGATCCAGCCCACTACAATCTGCCTTTTCCCAGACACAGTTTCTCATAAGGGTTCTCTCCATTCCCACTGATGTGACTAAACATAAAATAATTCTAGACCTTCTCCATTTCTCTCTTAACATCATCATTTTCCCCTAATTGTAGTCATGGTATGTAGTTTTAACTGGGGAACTCAGAAATTCCACAACCCTCCAATAAAAACGCCTTATCACTTAAAATGCAAACTCTGATTTACATTCACTTATCAAAAATCCTTTAAATATTTCCTTCCATTCAGAGTTGGATTCCCTGAAAAGTCTTTGGTAGCATTCTACTTCCATGAGATGCTACCTAAAGAAAGTATTCTGTGCTAAAATAAATAATACTGCAGACAGGAATATGGGAGGCTCTGATAAGCATTGCTAGGAAAACAAAAGCAAGAACAAGGGCTGCACCTATCTTTAAACCTTTATTACCAAGCATTGCCTTACACTTGTTTGACCACAGAACCATACTTTTCTGTTTTCTTTATATAATAAGGATTATTTATACCATGTAGAACTCATGTTGCTGGAAAACACACTTTGAGAAGAACAAGCTTTCTGAACACGTGGTAAACAAAAGACCTACAGCCATTACACTGTAATACAGCACTGTTCATGATGTGAACCCCTATTATCTCTTCAGTCTTTCTAACACCGAGTACTTTAAGCCAAATGCAACCATGTTATTGCACAACTCCCTTCCTTTTATTTTTGATAGTTCCATGCCTGGGAATTGCTTAGGAAAGAAGCTTAAACATCATCTCATCCAGCATGTGTTCCCCAAATAGACCTTCATGTTCTTAGAATAATTAATTACTCTATCATCTGTATACAGCTACTCCGAGCACAGATTTCTAATACAGCACTTTGCACACCATGATAAAATTATTTTTTGTTGAGATAAATTTGTTATATAGTGTCTATAATTTTCTCTAAAAGATAGCTCCTTGATAAATAAAGGTTGCATCTCATATTCCTATCTTTTGTGAAAGGCCTGGGAGCACCTGAACACATCATAAAAATCCAAATATTTTATAATTTATTGATTTAATGAGGGGAAAAGCACTTGTAAGCTATTTTTTTAAATTGTATTATTTGTTGAGAGCGCATGTGCATATGTGAATGTGTAGACAGATAGCCTTGCCATAACAATCAGAGATAGTGACTCTATGATTTAATGTGCAAATTGAGATATTTTTGAGAGTGAAATGGTGGGCCAAAAATAAATGATATACTTTGTAATAATTACATATAAAATAATTAATTAGATTACATTGGTATACATAAAATATTTCTATTCAAACAATGTTCAAGAGTTAAATTCTTCATAAAATATGACAAAATATCTCCTCTTGTTATATGATAAAAGACTTTCAGATGTTTGAAAAATAATGACATCAAAATAATCATTCTTAGCATATATTCATATGAATTAATCAATTTTGTTTATATCCGTTTCTAGTATCACATCACTGGTATACTGAAGAATGTATCTTTGAAAATATATCATTATATTTAATCACCTATTAGCATGTATATATTCTAGAGACAAAAATTCCAGAAAAACATCTAATTCTGCTTCATTGACTATACTAAAGCCTTTGACTCTGTGGATTACAACAAACTGTGAAAAATTCTTAAAGAGATGGGAATACCAGACCACCTAACTTGCCTCCTGAAAAAACTGTATGCAGGTCAAGAAGCAATAGTTAGAACCTGACATGGAACAATGGACTGGTTCCAAATGGGGAAAGGAGTATGTCAAGGCTGTATATTGTCACCCTGTTTATTCAGCTTACATGCAGAGCACATCATGCAAAATGATGGGCTGGAAGAAACACAAGCTGAAATTAAGATTGCCTGGAGAAGTATCAATAACCTCAGATATGCAGATTACACCACACCTATGGCAGAAAGTGAAGAGGAACTAAAGAGCCACTTAATGAAGGTAAAAGAGGAGAGTGAAAAATCTGGCTTAAAGCTTAACATTCAGAAAACAAAGATCATGGCATCTGAACCTATGGCAAATACCTGGGGAAACAATGGACACAGTGAGAGACTATTTCTTTGGGCTCCAAAATCACTGCAGATGGCTACTGCAGCCACAAAATTAAAAGACATTTGCTCCTTGGAAGAAAAGCTATGACAAACCTCAACAGCATATTACAAAGCAGAGACATTGCTTTGCCAACAAAGGTCCGTCTAGCCAAGGCTATGGTTTTTCCAGTTATGGATGTGAGAGTTGGATTGTGAAGAAAGCTGAAGGCCGATGAATTGATGCTTTTGAACTGTGGTGTTGGAGAAGACTCTTTAGAGTCCTTTGGACTGAAAGGAGATAAAACCAGTCAATCTGAAAGAAATCAACCCTGAATATTCACTGGAAGGACTGATACTGAAGCTCTGATTCTTTGGTCACTTGATGGGAAGAGCCAACTAACTAGAAAAGACCCTGATGCTCGGTAAGATTAAAGGCAGGAAGAGAAGGGGACAGCGGAGGAGGAGATGGTTGGATAGCATCACCAACGCAATGGACATGAATTTGAGCAAGCTCCAGGAGATGGTGATGGACAGGGAGGCCTGGCGTGCTGCGGTCCATTGAGTCGTAAAAAGTTGGACACGACAGAGTGACTGAAAAACCACCACCACAATGTATAGGTTGCATTTTATGGATAATTGATTCCAAATTGCTGATAATTTCAATTGATATCTCTATTGTCCACCATAATAATTGTAATTAAGAAAGTACTTTCATTGAAGGAGCTCAAGTAAGTTCAGAGCCAATCCTCTTATGTGCACAATAAATTACTCTGCAAATGTTTCAGCTCAACTATTTTCATTAGTGTATTTTTTTGCTCAAGTTTACACTGGCTCTCTTTACTAAATATTATTAGAAGACACAAATCAACAAAAAGTTCTCTCTTTATCATCCCTTTAACTATTTCACTAAGCCAAGATATATAATTTTAAGCCCATAGTATATCCTATAGTTATCTAATTAAAAATAAAATTCCATCAACAAAGTTTTACCCTGTGTCATGATAGTCTTAAAAACAAGGAATAATTATAAAAATCAATATAATATAATCTTTGGATTCTTGCTTAATTATTTCAGTTTTTCCCTTGTTTTTGCAGGGATGTATTTCAATGTCATTCTTTTCTGTTAACTGCAAATGAATTTTTCTTTTGTAATAAAACAGGAGACATGTTTACCAAAAAAACCTCTATGTGACTGAAGGATACTTAGGTTGATTTACAAAATATTTCTTTAAAGGCTCAAGATCTCTAACAATGACTATTGATGAATATCGCAGAGAGAAAGCAGGACGAACAGGCTACAATGTATATTTTATAATGCATTAGCTTTGGCACCAAAGTGATTTTATTTAACATATTTGTAAATTTTGACAAGTATAGCATTCCTTTCTATTGGTCGATGATCGAAAATTAGTTGGACCCAATTATGAATTGTGTACATCAGTCTATTTCTGCTTCCTAGATTCCCTAATTTAATAAGAACACTGCTTTCCTAGGATACAAGACTTCTTCAAAATTTGTATGTGGATTACCACTGTAAAAAGAAACTATTTTTTTTTCTACATTTTTCTATGTTGAACTTCAGTAAACTAAATTTCTTGCTGATTTCAAATTACTGTGAGATAATTTATCATATTTGGAAGGAATTTCAGGACTTTTAGCTTAATTCCATGAATTGGATGAAATTCCACTTACTGGTGGTAACTAATTTGCTCTTTAAAACATCTGAAAGCACAGATAAAAAACTGGCATCTTTTTACCTGCTTGCAAATCATCTCTGTTAATAAAGCCAAGACATTTGCAATTACTATAGCTTAACTTTTTTTAAATGTATAATAATACTTGCAATAGAAAAATGAGTAAAATTAATTTAGCAGAACAACCATTTGACATAGAGTCATGCTTCAGAGCTAATTATGTTTGGCATCTTCAGGCATGGTCTCAAAATAACTAATAATTTTTCAAGTAGATGTTGGTGTTTCTTTTGTAGATTTGAATCTCTTGGCTTTTGTGCTGACAGTTATATTACCACACCTCCAAAGGGTGATGGTAAATCTTGATCAACATTCTGTACAAGTTACATGTATACCATCAACTTTCTTAGCAACTGGAATTTCCTTAAGCATGAACTTCTGAATAACTGCTACTACAGAGCTTTGTTTAAAAAAGAAGTGATGTCAAACAACAAACTAAATTTAAAAAATCATAGACTTATGCCATACAATAAATAGCAAAACCACTGTACTGACAGCATTTGTGCTACATTCCATATATTCAACAACTGGAGTGTTGTTACGCTCACCTACTTCACAAACCACAAAGCAATAATTTCTCATGCTTCACTCCAACCCCTCTCACACTTGTGACCTTGCGTTCTTCTGTACCATGCAGGCTTAGCATACCTCACAGAACTGACTAATGCTCCAAGTGTCCAGGGAGGGATAATTTCACCCCAAACTTCTCTCATAGATACCCAAAGCCAGAGGAATTAGCTACAACTAGTTCTTTGTGTCCAGGAAGACTGTGTTATATCAGCAAGTCCCTGCACTGTGCATCTTTATAAAGAGGGAGGTAATCCTGTTCCATTTTGTAAGACAATCACCTATAATATGTTCTATGATTAGTAACATTTCTTGAAAAGTTAAAACACTCAGAACAAATACTAAACCAAATGGGATGCCAGAAAGAAGGCAAACCAGGTCATTCTTGGGTCACATGGGACGTGTGGTCCCCCAAAACAAAGAGGGGGTATTTAGTCAAATATATAGTGACAATGGTGAGTGACAGTTTCTCTGCATTTTCTGGAATTGACAACAACTTTTTTTTAACATCTCCTAGAAAAGTCAGTCTTCTTTTTAAACTAAGTAGTAATTGTATGGCTCAGAAATGCTGGAAAAATGAAAATGTATTTTTACTTAGCACTGGTTTGAAGGGTACAATCAAAAAACCATTGAGAAATCCTTAACAGCATACTCATTTCCAAGAGAGCAGAGAAAGATGCTGGCTTTTAACTAGCAATTGCCCCTGAAAGTCTGTGAGCAGGCCATGTGAAGGTCATTCTCCCGACAGCAGAAGAGGCCTTAAGAAGCCAAACCTCAGAAACAGTCTATGAATTAGGGACACACTTTTCAGTAATCCTGAGGATTTAAAGCAGCTTCTGCTCAGACAGTAACCATGATGCAAGACCCCTACTTTATTCTATTCATATATCATTCCAATCATCAGGACTTCAAAATTTTTTTCTTGTTGTAATTTATCCGATTAAAACCCCCACCTCACTACTGCTCTCATTTCATATCTGGACCCAGAAGAATATGGACTGCCCCTCAGTGTGGCTGGCCTCCATGTATTTAGTCATGCCCCTCCAAGCCATTTCTTCTCAAACTTAACCTTGCATCTATAACATACTGCCTTAATAGGTATCCATTTACTAAATAAGTGGATGTTAAGGACTTGTTTAGTCCATAGCTCTCAGTCAGCTGTTCCTAAAGGTGGTGATTTTTGCTGCCATCTCCTAAACAGGTGACATTCAGCAATTCCTGGAGACATTTTTGTTGTCACAGCTGGGAAGGCGGAGTGTACTACAGGCATCTAGTAGCTGGAGACCAGAGATGCTGCTAAATATCCTCTGATGTGCAGAACAGCTCTCTTCCCCGTACCAACACAAATAACAACTGGAGTCAGCAGGCCTGGGAGGAAGACAGAATGCCTCTCAGGGTGAGCACGGCTCCTCTGTTTGGAAAAACAGCTTCTAGGGCCTTTTGAGTTATATAAAGCTGATGCCCTTTGGTACACAATTGAGAAATACAATTTAGCAAATAAAAGTACAGGATGCCACACATACAAAAGTTTTTGCAAGTAATACTTCTGATACACACACACACACATACATATACAACTATACATAAAATCAACTTAATATATGTAAAACAATAATAAAAAGATAAATAACCCAAATTTTTACAAAAGCAAAAGCTCCAAATGGATATTTCATCAAAAAATACAGAAATGGCCAATGAACATATATAAAGATCACCATCATTATTTATTGTGCATATGTGTGATAAGTTGCTAGGTCATGTCCCACTCTTTACAACTCCATAAACTATAGCCCACCAGGCTCCAATGTCCACGGGATTTCTCAGGCAAGAATACTGAAGTGGGTTGCCATTTCCTTCTCCAGAGGATCTTCCCAACCCAGAGATAGAACCTGTGTCCCCTGCTGCTGCTGTTGTCGCTGCTACTGTCGCTGCTACGTCGCTTCAGCCGTGTCCGACTCTGTGCGAGCCCATAGATAGCATGTCCCCTGCACTGGGAGGCAAATTCTTTACTACTGAGCCACCTGGGAAGCCCCATCATTGGTTATTAGGAAAACACAAATCAAAATCATAAAGGGGGGGGGGTCAATAAATGTTATTAAAAAGGGTATGAAGAAATCAGAATCTTCATGCGCTGCTGACAAGAATGTATATGGTGCAGCCATTTTGGAAAACAGCCTGGCTGTTCCCCAAATTGTTAAATATAAAGTCACTACTTATATATTCTTAGGTATACATCCAAGAGAAACTAAAGCACATGTCCAAACTTGTACACAAAACTTCATGGCAGCATTACTCACGGTAAAGAAAAAGATAATGAAAATAAATCAAATGTCAAGTGATATGAACTGATAAAAGAAATGCAGTACATCCATAAGGCAATATTATTACAATAAAACAAAAGTACTGACCCATGCTATAATATAAATGAACCTTGAAAATGTTACACTAAGTGAAAAAAATCAGTCATAAAGTTGTACATATGATTCCAATATTTGGATATAAAATATTCAAAATAGGCAAATCTATATAAAAAAATAGAATAGTGATTTCTAGGTCAGGGGATGATGGTGAGTTTTGTGAGGATACAGTTCAGGGGTACAAGGTTTCTTTTTGAAGTAACAGTATGTCTTAAAATTGATGATGGTGATAGATGTACAAATCTGTAAAGACATTTAAATCCACCGAATTGTACATTTTAAATTTAAATAATGAATTACATGGTATGCTAATTATATATCAATGAAATTGTTAAAAATGGAAGACATCCTATTACATTTTCAATTCAGATTTAGTAACTTTTAATCTACTTATATATCTCATGCTAAAGTTGTATACTAAAAGTTATCTGCTGTTCATCAGAAATTTAAATTTAATAGAGTCCTGTATTTTAACTAGAAATCCTACTCATAATTCACAATAGATAAAAAAAAAAGCTTAGAGAAAGAAAATTTTTTAAGTCTTTATAATAGAGTCAGAAAATGTTGGAGTTTATATCTTAAAGCCAAAAGAAGACTAGAATCTGGAAAGAAGATGAAGGGAAATTATTAACTAAAGTTTCTCATATGTAATGGTAATCCAAACAATTTATAATTTTTCAAAACTTGGGAATGAACAATGTCTTGGGACTACCATGGTCCAACATTCAGTTGCTATTTTACTTTGTTATAATCAATTTTCTTTTTCCAGTAAAATTACATGACTATGTCTTACACACAAAAGCCTTGGCTTATGGTGCTTGAGGCAATGAAGGACTCACTGGTGGAGCAGAATTTGGTTTTTGAGGGCATTCAATCCAATAAGCCCAGGGCAGAGTGCAGAACCAAATTCACAGGGAAATTGTAGGGAGAGACAGGCTGAGACCTGAGAAGCTGGGCGAGATGAGGGAAAAGGGTTTCAGAAAAAAAATCAGCCTTTCAGTTGCCTTTCGTCACTGCTCCTCAACCACATCTTTTTTTTTTTCCTGGTGAGAGAGGAAGAACGCTAGAGAAATGTCTATATTTTGAGACAGTGATGTCTATCATTGAACTTGGTAAAAACGGAGTCCTAAGAAACTAGAGGATATGGACCACTTGGATTGGAACATTGGAAAGGCTTTAAACAACCATTTCCACATATTAACTTTGGCCTGTATGTCTCACCGTGGATGTGAACACAACCATTTCATATATTCAGTATTTACAGAAATCTTACTAGATGCAAAGTCCAAAATTAGCTTTAAGACAATTTGTAAGTGAATTAGGCAATCAATCTTCTCAAAGATCTTATAGATCTGTTCAGGAGGTAGAACCTAAGAAATACTCCTAAAACACAGTGAAAATACCATGATTTTTGTTTAAACTACCACTGTTCTAATTCCTAATCATTGCCTTTCCGCTGCCTCCCTATAGTTTTCAATACTAATCTTTCAAAAATACAGTGTTGGCAAGGGTTTCACTTCCTTTAAAATTCTGTGTGCTCAGTCACTGAGTCGTGTCCGACTCTCTGCCTGCCAGGCCCCTCTGTCCATGGGATTTTCTAGGCAAGAATACTGAAGAGGGTTGCCATTCCCTTCTTCAGGAGATCTTACCAACACTGCATGCTATCAGCTGGGTATAAAGTTCTAGTGCTTCCCCATAGCCAGCCAATCCTTTCCCAGTTTGAGCCCATCCTCCCTCTCAAGATCCAGTTCTTGGCTTTCTCCCCCATGTATCTTATGCTCTAGCACGCACAAGAGCTTTTGCAATGGCAACATAAATTTAGAGGAAGCCAAAGTCTGAAACCGGACATGGCCTTGATACAATAAGTCCTTCTCAGAACTCTAAGAACTCGTGGGAGTGCTTTGGACAATTAAGGAATATGGGTTGGGAAGCATGCATCACTTTTACTAGATCTCAAAGCACAGAGGGACCTGAGACATAAACTATGCCCATTATACCCATAAACAATTTTACAAGTCAGTGCAGAATTGTTCAACAAGATTCCTATGAAAGTCACTGAGATCACATTGCAGCTGCACATGCCAGGAGTGAACATCTGGGGAAAAGCAATAGGATTACATGGATTCGCAGGGGAGCACACATAATATCATTTCCCCTTGACCTCTATTGAGCTGGCTTCATTATCAAATCCCCCGGTGTTACGGCAGGCATTAATTTCTGAACTGTTCAGGCTGGTATGTGGATTTTTAGTATCAGGTGTCATCTATTATATCTCACAATGGGATTTTTTGAACGTGAGCTTGCTGATAAAATCAAGGATCAATTCAACAAATAGGAAATTGTCCATTCAGACCAACCTTCCATCTGCCTCTCCCTGCAGACCTTGATGGCTCTGTCACCAGTTGCCCTTGAAGATAAAACCTCTACTGGGGTTAATTTGAGCTGTTAGTTTTTTCACATATCATAATAAAAAATACAAGCCTGATCATAAAAAAAAAATTACTTGTATGTTCAAGTCTGCATAAAATTTAAAGAGAAACAGAAATTAATTTTTATTATTTCATTCATAAATGAATAGTAAGTATGTGGGAGGGAAATATTTCTTTCTAATGAAAATATTATTTTGCCAGGTTGTGATTTGCTTATTAATCACTAGATTGAAAGCTCCACAATGGCAGAGATTTTACCTGATCTGTTCACTGACATAGCCCCAGCACCAGCCCCTGATGGACACACAGCAGAAAAACAGCTTTCACCAAATGAATGACTAAGGAAAGCGTGCAAACACCTAGTTTACTCTGTTGGTCATTTTCTTTCTCACACAGAGACAATTTAGACATCAAAGAACATGACCATAAAAATCGAACGATATCACTACAAATAATATTAGCTAATGTTTATTGTCTCCTAGGAACATTTTTAGCCCTCTTATCTCCTTGCCTTTACTTCATTCATTTTCATTTATAGGCTAATAAAATTTAAGAAACATGTCCTATGTCACAAGTCAACTGAAGAATTTAAACATGAATCTGTGTCTTTATTATCAAGAGCCACTGTCTTATCCTCAGACCCCAAGTGCCTCTCCATCCACATATACAGCCCTATTCTACGGGATAGAATTCCTGGGAAATGAGAGACATATTGTCAAGATATGTCTTGACATAAGTCTGTCTCACGTTCTTATTCTTTTCATTGCTCAGTATGAACCTTATATAAAGTTTTGCATAAAAGAGATAATTTGTTATAAGACCACTTTATACATTTGGTCAGTGAGGAATTAACAATGTGAGCCTTAGAACAACTGCCTCAAAGTTGTCTCTCTAGCCGCTATATTGCAGTGTAAAACCACATTTATTCTCATCCCACTCCACGCTCCTCCACTCAACACAAGGGATGACAATTAGTGATGCTTAAAAACACAAAATCAGACTTCACTTAAGACAATTTCTTGTTAACCTTATGGACACACACTTGTTCTAGGAGAAGGTTATATATATTCCCAGACTAACTCTAGCAGTGGCTATGGCAGTAGTTTTGGCTTAGGAATTACTGGATACTTAAGTAAGGCAACATCCTTTGGACAATGTTCAAACTGAACACTTACATTCAGTAAATCAAATGAATCATCATGATTACTTTTCTTAAATGACAGAATGAAAGTACCAAGCTTATTTAATACACACACTTCCTCTCCTTACTTATACATTTCACTTCCAACAATGACTCTAATGAAAAAATTCAAATGCAAGGAAAGAGTGTGTGTAGAAGCTGTTAGAATCTCATTAGGCCAGATGGTATCTATAAAAAGAAGAAATTTCCATGGAGATCTAAGAAAAATTATTGGACAAAATCACTCCAATGTTCAATTGGAAGAATCTGTCATATAGAAAGAGTGTGATGATTCTGGGGAAGAACCAAAGGTTTTTTATCTCAAATTAACTAGTATGCATTTGCATAGGGAGTACTTGCATAGGGAGTATTTTAGATATCATGATATTTTCAAAGAATTTACAAATTCATAAAAAATAAAATGAAAAAAGAGTGTTGCTTCAAATATGCTTCACTGACAATTTTTATTATCATTTGCATTTTTGCCTGTTTATAAGACTAGACTCTGATGAAGACTTTCTGATTTTTAGCATTACATGGGTGGTATTTGTGACACACACACACACACACACACACACACACACATATATATTTTGAGATAACATTGGTCACTTGCAAGGAGTATTTGAAAATAAGTTTACTCACTGGATACTTGAAAAATCCTAAAAACAGAAAAGAAATTTGAAAACAGCCTTGTGATTTCTGAGCCAAACAGGTAAAAAATAAAGAATCACCTTGATATAAAGGTAAATAAATGATTGATAAAGAAAAAGTACATTGCTGGTTGAAGTATACTTTGAATACCATGAATGATATCAGAGGCATTTTTATGTTGGTTATTTTGTTATGCTTTTTTTTGGAAACCTGTTTTGAGGTTCTACACTTTCATTCGTTCTAATATAAATGGACAATCAATAAGGTTGTTATGTGTTCTTTGCATATGTGGATAATATACTTTTAAATTTATCTAATTTAGTTTATATTACTTAGCATATTGGAAGGTTGAGTTTCTCCACCATCTACCAACCACTAACACTGGTCATGAAGCTCACACTGGGAAGGAGTAAGGATGGAGAAGTCTATTCTGGCCTAAATAAATGGTGGTACATCCTGGATAGATGGAAAGCCTAGTAAAAGAATATTAAAGTTTGATAATCTCTAGGTCTATCCATGTGGAGAAGGCAATGGCAACCCACTCCAGTACTCTTGCCTGGAAAATCCCATGAGAGGAGCCTGGTAGGCTACAGTCCATGTTGTCACTTAGAGTCAGACATGACTGAGCGGCTTCACTTTCACTTCACTTCCTGCACTGGAGAAGGAAATGGTAACCCACTCCAGTGTTCTTGTCTGCAGAATCCCAGGGACAGGGGAGCCTGGTGGGCTGCCGTCTATGGGGTCGCACAGAACTGGACACGACTGAAGCGACTTAGCAGCAGCAGCAGCAGGTCTATCCATGCTGCTGCAAATGGCAGTATTTCATTCATTCTTATGGCTAATATTCCACTGGACAATATGTTGAATACGCAGTGTACAATACACTGTACAAATTTATGATACAATTGTAAAGCTGTTATATTCCAATTGAAAAACACATGGGGCGGGGGCAAAGACCACAGAAGAGTTATTAGGAATGTCATCATCACCATAAAAAAGATTATTATACTTATTCTTCTCTGAATTTTGTGAAGAAAAAAATTAACTGGAGGGTCAGAGACAGAGCTCATTGTTTCCTATCATTTTATTCTACCTCCATAAATACACAATCACACACACTCAATATTCAACCCATTTAACCACTACCAGGTGGCACCAATGGTAAAGAACCTGCCTACCAAAGCAGGAGACGTAAGAGACACGGGTGTGATCCCTGGGTTGGGAAGATCCCCTGGAGGAGGGCATGGCAATCCACTCGGTACTCTTCCCAGGAGAATCCCACAGACAGAGGAACCTGGCAGGCTATGGTCCATGAGATTGAGGGCAGGAGAAGGGGATGACAAAGGATGAGATGGTTGGATGGCATCACCGACTCAATGTACATGAGTTTGGGTAAACTCTGGGAGTTGGTGATGGACAGGGAGGCCTGGTGCACTGTGGTTCATGGGGTCGCAAAGAGTCAGACACGACTGAGTGACTGAACTGAACTGTAAATCTGTGCAGTCACATCAGAAAATAGTTTGAAATTATCTAAAAAAAAATACAGATAACCATTCCCTGCTAAGCTGCTTCAGTCGTGTCCAACTCTGTGCGACCGCATAGACGGCAGCCCACCAGGCTCCCCTGTCCCTGGGATTCTCCAGGCAAGAATACTGGAGTGGGTTGCCATCTCCTTCTCCAAGGCATGAAAGTGAAAAGTGAAAGTGAAGTCGCTCCAGTCATGTCCGACTCTTAGCGACCCCATGGACTGCAGCCTACCTGGCTCCTCCGTCCATGGAACTTTCCAGGCAAGAGTACTGGAGTGGGGTGCCATTGCCTTCTCCAAACCATTCCCTAGGATCCAGCAATTTCTATTCTAGTTTCTCATTTGTCATAGCAAATAACAACAATAATAATAAAACTAGAAATAACACAAATATACACTAGTATATATCAATAATTGCAGCTTATTCACACAGTGCAACACTATAAAATAGTGATCATGAAATAAACTACTGTCATTGATATAAATGCATTTCAAAATAAATAATATTGAACAAAAGAGATAAAGTCATGAACGAATACAAATTCCATTTGTGGAAAGAAAAAGATGCCATTCATTCTTTCTTATACATACATACATGATAAAGCTAAAGGGAGAAAGCTAGGGGAAAATATCTGGTAATATCAAAAATTCAGGCTAGAGGTGGTAAATGGGGAAGGTAGTGAAGGAGGACCATGTGAGAGCTGTAACTGACTGGAGTGTCCTTTCAAAGGGGACTTTGGAAATTTGGCAATTTTGTTATCATCCTATAAAATATACATCTATGGTTTATATTCATTTGACTATTTCATCAATTTCACAATGAGCTCAAATATAAGGAACAATAGTTAACTTCAGCCTTGCAAATACATACTAGTACCTACCTTATTATTTTAATTTTTATTTGTTAGAAATGTTACCAGCAAGTTTTCTCAGATATTCACTGAAGAATGGAGCACAGTGGTTTAAGAGACATGCTTTCTATGATCTCAAAATTGAAACAAATGCAGAAATGCTGTTAAAGTATACAGGCTTACAGTTAGAGGATAATTAAGCTGTGGAGATCTCATCCACAGTCTAGTGATTACCATCCACAAAAAAATGTATTAATATTATATACTGTATAGTTGCTGAGAGACTAGATCTTAAATGTTCTCACCAGATAAAAAGAAATGATAATTATCTGATGTGATAGAGGTGTTAGCTAGAGCTACACTGGTAACCACATTGCAGTATATAAATGTATCAAACCAACTCATTGTACACCTTAAACTTACACAAAGCTATGTGTCACTTATCTCATTTAAAAAAAAATCAACAATACATCACAACAAGAATGCAATTCTCAAAGTCACTTCCATCTGAAATTTGAACACGGCCATTGTAACTTCTAACAGTAGCTCAACTAAGAAAGGCTAATAGAAAACTTTTTTTTTTTTTTTCCCCAAACTGGGGTCTGAGTTAGACATGAGAAGATTTTAGGTGTCTGGTAGAGTCCTAACGGCTCTATTCATCCCATTCCTTTCCCTATTCTGTCTGCAGGTCAGAACAAGGACAGCTAAGCCCATGGGAAGGATTTGTTCTGTCCTTTCTTTCCACTACACTGGTGTTTATTAACAAATCCCTTGGCTTTTTCATGCTTCTTATTGACTGCATATTTCCTGCATCTGTAAAGAGAAATAAAATGGCCAGCATCTGTATTATTCTAGTTCTACCCTTCCTCACATCTTTGCTGGACTTGTTCACCAGCCCGATGGCTTCTTCAGCTGGACCTTCATTTCCCAAAAAAACGCCCTGTGCGGATGAAAAGTGACTAGCGGAGGAGACAAAGGTTGCTTTTGATATTGTCAATGTAGGGAGTTACACCTCTTACTGTGTGTCATACAGAGGACAGGCAGGCAAGAATAAAAAAACGTCATCAACATTAGGTGAAAACGGGATAAATGAGCCACCACAGAAAACTGTACAAAAGTTAGGGATAAAAGAAGTAATTTATACTCTCTGGGATTTATTGTTTTTGTCCTTATTGATTTTGCATTTATTATTATTTTGTTTCACTTTTTCCAAGAAAGTGTAGAATAGCTTTGACTGTTATATGCTTCCAAATGATCTGGATATCAAAAAATGATTTACACTGTGTTCCAAAATTTAGGTCAATCTTCTTCTGATCACAAGAGAGCTAAATATCCAGTGTCACATTTTTGGCAGAAGATTTTTGATTTTGCAATAGACTAACTGGCAAAGAATGTTGGAATAGAAAAGTCTGTGGAATAGTGAATGGTAGGAGATTTACATTTACTTATACACATTCAATCATGTTATACATGATTATTTTCCATGCGTCCCAGGCCTGTTTGAGATGTTAGGCATTCAATGGGTAACAAGCCAGTCAAGATCCTTCCCTCATGGATCCTCAAATCTGGTGTTAGCAACTGAATCTACTCTCTAAGTAGAGACAGTCCTAGAATGACCTAGAGATAAACCAGTCTTTTATAGTAGAAAGGCACAGGCCATTCAGAATAGAAGCCTTATCAAAACATCCTGAGCACACTAGAGACTCTGTCTCTGTGCCAGTTTTTCACCATCTTCTCTTTACCTGTATTTATTCTCTGTTCTTTTCTGCCCTGTTCTGTGCCCAGGAGGCTGACCTTAAAGTGTACATTACCCTAGGTTTCCTGGCACTCTGTCTTCAGTTGTATCTGGTAAATGGGAGACAACAGAGAGATGGGAGGATGAGAGGAGAGGAAAACAAAAGGAGAAGAGGAGGGCCCGGGTCTGCTTCACTTTATGGCCTCTCTCTTCTGTGACTCCCATGTCAACTGGACTCCAGGTATCACCGTTTCTCCTCCTTGCCTCTTTCAGCTACAGCAGCCATGTCTCCTGTTGCTGCTTGGGGGTCTGACACAAAGATGGCACATAATCAGATTATTCCCACGGAAAGCTTCTCCAAAAGTCCCATTTTCAAGAAGCATCTACTGCCTGATCAGAGTTGGCTGAAACCACTATCAAGGGAAGGGGCGGGATGCAGTCCTCTACCTAAATGTCTAAGCGGAGACAGGGCCATGATTCACCAGCAGGGCCTGCCTCAGTGAAGGTCCACGGACACTGGGCTCTCAGCAACATACTGCTGAGAATTTGAAATGCATTAAACAAATACTGGCTGACATCTACCAGATGCCCATGGATAAAATGATATGACTCATCTGATTGTCTCTGGGAGCTCACTGTCTGATGATGGAGGGAGACACAGATATAATTGGAGGAGCATATGACGAGGGCTGTAAGACGTATGTACAGGGAATAATGGAAGTAAGTGATTAATCCCGCTGAAAGGGAGAAGGGGTTCAGGGTAAAGGAATACTCAACTGAAAATTGCATATATGAGCTAAAATTTGAAGGATGAGTTAGAATTCACTATACTAGAAAGGGGCTGCTAGATCAGGAGTAAGTGACTGGTGAACAGGGCAGGGAGGGCATTGCAAGAGTAATAAACCATGTGTATAAGGAAACAGGAGCAAGGAGGCCTGGAGAATGGGGCTGGTAGGAGGAAAGGCTAGTGCACAGTAGAGAACAGCCAGGGCAGTGGAGGTGGAGGATGTAAGAGCATGAGATGAGGAAGGAGCAGAGCCTGACCATACATATTGTAATTCTTCAACAAGGAATTAACGAATACAATGTGCATTTCAGAAATGTAAATCAGTGGAGGGCACTGAAGCACCAGTTAGTATCACAGTGTCCTTCCTCTTCCCTGGTACCTCTTCTGAGCAGTTGTTTTTAGTCATTAAGTCGTGTACGATTCTTTTGTGGCCCTATGGACTGTAGCCCACCGTGCTCCTCTGTCCATGGGATTTTCCAGGCGAGACTACTGGGGTGGGTCACCATTTCCTCCTCTAGGGGATCTTCCTGAACCAGGGATCAAACCTGAGTCTCCTGTATTGCAGGCGGATTCTCTACCACTGAGCCACGAGGGAAGGCCCCTTCTAAGCTGTAAGTAACTCTTATCAACTTCAAGGATAATGTTCAGCTGTTATGATCCCTAAGGGCACACTGATTGTTTGTGGCTACCCCCTACTGTAATTTGTTGTGGCATGTGTTCTGATTGGTTTGTGCCTATACCTTGCTCTGTGAAAATCACTGTGGTATGGCTCCCCTTTGAGGATTCAATTATGACAAGCTGGGATCACTGAATGGGGCCTCTTATAACTCACAACTAAAAACACAGAACTACTTTTAGCATCATAATTATTTCAAAATATTTTGAGTCTCACTCTTCACAAATGAAATGTCTAATTTTCTTGTCATTTTTGCTTAGTGAAGTGGAAGGGTGATAAGGAGAGGTGGAACTAGTTACACAGGAAACAAAGGCATGGAAGGAGTTTTGGGGATAAAGACAAAAGAGTCTGAGTTCAGGAGTGTTGAGATGGAGCTACTGATGGAAAACCCTGGGAGAGTACCTAGAAAACCCATGGGGCCAGAGCTTAACAGAGAGAAGGCTGAGATGAATCTTTAGATGCCATCAGAAACCAGAAAGTTAACTTGTGAGTATGCATATAAGGTCACCAGGAAAAGTTTGTCAGTAGAGAAAACAAAGAAAGAATAGAATACTTCATCATTCTGGTTTTCATTCAACACAGAAAACTCTTCATTTGAAAGGTGGCCCAAGGATAACCAATAGATTGTCATTAAGGCAACCACTGTCAGGATTTGCCTGGGATAGCTCCAGTTTATGCTTATCATTCTAACATCTTATCTGGATTCCAACATCCTATCCTCATCATTTGACCTAGACAGGAGTGTCCTGTTCAAATAAGAAAATCTGTGGTTTGAATTTAAGTGAGTAGGATATTTACTGAGTGGTTAAGAGCAGTAGGGCTTCCTGGCGGCTCAGCTGGTAAATAGTTGCCTGCAATGTGGGAGACCTGGGTTTGATCCCTGCGTTGGGAAGATCCCCTGGAGAAGTGAATGGCTACCCACTCCAGGATTCTGGCCTGGAGAATTCCATAGACTATATAGTCCAGGGGGTCGCAGAGTCGAACACGACTGAGTAACTTTCACTTCACTTAACAGCACTAAATACAGGTCTATGCAAACCTTCTAGCCCACTGGCCTTGAGGAGCCTACACTTATGGTCTAAGTGTAGATCATACCTCAGATGCAGTCTTTGCCATGAATCTCAAACATATTACTTGGTGTTCATTTTCAATGATTTGTTATTAACATCTTAGATACTGATTGCCTCTTTGGAGTATTTCAACTTGACTATTTGGATTTTTGGTGTTTCAATGCTGTTTTTCAGCTTTTTAAATTTTACTACTGGTTTTGGGGTGATGATATTTTAACTTCTATCATACATCCCTTTTTCTTTCATTTTCAAATTGAAGTCCCTAATAATGTTGGTGTCAGCAGAATAAAATTGATTTCACCAGAGGATGGTTATACATCTGTCATTTCTGACATACTTTGACTCGCCATAAGTAATGGCCAGTCTGAAATTCTGATCTTCATGCCATGGCTGGAAACAAGGCATCCTATGCTTAGTTTACAGTTTATAACATGTTAACATTTTAATTGACTCTATTTGAATGAATAGTACATTCCCACATGTTTCAGGGAAATATTGATTTCTTGTGGGAAAATACTCAAACTATTAAATGCCCGTGAAACCCCATAGTAACCCAATTTAAACCTTAGAACATTTAATTACAAAGCCTTTTATTTAATTGGTTTCCCAAATAATATTGTTGAGAAAATATATCATTAGAAAAAGCTATTGGATAGGCAAAGTACTATAATTTGACAATGTTTTCTCTAGTAAAGTCCTTTATCACAATCTAAGTTGGCTTTATCAGAGCTTCTATTTTTTTTTCTCTCTCTTAGCATGTGGTCAGAGAAACATACTACAAGAAACTAACCACTTCTATATGTGCCTTTCTTCCTTTCAAAATAGAGTTATTTCTGCACAGAGGAGAAACAAGCATAAATCTGGAACACATAAGGAATACACTGTAAGCCTAGCCCCAAATATTTCGCTTGTGGTCCCTAGGATGACCTAGTGGTCATGTGGAAGCTCCCAGGACAGCCACCTAGCCAGACAAGCGGTGTGGCAGAGCAAGGGGCAGCACCTGCAGAACCACCCCAGTTTCAGGGTTTGCCACCTGTGTCTTCACTGCAGTCTGTTCTTGCTGACTAGATGTGGGCATCCCACACCAGCTCTCTCCAAAACTGTGGGCTGAGCCTGCTCCAATATTCTTTGACTTGGGACCTGATCCTCTTTTCCTTCTTCACAGATGGAAGTGCTGAGTTCCAAAGCCTCCTGCTTGGGGCTGTTTGCCCATAGTCTGCTCTGTCCACAGCCCTTTTCTCCCTTGTTTGTACTTCTTTGAACCAAGCCATGCCCAGATCTTCCCAACTTCCTCAGACTTGGCATCCCAGGAGAACCAGTATCTCTCCTGAGAACAGCTATACAAGTCAGCAAAGGCATAGTCCCAGTTTAATCCCTCTCCACCAACTGTCAGGGCCCAGCATGGCTTGAGACCATTACACAAGGTATCATGACAACATGTTTTCCCCCTGGTATTCTCTTTTTCTTTCTTTTTAATAGACTTGGGACAGCATTGTTCTGAACATAATTTCCACCTCACGATTACATTTTGACATGAACAGTGGTCTTTACAGCCTATCTTACCTGCACTACTGTGTGTAACTGTATTGATAACCTCACAAAGGCACCAAAATTAGTCAAGAGACAGCACCACCTGGGTTGCTGGGTGAAAGCCCTGGGACCTGATCATGGCTCGAATCAAGAAAAGTACTTCACTGGGAGTAGACATTCTTGAGCATGGTAAACCCTTACATAGAAGTTGAGCTTTACCTAAGAATGTATGTATGTGACCTGTTTATTCTGGTTCACGTCCTGGTTTGCAGATTAACATATACAACATTGTATAAATCATTTCCTCAAATCTGTCCCCCAAGCATGCAAATTCTATGAAACTGGTGGGTTATTCCAGAGTTGACTTGCTGAGAAGACACAGGATTAACTGATAACATGGTTGAAAGTAGAAACAAAGGATACATTGAGCAAGGAAGGGAGGGGAAGAAAGAAAGAGAATAAATTCCAATCAGACAGAGAATAGACCTGTGCAGCGATATTTGTATTTCTCTGAAAACCATCGGGTCATGTCTCTGTAAATACAGTAATCAATTGTTGTGTCAGTTAAGGTTCTGTGATTTCATCGAATGAAACCTGCTCCAGTAGATCCAAGCAAAAAGGAACTTGTTGGAAGAAAGTGTTTGGAAAGCATGAAAGAAGAAAACTGGAGTCACTTGTCTTGAAAAAGAGAAATCAAGGCATAGCTGGGGAGTCAGGCTGTAAGGTTTCTTGCACAGTCTCTTAGTAACAGATTATTTAAAAGAAATGAACTCCAACCATTAAATATACTTATGGTATTCTTAAGAATTTAGATTGTAATGTGTCAGCATGGCTTTTTCCTACCTTGGGTTTCCTAACCACACCCTGGCCATAGAATGTAGAGCATCTAGATGCTCAGTGCCTCCAAAGATGCTCCAAAGTGAGAGTGGGAAAGGAATCCTCCACACTGAAAAGTCACTGTGAAGGAGGTGTCCTTTACAGGCACTGCACTGCACCAAGCTTCACACTTTGCACTGTAGCGTCCCATGCCGTCATCTCATCTTTTCCTCCCATCAGCTTTATCAAGCAGGTAGTCACATTCTAAAGGAGATCAGCCCTGGGTGTTCTTTGGAAGGAATGATGCTAAAGCTGAAACTCCAGTACTTTGGCCACCTCATTGCAAAGAGTTGACTCATTGGAAAAGATTCTGATGCTGGGAGGGATTGGGGGAAGGAGGAAAAGGGGATGACAGAGGATGAGATGGCTGGATGGCATCACCGACTCAATGGATGTGAATTTGAGTGAACTCCGGGAGTTGGTGATAGACAGGCAGGCCTGGCGTGCTGCGATTTACGGGGTCGCAAAGAGCCGGACACGACTGAGCGACTGAACTGAACTGAGCATCCTTGGGGCCTCCCTGGTGGCTCAGGTGGTAAAGAATCTGCCTGCAATGTAGGAGACCTGGGTTCAGTTCCTGGTTTGGGAAGATCCCCTGGAGAAGGGAATGGCAATCCACTCTAGCAGTCTTGCCTGGAGAATTCTCTGGACAGTGGAGTCTAGCGGGTTGCAGCCCATGGGGTCACAAAGAGTTGGGCACAACTGAGTGACTCCCACTTTCACTTTTCTTTCCACTAGTAGTATTCTCAAGCCAATACTAAGAAAAAGGAAAACCAGGGAGAGGAGCTGACTTGCAGGAGTCAAGCAGAGCCCAGACTGAATCTTGGCATGGCTTCTGTCTTAATCTAACATGATTTGATCACTTGCCTGAAACTTTCTGTTTCCCAACTTGAGAGGAAAGTAGAACTCAACAGTTTTCCTAGTCAGGGTTGGTGTCTCCAGTGTTCTTGCCTGGAGAATCCCAGGGATGGAGGATCCTGGTGGGCTGCCATCTATCGGGTTGCACAGAGTAGGACACGACTGACGTGACTCAGCAGCAGCGTGCATATCACAGTGATACCAGTTGTTAAAATAATGACATACTGGGCTGTCCAGAAAGTTTGTTCAGATTTTTCTGTAACATCTCATGGAAAAATCATAACGAACTTTTTGGCCAACCCAGTACTTCCCAGTTAGTTGGTAAACAGCCACAGGCTCTCAAGATGCCCATGACCGCCACTCTGGCCCTTTCTCTAGGTCCTCGGATTCCCACATTATTCAATGAACGACTTAACACATGGTGTATCCGGGGACTGCAAGGATTCTGCCATCCTTCCTCATTAGTTGCTATCAGTTTCACACCAAAATATTTTGAATTTTACCTCTGTTTCTATTTAAGTCCAGGGAAGAAGACAGTAGGCCCTTAAGTAGTGGGGCTTACTTTATATTCCAAAATTATCTGTGCAATATTTATAACAAAGATAGCTAGGTCATTACTTTCACTAAAAACAACAACAATAATAATAAAAGCAGTTTACCTCTGGGCCCACAGGGTCTGTGCTTCACTGAATTTTCCATTTTGGTGCCCTTTCTTCCTTAGCATTCTTCCTAATTTATTAGAAACATTAATCCAGTCAGAGTGAATGTGTGTCTATGCCTTAGAAGAAAAAAAGAAGAAATGTGATGTATGGTGGGGTAGAATTATCTGTCCTCATTAGCTGGAACCCAGGAGGGTCTGTAAGAGCCACTCACCAAGAAGACCATAGATCTTAGGCAAGCGTGTCCCAGCAGACTCCAAGGTACTGTGCTTCATTATTTTCCCAAACATGAGGGTGCTTGCTTTGTATTCGAGCTCCACTTTTCCATGTTATAATACATTCATTTAAATGCAGATTTTGTTATTCTGCTTAACATCATCAGTCTATCAGACAGACACCTGTGGGGAAATATAAATTAACCTATCTCTGTACATTAGTGGGAACCACTAAGCTTGCCACAATTATCAATTTGCCCTTGGGGTCACCTTGTTTTATCTTTCACACATTAAGAATGCTGCTCAGAAATGCATTGTCGTGCCTTGCCATCTGAAGTGTTCTGCCTCTCATGAACAGGATAGCTTCGACTACATCACAGGCTGAAGAACTCATCCATAAACTCAGGAAAACATGTTATCTTGGGGGAAAGTACCACCAACAGATGTGCTGGTATCAGTGTCGTCCATCCTGGTGTGAGCCACTGTTCTATCTCAAAGTTTCTTGGCTAGCTCTTCTCAGCACACAAACATTCATTCGGCTGAGAGCCTGAAGCAGAACTCAGTGAGAGCCTTATTAGAAGTCATTTGATGGGTCATTCATAGAGGGCAGAGAGGCCTGGAAATTAGCCTTCTTTGAAAAGTGAACCAACACATGTGCAGAGAACAAACATATGGATACTGAGGAGAAAGGAGAGTGGTGAGATGAACTGGGAGGTTGGGATGGATGGATATACAATATCGAGATGATGTATAAAATATATAACTATGAGAACCTACTGTATAATATAAGGAACTCTACTCAATGCTCTGTGATGACCTAAATACAAAGGAAATCCAGAAAACAGGGGGTTGTTATTTAGTCGTTGTGTCCAACTCGTTGCGACTCCATGGATTGTAGCCTGCCAGGATCCTCTGTCCATGGGATTTTCCAGGCAAGAAAACTGGAGTGGGTTGCTGTTTCTTTCTCCAGGGTATCCCACCCCAGGGATCAAACTTGTGTCTCCTGCTTGGCAGGTGGATTTTTTTTTTTTACCACTGAGACACCTGGGAAGATATATGTACGCATGTATGTATGTATGTATATATATATATATAGCTATTTATGTAGATAGGAGATATATGTATATGTATAGCTGATTCACTGTGTTATACATTAGAAACTAACAGAACATTGTAAAGCTACTATACTTTGATAAAAAGTACATAAATTAAAATGAACCAAGTAAATTCATAGATAAGAGCTTACCAGAGTGTTACATTAAAGGACTCAGGGAATCAGAACTAACATTAGTAAGTGCTACCCCTGGTTTTATATTCTATAAATAGTATTTCGGTCCACACTTAAATTGGGAAGTAGGGATGCCATGTTTTCATTTAACAGATAAGGTCAGAGATTGCACTATATGTGGCCACTGGCTATGCTGCCTGGTTCCTCTAAACTACGTCCCGTTGCATTAATTCAAAAGCAAGAAGAGTCTGACAGCATACCAAAGCTTGACCACATGCCAATGAATGCATCCCTACCATCAGCAGTATTGCTGTATCTGAAGAGAGCACTTGCCTGAGGTTTAGTAAACCATGGAAGCAGACAGCTCAAATTTTAAATCCTGCGTTTGGCACAGTGTCTTTCCTGAAATCCTCAAACAAAGGATAGGTACCCTTGTTGGCCAGTCCTAGTGTATCCTAGAGTCTTCCATCACATACTCAACACTAATAAAATTATTTGTCTGAGAATCACCTTTCTGAATAGACTGAGAGTTCTGTGGAAGTTTCCTCCATAATGTTTTGTTTACCCAAATCCCCACACTTAGCCCAGTGCACGTCACTTCTCGAAATATTAACTGAGTAGTCAATTTCCAACTCAGTCCGTAGGAGAAGGAAACAGACAACTTGACGAAAATACTTTGACCTAGTAAATGGATCCGGAGAAGGCAATGGCATCCCACTCCAGTACTCTTGCCTGGAAAATCCCATGGGCGGAGGAGCCTGGTGGGCTGCAGTCCATGGGGTCGCTAGGAGTCAGACACGACTGAGCGACTTTGCTTTCACTTTTCACTTTCATGCATTGGAGAAGGAAATGGCAACCCACTCTAGTGTTCTTGCCTGGAGAATCCCAGGGATGGGGGAGCCTGGTGGGCTGCCATCTATGGGGTCGCACAGAGTCAGACACGACTGAAGTGACTTAGCAGCAGCAGCAGCAGTAAATGGATCTCTAACGACACAGGTGGCTGCATCAGACGCCACAGCTCCACAGCACTGGTTTCCCCTCCTTACTCTCTTAGCCCTAAATTCAGGCTGCCCAGGGCGCCGCCTAATTATTATGTGTGTGCCCCACTTGTTTTCCTTCAGAGGCAAAGTGTGTAGACCTGCTCCTGTACACACTTTCTCTTCTTGGTGGTTTGATTTCTCAACTAAAGATAGCACCTGCGTATTAGTCACTCTCTTGCCCCTTGCGCATGTGAAGATTTTGCAGTTCATTCCATGGAATTTGAGGGCAGTCACATGAGGACATAACCAGACCTCTAAGGCAAAGGCCCTGACCCAGAAATGCAGTGGCCTGCTATGGTTCCACACTTTGAGTGACCAATTGCCACATGATGTGTAAGGGGAATGTAGTTCACTCTAAGAAGAAAAGGACTATTTCTAGAAAGTCAGAAGCAAAACACTTAGAAACCTTCAGAACTTTCTTGAAGAGATATGTAATTGATGGTTTGTGAGACAATGCAGACAACAATAATAGAGAACTTGGTCTCAGTTGCAGGCTTCTTTATTAGAGTATTCAGAGGTTTTCGTTGATCAGTTGAATGTATCAACCCTCACCCCAATAGTATCCTCCCTTATAATACCGAATTTCCTTCTTTCAGAAGAATTTATTAACTAGACTTTCCAAAGAGCCCCATGCCAAGGACTGAGCCACATTGGTCTGTAGGTTTTGATCTTTCCTATCTGTTTGGTCCTGTCTCTGAAGTACACCTCTCTTTCATCCTCTATTGAAGTTCACAACCCTCTTTCTTAAGAGAAAATAAAATATTTACACAACAATTTACACAGTTTTCACATTTAAGCCATTCCTTCTCTTCTGTTTCACTCAGAGATAACTAAGAACATCATCTTCAAAATCAATCAGGAGGTACAGGACATATACCTATACACACACACACACACACACACACACACACACATATATATATATATATATATCTTGATTCATTCCTAGACCTTCTTCTTGGGGAAATGGATACATTATAAAATGAAACTATTATCTCCTCTGAGACAAGCAGCACCTCTGAATAACACCAGATACACCTTTAGTCACTCCAGAAAATCACTTAATCACATATTCATCTCAATGTCTCAAGCAAATCATATTGGAAAACAAAATAAAGAAAATTCTGGAACAAAATTACAGTTTAGTTAGATTGGATTTTTTCTAAATTAATTAATTTATTTTAATTGCAGGCTAATTACTTTACAATAGATTGGATATTTTTATGATGTACCTTTCACAGACTAAGCCCAGAATTGTCTGATTTAGAGGATTTGAAGAATTCTTAGAGGAAACAGTTTCTTTGTACACAGTTTTATAAAATATATACAATTCATGAGATTTTACAAGTCACGAAGTCATTTCAGAATTATGTTATTAAATTCCACACTAGCTGTGTCAAGTAAGGCAAGACTGATATTATGACCGCATTGAATAAGTGAGAAAACTGAGGCACAAAGAAATATGTGCCTCTTCCAAAGTCATCAAAAAATAAGCAGAAGACCTTAATACACATTTCTCCAAAGAAGACATACAGATGGCCAACAGGCACATGAAAAGATGCTCAGTATCACTCTGTATTAGTATTGAGCATCTTAGTGATACCAGAAATGTATATTAAAACTACAATGAGATATCAGCTCAGACTGGTCAGAAAAGCTATTATCAAAATGTTTACAAATAATAAATGCTAGAAAGGATGTGGAGAAAAGGGAACCCTCCCACATGATTGGTGGAAATGTAAATTGATGCATTTGCTGTGGAAAACATTATGGAAGTTGCTTAAAAAACTAAAGAGAGAGCTACTATATAATCTAGCAATCCCATTCCTGGGCATATAACCAAAAAAGATGAACACTCTAATTTGAAAAGATACATGCACTCAAATGTTCATAACAGAATGATTCTTAATAGCCAAGACATGGAAGCAACCTAAACATCAATTGACAGATGAATGGATAAAGAACGCGTGAGGTTATATATTTATATATATACACACATGCACCAACACATGCACACACACACACACACTCATGCCCAAGAATGATGGAATATTAGTCATAAAAAAGAAAGAAACATCGCCATTTTCAGTAGTACGGATGAATTTAAATATTATCACACTGAGTGAAGTATGTCAGACAGAAAAACAAATATGATGTTCTTTGAATGTGAAATCTAAAAGAAATACATAAATGAACTTATTTACAAAACAGAAACAGATTCACAGATGTAAAAAAACAAATTTATGGTTATCAAAGGAGAGGGGGTAAATTAGGAGTATGGGATTAAAATATACTATAAACATCAAGGTTTTATAAACAACAAGGCTTCCCTGATAGCTCAGTTGGTAAGGAATCCGCCTGCAATGCAAGAGACCCCAGTTCAATTCCTGGGTCAGGAAGATCTGCTGGAGAAGGGATAGGCTACCCACTACAGTATTCTTGGGCTTCCCTTGTAGCTCAACTGGTAAAGAATCTGCCTGCAGTGTAGGAGGCCTGGATTTGATCCCTAGGTAGGGAATATCCACTGGAGAAGGGAAAGGCTACCCATTCCAGTGTTCTGGCCTGGAGAATCCAATGAACCGTATAGTCCATGGGGTCACAGAGTCAGACACCATTGAGCGACTTTCACTTTAGGACTTCCCTGTAGCTCAAATGGTAGAGAATCTGCTGGTGATGCAGGAGACCGGGGTTCGATTCCTGGGTCTGGAAGAGCCTCTGGAGAAGGGAACGGCAATCCACTCCAGTATTCTTGCTTGGAGAATTCCACGGACAAAGAAGCCTGGTGGGCTATAATCCGTGGGGTCACAAAGAGCCTGACACAACTGAGCGACTAACACACACATACATGGAACTATATTCAGTATCTTGTAGAAACCTACAATGGAAAATAACTGAATGCAATACATATATAAAACTGAATCACTTTGCTATACATCTGAAACTAGTAAAATATTGTAAGTCAATCATACTTCAATTTAAAATAAAATGTAGATCACTGGAGATGGAAAGCCAGGTTTTCTGACTTTAATTCTAGTGTTCCTGATAAAACAGAAACATAATTATTTTTTACTATAACATTTTCATTGAAACATCATAAAGAACAAATATTTATTATAAGAATGAATGAATTTTTAGCCAATCCATCTTTATTTATGTGCCTAGAACCAGATTGTATGAAAAGAAGGAAAATACTTAGTTCCTACAATAAAACCTTTTACAATTTAGCTAAGGGTTAATACAAACACCAAGAGAAGCTGGAAAGTTGTGCTGCTAAGTTGATTTTTTTCAAGAGTCTGTATTATCAGAGCAAGTAAAGGACACTGCTGACCTGAACAGGTCCATGTAATCCTGCCAGCCAAACAAACACCTAGTACATGAGAAACAAGGTTCCAGACACAGTAAGCTCACAACTGAGCCTTTTAGATTGCTGACTAAACAGGGGAAATAGAATTAAAGAAAGCTACCTACACTATGTCTACTTCCAGCAAGGTATTTTTTGACATGTACTTTTTGAAATTGTCTTTCCAATGGAGAAAACCTCTCCTTCAGCTATCACCAAGACATCGGCTGTCTCCAGATTTCACTCATTCATTTCTTCAGTCCTTCAGCAATCATTTACTGGTTGCCTATTATCTACCAGGCACTGTTTGAAATGTTATGACTATAGTAGTGAAGGAAGGAAGCATAATCCCTGTCTCCATCAAGTTTATAATTTGATGGAGAGAGATATCCAATACATACATCAATGATTATACATGCATAATAAAAGGTCATAATATTTATGGAGTAACATAAGCAGGAAATAAGGCTAGGGAGTCCCATGCTGGTTGGGGAACTGACAGTTTTCAAAATGTCAAAACTAAAATGTGTTGGAAAAAATCAACAGTTGAGCAAAGATCTGAAGGAAGGAATAGAGTAAGAAAGAGATGCAGTTTTCAAGGAAAATAATATTCTAAGTAGAAGAGTGAGCCTCTGCAAAGGCTGTCCATGGCTCACTGGAAGGAGAGAAGGAAGATGACTCTCCGGAAGAAAAGGAGGCAGGTATCCAGAGGAGATGAAAGCACATGAGGGAGGAGCTAGCAGATCACGAAGACCTGGTGTACTTGGAAAGGACACTGGCTTTTTTAACTCGAGTAAGATCAGGAGCCCTTGGGAGGTTTTGAGCAGGGGATGAAGGTAATCTAATTTGTTTTCATCTGTGGCTGGGCTGAGACTATACTAAACCAGGACAACGGTAGAAGCAGCAAGGCTGTAGCAGTAGGTAAATACACAGTCCAGACAAGAGATAATGGTGTAATGATGAATATATCACTGGTCTACTTCTTGCTCTCCACTGCTGTGCTTGAACGATCCCATTCATTTCACCTGGTTCCTTCACACACCTTCCATGTCCTGATCACTTTCAAATCTATCTCTGGTTAAAACACCTTTCAATAGCACTATATATTTTACAACAGCCTAGATAGCTATGCCCAAGCATAACATGTTGATGTTAAACATATTCTCACCTTAATACTTTCAGAATCCTTTGTATTTTCATGACATCTTATAACCAATTATGTGCCTCTAAATCTAAACTTTATTCCACTGTTTCAGTTTCAGTTCAGTCACTCAGTCGTGTCTGACTCTTAGCAACCCCGTGAACCGCAGCACTCCAGGCCTCCCTGTCCATCACATACTCCCGGAGTTTACTCAGACTCATGTCCATTGAATTGGTGATGCCATCTAACCATCTCATCATCTGTTGTCCCCTTCTCCTCTCACCTTCAATCTTTCCCAACATCAGGTTCTTTTCAAATGAGTCAGCTCTTCGCATGAGGTGGCCAAAATATTGCAGTTTCAGCTTCAACATCAGTCCTTCCAATGAACACCCAGGAATGATTTCCTTTAGGATGGACTGGTTGGATCTCCTTGCAGTCCACGGGACTCTCAAGAGTCTTCTCCAACACCACAGTTCAAAAGCATCAATTCTTTGGCACTCAGTTTTCTTTATAGTCCAACTCTCACATACATACATGACCACTGGAAAAACCATAGCCTTGACTAGACAGACTTTTGTTGACAAAGTAATGTCTCTGCTTTTCAATATGCTGTCTAGGTTGGTCATAACTTTCCTTCCAAGGAGTAAGCGTCTTTTAATTTCATGGCTGCAGTCACCATCTGCAGTGATTTTGGAGCCCCAAAAAATAAAGTCTGACACTGTTTCCACTGTTTCCTCATCTATTTCCCATGAAGTGAAGGGACTGGATGCCATGATCTTACTTTTTCTGATTGTTGAGCTTTAAGCCAACTTCTTCGCTCTCCTCTTTCACTTCTTTCATCAAGAGGCTCTTTAGTTCTTCTTTGCTTTCTGTCCTTAAAGGTGGTGTCATCTGCATATCTGAGGTTATTGATATTTCTCCCGGCAATCTTGATTCCAGCTCGTGCTTCATCCCTCTCAGCGTTTCTCATGATATACTCTGCTGCCGGAGTCCAGTTCCAGCAGCCAGGGAATCAGCCTGAAGGGATGAGCGGTGTTGGTGGGGAATGATGTAGCCTCTGACTGGAGGTATGGGACTACATGTTTATTTTAAGCATCAGGTCTTCTTTTACACTTTTTCAAAAGCATTAGGTCAGAGGTTTTACATTTTCAGTTCCCCCTCACCCAGATTCATTGTCTCATTGTTGCCCTTCAAACAGAGTTCCTGCTTCAGCGATTCTCTCAGAATCACATTTATTTGTGATGACATTGTGACTCATGCTTATGTCTGGGCTGCCTACCACATTCCTCAGTTTCTTATCTTTCTAAATCCTGCTTGCCCCTAGTATCCTAAGCTCACTATCTCCTAAAATGGATTCTAACTACTCTTAATTATTCCTAAACCCCAAACTCAGCAAACTTCCTTTGCCATAAACATTTCCCTCACAAACAGGTCTCAGATAACAATCCTTCCCATGGCCTCAAGCTGCGGCCTACGTGCTCATCCTGGGACATTCTTTGTAAAAATCCTTGAACAAATGCCAATGGCTACTTTATAGATTATTTTCTGGGCACAACTGCAGAAGGCTTTGTGCTTTCTCATGTTTCTCTCAAGAATAATAAGCACCTTAACATTCTTTCCAGCCAACTCAACCGAAGAAAGGGAAGAACAAGTCAGAATCACAAAACTTAACTCCTTCATCCTGGGACCATGCCTGTGGGATGAGGAGAGGGGGTGGGGGCCGTGCCTCCATTCTGTCAGTAATGCCTAATGCAGTTCCCGACATCCCCTCCTTTCTTATTTTTTAGAGCATAAGTATGAAACTCAGTAGATAAAGCAGAAACACTTCGGTTGAGTATTCTGAAAAGGCACGGGGCTATTACATAAATCAGAACCAACAGGCATAAGCACATGGATGCATTAATCATTACTGTAAAAAAAGGATCCATGGGAAAGATATCCCTCCAGATTTTCAAAAAGGGAATTGGAAAGCCATTGAGAGGAAAAGTCAGACTCCACCTGCTTCATATTCTGAATATCCTGATGTAACTTAGAAATATCAATACTAAAATCTGAATGATTCCAAATGCCTAAAATATGATTCCTAATGCATTCCCAAGAATGTACGGAACCATTTACTTGTAGAGGGGTAACACACATCCATTTAAATTCAGCATGGCATGGGAGCCGTATTAGGCATTACTGACACTCTGCATATAAGTTAAATAAGCAGGGTGACAATATACAGCCTTGACGTACTCCTTTCCCTATTTGGAACCAGTCTGTTGATCCATGTCCAGTTCTAAATGTTGCTTCCTGACCTGGATACAGGTTTCTCAAGAGGCATGTCAGGTGGTCTGGTATTCCCATCTCTTGAAGAATTTTCCACAGTTTATTGTGATCCACACAGTCAAAGGCTTTGGCATAGCCAATAAAGCAGAAATGGATGTTTTTCTGGAACTCTCTTGCTTTTTCGATGATCCAGTGAATGTTGGCAATTTGATCTCTGGTTCCTCTGCCTTTTCGAAAACCAGCTTGAGCATCAGGGAGTTCATGGTTCACGTATTGCTGAAGCCCAGCTTGGAGAATTTTGAGCATTACTTTACTAGCATGTGAGATAAATGCAATTGTGCGGTAGTTTGAACATTCTTTGGCATTGCCTTTCTTTGGGATTGGAATGAAAACTGACCTTTTCCAGTCCTGTGGCTACTGCTGAGTTTTCCAAATTTGCTAACATATTGACTGCAGCATTTTCACAGCATCGTCTTTGAAATAGCTCAACTGGAATTTCATCACCTCCTCTAGATTTGTTCGTAGTGATGCTTCCTAAGGCCCACCTGACTTCACATTCCAGGATGTCTGACTCTAAGTGACTGATCACACCATTGTGATTATCTGGGTCATGAAGATCTTTTTTGTACAGTTCTTCTGTGTATTCTTGCCACCTCTTCCTAATATCTTCTGCTTCTGTTAGGTCCATACCATTTCTGTCCTTTATTGAGCCCATCTTTGCATGAAATGTCCCCTTGGTATCTCTAATTTTCTTGTAGAGATCTCTAGTCTTTCCTATTCTATTGTTTTCCTCTATTTCTTTGCATTGATCACTGAGGAAGGCTTTCTTATCTCTCCTTGCTATTCTTTGCAACTCTACTCCTCAACAAATAACCATCTATCATTTCTATACCTTTAAATTTCTTACTATAGTATTATTCCTATTACTGATGCCTCAGTTTAGAACATTCTATTTTTCCAGAGGTACAAACATAAGGTCATTCCCAACTGTTCATATGCAGATTGGATCCACATAAATAAACAGATCCCAAAGTTCAGCCTAGGCCCACAAAAAACCAAATTATTCCTACCCAAGTTAGCACAGTAATCATTTGCAACAGACACATTCTTTCCTCTAGTATTTCCTCTTATTGCCAGGGAACACAGATTCTAAAGCCAGTGAAAGGATTTTAGCACATTAGATGCAAATGAGAAAGTGCTATCTTCTGTTTATATGAACAATGCACTATAGTAGATGAAGGACAACTGAAACTATTGAAATAACCCAAGCTGAAAAAAGCTAGCATTAACCACAGGCAGGAAAAGTTAAAATGGAGAGAAATGGATTGATTCAATGAGTTTTAAAGAGGTAGGTTCAGGCTGGTTTGGGACTTTCAGCTATATTTATGTATACTTTTTGAGGTCATTTGTTTCAGCTTTATACTTACATGAAGACTCTTTAAAATCTGAGAGGTAATTAAACAGACAATTTCTGATCTTCATTTTATTTCTTAAAAACAAGAAACAAAAAACAAATAAACAAAAAACCCTTGTTAGATTATCACCAATTCCCAGCTGGGAAAGCTGAGGCTTAGCCTGTATGTCAGAGGAAGCCTTTACTTGCAGGTTTGTCAGACGCCAAAAACCTATGCTGGGCCCTGTACATAATCTTAAAGGTAAGAGAAGTTGGATTAAACTGTCATGGGTGAAGTTATTACTCATAAGTATCTAACAAATATTTCAAATATGTCATCAATTCTCAAATTCATCACCTTATATGATTTCCTGGAGAGTAAGGAAACAAGCTGAAACTCTAATACTTTGGCCACCTGATGCAAAGAACTGACTCATTTGAAAAGACCCTGATGCTGGGAAAGATTGAAGGTGGGAAGAGAAGGGGACAACAGAGGATGAGATGGTTGGATGGCATCACCAACTCAATAGACAGGAGTGTGAGTAAATTCCAGGAGTTGGTGATGACAGGGAGGCCTGGTGTGCTGCAGTTCAAGGGGTCACAAAGAGTTGGACATGACTGGGTGACTGAAATGAACTGAACTGAAGGAAAATGAGTAATAGGGATCTTTTCTATTCTCCTACTTCTTATTTAGAGAACACTGTAGAAAACATTTATATTTAAGAAAGCAATGATTCTAATGAAGAAATCAAATCATTCAAATTGTGTTCTTTCTAAAAGTCATGCAAAATGAGAAGTGAAATTGCTCAGTCATGTGCAACTCTTTGCAACCCCACGGACTATAGCCTACCAGGCTCCTCCATCCATGAAATTTTCCAGGCAAGATTACTGGAGTGGGGTGCCATTTCCTTCTCCAAGGGATCTTCTTGACACAGGGTTTGAACCCATTTTCTCCGGCATTGCAGGCAGATGCCCTACCCTCCGAGCCACCAGGGAAGCCCATATGTAAAATGATAAGCCCTAAATAGCAAGACAAGGTCAAGAACATGTGAAGAAATGAAGGAGCAGATTGCTAATTATCATTTTTATTATCATCTTGGAAAGAAGGAAGGTTTGTTTGTAATTGCTTTGGTAGGCAGTCATAGTAAATGAACCTGAAAAATGCAATATTCCTTCTCCAGAACTGTTTGCTGTCTCAATTTCCCCTTTGAAAGTATCAGCCAAACCTCTTTTAACTGTTTGTAAAAACAAAATCATACTGAGTTACAGCTCAGCTTTGTAGGGAGTTAATAAGGTTGGCTCTTTGCCTCAACTGGTAAGGGATTTTACCAAGAAGAGAATCATTTTTCCAGTGGAATTCAATGCTCTTGCTATATGACCACTGTGCAAAGAATATATTCACAGTATTGCATTTAAACATCACTAGGTTGGGCCCTTCTCCCTTTCAGAAAGTCACTGTCTTTCTTTTGAGAACCATTACCATCTACTGGTATTTCCATTTGCAGAAAGCAAAATTTGCCACACTGAAACCAAGAAGGACTCTGTGGGGCTCCTGGGCAGGAAAGCCTTTTTGTCCCCCCAGTCTCTGCTTTTAATAGGCCAGACTCCAGCCTCCATGACCTGCTCTGAATTCCAAAAGGCAGATTCAAACTGTTGCTAATTAGGGAAGGAGTAGCCAAGAAACTACCTGAGCTGAGGTTAAAGGGGCCACAGAAGCTCATCAAGACTAGCAGACAGACCTCTTGAGACAAAACACACACCCTTATCTTGTTAGCAGCCCCACCTCTGAAATATTGCTATAAAGTGAGTGAAAGCCGCTCAGTCTTGTCCAACTCTTTGTGATCCCATGGAATGTACAGTCCGTAGAATTCTCTAGGCCAGAGTGGGTAGCCTTTCCCTTCTCCAGGGGATTGCGATAAAACTCCTCATCAAATCCTCCTGGAGCTTTCCAGAGCAGGAGCCCACTGTGTCCCTCTTTGCCTGGCAATGAAATAAAGCTATTCTTTTTAACTCCACCCCAAACTCTGAGATTTAGTTTGGTCTACAGAGGGTGATGTTGGCATCAGTGGTAATGCCTCTTTTGGCATGAGGAAGAAACAGAAGACTCAGGAATTTTTATCTTTTCACCTCCTCCTTAATTGCCTTAAAGAATTCTGACAGAGGAGCCATCCCAGGAAAGAAAAGTATCACCTCAGTTATTATAGCATAATATGAACTAGATGTGGGAGACAGGGAGGAACATAATAACCTCTGTTAAAATTTCTCTGCGTCCCATTGTTCCAACATGACCCAGCAAACATTTGTTAACCAAATGTTGGGTCTTTTTTCACCTTCCTGTGAACTGCCTTCCTTCTCTGTGAAGTCACATTCCTTGTGGCTCAGCTGGTAAAGAATCTGCCTGCAATGTAGGAGACCTGAGTTCGATCCCTAGGTTAAGAATATCCCCTGGAGAAGGAAAAGGCTACCAACTCCAGCATTCTGGAGAATACCATGGACTACAGTCCATGGGTTCGCAAAGAGTCTGACACAACTGAGTGACTTTCACTTCACTTTCACTTTCTATGAAGCTGCAGACCTTTCCTTCCCCTTCAAATCCAGTATAACATATATCCCTCATTTTGCCTGTTTTTGGAACTCCCCCATGCTTATGTGTATGCCCTATATGTAATTATTTTTTTCTCTTATCAGTCTGTTTTATGTTATTTTAATTATTCAACCAGCCAAAAGAACTAGGAGGAGAAGCGGGTAATTCTTACTTTCCAAACACGTTTCAAGTGGGTTTTAATTTTCCCATTAGTCACTGTGTTCCCATGAATTCTGAGGACTGGGCTGCTTTCGTTACTTTTGCTGATGCCCTGGACCCTTGTATAGAGTACTCGAGTTTTCCCCAAACTGAGTTGTGGTTCAGAAACGAACTGTCCCCATCTTATGGCATAACATTCTGTGAATGTCTTGAACCTTGATGTCTTACAAGTTTTTATTGAAAGTTGTTCTCTAATTATTTTGTACACATCTTTTCCTCAAGAACTCAAACAGTGTTATATGGGTACCTGAGCTGAGACAATTTTAAGTGACAAGCAACAGTCAATTTTGTAAACTATTCTTCTCTATTGGGAATAAAAAACTGATCCTGAGTCAAACCTCTGTGAATGACTCTTCTCTCTTGGGAACACCCTTTTTGTCTCAGCCATTTGTCAATTCAAGTCAGTCTGTCTCCTACCCATGAGAGAATCATAAAGGTGAAGGGCACTTTTTTTTTTTTTTTTTTTTTACTTTATTTTACTTTACAATACTGTATTGGTTTTGCCATACATCAACATGAATCCACCACGGGTGTACATGAGTTCCCAAACATGAACCCCCCTCCCACCTCCCACCCCACACCATCCCTCTGGCACTTTTAAAGTTATGAATTTCATCCACCCACTAAAAGTAAATCCCCACTGAGGCAAGAAATAGATGGGTCCCAGGATGAGCAGCTCAGAGAAGGCAATGGCACCCCACTCCAGTACTCTTGCTTGGAAAATCCCATGGACGGAAGAGCCTGGTGGGCTGCAGTCCATGGGATCGCGAAGTCAGACACGACTGAGCAACTTCACTTTCACTTTTCACTCTCATGCATTGGAGAAGGAAATGGCAACCCACTCCAGTGTTCTTGCCTGGAGAATCCCAGGGACTAAAGAGCCTGGTAAGCTGCCATCTCTGGGGTCGCACAGAGTTGGACATGACTGAAGCAACTTAGTAGCAGCAGCAGGATGAGCAACTGGAGTTGTTCCCTGTGGACAGATACTCCAAAATAGCAGGAGCAAGAGAAGAGCTGAGCTCTATACAGAAAACAGATAAAAAATCACATATTCCTCATTCTCAAAGTCAAGGAGAACTTCCCAGACCACACATGAGCAAAAAGATTCCTTAGAGGTCAAAGAGGGGCAGGGTGACCGCCATAGTAAGTGATGTCAACCTACCCATAGCTCTCTGCACTAGAATCTACCTGGCTGAGAAATGCACACATACACGCACACACACACACACAGAATGACCCTGAGATAAATCAAGTACAGACTCAGAACCAAGGCAAGATGCCTTCTCCAACTTTCACATACTATTCCTGCCCATGAGCTTATACCAAAGATATGGTAAAAGAAGATATATTCTCCCCTTTTCTTTTTCTCAAGTCTTATTAGTACTGTAGAACTAAAAAGATAAGAAAGCTGTGGTACATATACACAATGGAGTATTACTCAGCCATTAAAAAGAATACATTTGAATCATTTCTAATGAGGTGGATGAAACTGGAGCCAATTATACAGAGTGAAGTAAGCCAGAAAGAAAAACACCAATACAGTATACTGACACATATATACAGAATTTAGAAAGATGGTAATGATGACCCTGTATGCGAGACAGCAAAAGAGACACAGATGTAAAAACGGACTTTTGGACTCTGAGGGAGAGGGAGAGGGTGGGATGATTTGGGAGAATGGCATTGAAACATGTATACTACTATGTAAGAAATGAAGTGCCAATCTATGTTCGATACAGGATACAGGATGCTTGGGGCTGGTGCATGGGGATGATCGAGAGAGATGATATGAGGTGGGAGGTGGGAGGGGGATTCAGGATTGGGAGCTTGTATACACCCGTGGTGGATTCATGTCAATGTATGGCAATACCAATACAGTATTGTAAAGTAAAATAAAGTAAAAATAAAATTAAATAAATAAATAAATAAGAAAAATCAACACAAAGTGAGAAAAAGAATCACTGATTTATTTCACCTTAAAAATGGAATTTTAAACCTCATTCTGCTCATGTGTATGCACCACACCAAAATGTAAGCTTAGTGAAATACTAAGCTCTTATAAATAAGATTGTTATTTTGACTTTTGTTTGTATGTCCATTTTGCCTTTCAAAGATTAGGAAGAAAAACATGATTACACTAAAATGATATGCAAGGGCTAATGGGAAGAATGGGAAAGTCCACCTTGCATTTGATGTTAATTATTTGTCCCATATAATAATACATTGGGTGAGATATGCATTCAAACAAATTAGGAGAAAGTGAGTACTTTTACCTAGTGACTTGCGTTCAGTCCCAATCTGTTAGCTGGTCCTATATCTGAGAGAGAAAGCAACATTTATCTAGAGCCTGAGGGGTGAAAACAAATACCAAAGCTAATGTGACAGAATGCTTCATAAATTTTGATTTCTTACATGAAAATAAATGCATTCCATTTGACGTTATTTGGCACCCTGTACTAGAAATCCTTAAAAATAAAAAGCAACAAAAACAAACAAGCAAACAAAAAAACTCAGAATGTTGGAGTCTCTAATTCTGCTTTGGGGAAGTTATCTATCCTAAGAAAATAATCTGAAACAGAGAAACAGTTTGCACAAAATATTCATTGCACTGTATGTTTAAAAGAAAAATTTGAAATTAATCTAAACAGTCAACCACTGGAGGGAAGGTTAAGCAAACTTCATTATTTGGTGTTTTGTATTTAATGTAAATATTTGCAAAATATCTTATTTACAAGGAGATTATGTTCACATGGGAATATGTGAAGAGAATAAAACAGGATAAAAATACACAGAGAGTATGCACTCAGATATGTTAAATATATCAAAAAGATAATAAAGACGGGAAGAAAAAAAACATTTGTGCCAACTGCTGGAAATAACGAAAATAGTTTTGTAGTTCTTTTTTTCCAAGATGAATACAAATCAATTTTAAATGGGAAGGGAAGGATACCTTACATAAAGAAAAGCTGAGTCTTTCAGAAATAGAATATCACCTCACATGCAAAGCAGCTATGTAGATTACAGTGGTGCTATTATCAGGCTTATGAAATATGAATGTTGACCTTGTCTCCCTGCCATGTACTGACATTGAATGGTGTTTAGTGGAGGCCAATTACTTTTTCTTTCACCTTTAATTCTCCAAATTTTGCCACTATGTACCACTCGGTAAGCTCAAAATTGTTTCAATGAATCAAGCTCCCTCTTAAAGCATTTTCTTCTTTTGTCTCAGAATAATTCTGAATATAATACAAAAATTATATGCCTTATGCTAATGGCACCATTTTGTCTACAAGGGCATCTTGTCAGGGAGACCACATCTGAGTCTGTATTCTAAGCAGCTCTTAATTCCTTTATGGAATTCAAGAAATACAAATTCTAACAAAGAAGGAATAAAATATTATCCATTGCCCTCTGGAGCCTTCACAATAGTCCTGCATTCTTTAGGCAAATGTCATTGAGAATGTTTTTATTCTTGTATCCCTCCAAAGGGAAATGGCAGAACCCGAGCACTTTGCATTTTCTCCTCTGAGCTGAAACACTGGGACATATGAAGGTAAACCAGCTGGCCAGAGGTGGTCAGGGCTTAAGGACCCCCCACTTGCCTGGGGCTCCTTGGAAGCTCTGTATGTTTTGAATTTGTAATCTCACAAAGACCCCTCAAGTTGGGTAAGATGGATGTCACACACAATTTTGATCGACCTGGGGACCTGGCCAACTTCCCCAGATAACGCTCAGTGGCACCTGGAGGGCACAGATTCTGTTTCTTCTGACACTACCTATTGAAACGTGAGACCTAGTGGGTCAAATGGAAGGAGAGCATCATGCGACAGGAGAGCAGAAGAGAAACAGAGGGTAAAGGGATGTGAGACAGAAGAGGATCCCAAGGCTATCAAAATGCTCCTTGTTGATCCTGAAGAACTGAGATGAAAATCAAGGCTTGCTGGCATCCCACCAGGAAAAGCCCAGCCCTGTGATATAACATGACTCTGAGGGCATCAATTCAAGGACCATAGGAGGAATGCCCTTGGTTCTAAAATTATTCAAAACTCAGATTAGAAAGAACAGGAATTAGCCTATCTCTGTGTCTGATATGCTTATGGCCTATTCTTAGTGGCCAAGATCTCTGATGAGTATGTTATTTTGAAGCACTCGAAAAATGACTCATAAAAATATTTCATTTCAGAAAATAGTGGGAGGGACTTGCAGTTTAATAGAAATCATCAGAGACAATGATTATTAACAAGGTGGCTTAACAAGCTACTTCAGTTTCTTCTTTTATAGAGGGAAACAGAGCTTAGAAAGAGATGGCATGCCTGGGGTGATGGGTTTAGTGGCAAAGCGGATTTATCAAGGCTTTTTCCATATAACCCATCTTTGCCTATCAGATGATACTATTTTTAAAAAGAAAAGTCAGTTTTCTGATATGCTAAGAAAAAAAATAAAAATTCTCTAATTTTATTATTTGATTCCCTTGCACAAATGCACACATACATACACATACAAGCTCAGTGGAAGAAAATTATATTTTATTACATGTCCTATTATTTCAAAGTCCCTTAATATCAATGCAGGTTTTAGAAAGAGAGACTGTGTTTGAATTTTCTTCCTTATGTGTGTCTTTGCTCTCATTTTACTACTTGTAAATTGTGCAGAGAAGCGGTAGAAGTCTGAAGAAGATACAAAACTAATTTTCTTCTCTATTTAGAAATAACTTAAGATGCTCTCTCATATTCCCCTGTGGCTCACTTGGTAAAGAATCTGCCTGCAATGCGGAAGACCTGGGTTTGATCCCTAAGTTAAGAAGATCCCCTGGAAAAGGGAAAGACTACCCACTCGAGTACTCTGGCCTGGAGAATTCCATGGACTGTATAGTCCATGGGGTTGCAAAGAGCTGGACACGACTGAGTGACTTTCACTTTCACAAAATCCCACAGAGGTACCTGGAAATACATTTAGCATGTTATTCCAAGGGCTGCACTTGAGCTTAGAGAATGCTGAAGTCACAGCAATCCAATGCCCTGGGATGACACAAAGTAATCCATGAATGCTTCTCAGCAGGGGAAAGAGGCTTTCCAGGTGGCTCAGTGGTAAAGAATTCACCTGCTAATGCAAGAGATACAAGAGACACGGTTTCGATCCCTGGGTCGCAAAGATCCCCTGAGTAGGAAATGCCAACTCACTCCAGTATTCTCGCCTGGAAAATTCCATTGTCAGAAGGGTCTGGGGGGCTACAGTCCATGGGGCTGCACACAGTTGGACACAACTGAGTGACTGAACACACGTAAAGAGTTATTATAGTCTGAAACTAAGTACAAAGTTCAATATACTTTTACATGGATCCTGGGATTAAATGCACAAAAAGAATCAATTGTGCCTGTGGAGCAGCGAGGGGGACCCTGGTGCTTAACCTGGGAGATCACTAACCTTTCTGATAAATTGCAGTGGGCACTGTCCTCAAACAAATGTTCTGTAAATGCTCACCAATCTATGCATATAATTTCAGAGCTACTGCACTAAATTAAAAGACCAAGCTTTGTAGTTCATCTGACCAATTTGACAGAATGTGAATTTACACATTCATCTTCCATTTCTCAGCCTCAATCTCTTTATTTACAAACTTTGTCATGACTGGGATTGATAATATCTAAGACTATTTCTAGCTCCAAGATGTTTTCAGCCTATACTAGGTTTCTGTCCAATCTGTCCTGAAGAAATAAATTTTTATAACCACTCTGAGACTAGTGGGAAATTCAAGCTTAAGATTTCTCAGAGTTTCGCAGTGACATTGGTAATTATGTTGATGATTTTTAAAAAATCACCCCTAAGTGCTACCTAATTTTCATTTAAATGGAAGAAAGAATTATCCAGACAAGACAGGGACTATTTCCGAGATAGTCACTCAGTTCACTTTGGTTCTGCATGAGACCGAAACCATTTAGCAGAAAATTAAATTAAAGTTTCCCAAGAAATTAAGATAAAATGTGAGAATCACCGTGTAAAGCTATTTGTCATTCTGGAAAGAATGGATGATCCATGTCAACCTCCAAACTCAGCTCTGTGAGAGCAACTGGAAATTAGTGAGGGTTTTAAAGTGATGGACAAATGGAGTTTGATATGGGTAAATGCCAGCTGATGCAAAGAGTGAAAGGACAACTGAGTGTGACAGATAGATTCACTGTCCATGAAGATCAAATTACTGAAATCCAGTGTTCAAAGAATCCTAGAAGGGCCAGGCCTTGCTGTCATAATATGAGATTAATCTCAGGGCAATTAGAGTAAACTTGAGGAAAAGGCTTAAGAATGAGTTTGATTCTTTCTGAGATCTCAGTGATTTTCAATTTCTTTCATTTTCTTAAACAAAGCAAAGAGAGCACAGATAGGCATATGATGACATTTAAGGGACAGAAGAAGGCTCCTGAGTTTGCAGAAGCAAAGTCAAAGGCCATTCTACCATTCATTTGCAAGTAAAAACTGATTCAGGACCTTGCCTGGAGTTGATAACAGATCAGCCCCATTAAATGGCAGCAGAGATCAATACCATTGAACTACCTGGTAATTTATATGTAGCCAGAAATAAATTGGCATAAACCTGTGAGTAGTAGGTAGGAAGTGAGAGTCTAGTGACAGAGCTGAACTCGTATCTAAAAACAACAATCACACCCTTAAATACTTCAGAGAATGGCCTGAAACTTCTGCAAATTCAAAACAGGCACAAAAAGTCTGCTTCATACTTCTTTTCATTCACCCATTAGGCAAGTATTTCCAGAAACTACTATCTCTCAGGCACTATTCTAGGGGCTGGGAATACATCAGTGAGAAAAGGACCACATCTCTGACATTACATCCTGGTGAAAAAAGTCATACAATAAACACTAATCATGCTAAATCAATAAATAATCTAGTGTGTAAGAAGGTAATAGAGCCTCAGACTTTTTAATTGAGAATAGGGCCACGGAATCAGGAACCCTAAGTGAGGTGGCAGGCAGTTGCAGTGTTAAATAAACTGAATCACTGAGAATGTAAAATATGAGCAAAGACTTGAAAGGGATGCGGTAGTTAGTGCTGCTGACATCTGAGGAAAGAGCAAAATGCCCAGGGGGAACTTCTGGAGCCCACAGTTGGAGTGAAATGGTATGCCTGAGGTAGAGAAAGCAAGAAGAGAGAAGGAGAGAGGAGATAAGACGTAATGAACATCTGTTCTCTGGACGAAATGCTTCACTGAAATTTTATTTATAAGAATAATATGATCTGACCTGTTTTGGTCATTCTGGCTGCCGTATTAAAAATAGATGAGAAGCAGGAAAACCTATTAAATATTTGTTTTATTATTTATTATAAAAAGACTCCGGGCAAGAAATGCTAGTGGCTTAGGTAAGTGTAATACTAGTAGAAATAATAAGAAATGGGTAGATTTTGAGATGGGAAAAGTACCTTGTGAAGTAGGCTTTGAGGAGAACAGGAATTAAGTGATAAAAGTGTTGAGGTTGAAGTATCTATTAGAAATCAAAACAGAGATATAAAGCACATGCTTGGAAGTACAAGTCTTGAATTTGGAAAGGAGGTATGGGCTGAAATCATCATTTTGGAAGTTATCAGAATTTAAGTGGTACTTAAAGGCATGATGCTGGGATAAATGCATCAGTCATAAGGAGAGAGAGAGAGACAGATAGATTGACAAGAGCATTAAGGACTGATATGCTCCCATGTTCAGAGGTTGGAGAGAAGTGAGAATGAGTGACCAGAAAGGCAGGAGAAAACCCATAGCGTGTAAGAGAGTGGGGTCCAAGTTCAGAAAACTTACACCCACCAAAGAATGTTGACCTTGTTGATAAATGGTTAAGAACTGGGAAATGTCCATGGTGTTAAGCAGCATGGGGTCAGTGTTACCTTTGTGTGAGGGCAAAGTCAAACTGGAGAAATTCATCACAATTGGCTGCCTGAGTGTAGACACATCTTTGAAGAGTTTTGTAGCAAATAGGAGTAAAGAATAGGGTGGTCGGTGGTAGGGAAGTTTGGTAAAGTGACGATTTGCTTTTTGTGACAATTACTAACATATTAATATAGAGATGGGAAGGATCCGTAGAGTTTTGAAATCAGAAGAACTGGGTGTAAAATGGGGTTCTGTCACTTAATTGTTTTATGCCCCCTGACATATGACTCAACTTCTCTGAACTTCCATTTTTTTTATCTTACCAGACATAAGGCTGCATTACCTTTAGTTAGCAATCTCGAGGGAGATAGAACTGGATTATATAAAGACTCACAGAGATAAAGATTTATATTTGATGTCTCTTAGAAGCTGCGGGTTAAAAACCTTCTTTATGGATCCCTAACATCTTCATCTTGGAATGGGAAAATAATGCTTGTGGCCCTGGGATTTGTTAAGAATTGAGTAAAATGGCGCAAATGAATTACCCGGAATAGCGTCTGGCACGTATCAAGTACAAGATAAATGAGATTTTCCTTCCCTGTGTGCTCTATGGTGTCTCAGAGGCAGACCCAGCTTCTCTGAATGGACATTTGCACAATCAGCTCCAACCTTGCTCTTTCATGGATCTGGTCTCCCGTCTGTTTGTAACAGCAGCATAGCCTGAGGCTCTCCTGAGACCATGTATTCGCTAAGATTACTGCTTTACTGCTATCAGTACTGTGCTGCCTCAGTCTCTGTCCATCCTCCCATGACCCAGGTTCTGATGCCGTGGGCTCCAGCCACACGGGCTGCGCCCTATGGAGTGTGCTGCCAAAGCAATGTGAGGCACAAGGAAGGCTATTTACGAAAAATACCAATGGAAATACCAAGTGGACCTACATTAAAGTTACACGACACATTCCCTGGTACAAATGTTCAGACCACTTTCTTGGAGATATTTTCCTATCTCTAAGAACATGTAAATGTATCACAGGGGAATATGTGAGGGTGCATGGTAATTAGAGTTGTGAAAGCACTGGTTTCTGATCTTCAGTCAAATCCAATCTGAATCATACTAGTTAGGTGAACTAGACAAGTTAATGAGCCTCTCTAAATCTCCGTTATCTCAGTCTGTCAGTGGGGCTTACAACATCTCATGTGATCTATGGGAATGAAAACTGAGACAATTTTAGCAAATCTCCCTTCAGAGCACCTGATATGAGTGAATAATCATGTTTATTACTGAGTAGGTTATCTGTATATTAGGTACGTGGGCAAAGAAGACTTCTATACTAAAAATTCACAATTCAAGATGAGAATAATGGCATAGAGGTTTCCATACAAACACTTTTCTAAATATTTGAAACCCTGTATTATGAAGTTCTCCAATGAAAAAAATAATTCTAAATATGGTGCAACATCATTAATTCCTGACGTAGTACATAATTCTCCACCCTCAAACAAAGCTGATCATGGTGCTGGCCCCACAGTCCTGAAGTTGTAGTGAACCATAGGAGGAAGTGTCCCTTCTGAAGACCAGTTTTATTTTCCACCATGACACTAACGCCACTTCCATGAGACCCTAATTTTGGAAAGAAATCCCTCAGTAGATATTGTAAATTCAAACTAAAGATAAATCTACTGTCTTATACATACCATAATTTAATGCCAAAAAAGAGTTGAATTTTCTGAAAAAAAGAATAAGGGCTTTTCCAAATTTTCCCTGGTTTAATCAAAAGTAATTTATTTTGTACTTAAATTTCATTTGGAGTTTGGGAGATCTCATGCTAAGATTAGTCTTACTATCCGTACAGCCTTAGAGCAAGTTACAAATGGATGTGACAGTTGGGCCATAAAGAAGGCTGAGTGCCAAAGAATTGATGCTTTCAATTTTTCAGAGTCTCTTGGACAGTGAGGAGATCAAACCAGTCAATCTTAAAGGAAATCAACCCTGAATATTCATTGGAAGGGCTGATGCTGAAGCTGAAACCCCAATACTTTGGCCACCTGATGTGAAGAACTGACTCATTGGAAAAGACCCTGATGCTGGGAGAGATTGAGGGCATGAGGAAAAGGGGATGACAGAGGATGAGATGGTTGGATGGCATCACTGACTCAATGGAAATGAGTTTGAAGAAACTCCAAGAGATGGTGAAGGACAGGGAAGCCTGGTGTGCTGTAGTTCATGGGGTCGCAAAGAGCTGGACACGACTTAGCAACTAAACAACAAATAGCAACTTACATGTCCTCTGCAGGTCTCCATTTCCACATCTGGAAATAACGTTTTGGTGGTAAAAATTCAAATATGATTGTATGCATCCAGCATATATAAAGTGTGTAAGACTGAAAGTTCTTCTCCAGTATACTTTATGCTTTTTCACACTCTGATAACTTTTAAATAACCCTTATCTACCTTGGGCTCAAGTTATCAATTGGCAAACCTCACAGTGTATAAAAAAATAAGAAAAATAGGCTCATAATTATGTCCCTGATTCTCTTTACATAAATTTAAATGAATTCACACCATGTTAATTAAATTTTATTATTTTCACTAGACTTGAAATAGATTTAATTCACATACATTATAATAGTTAGGGCTTCATTATCATATATGAAAATCTTGAAAATTATCTGCTAAACAAATACTGAAACCACATGATAGTCCTTAATTATTGTGAGTCTAAGGAGGCTACAATCCATATATTGATCACAACCTACAATATACTAAAATGTAATTCTGGGCTCCACAAATTGGATTTTGAAATTCAGTGTGAAAGATTTTCATAAGACACCCTGGGGAATGTGATAGGAAATGATATTACTTTGGTTCTATATTCTGCCTGTTCCTCTTCTCTTACAGCAAACACAAGTAGAAGAATCACTGAGATAAAAGTGAACACTTCTTTTTGGAATAAATGGTTTATAAAAATTGTAGTCGTACCCATTTTCAAATAATCACACCTGAGTGTGAAGCCTAAATGAGGAACTACATGAACTGTGAAATCAGTAATGGTCTGTTGACATGCTTAACGTGGATTCCAAAGTCTGACATGTAAACACCATATAACTATTTTTGGCATGAATAAATCTCTCTCATAACGGTTGCAAAGTTGATTCAGCTGATAGTACACAAAACGTGGGCTTGTGATGTCAGAGGTTTGACTTTACACACAAGCTCTACTCATTAGCTGCAGTGTGACTTTGGGAAAGTTACTGACCCTCCATTTATTCATCCATAAGAAAGGAATAATGATAGCACCCCCGATGTTAATTTTAAAAACTAAAATGAATAAATGATGGAAGGGATGTATTAGACACACATACTCTATCCAATTGGTTATAAATTAGTCATTGAAAACTCTAAATCCACAAATCAACTTTCTGACATGTTCACTTTAAATTTATTTACACACTTACAGTGTAAAAACTCTTAGGTCTTATACCAACTTATAAAATTATTTTTAAGAAAAGACTCAAACTATAAGAACAAATGGGAAGAAAATTAAAAAACAAAATCAATAAAGCATACTGGTACTGATTCTTCCCAGAATTACTCCCACTAAAGGACTTCATGCTTGTTTACATTTTACTTGGGGTATCTTGTTCTTCCTCAGCTGCAGAATATTCCTTATGAGACTTTAGGATAATTGTTACATTTTAAAGAACTGCTAGATGCCCCTGTTGCTGATTAGATTACCCTTCAAGAATCCTACCACACTGTGTTTATGTGCTTGCCATACTAAATGGCCTAATATCTCAAATTAGTGAAATTAATATTCAAAAGCACAAGCTCTCTTGGTACCTAATGCTAAAAGCTATTGACATCCTGTTTCTTGAATTATTCAAACATACATCGTTATCAATTTGTATAAGGGTGTTTTATAAATTACAAACAGGCAATTCATTTAACATGTATTCTTTTTCATGTTTATCTAAATATTAAGCTATCTTTGGATTTAACTAAGGTGATGGAGGCTTTGGGGCAGTATACTTGGACAGTATAGGGTTATATATGGGGATGCTGTGGAGTTAAGTTCTTCTAGGTGCAACATTTGGGTCTTAAAAGACAAGTACCACAATAGCATCCAAGAGATGACCTGCCTATACTTGTTAGATACAGGACAAAAGATGAATTGTGAAAGATGCTATAACCACATTATCTTATTTGTACTGCACCATATCCTTTCAAGGGTATCATTCTCATTTTCTACATAAGTAAACTGACATGATTTTCCTTTTTTTTTTTTTAGATGAGTACAACTAAATGCAGTTGAGGTCTTTAGCAGAAGGTATTCTAGGAAAAACTGGAAAAGTCACATGAATCACACCTGGATACAAACCCCCAGACAAGATATTGCCACACTCCTTAGAAAGTTTAGAGTCTGAGGACCCCAAATCTGGACGTACCTGAAAAGTCCTCTAATCAAACTCTTTGTCAGACGAAAGTATGGTTCTGCCAGGAACACAGCTCTTGTGGCAAGGTCCTCATATTAAAATCTGGCTTGACATAAGGAAACATCACAAGGAAATCACTGACAAATGAGGTCCTGGAGGTTCTAGAGCAAGAACTGCTTTTATTGTGACAAATAAAATGTTTCCTGGCATATCAGTAAATAGAAGATGTAACAGTCATCAGCAATTGCTGCCACCACTGAAGGTGAGGTGTTAGCCCTGAGGGAGCTCAGGAAGGAAAGAGTACCTGTCATCTAAGAAGCTTACAGCTCAACATTCAGAAAACGAAAATCATGGCATCTGGTCCCATCACTTCATGGGAAATAGATGGGGAAACAGTGGAAACAGTGTCAGACTTTATTTTTGGGGGCTCCAAAATCACTGCAGATGGTGATTGCAGCCATGAAATTAAGAGACACCTACTCCTTGGAAGAAAAGTTATGACCAACCTAGATAGTATATTCAAAAGCAGGGACATTACTTTGCCGACTAAGGTCCATCTAGTCAAGGCTATGGTTTTTCCTGTGGTCATGTATGGATGTGAGAGTTGGACTGTGAAGAAGGCTAAGTGCAAAAGAATTGATGCGTTTGAACAGTGGTGTTGGAGAAAACTCTTGAGAGTCCCTTGGACTGCAAGGAGATCCAACCAGTCCATTCTGAAGGAGATCAACCCTGGGATTTCTTTGGAAGGAATGATGCTGAAGCTGAAACTCCAGTACTTTGGCCACCTCATGAGAAGAGCTGATTCATTGGAAAAGACTCTGATGCTGGGAGGGATTGGGGGCAGGAGGAGAAGGGGACGGCAGAGGATGAGATGGCTGGATGGCATCACGGACTCGACGGACGTGAGTCTGAGTGAACTCCGGGAGTTGGTGATGGACGGGGGGCCTGGCGTGGTGCGATTTATGGGGTCACAAAGAGTCGGACACGACTGAGTGACTGAACTGAAGAAGCCACCAGACTGCAGCCACTCCCTACAGTGAGTCCCAAGGAAGCTCAGGAGGCAAAAACCACAGGTTACTGCCTCAGCTAGCTGAGGAGCGTGTCAAAGGAATGATTTCAGTGAGCCCAGACTCTTGCATCATTCCATATATAGGCTTCCCAAGTGGCACTGATGGTAAAAGAATATGTCTGCCAGTGCAGGAGACCTAAGAGGTGTCTGTTCAATCCCTGGGTGGGGAAGATCCCCTGGAGAAGGAAATGGCAACCCACTCCAGTATTCTTGCCTGGAGAATACCTTGGATAGAGAAGCTTGGTGGGCTATGATCCAAAGAGTTGCAAAAAGTCAGACACAACTGAAGAGACTTAGCACATAGATAGAAAAGCCCCTATTTCCTTATCTTGGGATATCTTGCTTTTTTTTTAAATTAACAATCTTTTGATGTTCAGGCTACCTGCCCTTTGTTGCAAAAATTCTGTATAACCTGGTTTCTCCCCTCACCTTCTCGGAGCAGTCCTTTCAGGGTCACTTGAAATGCTGTCTCCTGGGCTTAAAGTCCCCAAAATTCCCACAGAATGAAACATAACTCTCAGCTTCTAGGTTGTGAATATATTGTAAGTCAACAATCGGAAGCAAGGAAAATCAGATCAAGGGAAAACCGGGAGTCAGCATGCAGTAGTCACACCGAAGGTGACAAATTTAAGGGCTATTAATGCAAGAACTTGAACATAATAATGGTGACTATAATAATAATTATAAATAGCAGTCATTTTAAAAATAGTGGTAGGAGTAATTATAATAAAGGTTCATAGTTATTAAGTGTTGACATGTGCTACACATTGTGCTAAATTCTTTACATACATCACCTTATTTAATCTTTAAAACAACCCTGAGATAGAGCTATTATAACTCTCATTTTACACCTAACAAAACTAAGGCTCAAGGAAATTTAACAACTTGCCCGAGCGCACAAAGCCAAAGAAAAAGCCAAGGCGGTGCCTGGAGTCGGAAACATATCAGACTGATTCTGAAATTTGCTTTTAAAAGTGGAAAAAACCGGCAGGTGAACCATGTACTAAACGTCCAAACCATATTCAAGATCCACCCTGTCAATCCAGGTGGAAACCAGCAAGCATGTGACTCTTTCAATACATTGCATTTTGTTGACCAGAAAGCCATTATAAATGACTAACATGTATGCTAACGGATTGAAATACAAGAAAAAAAAATTACTAAATGCTAGAGGTTAGAAATTTACAGTATAATTACATTTACAGGTGGTCTTAAGGTATGAAAAGCAAATTAAAATCTAGTGCAGATAGTATTTTTAAAATTTTTCTTAGAAATACTCATAAGAGAAAAAAGGTAGGATTTGGTCCTGTCTCTAAATTCCAGAGCACTGCTTCTGCCTAAACACTACCAGGCAAATTGAGAGCTGTGGACACTATACTCAAAACTACCATGTTGTTCAGGTACTGGGGGAGTTAGAGATCATTTGTCATAAACTGACCTTGAGGGGTAAGGGTTGTCCACACATTGCAACTCAAGATTCTAGGAAATGTCTATTAGTTACATGGAAGGAAACCTCTTAAAAAGGGAATGGAACCTGATTTTTTGTACAAAGCTATAGCTGCCTTGTAGGTTGAACGATCTGGGACTTTCCTGGTGGTCTTGTGGTTAAAACTCCCTGTTCCACCACAGGGAACACAGGTTTGATCCCTGGTTGGGGAACTAAGATGCCTCAAGCCATTCAGCACAGCCAAAAAAGAGAGAGAGAATCATCTATTCCTGGTATCCCTTTTTTCACATCGTCACCATCGATTTTAAGAACGAAGATTCTCACGTGAGGTCAGATGTTGTTGGCTCCCCTTTACAAAGGTCCAAAGAGTTTGAGATAGCTAATCAGTAAGCTGCCTTGAGAGCCTGGAGTCAGAAGTCCCTGCATCCTTTATGGGGCAGAGCAAAGAGATGTCTTTTATCTAGGAGACCCACTCACCACTGTCCTGCCTGCTATGACCTGAGTCGATAAGCTCATAATTTCTGTTTCAATGGTAGCACATCTTCCTGTTAATCTCTTTCAACTGTGAAGTCCAAGTTTTGAGTAAAGCCCATGCTGGTCTCTGTCCTAAGTTCTAAACCCCCAGATAGGTTGTGAATGTATTCCTAGAAATCCCTCATATCAACTTACTTTCTTCTTGTGTGTCAGAGCCCTTCTGCCCTGCCCTTCCAAGACAGAAATTTTGATATCTGAAATGTATCTGAAGTTACTCATTGATTCATTTAAGAAAATCATTGCACATCTGCAGCTGTTAAGACCTGTGCTGGATAGCTGGATAATGAAGTTGATGCTTTTTTTTTTCTTTTTTTTACAGCAAGGTCTTCTCCTTCCAGGGCTTATTTCAGGGAACCTGGACTCTTGATTTATGAGTGTCCCACACTTGCCCTCCAGCCCCAATACCATGGGTGCCTCATTATGTATTGTGGTTCCCTACTCATTACCCACTTTCTCCCATGCTTGCATCCTCAGGAAGGTTAGCAAAATCTCACTGTCTAGGCACTAAGCGTGTGCTTCTCTGAATCACTAAAAGGCTTCATTAAAACATACATGGATCGACCTCACCCCCAGAGACTCTGACTCAGCAGGTCTCAGAAGGGCCTTGGAGCATGTGCTTCTACCAGACTCCCTGGTGTCATGAGGGCTGCCTGAGGACCACAGTTTGTAAAACTCTGAACAAGAGCATTTCCCCATACCACATTTCTTCCAAGTTGTTCCTCAGCTTGAAGGTTAGTAACAGGACTAGAAACCTGGGCCTCCAAAATCTTGATGCTAAAGCTGCAAAATCCTCATAATTTCAGCTAAATGTTAATAGATGGGAAAACAGGGACAGCTATTACTGGGACATAGTTAGAACTAAGAACATACACAGAAATTTCAGAACTACTATAGGATCAGTCCTGGCATCAGTCTACTGAGGAATAGAAATGCTGGCCCAGGACGGCAAGGCTGGGCTCAGTGTGACTACCCTCCTACTAAGCAAGATTAATGCTCACAAAGGCTCAGTGACAATCAAAAATAATAATTTAAGAACCACAGGTACTATATACTTATATTTGCCCAATCCTTTTGCAGAATTTTGCATATGGATTCTTAGTCAACAGGATATTCCTGATTCTTTCCATACAATCTCTAAATATTTCCTACTTCTATTTTGTTTACTTTAGAAATGGAGAGGAAACCATGGCATTGAAGGGGTACCTAAACTTTATTTATCCATTTTTGTTGTGGTTTTGAGTGCTTCCCCTCAGAGTAATCACATCAAAGACTTTAGGGATGAAAGTATAGAAACCGAGCAGCAAATGTAAGGCCAAGAGTGGAAACTGTGATGCCCATTTCAGCAAATGAGAGAACACAGCAACCAGTCAGGGATGACGCCAATATGAATTAGATCCTGATCGAGGAATAATCAATACTGAATGACTAATCTTTTCAGAGCATTTCCATTCATCTGTGGTAATTAGTTTTTTCCATTTCCATAGGAAAAACAGAACTTTAGCAGTAATAGGCCAAGAGGAAAATAAAGATGAGTACACAGTATTTCTGGAAGTGAATGTTTTCAATCATTTAAATCTATAATATCTTGTAAAATAAGGTTGTCACTCATTTAACCAAATAGCACTTAAGAGTTTATAAAGAACATTTTAAATCTATGATGCATTTTACTCATCATAGTATTCCAGGGAGGCCATGTTTTATATATATACCTATATATATACATATATATATGTATATATGTATATATATGTCGATTAAGAGCACAGATAAATTACCATTAAGAGCACAGACCAAAAAAACACAAAAAACAGCAACAATTAATGAGAAGAAACATTAAGGGGTACAATATTTGGGAGTAAAACTGGTAGAATTGGAAGTGAGAGATGAAAAAGAGAGAAAAAAGTCTACTCTAGAGCCAAGTCAGGAGACTGCCTAAGGCAAAAATATAACTGATGCTAGTAAACACAGGAAGATAGCTTCTTGGGGAAAAAACGTACAAAGACTTGCACAGAGTCCTAATGATAAATATAATAAAAGTTAATATTTATTGACAACTCACTATGTTTTTAACACTGTGATCATGCTTTATTTTCCTGAAAGAATTGAGTCTTCACCACAACCTGATGAACTGGAGTACTGTTTACCAGTAAGGGAGATAAGGCTATCATGATTAAACAGAGGGTCAATTCTAGTCTTTCTGACAAAAGAGTCCAAGTTCATAATCGCAAACAGAGTCCAGGTTCATAATTGCAAGACTCCAGCACTTCCCAATATAAGTCATAGTACAAGGAAGCACAGCCTTCCCTGGTGGCTCAGATGGTAAAGTGTCTGCCTACAATGTGGGAGACCTGGGTTCGATCCCTGGGTCAGGAAGATCCCCTGGAGCAGGAAACGGCAACCCACTCCAATATTCTTGCCTGGAGAATCCCATGGATGGAGGGGCCTGGCAGGCAACATACAGCCCATGGGGTCGCGAAGGGTGAGACATGACTAAGCAGCTAACACACATAAGGAAGCATACAGTCTGTTAGAAGTGGAGGCGTGTGGCATCAGTGAAGCTGTGTCTTGCGGAAAGACAGGAGTAAAGAGGACACTTTGCTTCCACTCACTGAGATCCTGGGTTCAAGAGCCAAGAACTGACATCAGATAGAGACTATAAATAAGAAGCGTAGGCCAGATGCTGAAGCACAGCTAAACCATATTAACAGCAACCAAAGAATTTCTTCTAAATAGCACAGCCATCTCAAGAAACAAGCAGGTTACTTGTGCTGAAGCTGGCAGCGGACACTGTGTGGAGAGAAGGGCAGACTGGCCAAGCTTTGCTCATCTGCAAAGGGACCGTCACTGTGGACTGCTCAGAATACAGTGTCACAGTCTACTCTTCTGACAGCTTGGACAGAGCCTTAACCAAGCCTTTAATCATTGGTTTGGCCAAATATATATTTATACATACATATGTATAGAGAAGCTCTGAAAATCAGAAAAAACAAGACAAGGAACTGACTGTGGCTCAGATCATCAACTCCTTATTGCAAAATTCAGGTTTAAATTGAAGAAAGTAGGGAAAACCACAAGACCATTCAGGTGTGACCTAAATCAAATCCCTTACAATTATACAGTGAAAGTGACAAATAGATTCAAGGGATTAGATGTGATAGACAGAGTGCCTGAAGAATTATGGGCAGAGGTTGTGAAATTGTACAGTAGGCAGTGATCAAGAACAGCCCCAAGAAAAGCAAATGCAAAAAGACAACATGGTTGTCTGAGGAGCCCTTACAATAGCCGAGAAAAGAAGAGAAGCTAAAGGCAAAGGAGAAAAGGAAAGATATACACAGTTAAATGCAGGGTTCCAAATAGCAAGGAGAGATAAGAAAGCTTTCCTCAGTAATCAATGCAAAGAAATAGAGGAAAACAATAGAATGGGAAAAACAAGAGATCTCTTCAAGAAAATTAGAGATACAAAGGGAACATTTCAGGCAAAGATGGGCATAATAAAGGACAGAAAAGGTATAGAACTGAGAGAAGAAGACATTAAGAAAAGGTGGCAGGACTACACAGAAGAACTGTACAAAAAAGATCTTCATGACCCAAATAACCACGATGGTGTGATCACTCACCTAAAGCCAGACATCCTGAAGTCTGAACTCAAGTGGGCCTTAGGAAGCATCACTACAAACAAAGCTAGTGCAGGTGAAGGAATTCTAGCTGAGCTAGATCAAGTCTTAAAAGATGATGCTGTTAAAGTGTTGCACTTAATTTGCCAGAAATTTGGAAAATTCAGCAGTGGCTACAGGACTGGTAAAGGTCAGTTTTCATTCCAATCCCAAATAAAGGCAATGCCAAAGAATGTTCAAACTACTGCACAATCACACTTATCTCACACACTAGCAAAGTAATGCTCAAAATCCTTCAAGCTTGGCTTCAACAGTACATGAACCATGAACTTCCAGATGTTCAAGCTGGTTTTAGAAAAGGCAGAGGAACTAGAAATCAAATTGCCAACATCTGTTATATCATACAAAAAGCAAGAGAGTCTCCCCAAAACATCTACTTCTGCTTTATTGAATACTCTAAAACCTTTGACTGTGTGGATCATAAAAAACTGTGGAAAATTCTGAAAGAGACGGTAATACCAGACCACCATACCTGCCTCCTGAGAAATCTGTATGCAGGTCAGGAAGCAACAGTTAGAACTGGACATGGAACAATGGACTGGTTCCAAATTGGGAAAGGAGTATGTCAAGGCTGTATACTGTCCCCTGTTTATTTAACTTATATGCAGAGTATATTGTGCAAAATGCCAGGCTGGATGAAGCACAAGCTGAAATCAAGATTGCCAGGAGAAATATCAATAACCTCAGATATGCAGTTGACACCACCCTAATGGCAGAATGTGAAGAAGAACTGAAGAGCATCTTGTTGAAAGTGAAAGAAGAGAGTGAAAAATCTGGCTTAAAACTCAGCATTTAAAAAACTAAAATCATGGTATCCATCCCCATCACTTCATAGCAAACAGTGAGAGACTTTTGGGGGCGGGGCTTCAACATCACTGCAGATGGTGATTTCAGCCATGAAATAAAAGTTGCTTGCTCCTTGGAAGAAACACTATAACCAATCTAGACAGCATATTACAAAGCAGAGACACTACTTTGCCAACAAAGGTCTGTCTAGTCAAAGCTATGGTTTTTCCAGTGGTCATGCATGGATGTGAAAGTTAAGACTATAAAGAAAGCTGAGCACCAAAGAATTGATGCTTTTGACCTGTGGTATTGGAGGAGTCTTGAGAGTTCCTTGGATTGCAAGGAGATCAAAGCAATCAATCCTAAAGGAAATCAGTTCTGAATATTCATTAGTAGGATTTATGCTGAAGCTGAAACTCCAATACTTTGGCCACCTGATGGGAAGAATTGACCAATGGAAAAGACCCTGATGCTGGGAAAGATTGAAGGCAGGAGGAGAAGGTGACAAGAGAGGATGAGATGGTTGGATGGCATCACTGTTTTGATGGACGTGAGTTTGAGCAAGCTCTGGGAGTCGGTGATGGCCAGGGAAGCCTGGTGTGCTGCAGTCCATGGGGTCGCAAAGCGTCAAACACGATTGATCAACTGAACTGAACTGAAGCCTTGAATTTTTGGTTTGGCCTCCTGAATGGAAAAACCTTGATGGCTTGCGTTGCAGCTGAGGGTCTCTTATCAGAGGGGGCAACAGGTGTGTTTTACAAGCCTCATCTCAGCTCTGGAACCCCTGAGACTAAATGCTCCTTCCCTTAATCAACCTTCTCAGTTTGTCACCCCAACCCTGTCTCATTTAAAAGATTTTCTGCTTTGGTCCTATAGGTGATTATTTTGCAACGTTCCTTTTATGATGGATTTTTCTTACATGTGAAGTCTAGTTGCTAATGACACAACTGCAAGGCCAGACATACACCTGTACAACACACACACACACACACAGCACCAGGTTACACAGCCCTGGGAAGACATAGAGCTCTGCCAGTTACACTGAAATAGATTCATGTATATTACTTCAGTTCTCAAATTGTCTATTTCCTTATTTTAAAATGGAAGGTATTCTAGTTACACTATGATTTTGTTAAAGAAATAAATCGTAAAGTTTTATAAAGTGGCTGGTTGTGAAATATAAGATGCTGATCATTACTACCCCAATTTCTTCCCTTCTTTCCCTGGTTAATTAATAAATATTACAAAATACATCCACAAATACTGATTCTTTATCAGCTTGATACTGTACTCCTGAATACTTAAGCTAAGCTGTACATCTAACTAAGGTTATTTGAATTCTATGATTTGCACACTGGAGTTGTACTTTAAATTTGCAAACAACTTGTGGCCACACAAGATAATACTTATAGTAGAATCACTAAGCCTAAGATTATTTTTAATTTCTTCAGGAAAAAAACTTTCTATGTCCATTCTATTTAAACATGATTTATATTATTATGCAAATGAACATGATTAATTAAACATAGTAATCACTTTTGACTCATTTTTTTAATCAAAGAAAGCTGAATAAACATGTAAATATGGGAGTCACACGCTCAGAAGAAAAACTGAAAACTTAGATCAACAGGAAAGGAGTGTAGGGAAAGAATGTGAAATTTGTTAGGCAAGGGGGGTCAGATATTCTGCATTTTAAATGTCACCAAGATCAAAATACATAATGGCTGAAAAAATAAAATGTATTGGGAATCAAGGCCACTGAAATTTTTAAAAAGAGAAATTTCAATGGACTGAGGGAGTTGAAGCCAGACTGTAAAGAATTAAATTTGATAGAGAACCATTAGTGACACTAACTGGCTGTAATTTTAAAGCCTGGCAAAGAGGGGAAGGAGTGGAAGGCATAAGACATCTCAGTAGACACTTCGAAGAGATTTTCACGGCAAAGGAAAATTATTTATAAATTTACCCTTGATAAAAACCAAGGGAAAGATCTCAATGGGGAAAAAGGAAACAAGATAAACACGTGGATTGGGGGACAAGCAGAGGGATGAAAGGTGATTATGGAGGGTTAAGCCCTAGTATTCTGGCCTGGAGAAACCATGTATAGTCCACGGGGTTGCAAAGACTCGAATGCGACTGAGTGACTTTCACTTTCACAAGCTCTCGTGAGGATGCTAGACAGGTCTTCTTCCAACAACAGTAGACTGTCTTATCGATCGACTGCAGATATTCACAGTCACCTTATTCCATGGAAGGAATGCATGTTCACTAGGTTTGACCATGTGACTTGCTTTGCCCAATGACATGTGAACAGCTATATACTCTGAGAGAAGCATTAGAAGCTAATAGAGAGGAGGAGAGGGTGAGATGTATGGAAAGAGTAACATGGAAACTTGCATTACCATATGTAAAACAGACAGCCAACAGGAATTTGCTGTATGACTCAGAAAACTCAAACAGGGGCTCTGTATCAACCTAGAGGGGTGGGATTTGGGGAGGAAGATGGGAGGGAATATATGTAAACTTATGGCTGATTCATGCTGAGGTTTGACAGAAAACAACAAAATTCTGTAAAGCTATTATCCTTCAATAAAAAAAAAATTATTATTTATTTTTAAATGAGATAATCCATGTTATATACTTAACATATCTGGCACAAAATTTAAAAAAAAAAAAGAAGCTAACAGGTTTGAATCCGTCTTCTCTTTCCCTATGGCAGGAGGATCAGCATGTCCCATTATAGCAGCTGCTTTAGGAATGAGAAGACATGTAGACAGAGCTAAGCAGAGCTGTGTAGAGCAGACACAGCAGAGAGGAGAAGAAACAAACAGATGTGAATAGATGCCATTGTGAAACGTAAATAAGAAAAAAATGATGAGCCACTGTGATTTGGGGAGTAATTAACAGACAAAATTGATCATTAAGCCAACTCAAAGACAGATACTCGGAAAGACTTACAAGGGATCCTGCCTCCTTTCCCACCCCTCCCCACCCCAGCACAAATAAAATTTCCCATTTTTCCATAGGCACAGATTATTTTACTTAGGATATTCATGTCAGCATACAAAATGCCTTTACTGAGATATTATTAATGTATCATAATATTCACCTTTTGAAAGTGTATGAGATATTATTAACATATATAAAATTCATCTTTTGAAAGTATAAAATTCAATTTCCTTCTTTCTGTGTATTTAGAGTGGTACAACAATTACCACTGCTTAACTGTAGAATATTTTTATCCCCCAAAGCAACCTTGTATTCTTAAACAGCCATCTTTCCCTCTGCTTCCTAGTCCCAGACAATCACTAATCTAATTTTTGTCTCTGTATATTTGCCTATTCTTGACCTTTCATATAAATGGAAATAGGCAATATGTCAGTATGTGGTCTTCTGCGCCTGGTTTCTTTCATTTATCCTAATAGATGAACCTCAATAACATTAGGAACTCTCTTTTAGGACAAGACAGACACAGCTTTTTTGATGGTAGTTTTTTTTTTTTTTTTTTTTTTTTACTATCTGTCAAGCTTGTATATAGATAGGTAGATATAGATATAGTCATATATATGGTTACATATATATTTATCTGAGCCAGAAGTATTACTATTCCCACATTTCAGACCAAGAAACTAAGGCTCAATGATTTAATTCAATTCATTGAATGTTTCATAGCTATTAAGTACCAGCATCAGTATAAAAACCCAAGTCAGTTTGACTCCAGCTTCCATGCTTTTTTCCTTTCACATTACCTTATATGATTTCAAAGGATTATTTCTCTAAAAATGTCAGTTATCTAAGGATACTAAATTGGATGGTGGATATCCTTCAACTTTATGCCATGTGCCTTTCTCCATTGTCTTGCACCAAAAAAGAAACACAAGAGAATGGCTCTGCGCTTTCTAAATAGGCAAGGAAATTTAAAAAGCAGATAAAAAGTCAAAAGTAGTTAACAAAAGGAGCCTGTCTGTGTAATCCACTTCCCCCAATCAATTATTCCTTACATAAAAGAATACTAAAAAAGATTAGAAGTTCTTGTCTATTGTTTTTAATTATTTTGAAGTTTACACTGGTATGACATATAAAAAGACATAATAGGATAAGTCTAAAGAATCTCAAACTAGTTTTCAGGAGCACAAGTCTGATCTCACACGGCTGGAGCATCCCTGTGATCTCTGAACAGCATTATTCTCACTCAGTCAATAGAGGTTATTGTGCTCTATTAAAGAGCTTAGTGTTCATGGTAGTACACAGCTTCCTAAGTATTTAGAATTCATGTTATCACTTTAGATTAATTATGCATTTAAAAACATATGGTTCAAATCCCAAAGAAAATTTGATTGGAGAATTCTGCAATTAGATTTAACCAATAGTTGCTTTCTTTATCCCGTCTTATGTCACTGAATCATTGGCCTTAATACAGTTTCAGATGCCTCAGAATCACTGTAAACTCTACTAGTCTTGGACAGAGATACTTGTTAAAACAAAACAAAACAACAACAAAACAGTTACCTTTCCTGGTCTTTACAAACTGACTCCATGCAGAGAAAGAAAGTCACTCATCAGCCTAATATGAAGGCTTAGGTTCTTCTATGGGCTTTCATAGGTATTTGTACTGTGTGTGTGTGCACTTTTCTAGGTATTTGTACTCTTTACGTGTGTGTATGTGTGTGTGTAGGAGGGTGGCTTTTCCAGGTATTTGTACTCTTTATGTATGTGTGTGTGTGTGTTTTATAATTCCCTTATATACACAAGTATTTTTAAATATAATACATTAAGAGTCCCATCCTTGTTTTCTCTTGGGGCTTTCGCTGTCTATTGTATTCTTTAATGAGGAATTTCTTGTCTCAGGAGTCTATATGTCTGTAACTATGCTGTAATTTTCATGAGCCATGCCTGCTGCTTCCTGTGCTTCCACTTGCCTGAGATGCAAGCTGCCTTTTTTTTTTTTTTTTTTTTTTTGCTGTCTCAACTCCAATGTAGGTTAAAGAGACCAATCCCTAAGGCAGTTTACAGATTATAATGTTGCAAATTCAGTCCTCTCTGGTCTCTCTGGTTCATTGAAGGCAACTGGAGACTAAACCACCACTTCCTCCCAAGTGTGCTTCTGCACTATGCTGAGAATGGGGTAGGAAAGGGCAAATAAAACTGCCACAAAATTCTGTACCATTTCAAACTTGGCCTTTCGTGACTGGGTGTTCACCTAGTTACTGTAGATCTTTGACTGATTTTCAGAATTCTTATACAGTTTAGTTAGTTTCTATTTGTTTTTTAAATCCTATGGAGGAATGTTGTTGATCTCATTCTACCTTTTGACTCTTACGTACTGAAAAAAAAATTTTTTCCCACACCTAACACAGTTGATGCATTTCTCCATGTCACTGGCTATCTTTCATCTTATAATTTATTCATCTTCTATTTTTTATTATTACTCTTGTCACCATCTAAATGCTTCAAAAGCACAGAAAAGTTGTTTTCCTCACACAACATATAACTCAGTGCTGGACTCTCACTAGGCACTCAATTTTAGCTTGATGAATTGAGCACAATAGAAAAGCAAGCCTAAGTGTGTAGACATTCCATCAACTAGCACCATGAGTACCGTCACCATTTTCCCAACTGTACAATCACAGCATTGCTTTAGACTGTGTGTCAATAGTTGGGTATGTGCACAGAAAACCCCACAGTGATCCTGTTGAAATTCTGTAGCTGATATATTGTTATGTTAGCAGACTGTTTTTGGAGATTGCAGCAGGCACTGTGCATCCGCTCAGAAGGAAAATGAGCACCACTTCTCTACAACGCCTGTAACCACATCCCTTCCCTCAGTGAAAAGTGGGTATTTATGCAGAGAGAGAAGGTAGCATTGCTCCTATTGATTTGGCTTATCCAAGAGATTCTAGAAACAGCTCTGGCATTTTCAAGAATAAGGGAAAACACAAAAGCACTAAATACATGAGTCTTTCAATGTAGAGTTTAAAGTAAAAGATTGTTGGATGTAAATTAATTCCTGTTATCTGAGATATTAGGGAGAAAAGAAAGTGAAAGGGATAACATGCTTGGTTTTCATTACCACTCACAGGAGTCCTTCTGAAGAAAGACGTTAAATGTCTCCCCTGAGGTGTCTGTTGTCCTCCTAATTGAATTAGTCAAGTAGAAATGCACGTTATTTGGACACGGATACCCAAGGGGAATTGCTATAAAGTGGATATGTCCAATAACCCATTAGAAAATACTGTATTAAGTAGCCTCTATAATAAGACAATATCTTTAACTAAGAAGACTTACTGAAAGTCAGCATAAATTGTCTAAATCTCTTTCTGTATCTCTCTTCCCTCTAAAACAAAAATAACTGGACTGTTAATTGTCACTTATGCACTCTGGATCTGTTTTTCACAGAAAGTGAATTTCATCATTGAACTAATGTATTTTAAGAATCTCCTGTGTTTCATATCCACCTTGTTATGTATGCATCTATTTGTGTCAGGCACATACCCATCATAAATTATGTTGAATATTTTGTTTTCTAAGTCCCAGCTTTTGGTATTCCCAGTATTTTTCCAATACTTAGCAACTCCTTTTTCATAGTTACCAAAGACACATGAAGAATTAGGCCAAGGTTAATTTTAAAATGTAAAATATTACAATTACATGGAAGTGAGAGACGGTATTTGTTCTAGTAAATATATGTGTGTGTGTGTGTGTGTGTGTGTGTGTGTATAAATTCAAATATGATTTTATTCTCGCCGTCCACTCTTATTAAGTAGGTTGCCCTTTTGGACATGTACATACCCCCTCACACAGCAAGTGCTCAGAATTTATTTGCTGAATGAATCCATCATAATTTGGCTCCAAACTCTAAGAAATATGTAAAACTCAATTATTTATAAAATCCTCTCAGTTTTAATTTCCCCTAATGTTATGTTAGCAACTTTTGAGGGGACAAGATTAGACTTACTTGGTGTGTGTGTGTGTGTGTGTGTGTGTGTGTGTGTGTGTGGATGTACACATATTTTGTGGATAAGATGCCATTTGAATGGGGTCAGAGGAATAACATTAGCAAATGCCTTCAGAATGCTCCATGCTCTCTCAGTAGTTCAGGTGGGGTGGTAACCCATGGGCAACTAGGTTTGAGAGAGGAATTTCAGCAAGGCTGAGCAGAAGGGAGGAAAGGAGAAAGCTGAGTTCTGGTTCCTGAAGGAGCCTGGAGGCCCTGTCAGCTCTGAACAGAGAGGTCTGGGGATCATGGCAGAAGAGAGACAGCTGCAGACCCAGGGTACTGGAAGGCTAGGAACTGTGCGGGCAGCAGTTCTGGGAATGGGCCAGGCCCGGCTATCCAAGCAGAGGCCCCTGATAAGCTGAACAGTGCAGGGGGAACCAAGTAGGGAGCCTGGAGTCTCTCGTATCAGCTAATAAGTATAATTTCCTGGAACTAAAGGCAATTTCAGGAAGCATAACTATGGTGAAAAGGAGGGTTGTGGAAGCTGACACTGAGCAGAGGTGGCCAATGAGCCTCAGGCTAAGGGTGGAATAATGACTGTACTAAATGTCACCGAGCCCTCTGACTCTGACAAAGAGCTTAGCTCCACCCAGCTGGATTCTATGCACCATCTGCCTCTGCCACAAGATTATGAGCTTTCTCTGTAAAGCACTATCTGGTGCCCACAGGCTCCCGATAAACCCTACCCTGGGGATGCAAAATCCTTCTAGTTTTAAAGTACTGCCGAACTCTTCAATTTGAAACTCCAGAGGTTCTTCCCAACCCGGGGATCGAACCCGGGTCTCCTGCATTGTAGGCAGATGCTTTACCATCTGAGCCACCAGGGAAGTCCTGTCTTTGTCATGACCACTAGTAAATAATGGCCATTCCTTTTTATTGAATACATGCTATATGCTTTATACATACCATCTCATATTATCCTTTTAATACTTTCTGGTGAGACAAGAAGATTGAAGGCTTAAGCGATTCAGCCACTTAAGTTCCCCAGGCCTTGAAAAGTGAACCCCAAAAGCTAGAAGTTTCATCCAGCTTGATCTGGCTCCAAGGCTTGAAGATTTCTACCAATCTACTTGGATCTTATTGGAAGATATCTTTTTACTGAAAATATTAATAAGTTAACTCTAAAAACATTGAAAGACAAATTTTTAGAAGGAATCTCAGAAACCCATGGGCCTTGTTTTATGCTGTGCCTTGTTACGCCACAGAATTTAAGGCCAACATCTTAGAATCAGGCTGTAAAGAAGTCAGAGGGAGGCTGGCTCAGAGCAGAATGCACACACATCTCTAGGGACTTCTGCTTCAACATCCTGAAAAGGCAGAACCAGGGCCCAGTTTTACACAACTGACTAAATAGAATGGGATGAAAGCAATTACCTTGCCATTCATTGCATTTCTTAGTATGCACAGTCAAAGATACCAGGAGAGAACTCCTGTTTTGTTTAACCATAACCAAGAAAGTAAGTATGAGAGAATAGTAATAGTGACGATACACATTCTTTTCACTTTCTAATCTGAACTACCATATCCAGTAAGTAAACACTTTGAACTAATATGTATGCAACATACAAGAACATATGCCCCCATGCCAGAGCTAGCCATGCTTCTTGTCCATTCAGGAAGCCAAGGCCAGGTGCCCAGAAAAGGCAGCGAGACTCCTAAGCATTCAAGGACCACGATCTCCGCACTCGTGACCAGCTCATTACTTGCTGTGCACACTCACTCCTATTCTAACTATGGCCTAGAAATGACCATACCATGAAGCTTCTTTCTTGATCAGTTAAGTCATCCAGGTTCTTCATAGCATATCCTACATTCCCCCCAAGAGAGACAGTATCTGCCTCTTGAAATGCCACCCATCTTTGAAGGCCTATTTTAAATGCTTTTGAATCTGACATTTTGGATCCTTCTTTGACCTACTCTGTGGGCCTGGGTTTCTTGAAAGCATAGAACACAGGCTTTTTGTATCTGATAAGTGTTATATTTCTGGTATCTCAGTACCTGGTACACACAGATGCTCAATTAACGTGCACAACACAAAGAGAAGGGGAAAACAAAAGGGAAAAAAAGAAAAAAAAAACACCTAGACATGAAGACAGGAACAAAGGAGGGCAGGAGGGCAGGAATAAAGCAAGGGGACATGTCTCCTTCTACTTCAGAACTGATTTTGAAAAGCAAAATGAAAAAGAACTCAACAGAACAAATGAATGACCAGCTGCCTTACAAACTTACCAAAGAATCGATGTAATGAGTCATAGATGATAATATATGGGTATTATCTCTTACCTACCTACCTACCTGCCTATCTATTTCTCCATCCACCATCTATCTATTCATCTCTCCCTCACCCTTCCCCATGCCCTTGCAGTTCCACCAGAACAATAGTAATCGGAATAGCTACTTCTTCCAGGCTTGCTAAAGATTCAATTAGATGCAATAAATCTAAAGCTCCATCCGATATTCCGCAAAGCATTTCCCAGTAGCTGCGGTGCCTGAAGTCATTCTACTCTTGGCTATAATTCAGCACCCTTCTCACATAATTCTCTGCCTGGGAGATATCTGTCAGGTCTTTTTGTATCACTTGTCTCCTGTTGGACAATGCCAACATATCCATAGAAATTCCCTTCCCAATGTGGAGATTAAAAAAGGAGGGAGAGGATGATAACTATTTTTCAAAGTGAAGCAAGTCTAGGTCACACTGAAGGTTTCTAAAAGGTAACCTCAATAATTTAGTCCCTCGGCCGTCCTCTCTCTGAAAGTCAGACATGTACATTCACGAGAACTATTTTATATCACAGCTCAGTTATTAAACCTGCTGCCACAGCCATCAGTCCTTCCTTCATAAGAGCTAGGCACTGTCACACCTCTCCAGTGCAGGCTGGTGGAGGGAGGCAGGCTTTAGAATCACATAGCTTAGGCTTGAGTCTCAGTTCTGATACTAGCCACAAATTCTGGTGCAAGGCCACAGGACCATTATTTAGTTCAGTTTTCTTATCTATACAAAGGGGACTCTAATACTTCATAGATCATTCTGAGGATTAAATGTGATTGCCTTAGTTATACATTAAAACCAGGAGCAGCATACAGTAGCTACTGGGAAAACGTTCACCATTTTCCTTAGGAGTTACGTGGGCACAGTGTTGCTAGTCACTCAGTCGTATCCAACTCTTTGTGGCCCCACAGACTGTAGCTGGCCAGACTCCAGCTGTCCATGGAATTCTGCAGGCAAGAATACTGGAGTGGGTTTCCATGCCCTCCTCCAGAGGATCTACCCCACCCAGAGACTGAATCTGAGTCTCCTGCATTGGCAGCTGGATTCTTTATCCTCTGAGCCACTAGGGAAGCTCCATGTGGTCACAGAACAATTATTAAAGGGACCTACTGTATAGCACATAGAACTCTGCTCAGTGTTATGTGGCAGCCTGGATCGGAGGGAAGTTTTCTGGGGGGAGAACAGATACATATGTAAGTATGGTTGAATCCCTTTGCTATTCACCTGAAACTATCACAACATTGTTAAGTGGCTATACCCCCAAATGAAATTAAAACGTTTATTTATTTTTTTATTTTAAAAAACGTATAACATTCAAGACACACATATATTCACAGAAAGATCATATTATTGATGCCTGTTTGCTTGAAATCTAGTTAAATTTAACTCCAATTATCCTTCTCTGCCAAGGAGGGAAAAAAAAGAAATCAAACATACTCACAATTAAGGAGAAATTCTTCCCTCAACATACACTGAGCCCCATCATGGTGGAAGGGCCAGGGTTCTCTAGTGGCAAAACACACTAACTTATGAGTCACGTGGGTCACTAATGTGTGCTCTGCTGCCCTGACCTCCTGTTTCCTTTAGATCAGAGAGTCCGGGACCTGGGGGCCTCTGCTGTAGGTGCACGGGCTTCCCCCTCTGAAGGCAAGCCACCTTCCTGGGACGATTCCTGGGTACACCTCTTCCTTAGGCCCCACAATCTTTCCTCCACCTCCCAGGATTGCAAATTGCCTTTGGATCAAGGGAAAGCATCTCCTATTTCTACTTGGTTCCCTCAGAGGAACTCTGCCTCACAAATCTTCATCACAAATTTGGCAGCTTGGAGAAGATAAAATTAGGAACAAAAGCATCCTCTAGGTCAGGAAGCCCAGAGTCTGTGACCTTCTCAAGTGAGGAAAAGAGGACATGCATAAACATGAATCATCTCAGAGTTTCTCCTGCTATAATAGTAATTGCAAATATTTGAATAGCTAACAGTTAGCGAGCATCATGATAAGCTCAGAAAAATATCAGCAGTTCTACAATTAGTGACTAAACTTAAAAGCAAAATCAAGCACCTTTATGCTTAAAGGGCTCCTTCACACACCATCTCACTTGGTCCTGTCCTCTGGGAAGCAAGCACAAATGGGACAATGGTCCCTGTCCGTGATAAGTTTTGAAGGCTCTGCATAGTCAATCTGTGGGCTTGCCAGCTTGCATGTCCCTGGAGCTCTTGAAAGACACATCTCTATCTGGGCTTCCTCTGTGGTCAAATGGTCCAAGTCACAGTGTAAGAATCCACACCCCAGCATCACACTCCTTTCCCCTCCCTGTCCCACCCCCTCATTACATGGGTTGTTCTGTTAAATGGCTCTAAGTTCTGCGCCTAAACTGATACACCAACATTGTGCTAAAGTCTCAACTCCTTCCAGGAGGCCACACCGTGGTCCTCCCTGGGTCTCTTGAGGAGCTTTTCTTCAAGACCCTGACAACTCTTTCCACAAGGAAACTCCTGTCTGCCACCTTGAGACTCTGCCTGTTCCTTAATGCCATCTCTTGGTTTCCAGGTCTGGGATCCACTGACCCCAGGTGCCTGCTGGATTACCATTCATCATCCAACTTCTTCCAGCTTCCTAGCCTCCACTGCCTACCCGTTTCCTTTCAGTTTATTTCTAGGGCCTGGCTTGCCTTGTCTGGTAATTCTCTATCTCATGTGGCCCTTTGTCTAGCTGGTCACAATCAGAGGAGTCCACTTCCATTAGAAGGTAGATGTTGGCACTGACTTCTTCCCAACAGAAGGGTCAAAGGGTCAAAGAAAGGAACCTGGGAATAGCTTCATGGACCCTCTTCCCCCACACCCAAGTGCTTCTCATGATGTATACCTTCTTCAGGGAAGACGAGCTGGGGGGCTCTCTCTCTTAGTCCATGATCTAAGGGGTGGTATTTGAGCTGAAAAGAATGTTATTCCAAAGGTAGTCAGAGTTGTTGTACCAAACAGGAGAGACAGAGGTTGGAGAAGAGGAGGATGAGGCAGAGGATAAAGGGCTTGGATCATGCATCAAACAGAGATGCCAGAGGCAGGTGCCCAGCAGTGAAGGCAGGAACAAGGCAGGTCAAGGGAATGGAATAGTGGGCAGGGCAAATGAAGTCAGGCAGGTGGGGACCTCAGTCTAAGTGGGGATATATGGGCCTGGACGACCATGCTGAGTGGATGAGGTCTGTCTTGGTGGACAGGATCAGCCCTTACAGAAGCCCCTCAGGCTCTATGGATTCAGAAGCAGGTCATGTTCCTGAATTCTTACTGCACACATGGCTCTATGTCACAGGCTCTATATCAACTAATCTATACAACTTCTCTTAGAGGAGATGATTGTGCACATGTAAAGGTATTGATAAGGGCTCGGCAAAATTAATATGAAGGCCCTGTCCTCATGACTAATGAATGGAACACAGAGGTTACATTTAACACAGGGTTCAAGTGATTTCAGTGCTGCCTACCTCCATTCCAGACTGGGCTTCCCTTGTGGCTCAGCTGGTTAACAATCCACCTGCAATATGGGAGACCTGGGTTTGATCTCTGGATTAGGAAGGAAAAGGCCTTCCACTCCAGTATTCTGGCCTGGAGAATTGCATGGACTGTATGGTCCACGTGGTTGCAAAGAGTCAGATGTGACTGAGCGACTTTTACTCACTCCGGAATGGTCCTCTAGCCTCTCCCCCAGGTTCTGGGCTTGAGTCTCGGGCGGTCCTTGATCCTATTTTCTTCCATAACACTGTTTAACATCTGCTGCAGAAACAGCTGAGCTGGGACTGCTGACTGCTTTTCAGCTCCGGGCACCCAGGCACGACTGCCCTTCGGCTCTTGTCAGTGGGACAGAAACACTGGACTGACAGTTGCTAAGTTTTTGAAGTTAAACTATTAGCCAGGGAAAATAAGGGAATCCTGTACTAATCTACTACAGGGAGCTAGATCTTGGGGAAGCATCTCCTCTCTTCTCCCAAGAAATTGGCCCAGTTGGGACTCCCAGTTTGGTCAATGTTTTGAGTCACAGTGGGACTGACTTGAGATATCCCAGAGGGAAATTGTTAACTTGACACCTAATTAGTCAACCAGCAATCTCCCACGAATGTGATCCTTCTCTGCTTCTGCTGGAGCCTAATTAAGACCCTAGTGTGGCTGTGACTTTGTGCCAGGGCTGTTATTCAGTTAATGGCCCATTATTGTTAGCCTTGAGGCCACTCCTGTGTGCCACTGCAGAGACACTCATCAGTAAGAAGGAACAGTTTAAAAGGGCTCCCAGGAGAATAAACCACAGACCACAGCGCAGGACACTCCCCACCACTGTCCCCAGCATCACACCCCCCCCCCCCCCCCGACCTAGGCAGCCCTATGGGGCTGAGAGCAGTAGTCAGAAACCTAGATGCATGCCCCTCCTCCAGCACCAGGATTGGTGGCATGTAAGGCCAGCACTTAACCCTCTGTAAGTTGAGGATAATAATTTTGCCTCTAAGTGGCTGCTGATGTGAGGGCCATAAACTCTGTAGTGTCTAGAGCACTGTACAAAAGTGAGTAGTATTAGTATCATTACTCTATTCTGAGCCCTATTTTCTGACAATTAATTGATGGATGTAGTTCACGTTTCACGTTTGCCTGATTTCCTCTCTCACTGTGCACTGAATCTAATGTCATTTACCAAGATTTTCCATTTTACCCTAGAGAGGGGAAGCCTTTGAAACTCACATTAGTGCCTGAGAAGCTGCTGAGAGGGTGGGCTTCCTGATCCTTGCTGTGATCTTAGCCTGGCCCTAGGGCTCACACTGACCACTCTGTGGCCCTTTGACTTATAGGCTGTCCCACAGTGGCAGGGAAGGCTGGCCCTTTTAGTTCCCCGTGACATAAATATCCTGGAGATCATGTGTGTGTGGATTCTTTCTCCTTTAATTGGTAGTTTGGGTTCCATTGCACAATCAGCCTTCCCTCCATCTAGTCAATCAGCTCCTGCAAATGCACTGGGTGCTTCTCAGGCTCCATAATTATGACTTAGTGTCAAAAATGGAAAAGTGAAAAGCAGCAACTCTAACCGTATAACTTGGAGGTGAATGTCAGCTCTAAGAAAAATGTTCCTGAAACTGATCCCTCATATATATTTGCTGCTGTTTAGATCTTATTTTTGAAGGACATCGAAATCTATGTGTCTAAAATCTGATGATTTAAAAGCCACCAGACTCTTGATGGTAATAACACCCTTTAAGTCTCAATTTTCTTATCTATAAAATGGTTCTGATACCCCTTTCCTCAGCTCATTCACAAAACTCAGGGGAGTGAGAATAAAGATGGACAGTAAAGTCATATAATTATTTTAAATACTAAAGTCTATATCACATTACAGATACCAGATAGTATTATTTATTGATAAAATATTTTTTTATCAAGACATGGAATTAATTTGTAATAAGTTACCCAGCAATGGCTCCTCATAATGTCACCCTTCAGGGCAACCCTTTACAAGATTCACTCAGTGATATGATGATATCTTATTTATTTATTTTTACTATCTAAATTGGTTTGCCAAATAAATCTGCCCTGCGGGGCTGCTGCTGAACTAACTGTGCAGAGGCACAGGGTCTGATTCAGGCAGATGAGGAGTTTTGTCTCCTGGCTTTGCCATGAGGTAACTGTATGATGCGGAGAAGGCAATGGCACCCCACTCCAGTACTCTTGCCTGGCAGACCCCATGGATGGAGGAGCCTGGTAGGCTGCAGTCCATGGGGTCGCTAAGAGTCGGACATGACTGAGCGACTTCTCTTTCACTTTTCACTTTCATGCACTGGAGAAGGAAATGGCAACCCACTCCAGTGTTCTTGCCTGGAGAATCCCAGGGACAGGGGAGCCTGGTGGACTGCCGTCTATGGGGTCGCAACGAGTTCGAGGCGACTGAAGCGACTTAGCAGCAACTGTATGATGTCCAGCTATTCAGCCTCGGCATGGTTTATAAAACACACAGTAGGCCCTCCTTTTATGTAGCTCCTTATCTTTCTAAATCCTCACAGTGCTGCTTAATCAACAATACTACCGGACATGACCAAGGAAAGGCCCCCACACAGGCCTTTGCCTCTAAATCCTGGGTTTCCACTACTACTCAGTAGCTATTTCAAAAGAGAATCGGGAATGTGAGTTTCCCCTTCTAGCAGTGTCCTTTAGCATTTATGTAAAGAGGGAGAACAGTCTGGATGCTGTTCTTGACAAATACTTCAGCTACAATTAAATGTTGCTCCTGTACTTAGGACAAAGGACAGCGATCAAAGAAGACTAATTATAATGAATTATGGTCCCATCCCTCTCCAAGTCTGTGCTTGGTATTTCAGCTGCCATGTGAATAGATGACAAGGCTGAGGAAATAACTGCCTGCCATCTGTCTGAAATTTCAAAGCAGGAGCAAAAACTGCTCAGAGGGCAAGCCAGTTAAAGATTAATTAAAATCCTAAAAGTAGTGCCCAGTAGTCATTTTCAGAGAGCATTCAATGTAGGAGGCCAAGTATGGCTGGGAAGCTGAAAATCCAGTAGTGACTTCGTAGGTGGACAGACAATGGAGAGATGAAAGCATGCAGTGATCCTACCTTCAAGATGCAGCCCAACCTCGTCCTGATTTTTTTTTTCCCCATTTTGGCCATTTAGGCAACTTCCCTGAGTGATAATTTCCATATCAAACAATAAGGAAATCAAAAACAAAGACAGTGACCAGCCTATCTATCTTGCAATATCAACTTCAAACTTGTATAATAATATTTCCCACTCAATATCTCAAAATAAAATTCATCATCTTTCTCCCCAAAGCTGCCCTTCCTAAAGCATCTGTGTCAGTTGGTCTCCCAATTATCCCCAACTTGGGGATCAGTACAGCCCACCTCTTTTACTCACCACCGCCCCTCCACCCATGAGATGAAATATCCATTCGGTATTTCCAGTCCATCTCCTCTTCTCAGCTCCCACCTCCATGACTCAGCATCTCTGGCATCATCTCCTCTTTGGTCTCCCAGCTCCCAGCCTTGACCTCTCCACTCCATCACTCATGCTTGCTGCTAGGGTACTCCCCATAAACTATAAGTCCCAACAGGACATTCCCCTGTCTGAGATCCTTTAGTGGAACTGCAACATCTATTAAGGCAAATTTATAATTTCTTGTAAGCAGTGGAAACATTTTTTGTTTTAATTTTGGAGCATCAGTATAGAAAACTAACACAGGTAGAACTGCAAAGGTAAAAGAAGGAAAAGGTACTCTCTAAAGTGTTATCTGCTCATCCCTCAGGACTGTCGCTGAATTACCACTATGAACTCAAGAACATATTTCAGCTTAGATGATGTAAAGTCTCATGTTGGTTTCCCCTTCATCTCCAACTCAGTCTCTAAGGATATTTTAATGCTAACATATGATACAATTGGCTGTTTTACAGCAGAAATCTCTTACATTTGAATAGAGCTTCACAGTTTATTAAGCACTTTCATATAACACTAGTCAAGTATCAGCAATGCACCAAGCACTATGCCTGGCATTGCCAAAACAGAGTAAAAAGTTCTCCCTGCTCCGTCTCATGTAACTACTGGTTTATAGAGTATACAGATAAGTACTAGTCTGAATCATGTGAAATAATGAAATGGTCAGATTATCAGCAATTTCATATAGTTCAGTCTGTGGGGTCTACATTCCACAGGGTTCAATCCACAATCAGTGTTACTGGGTATGACAAGTACCATGATGAAAATATGGGACCTAAGGGAGCACAGAGGAGGGAGGAAATTCCAGCCAGAGACTGGGAAAATGTTTCAGTAGAGGTGGTGGAGAATGGTGTAAGCCATCAATTCAAGTGCACACACAAAAGCATAACTTAGCAACATGCAATGTGAGACAGAGCAGAGATGCACAGTAGGCAATCTGTATGACAAATGAAGAGAGGAACATCTCTTCTCCAGCACAGATGAGGACTGCTTAAGGGATGCGTATATGGGAAGACAGTGGACCCTTCCTGGGAAGGAGCACCGGTGCTCCACACCTGCGCTTCCCATGGCACAACTCTACCAGGGTGACAGAGACTGCAGAGGCCACCATGACCACTGCAGAGCAGGCTTGTTGCTCCTATGAAACTTCCTGCCCAGCCAGAGACCCTGCCTGCTCCCCAACAGATCCCCCACCGTGCCGTGATCCTGCAACATACAGATCCAGGAAACACACCCTGTTTCTTAAGTTTGCATCATCTTAGGTTCAGTCTTCCCCTGCACAGCAGGGAAAACAGAATCAATAAGAAGGACCATTGAGGCAAAGGGGAGAAAAAAAGTAATAACCCCTGAGTAATCAGCAGATATCCTGTACATGGTCACTACAGGCTATGTGTGAGACTGCATAGAATGCATGTATTTCACAAACATGACATGTAAGTCATTCTTACAATGTTTAAGGTGGGTATTATTTTCCTTATTTTACAGAAACAAACCACAGAGAGACTGCTTTACCTAATGTCACTCAGAGCAAAGGATGGAGTCAGTCCTAATCTTGAAAGCTGGCACCCTTGACCACTTTGTGTATAGGCTTCCATAATCCAATGCACCAAGTTCAGTCTATAATTCACACTTTATAGTTAATATTTCCATTGTTCCTATTTTACAGATGAGAACACTAACAAGAGGGACAAAGAAAAAGACAGTTATAGGAGAGGGCTTATACAAGTTAGAATGTGGGGACATCAAAAAGGGTGAAAGATGTCCTCTACCCCTGTTGGGGAGAAACAAGGGTGAGATTCCATTAAGAAAAAGGAAATAATGACCTTGCCATTCGTCAACTCCTCTCACTGTTTCTAAAATTATCCCTTGTCTTTTCTGTCAGTATCACACTCCTGAAAACCATAGGAGTGAGCCAATGAAAACAAAGCTGTTCGCCCTTGGATCTTGTTGGGACCAAGAGGAACTTTTATGGATGTATGCTGTGGTCCAGGCCCCCAGCAAAATGACATTCCGAGAAAATCAGGACTGGCAGGAGCTGGAGAAGATGCCTTTGCTATTTTGAGGGAGGTGTTATTCCCTTTGCCTAGGATCAAGGAGGTGCTGTTGCAGGGTACTTAGGGGGAGGTAGGTTCTAAATGTCAATGGTGCTGCAGAGATCTTGAGAAAGAATTCAACATAAACAGAGGGGAAGTTGCATTGAAGGTGAGAGAGAAGGGAGATTTCTAGACCATAAACTTCTGGATGAGGACAGGGCCTGGGTCAGCTTTACTCACTATTGTAATCCCATTGAAATGATGCTTGATGCACTGCAGGTGTTTAACAGATGTCTGCAGTAAATGCATGCCTGCCCTTGTACTTGTTACAACTGAATCCTGTTAGTCTGGTGATTCTGATAACAACCACCATAATAATTATAGCAGTAGCAGCAACACCAAGTAGAGACCAGTGGAACCCTGCAGAGGAGCCTTCAGCCTGGTGTGGCAGGATCCACAGCCCACAGAGATGCAGGTAAAGGCTCACATTCATGCCAGAGCAACTGAACAGAGAAATAAATGGCAGATGTGGCTCAGGATGGTACACAGGTGACATGATCATGGCAGGAGAAAAGCAAGAGATGGTGATTCTTCAGTGGCCTCAGCAACCTCAGAGTTTAGTATAGGAGAATGGACCAGGGGCCATTTCAGTAGCAGTCCTAGACATGGATATGGGCAATGGTGCTTTGGCTACTGTGAGACAGACTATTTCAATCTATGAGATACTTAGGGTAAACGGAGAGACTCAACTCAGGAGGCTAAGGGCATTCCATTTTCTCATGTTGGAGATATGGTGCTGAAAATGCTGAGTGTTCATATTTTTAGGGAGAAAACAATGGCAACCCACTCCAGTGTTCTTGCCTGGAGAATCCCAGGGATGGGGAAGTCTGGTGGGCTGCCGTCTATGGGGTCGCACAGAGTCGGACATGACTGAAGTGACTTAGCAGCAGCAGCAGCATATTGGTAAGTTCTCATTTTTACCTCAATTAAGAAAATACCTCCAAAAAATGGATATTGTGTTTTGGGTTATTCTTTCCCACAATAAGCAGCCATTTAATTTCAGACAATATCATCTGGGAATTTTTGCTTGAATCTTTTCTAACTAGAATAAAAGAAAGTTCAATTTTTAGTATGAAAAAACAAAATTATAAAAAATTTAAAAATTAGTACATGGAAATAAAAACACACCATTAGAAATGCTTTGGTAAGCCTGATTGCCTGGGGCTCCTCCTGGCTGGGTACTTGGTCTTTCTCGGGTCTGGCCACCCCTAAGTGCTGATGATGTCTTCCTCTGGAGCGGAGGTTCCCACCAGCATCTACGTCTTTGTAGACACCCTACTCTTCCCCTTCCCTTTAGCCAGCTGCTTCAGAAGTCTGTGCTGTGGAATGTATCATTTCTTCTCCCTAAAATACCTTGGACCATCATGGTACCTAGAATCTATTTATTTTTCAAAAATTGAGATAGTATTAGGATCTCTTTGAAATCACTCCCAAGTGAAGTAATCACTCCGTATACAAAGCTTCTGTGCATTTATTAAAACAAATCACAACAGACCATAATTACCTCTTCACCTGTCTGATTCCTCGTTCCACTCCTTTAATTAGTCTCTGATTCCTCTATTAGGCATATTTCTTACTGCTATGTCTCCTGGCTATTTTCTTAGTCGGCAGCAAAGTGTGGTGTGAAGAGCTGTCATAGTTCAGTTTTCAAGGGTACAAATGGAATCTTGAGTAAGTTACTAAATTACTTAAAGTGTCTAGGTCTTGATTCTCTTGTGTATAAATGAAGATAATATTATCTACCCCACAGGAATATTGTGAAAATTAGATGAAGAGTATGTTGCAAATGTTTTCCCCAGTTTTGTGTTTGCCTTTCAAGTTTTAGTATGCCTCTTGACATACAGATTTCTTTTAATGTTGAAATACCCAAATATACAATCTGTCTTTATAATTTCTTCTATTGCTTTTTTGTTTAGAACACCATTTTCCTTCCCTGAGGTCAAAAAAATACTTACCTGTGTCTTCTTCCTCCTCCATAGTTTCATGTTATTCATTTAAATGCTTACTCCATCCGAAATTGTTTAGCCAAGTTTGCTAAATGGTGTGAGATGAAAAAAAAGAGCTAATTTTTTTTTTTCATCTGAACGGCCATGCGGCATATACCAAATGATTGATCCTGTCTTCATTGATTGGAAAAACCATCTTAATAAGACATTCTATTGTACACTCGAGGCTTTATATTCTATCTCCTTGATCTGTTTTTAAAATTATCCTAGTATGATTTTATCTTTCTGAATATTTGTATAGCAGGTACTATCCTCCATTCTTTGTCTCCAAAATGGTCTTGTCTGTTCTGTTTTCTTGCTTCTCACAAGTAATTTTACAAAAGGAGATAGCTCATTATTCAAACTTCATAATCAGAAAAACAAAACTATTACAAGCACATGAAAATAGATATTACAGATGAAAGATGTAGCACATAACTTCTTTTTATTAAACTTCTTATATTGTATTGAAGTGTGAACAACCGTATTGAAGTGTGCACTACAATGTTGTGATGGTTTCATGTGGACAGCAACGGGACTCAGCCATAAATATACATGTATCCATTCTTCCCAACGGAGAAGGCGATGGCACCCCACTCCAGTACTCTTGCCTGGAGAATCCCATGGATGGAGGAGCCTGATAGGTTACAGTCCATGGGGTCGCAAAGAGTCAGACACGACTGAGCAACTTCACTTTCACTTTTCACTTTCATGCACTGGAGAAGGAGATGGCAACTCACTCCAATGTTCTTGCCTGGAGAATCCCAGGGATGGGGGAGCCTGGTGGGCTGCCGTCTATGGGGTCACACAGAGTCAGACACGACTGAAGCGACTTAGCAGCAGCAGCAGCAGCATTCTCCCCAGTGCTCTCTTCCCACCCAGGCTGCTATAAAATATTGAGCAGAGCTCCATGTGCTATATAGTAGATCCACTGTTGCTTATCCACTTCAAATATAGAAGTATGTACCTGTCCATCTGTATATCTATAAAATGAGATTTCCTTGATCTCTCTCCATTAAGAGCTGGCATCAGTGAAGAGAGGGTCCCAGAAGAGGCATCATCTCAGAGAATGTGGAGCTGTCAAGACTCCATTAACACTGTGGATATACCCATGCCTAATAACACCTGGATCACAGGAACAGAAAGCTACTATCACCTAGCAACTGACTCAGGCATAAACATGAAGATAACAGTAATCACTATGATCTACTGAGCAGCTACTATGGGCCAGGCATAGCATCAAGTCCCCAAAGGTGATAAAATGTAGTGATTATGGGAATGAGCTTTGGATTCAGATAGTCCTGGGTTCCAGTCCCAATTTTATTCCTAATCAGCTGTCTGACTTTAGGGGTCTATAGCCTTTCTGTGCCCCACTCCAGTACTCTTGCCTGGAAAATCCCATGGGCAGAGGAGCCTGGTGGGCTGCAGTCCATGGGGTCACAAAGAGTTCGACACAACTGAGCGACTTCACTTTCACTTTTCACTTTAATGTATTGGAGAAGGAAATGGCAACCCACTCCAGTGTTCTTGCTTGGAGAATCCGAGGGATGGGGGAGCCTGGTGGGCTGCCATCTATGGGGTCACACAGAGTCGGACACGACTGAAGCAGCTTAGCAGCAGTAGCAGCAGCAGCATTTCTGTGATGAGTATGCCTATGACAATAGCTAGAACACAGAGAAATTCCCACAGTGACCCTCCCCTGCAGCTCATATCTTAGAATTATCAAATTCAATTCCCACCAAAAGCAGTTGAGCTTTAAACCTTCTCTTTGTTAAATAAATAAGAAAACAGAGGACCAGACAGTGAGATTCCTGCAAGTGGTTAATGCAGAGCCAAGTCCAAATTAGGTTTCTCTGACCTCAAAGGCTCCTGCTGTTTGACCTACATGCATTCTCACAGTACAGAAGCCAGGTACCATTTATATGTAATATATTGGCTTCACTTCACATGGAGCTATTGTTATTTGAAGGCAATATTGTATGATGCTTAATTTAGGATTTTTTTTTGTTGTTCATAATTTTTACCATTGAATTAATGCAATGATTATAGAAGACTATTCTAGAAAGGGATGAAAACTGATTTGGAGATCTGGTGACCAACTCTATAGATTTGCCTACACTCTTGTTTCTTGCTGTAACAGTTGACACTGTGAGTTATGTTAGCATATTCTGCACACACATGAAAGAAGCTCTCAAGAAAAAAGAAAACTCTGAAAATAAAGACAGTGTGCTTCAACAGTAAGTGAACCGTGAACTTCCAGATGTTCAAACTGGATTTAGAAAGGCAGAGGAGCCAGAGATCAAATTGCCAACATTTGTTGGATCATCAAAAAAGCAAGAGAGTTCTAGAGAAACATCTACTTCTGCTTTACTGACTATGCCAAAGCCTTTGACTGTGTGGATCACAACAAACATGGAAAATTCTGAAAGAGATGGGAATACCAAACCACTGTACCTGCCTGAGAAATCTGTATGTTGGTCAAGAAGCAACAGTTAGAACTGGACACGGAACGACAGACTGGTTCCAAGTTGGGAAAGGAATATGTCAAGGCTGTATATTGTCACCCTGCTTATTTAACTTATATGCAGAGTACATCATGAGAAATGCTGGACTGGATGAAGCACAAGCTGGAATCAAGATTGGCAGGAGAAATATCAATAACCTCAGATATGCGGATGACACCACACTTATGACAGAAAGTGAAGAAGAATTAAAGAGCCTCTTGATGAAAGTGAAAGAAGAGAGTCAAAAAGTTGACTTAAAACTCAACATTCAGAAAACTAAGATCACAGCATCTGGTCCCACCATTTCATGGCAAATAGATGGGGAAACAGTGGAAACTGTAGCTGACTTTATTTTCTTGGGCTCCAAAACCACTGCAGATGGTGACTGCAGCCATGAAATTAAAAGATGCTTGCTCCTTGGAAGAAAATCAATGACCAACCTAGACAGCATATTAAAAAGCAGAGACATTACTTTGCCAACAAAGATCCATCTAGTTAAAGCTATGGTTTTTCCAGTAGTCATGTATGGATGTGAGAGTTGGACTATAAAGAAAACTGAGTGCAAAAGAATTGATGCTTTTGAACTGTTGTGTCGGAGAAGACTCTTGAGAGTCCCTTGGACTGCAAGAAGATCCAACCAGTCAATCCTAAAGGAAATCAGTCCTGAATATTCACTGGAGGACTGATGCTGAAGCTGAAACTCCAATACTCTGGCCAACTGATGTAAAGAACTGACTCATTTGAAAATACTCTGATGCTGGGAAAGATTGAGGGTGGGAGGAGAAGGGGACAACAGATGATGAGATATTTGGATGGCATTACTGACTCAATGGACATGAGTTTGAGTAATCTCCGGGAGTTCGTGATGTACAGGGAGGTCTGCTGTGCTGCAGTCCATAGGGTCAAAAAGAGTCGGACCTGACTGAGCGACTGAACTGAACTGAGCTGTACTGATCATATAGCCTAGCTCCTCAGCATTTTTAAATCTATTTTACACTAATAGCATTAAAAATAATAATTATTATAACATAAAATACTATAAACCTGAGTACCACTTTATACTTCACATGTTATTTTTATTTATATAATCCCAGCTAATGATAATAATCTGTGAGGTAATTACATATTCTTCAGTTTAAAAATTGAGGCTCTGAAAAGCTCTCAAATATCACACAGTAGAGGTGGTGTCTGAAAAGATTCATACTCCTCTTTTACAGAATAGAATTATGCTTGAATAAACCTAAACCAGGAACTACATTAGTGTGAAACTCTCTGGCCAAAGACTGTGGACAGAAGGGACGGACATCTCTCCAAACCCGGCCTATAGGATCCTCCACGTTTTCTCTGCCTCATTTGCCAACTGATGTTGAAAATAGGGAGATTTGAACGATATATGATGGACATGGCAAAGCCAAAGATAAAAGAAATCTGATTCTTTAATCAAGACACTACCACATGTGCTTGTTATGAGGGGTTTAGAACTTCAACAGTGAGGGAAAAAAATCCACACACACAACTGGTGGCCATGAAAATGGTTCTGATCCTGTTTTATGAAAAATGTGCTCTTGGTCTCCAATGGATAGATCAAAGTGTTGTTTGCATTTCCTGATCCAAAGTGTAAAAAAAAGAGTGTTCTCACACATATATTATACCATGGTGAAAACAAATTGGAATCTCAACCTATAAAGCAAAATACATGTTACAGATAACGGGAACCATAAGGGATAAATTAAACTGAGGAAAATTAAATAAACTGTGTTCTAAACACCACAAGTCAAAGCCTATATAGATGTTCACTCAGAAGCCCACTGAGCTCTGCAAATGAATACGTGGTATTCATGGCACAAACCCAGCTGATTCAGCAGATGCAGCAAATTTATAATCTGTCATGTTCTGGATGGACAGCCTCACTTTATAGCAGTAAACAGAATTATGCCTAACAGCCCAAGGCTAATGCCACAAACAACGAAACACACTATTACAAGTTTATAGAACAAGGCTTTGAATTCTAATAATTACTTCCATCATGGCTGGCTGGGCCATAAATAGGATTACAAAATATCGGCAAGGCTAACAACTCTGATCTTGCAAAACATCTTAGGTCTGGGGACACTCACAGGTGTGGTGGAGAAAACACCAGAAAAGGCTGTGCTGGATACTGAATAGAGAAGGTGGGCCCTACTTGCCCACTGTAATATTTCATGGGGCTAAAGAGTTTTGTTCTCAATTGTCAAACACAAAGAGCTCTCTTTAAACTAGTTAATTTTTTTTTTTTTTCAATCCTGGATGGAATTCTTCAAAGACAATCATACACACAGGTCTGAGCTGTCATCACCTTGCAAGGCAATGTATAATTTAGGTGATCTTTGCCTCTTGGGGCAAACTTTCAACATGTTTGATGCATATATTACGAAAGCACAGAACTACAGCCCAGAACCCAAGTGAGAAATCATGCATGCAGTATCTTGAAATAAAATAGACAAGCTGAGGCACACAGAGGAAAGCTGATATCCATCACCTGTTAAGATTACTCAGTCACTGTTATTGATTTTATTTACATTCACTGCCATTCCTCTGAGAAGTTAAACAAACTACTTTTTGAGACAAACACAAGGTTGGCTGCCCTATTTTGTGAGGTAGAAACAAACACCCCAGCTTCCCTCACCATCACTCATGGGTTTTGCTCAACTATTTGCATTTATCAGGTAAATGTTCTAATGTTAATATTTGCCTACATAAATTCACCCTACTTTTCACATCCACAGATGATCCTTCATTTCTTTAAATATTTGACAGGCAAATAAATTGTAGTGGGGCCCTTCTGGGATCAAGTCTATATTAATTCAATCAAGACAGTAATACTATATAATTGTTAGGAAAGTGCACTTGAGAGCAAGACTGCTTAGGTTCAAACCCAAACTCCAGTTCTTGCTGCTTGAGCCATCTGGGCAAGGTATTTAAACTCTGCATCTCAGTTTCTCTTCTATGAAATGAGGTAACAATTTTATCTTTCTACAGATTTGTCCTAAGAATTGCATGAGCTAAATTGTTTATAGCATTCAAACACTGTCTGGCACATAGTAAATAGTACTGAAACTATTGGCTATTATATTGTTATTCTTTTTGTGCAAAGAACAAAGGTCATCAGCAGTTGCTGACTGTGGTTGAATGGTATCAGTTATATTTCATCTTAAGCCTTATTAGCCATGTTAACTGCACAGTTACTGATGAGCTGGAGAAAGTGTGGAGAAAAGGGGACACTCTTACACTCTTGGTGGGAATGCAAACTGATACAACCATTATGGAGAGCAGTATGGAGATTCCTTTAAAAACTAGAAATAAAACTACAACACAATCCAGCAATCCCACTACTGGGCGTATATCCTGACACATGTACGCTAATGTTCATTGCAGCACTATTTACAATAGCTAGGACAAGGAAGCAGCCTAGATGTCCACTGGCAGACAAGTGGATAAGGAAGCTGTGGATAACATATACAATGGAACATTCAGTCAATTCACTTCAGTTCAGTTGCTCAGTCACGTCCGACTCTTTGCGACCCCATGAATTGCAACACGCCAGGCCTCCCTGTCCATCACCAACTCCAGGAGTTCACTTAAACTCACGTCCAAATATTATTCAGCTATAAAAAGGAACATGTTTGAGTCAGTTCTAACGAGGTGGGTGAACCTAGAGCCCATTATATAGAATGAAGTAACTCACAATGAGAAACAAAGTATAGCACATTAACATATATATATGGAATCTAGAAAGATGGTACTGACAATCCTACATGCAGGGCAGCAAAGGAAACACAGACATAACAGCGGAAGAAGGAGAGAAAAGGATGATTTGAGAGAATAGCACTGAAACGTGTATTTTACCATATGTAAAATAGATAACCAGTGGAAGTTTGATATAGAATGCAGGGCATCCAAAGCCAATGCTCTGTGAAGACCTGGAGGATAGGGCGAGGAGGGAAATGGGGAGGGGGCTTCAGGATGGAAAGGACACATGGATGCCTATGGCTACTTCATACTGATGTCTGGGAAAAACATCACCATACTGTAAAGTAATTATCCTCCAATTAAAATAACTGTATTTTTAAAAATCTTAAAAAAATAACTGATACCAATTGAAAGATAGTGTTGAGTTGAACACTGGAGAAGACACACAGGTCAACAGTCATATTCTCTAACAGAGTGACTATGGAAAGCGATGCCTGTGGCTGTGGCAGGTCACCTGGAGAGTACTTTCTTAGGCTGCCATCACATAACAATCTCTGTTGGACTGTATAAGATTTACCAAAAAATCAATGATAATAAAACTTGATAAATGATTTCACATTGACCAAATTAAATCCACACTAATTATTCAATCAATAAATGCACTTCAAGTACATTTAAAAAAAAAGTCTACCTAAGCAGAGGATGAGGAAAAATTTGACTTTGCAGCATTAATGGGTCTTAATGAGTCGAGGTTCTGAGAAGACATGGCGAGAAGAGCCTTGATGAATGCTTTCATATCTCCTCGGAAGAGAGTGTGGGCAGATTTCTTCAGAAGGCAGCATCCAGGACAGAAGTCAGGGGTTATAAACTTAAGTGTAACATATAAGGAACGGAGGTCCCCATCAAGGAAAAGGTGGGTAGCCAACTGCCAAGACCACTGTTGAATGTTTAACTTGTTGGCTAAAAGATTGCCCAAAACGACCACTGGGGTTGGTTCCCACCATGCCAATCATGCCCCCTCAACAACTAAGGAAATCCCTCCTGGTTGATGCAGACCAGTATTCCCCAAAGAAAGATCTGGGAAGGTGATTAAGTAAATAGGTTTATTTACTGCACGACTGCTGAGAACTTGTAGTATGCTAATATTTGTATTTTTAACTTACTGGCAAGGGATATCATATTCAGTGTTTCTCAAACTTATTTGCCTACAGGCCCCTCCAAAATGCTTTTTGTATAGCATCTTGCAGAGTTCTTGCTCTTAGACCAAGAAACAAACAAACAACAATAAAAAACACACAGAAACCAGTTTCACAGAGCTTCTTTCCAAACTTATCTCTAGCACATGGTCCTGGAAATCAGAAACTTAAGTTCTGCTCTAACTGGGGCAAAGAGTCACTATTCTATGATAAATAGAATTCTCTCCTGTGTGTCCCTCTCTCTCTCTCACTAGGTCATGGAGTTCTTATAATCCTACCTTATTTACTATTTTACTTTTCACCATTTACACTTTTGGTTTGTTGGGGCCACTCAAGTCTCTCTTACCTGAGATGAATGAAAAGGCACAAATATGCCTTCACAGATTGATCCACTGTAGACTGCCATCTATTCACTCTTCGCTATTGATTGCATTTATCTATTTCTTCCTGTTTTCTTCCTCAGTATCCCCAGCGATCTGGGGAGCTAGATCAGCTCCAAGCTAGGGAAAATGCAAAAATGATCTCATCTTGGAAAATGTAGGCTTTCATTCAATCATTTACACGGCCAGTAGTGAGGAAAGACTCACTATGCGCTGGGCCCTGTGCCAGTTCAGGGAAGCAAGGAGAATGAAAACCTGGCCTTACCCCTCAAGATCTCACCAGCTCTTCTTAATATCATCTGTCACCTCACCTCCTGTCCTTGCAGCATGTCCACTTGACAAGCGTTCCTTTCTTGAACCCCAGTTCACTTCACATCTCCTCTGAGAAAGGTTTCTCTACTCCCAGAGCAGCTGGCTGCTCCCTAGGCTCAGCTCATAACATCATCTGGGAGTGCTGCTCCAAACAGCAGCCTGTGGCCCAGATGGCTCCACCTCCTTCTCAGCTTCCCCAGCCTCACAGAGGGTGCTTTGGGAAGGTGCTTTCCCTGTCCTTGGGAACAGGATAGACAGTCTGCTGGCTGCAGCATTCCAGTGTTCCTCATTGTCTTGCTATTTTCCCTATTGATTCAGGATGAAAGGTAATTAATTACACAATGGATGATACAGCATGGCTCACAGTGGGTTGGCCAAAACATCCACTTTGGTTTTTCTATAAGATGTTACCGAAAAACCCAAATGAACATTTTGGCCAACCTAATGATACTCTTGAGAAACTGCAGAGCTAAGACTAGACAGTTGACTTTCAGGACAGAGCCTAGAGTTTAATAAAGTATTGGTTCCTTTGATGGTACAATTTGGGGGGAAAAAAGTATGCGTGTGTGTGTGTGTATAAAATATATGTGGGGTGTATATATGTGTGTGTGTATATATATATATATGTATGTATATATATATACATTGAATAGCAGTACAATGTAATACAAGTTGAACAAAACTTTTAAATCACCATTAAAATATTGTATGATATCACTTACATATGAATCTAAAATAGGTGAACTCATAAAAGCAAAGAGTAAATGGTTCCCAGGGGCTAGTAGATGGAGGAATAGGAGAGATGCTATTTAAGGGCACACACTTGAAACTAGTAGATAAATAAGTCCCAGAGATGTCATACGCAATGTACTGATTATAGATAATACTGTATTCTAAACATTAAATATGCTAAGAGACTAGATCTTAATTAACACCACCACAAAAAAGATTGTGTGACCTGAAGGCTACAATGGCAATCATGTTGCAAAATATAAGTATATCAAATCAATATGATGTACACCTTATATTAACACAATGTTTCATGTCAATTAGATCTCAATTTTTTTTAAAAAAGCTTCTCATTAATAGGACCTATCAAGTAATCACTTTTGTGATGAAGGTGAAATCATTTTAATCTATGGTAACTGGGAAAAGAAGCAGCCATATATAGGAGAGAAGGATTAGGGTGCTTGGAACACAAACTTTAAATCTCTTCATATATATCTTTAAAAATTAAATTTATTACAACCATCAAAGTACATTAATATTTAAAGATGTGAGACCCTCAAAAGGCAAAGACTTTCTCTAACTGCTCACTGCAGCATACTCAGTTCCTGGTTCACAAAAAACAATCTGTAGATGAATATGAAGAATTGAAAATGCAAAATTTATGAAAAATAATTTTTAAATACACATATTTTATACTCCAGTTCAAACAGGGTTTCATTTCTGGTTTTCTTACTTACTACTTAAACTGCAGCTTTTCTAGAGGCTATACAAATAAAGGGGCCTATCTGTTGGAAAATACTGAATACTACACCCCCCCCCCCCCAAGGAAAATCGCAGCATACAATACATAGTTCACTCATTAGGCTTCAAAATTATATCAGTAGCAGATTATGAAGATATTGGCTATAGATATCCCCAAATACAGACTGGAATTCCTCTGCGGATCTACCTCCTATTGATAAAATTTCATGGGAAATTTCTCAGGGAAACTAGACAGTCTTTGAATGCCTCCTTTATTTAGAGCTAGAAGAAATCCTTTTATAAATACCATCTATCACTCAAGGAAACCTTATCATTAATCTCCACTTAAAAGACATGACAGAATTACATTTACTAACAGACTTAGTCACAGCCAGTGCAATGGTCTTTCTAGTAGTCATGTACTTCTAGATATGAAAACTGGACCCTAAAGAAGGCAAAGCACTGAAGAATTGATATTTTCAAACTGTGGTGCTAGAGAAGACTTGTAGAGAGTCCCTTGGACAGCAAGGAGATCAAGCCAGCCAATCCTAAAGAAAATCAACCCTGAATACTCATTGGAAGGACAGATGCTAAACTGAAGCTCCCATACTTTGTCCACCTGATGGAAACAGCTGACTCATTGGAAAAGACCCCGATGCTGGGAATGATTGAGGGAGAAGGAGAAAAGGACAGCAGAGGATTTGATGGTTGGATGGCATCACCGATTCAATGGACAGGAATTTGGGCAAACTGGGAGATGGTGAGGGACAGGGAGGCCTGGTGTGCTACAATCCATGAAGTCACAAAGAATTGGACAGAATTTGGCAACTGAACAACAACAGACGCAGTCCTGCACCAAGTCGGGGTGCAGAGGACTGAGTGACAAGGAGACAAATCCTTCATATTCTGCGTAACGAAGGCCTTGGAGTGCTCTGAAATTCAGAACAATTCTGTCTAGCAGAGGACTATACTTAGAAGGACCTTAATCTCTCCCAAAACACAGAGGCCCTAGACATCTTCAAAACTCAGTGACAATTTTGTAATTTTCAACTCAACAGCTATTTAGAGAATAACTCTGCTTATTGGCACATAGACTACAAAATTTCTTGAGATCAAAGGGCACACCGTTCTGTGTGTGTGTGTGTGTGTGTGTGTGTGTGTGTGTGTGTCTGGGGGTGAGGGGAGAGGGTTGGTATTGTTGCTGAGTTGCTGAGTCATATCTGACTCTTTTGCGACTCCATGGACTGTAGCCCACCAGTCTCTTCTGTGCATAGGATTTTTCAGGCAAGAGCACAGGAGTGAGTTGCCATTTCCTTCTCCAGGGATCAAACCTGCATTTCCTGTATTGCCAGGCAGACTCTTATCCACTGACCCACCTGGGAAGCAGAGACTAGTGGGTACGAAGAACAGATATATGTAATCCTGAGGCACAACTGATTTAGAAAAGTGGCATTAAACAATGCTAGTGAAACCTTTGGAACCCATCTGTGTATCAACTCATTCACTCCTTATGAAAAATCCACTCCATGGTTACAGACCTCAGGGAAGGAAGTTCAGGGTCCTGCCATAAGAAAGATACCTAAGCAGATAATTGGAGTTCAGCTGGGTAAGTGTTAAGGTAGAATTACTAATAAAGAGCATTTGAGGTACAGGCAAGAAAGAGATTTTATCAGCCTGAAATATGGGGGACATTTTCTCAGAGGTGCTGACATTAAGATGGATCATGAATGAATGCATTGGAGGTGGCCGGGGCGGGGGAGATGATGACAGTTCCAAGCAAAAGGAGAGCCACCAAAAAGCTTGGTGTCAAAACAGAGAGCAGTCTCAGGGACGTTGATCATTTCATAAGGATTTAAATTCCAATTTACGTGTTTGAATATTAAAGGTTGAAAATTCATATTTGAGTTCTGGAGGTTGAAGCCAGAGAGAGAGATAAGTTTATTATAAAGTTAAGAATTTTTCTACACTTCATAGAAAAAGTTTACCCATTGTAGTGATGTGGTATATTTTATTAAGTTCAAATTAGTGACCACATGGAGAATGAACGGGGATCCTCAGATCAGTGAAAGGGATATTCCAGACCTGATTTCACTGGATTCAGAGAGGATGAAGAGAAGAACTTAGCTCTCAGGGGCATGCTTACGGAGAATCCATAAGCCTTAGTGAGTTGTATGGCAGATGGAGACAACTGTGGAATCCCAAATATGTCCCACATTTTCAGCTGGAGAAACTACTTGAATGGCCACACCACTCAGTAAGCCATAGAAAATGGCAGGAGGAAGGTATTTAATGTGATAAATACTTTTACTTCAGATGCAGTAAGATCTCTAAAAAGGCTTGCTTATTGCACCTCTCTTTTGATGGGTCTTAGAGTGACAGACTAGCATCCTGCTGTCAAGTAAAGCTCAAACTATGTCTTATTTGATCAGCACAGGGAAACAAAAAAAGTTAAGTAAACTAGACAACTGGGAACACCTTTAAGTGAGGTATACACATATAATACTGTGATTTCCTACTGCTTCCTTCCAAAATTTAGGTACTTTAAGTCTCTTGCACTGGCCACTCCTGGTTGACATCCTCATGTATATCTGCCGCCGCTGCTGCTAAGTCACTTCAGTCGTGTCCGACTCTGTGCGACCCCATAGAGGGCAGCCCACCAGGCTCCCCTGTCCCTGGGATTCTCCAGGCAAGAAGAACACTGGAATGGGTTGCCATTTCCTTAAATGAAAGTGACGTTGCTTGGTCGTGTTCAACTCTTAGCGAGCCCATGGACTGCAGCCTTCGAGGCTCCTCCATCCATGGGATTTTCCAGGCAAGAGTACTGGAGTGGGGTGCCACTGCCTTCTCTGCATGTATGTCTAGAAGGCATAATACAGCTTGGAAGTCATCTGCCAAGGCAATTCAAATAGTGGGAACTGAGCATGTAACTCTGGGAGAATGTGTAGGATGGCAAAGGAAATCAGTCTCAGGACAGCTTGTATGAAGACCTTGCTTAAGAAAAGAGGGAAATCAAACCTGTGAAGTATGCTGATATTTTGGAATGAGACAGATACAATAATTGGGCTTCCCTGGTGCCTCAGATAGTAAAGAATCTGCCTGCAAAGTGGGAAACCTGGGTTTGATCCCTGGGTTGGGAAAATCCTCTGGAGGAAAGCATGGTAACCCACACCAGTACTCAGTACTCTTGTCTGGAGAATCCCCAGGGACAGAGGAGCTTGACTAGCTACAGTTCATGGGATCGCAGAATCGGACACAACTAAGGACTAAGCATAGCACACAGCAGATATACTAATTAGGGGCTTCTTTGGTGGCTGGGATGGAAAAGAAACTGCTGCAATGCAGGAGACTCAGGTTCGATCCCTGGGTCAGGTTTGACCCCTGGGTTGGGAAGATTCCCTGGAGAAAAGAATGGCAACCCACTCCAGTATTCTTGCCTGGAGAATTCCATGGACAGAGGGGCCTGGTAGGCTACAGTCCATGGGGTTGCAAAGAGTCAGATATAACCTAAAGACTTACTTTCGCTTTCTCAGCTGTCCCTGTAGCATTTTGAAACTAAATCAGATCCTTTATTCTTCTTAAATATTTAACCATCCTACATAGCATTTGTTATTTCACATGTTACATGCATCCAGGCCACTGCTTATGCAAATTCATCTTTGTTAGTTTTGCATTAAGCAATTTTAAAAAGGTACCAGTAATAACATCAGTGAAGAATTTGACCTGTAGCCCTCTTCATTTTAAACCTCTGAAAGAAAAGGGACTAAGATACATGAAAAATGGGAACAGGAAAATGGACTAAGATACACAAAAACAGAGGCAATCTTCCAATTCTATTATATTTGCTTTTTACAATATTTTTCCAATAAAAACTTTTCTGCTTCCATGTTCTGAACATGCCCTGGGGTTTATACACTTTGTCTTTCCTTCTGCCTTGGAAACTTTTTCAATAGCTCTTTACATGGAAAGTGACTTTCATTGGTTCATTTTGATCAGAAAGGCCTTTCCAGCACAACCTAAGCAAGAAGACTCTCCCTTTCCCCACCACCACCCACACCATATTATTTCCTATCAGAGTGTCTTCTTTGCACTACTAATCACAAATTAAAATTATATGTTTGTTGTTTGTCAATTATCTCATCCCCCAGGCTGTAGCTCATTAATTTCCCTGTATTTCTTACTTAATCATATCAGAATAGCTTTTTGAGAGGAAGTGCATGCTAATTTGTGGGGCAGTGGCAAAACGGTGTTTATTATTTCTTCTTTCATTTATGAGGTAGAATACTTTCATACAAAAAAAGTTACACTGATGCTTGAATTTTTCCTTTTATTTATCAGTTTTTAAGATACTAAGGGTATCCCTTATTAGTTTCCAAAGATGACTGATTCACTTACATTTATTGATAATGAAACCACCACAGATGGAGTCTATATGTTTAACATCATTGTGGCCATCCAGAGTTGAAGACAATCAGCTCAGATGAAGAAGAGTGAGCCAGAGTTCAGACATCACTTCTTCCTAAAGCCTATTTAGTTCTTCTAGTCAGACTCACATAATGCTTCCCAGATGTTCCCTCACATTTCTGCAGGTGTTTGTATTTATTAATTATTTCTCTTAAACAATTTGCAGTGGTGTTAAGAGCATGAGTTGTCAGAGAAGAGAAAACTAGGTTTAATCATAGGCTTGCTATTTACAAACTGTGAATTCTAGACCAAGTTACGAAAGATCATGAAGTCTTAATAATCCTATCTAAAATAGCAAACACCCTCTTCCAACAACACAAGAGAAGACTCTATACATGGACATCATAAGATGGTCAACACCAAAATCAGATTGATTATATTCTTTGCAGCCAAAGATGGAGAAGCTCTATACAGTCAGCCAAAACAAGACCAGGAGCTGACTGTGGCTCAGATCATGAGCTCCGTATTGCCAAATTCAGACTTAAATTGAAGAAAGTAGGGGAAACCACTAGACCATTCAGGTATGACCTAATTCAAATCCCTTATGATTATACAGTGGAAGTGAGAAATAGATTTAAGGGCCTAGATCTGATAGATAGAATGCATGATGAACTCTGGTCTGAGGTTCGTGACACTGTACAGGAGACAGGGATCAAGACCATCCCCGAGGAAAAGAAATGCAAAAAAGCAAAATGGCTGTCTGGGGAGGCCTTACAAATAGCTGTGAAAAGAAGAGAAGTGAAAAGCAAAGGAGAAAAGGAAAGATATAAGCATCTGAAAGCAGAGTTCCATAGAATAGCAAGAAGAGATGAGAAAGCCTTTCTCAGCGATCAATGAAAAGAAATAGAGGAAAACAATAGAATGGGAAGGAATAGAGATCTCTTCAAGAAAATTAGAGATAATAAGGGAACATTTCATGCAAAGATGGGCTCAATAAAGGACAGAAATGATATGGATCTAACAGAAGCAGAAGATATTAAGAAGAGGTGGCATGAATACACAGAAGAACTGTACAAAAAAGATCTTCATGATCAAGATAATCATGATGGGATGGTCACTCACCTAAAGCCAGATATCCTGGAATGTGAAGTCAAGTGGGCCTTAGAAAGCATCACTACGAACAAAGCTAGTGGAGATGGAATTCCAGTTGAGCTATTTCAAATCCTGAAAGATGCTGCTGTGAAAGTGCTGCACTCAATATGCCAGCAAATTTGGAAAACTCAGCAGTGGCCACAGGACTGGAAAATGTCAGTTTTCATTCCAATCCCAAAGAAAGGCAATGCCAAAGAATACTCAAACTACCGCACAATTGCACTCATCTCACATGCTAGTAAAGTAATGCTCAAAATTCTTCAAGCCAGGTTTCAGCAATACGTGAACCATGAACTTCCTGATGTTCAAGCTGGTTTTAGAAAAGGCAGAGGAACCAGAGATCAAATTGCCAACATCCATTGGATCATGGAAAAAGCAAGAGAGTTCCAGAAAACATTTATTTCTGCTTTATTGACTATGCCAAAGTCTTTGACTGTGTGGATCACAATAAACTGTGGAGAATTCTGAGAGAGATGGGAATACCAGACCACTTGACCTGCCTCTTGAGAAATCTGTATGCAGGTCAGGAAGCAATAGTTAGAACTGGACATGGAACAACAGACTGGTTCCAAATAGGAAAAGGAGTACGTCAAGGCTGTATATTGTCCCCCTGCTTATTTAACTTCTAGGCAGAGTACATCATGAGAAACGCTGGACTGGAAGAAGCACAAGCTGGAATCAAGATGGCTGGGAGAAATATCAATAACCTCAGATATGCAGATGACATCACCCTTATGGCAGGAAGTGAAGACGAACTAAAAAGCCTCTTGATGAAAGTGAAAGAAGAGAGTGAAAAAGTTGGCTTAAAGCTCAACATTCAGAAAACAAAGATCGTGGCATCTGGTCCCATCATTTCATGGCAAATAGATGGGGAAACAGTGGAAACAGTGGCTGACTTTTTTGGGGGGGCTCCAAAATCACTGCAGATGGTGACTGCAGCCATGAAATTAAAAGACGCTTACTCCTTGGGAGGAAAGTTATGACCAACCTAGATAGCATACTGAAAAGCAGAGACATTACTTTGCCAACAAAGGTCTGTCTAGTCAAGGCTATGGTTTTTCCTGTGGTCATGTATGGATGTGAGAGTGGGACTGTGAAGAAAGCTGAGCACCGAAGAATTGATGCTTTTGAACTGTGGTGTTGGAGAAGACTCTTGAGAGTCCCTTGGACTGCAAGGAGATACAACCCATCCATCCTAAAGGAAATCACTCCTGAATATTCATTGGAAGGACTGATGGTGAAGCTGAAACTCCAATACTTTGGCCACCTCATGTGAAGAGTGGAGTCATTGGAAAAGACTCTGATGCTGGGAGGGATTGGGGGCAGGAGAAGGGGACGACAGAGAATGAGATGGCTGGATGCCATCACTGACTCAATGGACGTGAGTCTGAGTGAACTCCGGGAGATGGTGATGGACAGGGAGGCCTGGCGTGCTGCGATTCATGGGGTCGCAAAGAGTCAGACGTGACTGAGTGACTGAACAACTGAAAATACAGTTGATAAAAGGATTGATGAGGCCATGGGCATAAGTCACTAACCAAAGCAAATGCACTGTGTATTCTCAAAAACTGGTAATCAACACAATTTTATCGTGCATGTGTCTGTCTAGTATTCCAATGGATTATGAACTACTCAAAAGTAGGAGATAGAATGTTTTTTTTAACACCTAGAACAATATAACTCTCCAATAAATATTTATTACATGAATGAAAACTCAATTTACCGAGGTTGATAGCTTCACTCTGAGTTATTCATCACTTCATCATTTGTAATAGTGATATGTCAAGTGGGGTATCATAGAGAAGGGAAAACCCAAGAGCACCCACTGAATCCTAATATCACCTATCCAGGGTGATTTCTTCTCTCTCTTTCTCCCCACTCTGCAGCCCCTCCTCCCTCTCTTCTCTCAGATTTATAAATAATGTTTGAGGCTCACCCTACAATATAGACCCTTATTTTCCTAAGAATCATATTCAAATGTAAATGCCAAGGAGATATGCAGAAGTCAAAGATATTTATTTTAACATTATCTATTGAAAACTCCACAGGAGTTTTACTGTTCTAGTGACTTGTCTCCCCATGAAGAAAGACCTGTGCTGGGCTGTGCTTAGCCCCTCAGTCATGTCTGACCCTTGGCAACCCCATGGACTGTAGCCCGCCAGGCTCCTCTGTCCACTGGGATTCTCCAGGCAAGGACACTGGAGTGGATTGCCATGCCGTCCTCCAGGGGATCTTCCCATCCCAGGGATCGATGCCAAGTCTCTTGCACTGCAGGCAACTCTTTACCATCTGAGCCACCAGGGAAGCTCTACACTAAGCCTAATTTACATCAACTTCTGGTTCAGGCTAGAACACCAAAATCCAGCTGGCAAAAGCAAGCCCTGTTAAACGATGCTTCAAAGCAACTTCTATGCGCATCCCTCGTAGGCATGTCTGATTTCATAAGAAATTCACAAAGAAATTAAATCTTTGATACTTGCTGATGCTTTTACTCTGTTTCTGATATGATCACTTCTGCCTATTGAACCTCATAATCTGAAGATTTTGACAATTTTTTTTTCAACAGACAACAATAAGCTTTGAAAATACAGTAAAACCAAAGAGAATAAAGATTGGGCTGCACCATGCTCCCAATTATTCTGTGAACTCCAACCACTCTGGAGTTCCTCAGCAACTCAAATTTACCATGATACCTCTTCTATTACCCCTACCTGGAAATCTTCTTTCTACTCTGTACCCACCCTTTGCCAAGTTAATACTTACTGACATTTGCAATCTATTAAGTGCAATTTCTCCTTAAAGGTATCCTTAGAGCCTAATATCAGGCGATGACATCTTCTATCAGTTCTTAACAGCTCAGATTACAGTTTGTAATTAAATTTATTCACATGATGGTTGGATTCATGTCTAGCTCACCTGTTAAGTCCATAATTCTGAAACTAAGGCTCTTTGTAGTGCTCAGCACCATCTCCATGTCTCTATCATTGAATCAGTGACAGTATTTGCTGAGTGAATGCTGCAGGGAAACATAACGAGTAAAGAAAGGTAATTCACATGCATCAATCACATATTAAAGCTGGTAGCATGTTAGAGAATGTAAACACACAGCCTCATATCATTCTCACTTTGACTAACAAGAAGGTGTCATTACCCTATTGTTACAAATGTGGAAACAGAGGCACAAAAAATTGCATGATTTTTCTACAAGATAACAGCAATCCCAGGATAAGAGGTAAAGTGTGAAAGTGTTAGTCGTTCAGTGATGTCCGACTCTTCGTACCCCCATGGACTGTAGCCCGTCAGGCTCCTCTGTCCATGGAATTCTCCAGGCAAGAATATTGCAGTGGGTTGCCATTCCATTCTCCAGGAGATCTTCCCAACCCAGGGATTGAACCTGGGTCTCCTACATTGCAGGCAGGTTCTTTACTATCTAAGCCACTGGGTAAGCCCAGGATAAGAGGTATTAGAGCTAAATTCTCCAACCAGGAAAGAGAAGAATACTTTAAGGACAGAAACTCTACTCTTACGCCAAGCATCCTTGAATAAAATCTGTGAATATCCTCGAAAGTTAGTAGAACAGTTTCACTGGTGTGTGTGACCAATCCTGACTATAGTCTGTGTGCCATCCTCACAAAATGCTGAAGGTTTCCTTTTTCTGAGAATTACCAATGTAAGTTAATTCCTTTCCTAATTTTCTTCTGTTATAAAAATATCACATTTGTTTTCCCCATCTAGAATTAAATTTAATCATTCTTTTTTAACTACACTATTGATGATTTTTATTATTTTAAAAATAAATCAGCTATGTTTATATTTAAATGATTCTTGAATCACAAAATTATGAATTTTATGCTTTTTCCCTCTCTTGTTTCACTTAGATGTAATTGGCAAATAAAAGTTATATTTAAGTTGTACAACTGATGTCTTGGTATACATATGTTTGGTGAAATAATAATAATTAAGCTGACTAGCATATCAATTATCTCACACAGTTATCTCCTTTTTCATGATACAAACACCTAAGATTCTTAGCTTTTATCAGATTTCAAGTATACAACTCAGTATTGTTAACTATAGTCCTATCGTTGTACATTAAATCTCCAGAACTAATTCATCTTGCATAACCGAAACTTTGTACCTCATGACCCTGTTTTCCCCACACCCTCAGTCACTGGCAACCACTACTCTACTGCTGCTTTACAAGTCTAAGATTCCACATGTAAGTGAAAGCATGCAGTTACTATGTCTGGTTTATTTTGCTTAGCATAACGCCCTCCATATTTATCTATGATATCACAAATATGAGAATTTTCTTCTTTGATAAGGCTGAATAATATTCAATTATATGTATATGTGCGTCCTCTATTCATTTTCTAACAAACAGCATTTAGGATGCTTGCATATTTTAGCCATTGTGAATAATACTGTTATGAAAAAGAGGGTGAAGATATCACTTCAAGGTCCTGTTTACAATTTTTTTGGATATATATACACAGGAGCGGCACTGCCAGATCATATGATAGTTCTAGTATTAATTTTTGAGGATATTCCATCCTGTTTTCCATAAAGGCTATACAAATTTATATTCTCACCAACAGTATACAAGGATTCCCTTTTCTCCACATACTCAGCAACACTTGTCTTTCATACTTTTGAGAACAGGCATTCTGATGTGGGAGGTAATATCTCATTATGGTTTTGATTTGCATTTCCCTGACGACTAGTGATGTTTGTTTGATGCAAACATACTTGTCTATATATATATATATATATATATATATATATATATATATTTGCTTTTGTGTCATATGCAAAAAAACCATAGCCAAGACCAAATCAAGAAGCTTTTTCCCTGTATTTTTTTTTTTTTTGCTTTTGTGTCATATGCAAAAAACCATTGCCAAGACCAACATCAAGAAGCTTTTTCCCTGTATTTTTTTATACTACGCTACCTTGAAATCAGAAAGTATGATGGCTCTAGTAGATTCTTCTTGCTCAAATTAGCTTTGGCTATTCATGGCCCTTTGTGAATTTTCTATGTGAATTTTAGATTTTTTTTTCCATTTCTATCAAGAATGACATTGAACTTTTGATGGGAAGTGCATTAAAAATGTAGAACAATTTGCGTAATGTTTTCATTTCAACAAAATTATCTCTTCTTGATAAAGACTTGCCAGGTTCCTTCTCCAAATTCCATAGTAATAGGACACTCTGTTTCACTGCAGATCATAAGTCAATGAACTGTGTCCTGACATCGATAACATATTTTATACCTATGGAAATAGATGTTCAATTAAGTGACTATCAGGTTCACAGAAATACTAAATAGTAGGGCCTAGATTTGACACCAAAACCAGTATTGTTTTTACTGCAGTCCAGCTGACCAATGAATCATTCTCCTAAAACCATAGGTACCTTGACAGGAATCTGCTCCCAATACCATTTCCTCTGAAAACCTTTCCATGTATATCTGTGGCTTACTGCTTTCATCTGAATACTAGCTGTATACATAGAATTCATGCCTCAATAAAATAAAACTTATATAATTTATTTTTTTGCTTTTAATTATTTATTTTAATCAAAGGATAATTACTTTACAATATGATGATGCTTCTTGCCATACATCGACATGAATTAGCCTATTCTTTTGTTTTTTAAAGTTCTCATCTACTCCTGTCCTTAAAGCCACGTCAAGCATTCTTTTTGTGGTCTGTAATTCTTGTACTCCAGCAAAACAAGTGTCCAAGCAAAAGTCACTCTGAGAGTCTACAAAACTGCTCCAGGTTTAAACCTTGCTAAGGAAGAAAAGTGAAGTCGCTCAGTTGTGCCTGACTCTTGCGACCCCAAGAGTCCTCTGTCCATGGGATTTTCAAGGCAAGAGTACTGGAGTGGGTTGCCATTTCCTTCTCCAGGAAGAAAGAAAAGTTAACTGCTAATCTGCTGTGCTTAAGGAAATTCACAAATTTCTAAATCTACAGGGATTTGTTCTGCATTTATATGATCTGAAGTCACATTCCTTTCCAGGAAGAAATCCAGAATATGTGTGCATTTTCTATATTTAAGCTGAATCAGCAGGCAATTTACTATAGTCAGCAATGACCGCAGTAAACAATAAAAACGCCATTTTAATCATGCTTGAAATTTAAAATACATTTGCAACAGAGGCTTAAATAATTAGAGTGAGACAATATGGAAAACCCAATTGCTTACCGCAAGCTAATATATGATCTCTTGTGCTAAGTGTTGAGGACATTAATTCTATAACCGCAGATGGAATAATTGGAACCATTCGCCAAGGGAACTTTATTCTTACAGCCACTTAAGTCAAGTGGATTCCACTGGTTCCAAGCTGACTCAAGCATTCAGGAAAAAGACAGCACCTTCACAAGAGTTCCATAAAGTTAGTTTTGAGCAAGATTACAGATCTAGGTATTGGTCACACTATATTGCCTCTAAACCCCAATTCTTTCAATGAACATGCTTCATTCTAAAACCTCTGAGACACAGAAGGCATTAAAACAAAATGCAATAAAACAGAAAGGATAATTAAGGAAGTGAAAAACAACACAAAATACAACTGACAGGGTAATTTTTGAGAAAATAACAAAACAGGTAAACTAGAGAGAATTTTTTTTTTAATGAAGGAAGCAAAAATGTATATTATGTGTGTGTTAAAATAAATATGAAAAAGATGTATAGAGAAGATACTTATAAAAATTACAGACAAATATATGGGCAAATTTGGTAGAATAAGTTTGGAAAATGCAGAGGAAGAAGATGATGCTCAACAGATTATAATGTCCCCAGTGGACTGACAGAAGGTAGAGGACTTTAGAGACCAGTGATCATAGAAAAGAGGAGGATATGATTAAAATAGTCTGCCACCATAAAGTGGTTCAAGACTCAAAAGCATTTCCAGATGCTTCATAGATTAGGTGAGTTAGATTCTAAAGCAATACATGAACCATGAACTTCCTGATGTTCAAGCTGGTTTTAGAAAAGGCAGAGGAACCAGAGATCAAATTGCCAACATCCACTGAATCATGGAAAAAGTAAGAGAGTTCCAGAAAAACATCTATTTCTGCTTTATTGACTATGCCAAAGCCTTTGACTGTGTGGATCACAATAAACTGTGGAAAATTCTGAAAGAGATGGGAATACCAGACCACCTGACTGGCCTCTTGAGAAACCTGTATGCAGGTCAGGAAGCAACAGTTAGAACTGGACGTGGAACAACAGACTGGTTCCAAATAGGAAAAGGAGTACATCAAGGCTGTATATTGTCCCCCTGCTTATTTAACTTATATGCAGAGTACATCATGAGAAATGCTGGGCTGGAAGAAGCACAAGCTGGAATCAAGATTGCTGGGAGAAATATCAATAACCTCAGATATGCAGATGACACCACCCTTGTGGCAGAAAGTGAAGACGAACTAAAAAGCCTCTTGAAAGTGAAAGAGGAGAGTGAAAAAGTTGGCTTATAGCTCAACATTCAGAAAACAAAGATCATGGCATCCGGTCCCATCACTTCATGGGAAATAGATGGGGAAACAGTGTCAGGCTTTACCTTTTTGGGCTCCAAAATCACTGCAGATGGTGACTGCAGCCATGAAATTAAAAGGCTTACTCCTTGGAAGAAAAGTTGTGACCAACCTAGACAGCATATTGAAAAGCAGAGACATTACTTTGCCAACAAAGGTCCGTCTAGTCAAGGCTATGGTTTTTCCAGTGGCCATGTATGGATGTGAGAGTTGGACTGTGAAGAAAGCTGAGCACCAAAGAATTGATGCTTTTGAACTGTGGTGCTGGAGAAGACTCTTTTTAAAAAAAAAAAAATTATTTAATTGGAGGTTAATTACTTTACAATATTGTACTGGTTTTGCCATACATCAACATGTATCTGCCACAGGTATACACGTGTTCCCCATCCTGAACCCCCCTCCCTCCTCCATCCAGTACCATCCCTCTGGGTCATCCCAGTGCACCAGCCCCAAGCATCCAGTATCATGCATTGAACTTGGGCTGGCAACTCGTTTCATATATGATATTATACATGTTTCAATGCCATTCTCCCAAATCATCCCACCTTCTCCCTCTCCCATAGAGTCCAAAAGAGTGTTCTATACATCTGTGTCTCTTTTGCTGTCTCGCATACAGGGTTATCGCTATCATCTTTCTAAATTCCATATATATGCATTAGTATACTGTATTGGTGTTTTTCTTTCTGGCTTACTTTACTCTCTCTAATGGGTTCCAGTTTTATCCACCTCATTAGTACTGATTGAAATGTATTCTTTTTAATGGCTGAGTAGTACTCCACTGTGTATATGTACCACAGCTTTCTTATCCATTCATCTGCTGATGGACATCTAGGTCGCTTCCATGTCCTGGCTATTATAAACAGTGCTGCGATGAACATTGGGGTACACGTGTCTCTTTCAGTCCTGGTTTCCTCAGTGTGTATGCCCAGCAGTGGGATTGCTGGGTCATAAGGCAGTTCTATTTCCAGTTTTTTAAGGAATCTCCACACTGTTCTCCATAGTGGCTGTACTAGTTTACATTCCCACCAACAATGTAAGAGGGTTCCCTTGGACTGCAGGGAGATCCAACCAGTCCATTCTAAAGGAGATCAGCCCTGGATGTTCTTTGGAAGGAATGATGCTAAAGCTGAAACTCCAGTACTTTGGCCACCTCATGCGAAGAGTTGACTCATTGGAAAATATTCTGATGCTGGGAGGGATTGTGGGCAGGAGGATAAGGGGACGACAGAGGATGAGATGGCTGGATGGCATCACCGACTTGATGGACGTGAGTTTGAGTGAACTCCGGGAGTTGGTGATGGACAGGGAGGCCTGGCATGCTGCGATTCATGGGGTCGCATAGTCGGACACGACTGAGCGAATGAACCGAACTGAACTGAACCTTAATATAAGAGATTGTTGTTGTTGTTTAGTCGCTAAGGCCTGTCTGACTCTTGAGTCCCATGACTGTAGCCCGCCAGGCTTCTCTGTCCACGGCATTTCCCAGGTAACAATACTGGAGCTGGTTGCCATTTCCTTCTCCAGGGGGTCTTCCTGACTCAGAGACTGAATCCATGTCTCCTGCATTGGCAGGTGGACTGTCTACCACTGAGACACCAGGGAAGCTCATAAGAGATTAAATCTATTTATATAATTAAAACATTAAACAACTGAATAATATGCAAAGCTGTGAAACCTACTTACGGAACAAAAATGAATTTCTCACATCCAAAACTAATAAACATAATACAAAAACTTATATATCAATTACATGTATACATAAACACCAAATTCAAAATAAAATACTTAAAGTCAATCCAATACTGTACTAAAATAATAAAACACCATGATAACACATATCTTACTCCAAGCACACAAGGTTGATTCAACCTTATAAAATCTAAAGCCAAAATTAAGCAAACATATTAAATGAAAGCAACCAGTATGCAATGAATAAAATTAATAATTATTCTTGAATAACATAAAGCATGGGACCTAAATAAAAGATTTTACAGAGCAAAGGAAACAGTAGACATGATTAAAAGACAACTCTCAGAATGAGAGAAAATAATTTCAAATGAAGTTGACAAAGGATTAATCTCCAAAATACATAAGCTGCTCATATATCTCAGTATCAGAAAAATAAACAGCCAATTCAAAAACTGGGCAGAACACCTAAACAGACATTTCTCCAAAGAAGATATACAAATGGCCAATAAACACTTGAAAATTTGCTCAACATTACTAATTATTAGAGAAATGCAAATCAAAACTACAATGAGGTATCACCTCATAGCAGTCAGAAAGACCATCATCAAAAAAGGTACAAACAATAAATGCTGGAGAGGATGTGGAGAATAGGGAAACCTCTTGTACTACTGGTGGGGGTGGGGGGTGTAAATTTAAACAGCCACTATGGAGAACAGTTTGAAGACTCCTTAAAATAATTAGTAATAAATCTACCATATAACCCAGCAATCCCACTAGTGGGCATATACCCTGATAAAATCACAGTTAGACATATTTATCCCAATGTTCATTGCAGCACCATTTATAACAGACACGACACAGAAGCAACCTGGATATTTATCAACAGATGAATTGATAAAAAAAGACGTGGTGCATTCATACAATGGAATATTACTATCATAAAGAGAATAAATCTGAGTCAATTCTAGTGCTGCGAATGAACGTAAAGTTTGTTAAACAGAGTGTAAGTCAGAATGAGGAAACGGACATTGCATACTAACGCATATATGTGGAATCTAGAAAAATGGTACTGATGAAGCGATTTACAGGGAAGGAATGGAGATGCAGATGTAGAAAACAGACTTGTGGACACAGTGGGGGAAGGAGAGGGTGGTACGAATGGAGAAAGTAGCATCAACATATATACACTATCGTGTGTAAAATATATAGCTTGTGAGAAGTTGCTATTCAACACAGGGAGCCCAGCCTGATTGCTCTGCAATGACCTAGAGGGGTGGGATTGAGGGAGAGGAGAGAGGCCTAAGAGGGAAGAGATATATGCATAATTATGGCTCATTGCATTGTTGTATGGCAGAAACCAACACAATACTGTAATTTTCCTTCAATTTAAAAAAACAGCATAGAATAGAAATTTTAAAACACTCCGAACATGACAACCAGAGCAGTGATGCCCACTCTCACCTAATATTTATATGGTTTTAAGAACTTTGACTTATATAACAAGTAAACAACATAATAGATGTAAATATTTCGTACAAAAAGTAAATTTTATTCATAGATATTTTAATTCACCTAGAAAAACCTGGAGATTACTAAAAAGCTTTAAAATTCCTAACAGAATTTGTTGAGTTGTGTAAATTATATATATCTGGGGTGGCGGGAGCGGATTTTATTTAAAATAGTGATATTCCCCTCAAAGAAATAAGGAAGAATGAATTTAATAAAAAAAAGTGGAAGAACATATTTTAAATGGTAAAATATATTGAAAACTGTAAAAATGAGCAAATAGAGAATATTCCATATTTCCAAAAATGATATCATATCATAAATCATTTCCCTATATTAGTATATAAATGTAATGCAATTTCAAACAAATTCTCAATTTAAAAAGAAACCCAACAAATGACTTTAGAATGTATATGTAAGAAACAAATACCTGAGAGCAGGCAAGAAAATTTTAAGAATAAATATGAGAAACAACCATTCTTTCTGGATTTTAATAAATACAGCAAATATAATCAAAATAGCATACTGACATAGAAACAGACTACTAGTCCTGAAGAAATAAGAAGAAATTTCATAAACAAACACAACTAGAAATAAGGAAGTTATGAATAGGAAAGATAAGCAAAAACACACACAGTAAGGGTGGGAAATCATCCCCTCACAAATATGATATCAAACCCAGCAATTGTGAGAGGAAGAGAGTATAAATGCAAGTTATTGGAAAGGCATTTGAAAACAAGAGACTGGAAACTTAAAACAATCTTATATATGTCTATAGACTGTTATATCAAGACCTCATGATAACTGCAAACCAAACATCTACAACAAATACACAAAAAATGAAAAAGCAATCCCCCCAAAAAACCCCACTAAAGTTAGTCGTCAAATCACAAGAGAACAAAAGAGAAAGGGAAGAAAAAAGAGCAGAAATAAGCACAAATGCATATTAGAACTTAATATCTTAAAAAGTAGGATTTCAAATCAAAACCACAATGAGGTACCACTTCACACCAGTCAGAATGGCTGCGATCCAAAAATCTGCAAGCAATAAATGCTGGAGAGGGTGTGGAGAAAAGGGAACCCTCTTACACTGTTGGTGGGAATGCAAACTAGTACAGCCACTATGGAGAACAGTGTGGAGATTCCTTAAAAAATTGCAAATAGAACTACCTTATGACCCAGCAATCCCACTGCTGGGCATACACACCGAGGAAACCAGAATTGAAAGAGACACATGTACCGCAATGCTCATCGCAGCACTGTTGATAATAGCCAGGACATGGAAACAACCTAGATGTCCATCAGCAGATGAATGGATAAGAAAGCTGTGGTACATTTACACAATGGAGTATTACTCAGCCGTTAAAAAGAATTCATTTGAATCAGTTCTGATGAGATGGATGAAACTGGAGCCTATTATACAGAGTGAAGTAAGCCAGAAAGAAAAACACCAATACAGTATACTAACACATATATATGGAATTTAGAAAGATGGCAATGACGACCCTGTATGCAAGACAGCAAAAAAGACACAGATGTGTATAACGGACTTTTGGACTCAGAGGGAGAGGGAGAGGGTGGGATGATTTGGGAGAATGGCATTCTAACATGTATACTATCATGTAAGAATCGAATTGCCAGTCTATGTCTGACGTAGGATACAGCATGCTTGGGGCTGGTGCATGGGGATGGCCCAGAGAGATATTATGGGGAGGGAGGTGGGAGGGGGGTTCATGTTTGGGAACGCATGTAAGAATTAAAGATTTTAAAATTAAAAAAATTAAAAAATTAAAAATTAAAAAAAAAGTAGGATTTCAATAGATTGGAAAATATTTTAATAAGCAGCATTGGGATAATTGTCTAGGTATCGAAAAGAAAGCAAAGCTAGAACTCCACTACAAATCACATGTGAAAATAAGTTCTAAGATTCTTTACCATCTGAGCCACCAGGGACACCCTCTAAATATATAATTTTATTTAAAGTAAAATATCAAATATATAAGAAGCAAATACATGAGTTTTTTTTTTTTTTTTGTAAACCTGAAATAGATGAGTCTAAATCAGAATTGAACTATGAGAAGCCATAAGGAAAACAAAGCAGTGACATTGACTATATAATATTTTTTTAACATTTCTATAAGTTGATTAAAAAAAAGGAAGCTAATCAATCATAAGTGAGTGTAAGATATGAACAGGTAAGGAAGAAGGCTGAAACAAATGTAAGTGGTCAATAAAGAGATGAATAACAAAATGCTCATTCTTATTTTCAAGCAGAAACAATGTTACTTTTAAAACATATAAATTTTTTCAGGATCAGGTTTATTGAAAGGCACAAAATTGTAGACTCGAGATTTTTTCAGAATATGAGCTGGGAAACATATTTGATTCATGCTAATGAATCTTCCCTGTAGGAATAATAGTATGTAAATTGACTTGCTGTTTGTTTTCAGTGGTTCAGTTCAGTTCAGTCGCTCAGTCGTGTCCGACTCTTTACGACCCCATGATTCGCAGCACGCCAGGCCTCCCTGTCCATCACCAACTCCTGATGTTTACCCAAACTCATGTCCATCGAGTCGGTGATGCCATCCAGCCATCTCATCCTCTGACACCTTCTTCTTCTTCCCTCAGTCTTTTCCAGCATCAGGGACTTTTTTCCAATGAGTCAGCTGTTCACATCAGATGGCCAAAATACTGGAATTTCAGCTTCAGCATCAGTCCTTCTGTGAGTATTCAGGATTGACTTCAGTTAGGATTTACTGGTTTGATCTCCTTGATGTCCAAGGGACTTTCAGAAGTCTTCTCCAGCACCACAGTTCAAAGGTATCAATTCTTTGGAGCTCTGCCTTCTTTATAGTCCAGCTCTCACAATGGTACCTGACCACTCAGAGGACGATAGCCTTGACTATACGAACCTTTGTCAGCAGAGCAATCTCTCTGCTTTTCAACACACTGTCTGGGTTTTTCATAGCTTTCCTGCCAAGAAGCAACATCTTCTAACTTCATGGCTGCAGTCACCATCCACAGTGACTTTAGGGCCCAAGAAGAGGAAATCAGAGACTACTTCCATCTTCCCCCTTCTATTTGTCATGAAGTAATGGGGCCAGAGCCATGATCTTAGTTGTTGGGTTTTTGCTTCCCCCGCCTTTTTTTTTTCTGGTTTTAAGCTGGCTCTTTCACTCTCCAAGTTCATCCTCACCAAGAGGCTCTTTAGTCCCATTTTGCTTCCTGCCATTAGTGGTATCATACACATATCTGAGGTTGCTGATGTTTCTCCTGCCTATCTTGATTCCAGCTTGTAACTCATCCAGCCCAGCATCTCTCATGATGTGCTCAGCATATAGATTAAACAAACAGGGTGACAGCAGACAGCCCTGTCATACTCCTTTCTCAATCCTGAACCAATCACTATTCCATACAGAGTTCTAATTGTTGGTTCTTGACCCGCATACAGGTCAATATGGAGATACATATATGTAAATGTGTGTTTATCCATGGAGGAATGTCCATGATTTCTTATGGAAAATATCCAAGTTGTAGAATAATATGCACTATTAGTTCTTTTAAAAATACCCATTACATTTTGATCAGAAATATAAATACCAGTATACTAAAATGATTATATCAGAGTAAAAGAGGTATTAGTAGCATTTAAAAATTTTTTTAATTTAACTAAAATGTTTAAATGTAGGTCAAAAATTATTCTATTAATATAAATATAACTTGATTGCTAGTATCAAGGTAATAAAGTCTTAGAAGCACCTCCAGAATGGTGGAGTAAGTATATCTGAAAATCCACTCCTTCTTAAAAGGTACAAAAACACTGGAAAATCCAGTTTTCATAACTCTAGAAATTAACTAATGGCTTGCAGAATTGCTAGAAATATTTATTCAAGAAAATTAAATATTTGTAAGAACAGTGAACTTTACAGTGTTTTAATTTACTCTACTCTCATTCCCCTCTCTTCAGCTACATGGTTGCTTTGAAAATAAGTAGGAGCAAAAACTGTGAAAACATCAACATAGGAGACATGGGAAGGGACTAAAGGGGCATGGCGTTTCCCTCAAAAGCTCCAAACTCATAACACTGTCATTATTCGACCTCCAGCTTTTCTTCATGGACAAGTTCCATTTATAAGGTTTTGATCTTTACAGTCCCTAACTCAGAGTTCATATGCTATAACAATCAAAACTAATTATTTAAATGACAATTTTATGAGATAGTGATATCTCATAAAAGTAGAGCAAACAAAAGGCTAGTCAAAAAACTTAAATATGGGGAAACTCAAAACGGAGGACTTTGAAAACCTCCAACATGTTCTTGGGGATTTAGACATGCAAATAGAGGGCTGCCTAAAGAAATTACTGTGGTTGTTGACTGCACCCATGAAATTAAAAGATGCTTCCTCCTTGGAAGAAAAGCTATGACAAACCTGGACAGCATATTAAAAAGCAGAGACATCACTTTGCCAACAAAAGTCCATATATTCAAGCTATGGTTTTTCCAGTAGTCATGCACAGATCTGAGAGTTGGAACATAAAGAAGGCTGAGAGCCAAAGAACTGATGCCTTCGAATTGTGATGCTGGAGAAGACTCTTGAGAGTCCTTGGACAGCAAGGACATCAAACCAGTCCATTCTAAAGGAAATCAACCCTGAATACTCATTGGAAGGACTGATGCTGTAGTTCCAATACCTTGGTCACCTGATTGGAAGAGCCAACTCGCTGGAAAAGACCTTGATGCTGGGAAAGACTAAGGGCAAAAAGAGAAGGGGGAGGGGGGGTTTAAGATGGCGGAGGAGTAGGACAGGAAGACCACTTTCTCCCTCACAAATTCCTCAAAAGAACATTTCAACGCTGAGCAAACTCCACAAAACAACTTCTGAATGCTGGCAGAGGACATCAGGCAACCAGAAAAGCAGACCATTGTCTTCGAAAACAGGTAGGAAAAAATATAAAAGACGAAAAGAGAGACAAAGGAGGTGGGGAGGGAGCTCTGTCCCGGGAAGGGAAGCCTGTCCCGGGAAGGGAATTTTAAGAAGAGAGGATTCCAAACACCAGGAAACACTCTCCCTGCCGAGTCGGTGGCGAGCCTTGGAAACACAGAGGGCAACATAACAGGAAGAAAAAATAAATAAATAATTAAAACCAGCAGATTACAAGCCCAACAGTAACTCCCCCAGCGGAAAAGCAGCACAGACGCCTGCATCTGCCACTAGCAAGTGGAGGCAGGGCAGGGACGCGCGGGAGGCGCGGGCTGCAGAGATTTGGAAGAATCGGGCAGGAACACCCCACGCGTAACCAGAACGATCTAAATTGGGCTAGCAAACCAGACTGTGGGATAGCTACCACGCGAAAAGCTCGAACATAAGACACCGCCAGGACCGCGCACAGAACAAAGGACGGAACGGACATAGCCCATAGCCGCTGCAGACCATCCCCCGCCAGGGACAGGCAGCCAGAGCCGTAAGGGCTGGAAAGGGGCAATTGCAGCCCCGGAGAGACTCTACCTACCAAACTGCAATCAGGCTTCTTTGTTAAGACTTCTGGGGGTGCTGAACAGCACCATCTGCCTCACAAGGGGCGCCAGCGGTACACCCAGAAATCTGAGCAGCAGAGACAGAAAAGGCGACTAGTCGCAGCGACGGCGCTCGCCAAACTCCTGAGCTACTCTGACCTGGGAAAGCACAAAACGCAGTCCCAACTGAATCTGAGCCTCAGAGGGCTACCTGAGCGCCGAATCTGAGCGGCTTAGACCGGGGAAGTGCACGCAGCCTAGGGCCGGCCCCAGACGGTTCCCGGCTGAGCATAGTAGAACCGGAGTGGTTTGTGCGCCGCGAGAAGGGACAGGTCCAGCAGGGCTGAGACACTGTGTGCACAAGACAGTGCTATTTGTTTGCAGCATCCCCCCTCCCCATAGTGCGACTGAACTAGTGAGCCTAAAAGACCAGCAAACAGAAGAAGTTAAACAGAGGGAACTGCCTTGGAAGTGACCCCACACTGCCCACATCAGAGAAGGGTCAGATATATCTTTACTATTTTTACAATCATTCCCTTCCCCCCCCCCTTTTATTTTTCTTTTCTTGCTCTTTTTTTCCTAACTTTTTTTTTAATTATTAAGTCTTCTATTTCTCCTCTAATTTTTATTTCTATAGCCTACTATTACTTAAAAAAAAAAAGACTATTTTTTAAGGCAAATACCATATATAGTCTTTATGTGGAGTGGTTGGAGTTTTTTTAATAATTCTTGTGTGTGTGTTTTTTTTTTTTTTTTTTTTTTTTTGAAAATCCAACCTCTACTCTAGATTTTTAAACTTTGCTTTTTGGTTTTTGTTGTCAATTTTGTACATTGAAAAATCCAAACTTCACTACCCAATTCTACCTGAGAGTGAGATTACTGGCTTGACCACTCTCTTCTCCTTTGGGCTCTCCTTTTTCTCCACCAGGTGGCCTCTGTCTCTTTCCTCCCCCATCTCTTCTCTGTCCAACGCTGTGAATCTCTGTGTGTTCCAGACGGTGGAGAACACCTAAGGAACTGGTTACTGGCAGGATTTGTCTCTCTCCTTCTCATTCCTCTCTCTTATCCTCCTGGCCATCTCTGTCTACTTCCTCGCTCTCATCTTCCCTGTATAACTCCGTAAATACCTCTGAGCGGTCCAGACTATGGAACGCGCATAAGGAAGTGACTACTGGCTAGCTTGCTCTCTCCTCTTTTGATCACACTGCATCTCATTCCAGTCACCCCTAACTACCCCCTCCCTCTTCTCTTCTCCATGTAACTCAGTGAACCTCTCTGTGTGCCCGTCAATGTGGAGAAACTTTTCATCTTTAACCTAGATGTTTTACCATCGGTGCTGTATAGATGGAGAAATCTAGAGGCTACTGTAAAAATAAAACTGAAAACCAGAAGCAGGAGGCTTAAGTCCAAAGCCTGAGAACATCAGAGAACTCCTGAATTCAGGGAACATTAAGCAATAGGAGCTCATCAAACACCTCCATACCTACACTGAAACCAAGCTCCACCCAAGGGCCAACAAGTTCCAGAGCAAGACATACCACGCAAATTCTCCAGCAACACAGGAACACACCCCTGAGCTTCAATATACAGGCAGCTCAAAGCTACTCCAAAACCTTTGACGTCTCATAACCCATTACTGGTCACTCCACTGCACTCCAGAGAGAAGAAATCCAGCTCCACCCACCAGAACTCCAACACAAGCCTCCCTAACCAGGAAACCTTGACAAGCCACTGATACAACCCCACCCACAGTGAGGAAGCTCCATAATAAAGAGAACTCCACAAATTACCAGAATATAAAAAGGCCACCCCAAACGCAGCAATATAACCAAGATGAAGAGACAGAAGAATACCCAGCAGGTTAAGGAACAGGAGAAATGCCCACCAAGCCAAACAAAAGACAAAGAGATAGGGAATCTACCTGAGAAAGAATTCCGAATATTGATAGTGAAAATGATCCAAAATCTTGAAATCAAAATGGAATCACAGATAAATAGCCTAGAGACAAGGATTGAGAAGATGCAAGAAAGGTTTAACAAGGACCTAGAAGAAATAAAAAAGAGTCAATATATAATGAATAATGCAATAAATGAGATCAGAAACACTCTGGAGGCAACAAACAGTAGAATAACGGAGGCAGAAGATAGGATTAGTGAAATAGAAGATAGAATGGTAGAAATAAATGAATCAGAGAGGACAAAAGAAAAACGAATTAAAAGTGAGGACAATCTCAGAGACCTCCAGGACAACATGAAACGCTCCAACATTCGAATTATAGGAGTCCCAGAAGAAGAAGACAAAAAGAAAGACCATGAGAAAATTCTTGAGGAGATAATAGTTGAAAACTTCCCTAAAATGGGGAAGGAAATAATCACCCAAGTCCAAGAAACACAGAGAGTTCCAAATAGGATAAACCCAAGGCGAAACACCCCAAGACACATATTAATCAAATTAACAAAGATCAAACACAAAGAACAAATATTAAAAGCAGCAAGGGAAAAACAACAAATAACACACAAGGGGATTCCCATAAGGATAACAGCTGATCTTTCAATAGAAACTCTTCAGGCCAGGAGGGAATGGCAAGACATACTTCAAGTGATGAAAGAAAATAACCTACAGCCCAGATTACTGTACCCAGCAAGGATCTCATTCAAATACGAAGGAGAAATCAAAAGCTTTACAGACAAGCAAAAGCTGAGAGAATTTAGCACCACCAAACCAGCTCTCCAACAAATTCTAAAAGATATTCTCTAGACAGGAAACACAAAAAGGGTGTATAAACCCAAACCCAAAACAATTAAGTAAATGGTAATGGGATCATACTTATCAATAATTACCTTAAACGTAAATGGGTTGAATGCCCCAAACAAAAGGCAAAGACTGGCCGAATGGACACAAAAACAAGACCCCTCTATATGCTGCTTACAAGAGACCCACCTCAAAACAAGGGACACATACAGACTGAAAGTAAGGGCTGGAAAAAGATATACCATGCAAATAGAAACCAAAAGAAAGCAGGAGTGGCAATACTCATATCCGATAAAATAGACTTTAAAACAAAGGCTGTGAAAAGAGATAAAGAAGGCCACTATAAAATGATCAAAGGATCAATCCAAGAAGAAGATATAACAATTATAAATATGTATGTACCCAATATAGGAGCACCACAATATGTAAGACAAATGCTAACAAGTATGAAAGGGGAAATTAATAATAACACAATAATAGCGGGAGACTTTAATACCCCACTCACACCTATGGACAAATCAACTAAACAGAAAATTAACAAAGAAATGAAAACTTTAAATGATACATTAGACCAGTTAGACCTAGTTGATATCTATAGGACATTTCACCCCAAAACAATGAATTTCACCTTTTTCTCAAGTGCTCACGGAACATTCTCCAGGATAGATCACATCCTGGGCCATAAATCTAACCTTGATAAATTTAAAATTGAAATCATTCCAAGCATCTTTTCTGACCATGATGCTTTAAGATTAGATCTCAATTACAGAAGAAAAACTATTAAAAATTCCAACATATGGAGGCTGAACAACACACTTCTGAATAACCAACAAATCACAGAAGAAATCAAAAAAGAAATCAAAATATGCATGGAAACAAAAGAAAATGAAAACACAACAACCCAAAACCTGTGGGACACTATAAAAGCAGTGCTAAGAGGAAAGTTCATAGCAATACAGGCATACCTCAAGAAACAAGAAAAAAGCCAAATAAATAACCTAACTCTACACCTAAAGCAACTAGAAAAGGAAGAATTGGAGAACCCCAGAGTTAGTAGGAGGAAAGAAATCTTAAAAATTAGGGCAGAAATAAATGCAAAAGAAACAAAAGAGACCATAGCAAAAGTCAACAAAGCCAAAAGCTGGTTCTTTGAAAGGATAAATAAAATTGACAAACCATTAGCCAGACTCATCAAGAAGCAAAGAGAGAAAAATCAAATCAATAAAATTAGAAATGAAAATGGAGAGATCACAACAGACAACACAGAAATGCAAAGGATCATAAGAGACTACTATCAGCAGTTATATGCCAATAAAATGGACAATGTGGAAGAAATGGACAAATTCTTAGAAAAGTACAATTTTCCAAAACTGAACCAGGAAGAAATAGAAAATCTTAACAGACCCATCACAAGCATGGAAATTGAAACTGTAATCAGAAATCTTCCAGCAAACAAAAGCCCAGGTCCAGACGGCTTCACAGCTGAATTCTACCAAAAATTTCGAGAAGAGCTAACACCTATCCTACTCAAACTCTTCCAGAAAATTGCAGAGGAAGGCAAACTTGCAAACTCATTCTATGAGGCCACCATCACCCTAATACCAAAACCTGACAAAGATACTACAAAAAAGGAAAACTACAGGCCAATATCACTGATGAACATAGATGCAAAAATCCTCAATAAAATTCTAGCAATCAGAATCCAACAACACATTAAAAAGATCATACACCATGACCAAGTGGGCTTTATCCAAGGGATGCAAGGATTCTTCAATATCCGCAAATCAATCAATGTAATTCGCCACATTAACAAATTAAAAAATAAAAGCCATATGATTATCTCAATAGATGCAGAGAAGACCTTTGACAAAATTCAACATCCATTTATGATAAAAACTCTCCAGAAAACAGGAATAGAAGGAACATACCTCAACATAATAAAAGCTATATATGACAAACCCACAACAAACATTATCTTCAATGGTGAAAAATTGAAAGCATTTCCCCTAAAGTCAGGAACAAGACAAGGGTGCCCACTTTCACCGCTACTATTCAACATAGTTCTGGAAGTTTTGGCCACAGCAATCAGAACAGAAAAAGAAATAAAAGGAATCTAAATTGGAAAAGAAGAAGTAAAACTCTCATTATTTGCAGATGACATGATCCTCTACATAGAAAACCCTAAAGACTCCACCAGAAAATTACTAGAGCTAATTAATGAATATAGTAAAGTTGCAGGATATAAAATCAACACACAGAAATCCCTTGCATTCCTATACACTAATAATGAGAAAGTAGAAAAAGAAATTAAGGAAACAATTCCATTCACCATTGCAACGAAAAGAATAAAATACTTAGGAATATATCTACCTAAAGAAACTAAAGATCTATATATAGAAAACTATAAAACACTGATGAAAGAAATCAAAGAGGACACTAATAGATGGAGAAATATACCATGTTCATGGATTGGCAGGATCAATATAGTGAAAATGAGTATACTACCCAAAGCAATTTACAAATTCAATGCAATCCCTATCAAGCTACCAGTGATATTTTTCACAGAACTAGAACAAATCATTTCAAGATTTGTATGGAAATACAAAAAACCTCGAATAGCCAAAGCAATCTTGAGAAAGAAGAATGGAACTGGAGGAATCAAATTGCCTGACTTCAGGCTCTATTACAAAGCCACAGTCATCAAGACAGTATGGTACTGGCACAAAGACAGACATATAGATCAATGCAACAAAATAGAAAGCCCAGAGATAAATCCACACACCTATGGACAGCTTATCCTTGACAAAGGAGGCAAAAATATACAATGGAGTAAAGACAATCTCTTTAACAAGTGGTGCTGGGAAAACTGGTCAACCACTTGTAAAAGAATGAAATTAGATCACTTTCTAACTCCGCACATGAAAATAAACTCAAAATGGATTAAAGATCTAAATGTAAGACCAGAAACTATAAAACTCCTAGAGGAGAACATAGGCAAAACACTCTCCAACATAAATCACAGCAGGATCCTCTATGATCCACCTCCCAGAATTCTGGAAATAAAAGCAAAAATAAACAAATGGGATCTAATTAAAATTAAAAGCTTCTGCACAACAAAGGAAAATATAAGCAAGGTGAAAAGACAGCCTTCGGAATGGGAGAAAATAATAGCAAATGAAACAACTGACAAACAACTATTCTCAAAAATATACAAGCAACTTATGCAACTCAATTCCAGAAAAATAAACGACCCAATCAAAAAATGGGCCAAAGAACTAAACAGACATTTCTCCAAAGAAGACATACGGATGGCTAACAAACCCATGAAAAGATGCTCAACGTCACTCATTATTAGAGAAATGCAAATCAAAACCACAATGAGGTACCACATCACACCAGTCATAATGTCTGTGATCCAAAAATCTGCAAGCAATAAATGCTGGAGAGGGTGTGGAGAAAACGGAACCCTCCTACACTGTTGGTGGGAATGCAAACTAGTGCAACCACTATGGAGAACAGTGTGGAGATTCCTTAAAAAATTGCAAATAGAAATGCCTGATGACCCAGCAATCCCACTGCTGGGCATACACACCGAGGAAACCAGAATTGAAAGAGACACGTGTACCCCAATGTTCATCGCAGCACTGTTGATAATAGCCAGGACATGGAAACAACCTAGATGTCCATCAGCAGATGAATGGATAAGAAAGCGGTGGTACATATACACAATGGAGTATTACTCAGCCATTAAAAAGAATACATTTGAATCAGTTCTGTTGAGATGGATGAAACTGGAGCCGATTATACAGAGTGAGGTAAGCCAGAAAGAAAAACATCAATACAGTATACTAACACATATATATGGAATTTAGAAAGATGGCAATGATGACCCTGTATGCAAGACAGCAAAAAAGAAACAGATGTGTATAGCAGACTTTTGGACTCAGAGGGAGAGGGAGAGGGTGGGATGATTTGGGAGAATGGCATTGAAACATGTATACTATCATGTAAGAATCGAATCACCAGTCTATGTCTGATGCAGGATACAGCATGCTTGGGGCTGTTGCATGGGGATGACCCAGAGGGATGTTGTGGGGAGGGAGGTGGGAGGGGGGTTCATGTTGGGATTGCATGTACACCCGTGGTGGATTCAGGTCAATGTATGTAGAAACCAATACAGTACTGTAAAGTAAAATAAAGTAAAAATTAAAAAAAAAAAAAGAGAAAAGGGGTCACGAGAGGATGAGATGGTTGGGTGGCACCATTCAAAGGACATGAGTTTGAATGAAGGACAGGGAAACCTGGTATACTGCAGTCCATGGAGTCACAGAGTCAGATACGACTTAGCAACTGAACAGCAACAACGTGACCACAAAGATCTGAGAAAGCCCTAACCTCTCACCCCAGCTGACGTTTTTGATTCTTTTGCACATATAAGAAGTGAAGGCTAAAACAGATTTATAAATGGTCATATCTTCAAGGCACACCCCAACACAAACACAGAAATTTGTGACTTAGGGTGGGAGATGTATTGATTCAAGGTGGATAAGGAAATCAATAATTCAATATCTAACCAATAAATAAACCCAGAATTCAGGGGCCACATGAGATAAAAAATTCAGACTATAAAGAATTAGTCTACAAAAGCCACTAAAAAGCAAACATCAATGATAAGAAAAAGTAGCAACAACAAAGGCTAAAGGAAATAGGATTAGATTTACAGGATTGATAAAATATTTAAAATGTGGGATTTTCTTTTTCTTTTTTTTAAGATACAACTAAAACCAGAAAGTATGGCCAAAACATAAATAAGGGGTTTTTCAATAGAAACTGTGCCTGGGGAGGATCAGCTACTGGACTCACTGAGGTATCATAGATATGTGTAAAGAACTAAAGAAAACCTTGTCTAAAAAAAATAAAGCCAAGTATGAGAATGAGTTTTTCAAGCTGAGATTATTAGTAAGAAATTATAATAGAGATTATAAAAAGGAACCATATATAAATTTTAGAGTTAAAAATAACTGAAATGACAAATTCACTACAGGAGGAAAATAGCATATCTGAACTTTAAGAAAAATGAGCCAAAAGAAGAAGAAAGAACCGATAAACTTGAAGATAAATCCATTAATTATTTTCCAGTCTGAGGAACAAAGAGAAAAAACAATAAAGATGAACAGAACATCAGAGACTCATGGAACACTATGAAGCACACTAATATATGGATAATGAAAGCCAGTCCTAGAAACAGTGAAGTCAGCAAATATAGCAAAAAGAATATTTGAAGATATAACTGAAACTTTTAAAATTTGATGAAAAACATCAAATTACATTTTCAGAAGCTCAAATTCCTCTAAGAAGGATACACAAAGGAATTCACACCTTAGTGTATCATCACTGTATGTATCTGTTGGCAAATAGGTTAATCAATGAATTAACCTATGGTTAATTCAAGTATTGAAACCATACAAGGTATGCTACCTGATTACAATGGAAAGAAACAAAAAACCATTAGCTGACAAACATTTAGGATATTCATAAATATGTGGAAATAAACTAAATAACCAAAGGATTAAAGGAAAAATCACAAGGGAAAATAGAAAATATTTTGAGATAAATTAAAAACAAAACAACATACCAACTACTCTGAGATGTGACTAAAGTAGTGCTTATTGAGAAATTTATCAGTGCTAAATGCCTATATTAAAAAAGAAGACAGATCTGAAATCAATAATCTAAACTTCCACCTTAAGAAACTAGAGAAATAACAGCAGTTTAAATAAGCAGAAACAAGTAAATAATAAAGAGCAGACTCAAAATGAGATTAGATTGTAAACTTAAATCCAAAAGTTGGTTCTTTAAAAAGGTCAATTAAATTGACAAATTTTTAACTAGACTAATCAGAGGGAAAACAAAAAGGCAAGAGAAGATATAATCACCAGTTCAGGAATAAAAAGAGAAATCACTACAGACCTTTGAGAAATAAAACAGATAAGAAATTCTATGAACAATTTTGCCAACAAATAGGTAACCTCAATGATATAAACTCCTACAAACACACAAACTATAGAAAATGACTCAAGAAGAAACAGAGTATCTGACTAGACATATAACAAATTAATAAAACACTCATTTTAGCCATTTTAAAGCTGTCCACAAAGTAAATCAAATGTCTGTAAAAAAGTCAATACCAGTCCTTCAAAAAATCTTCAAAAAAGAAAAAAAAAGAGGAAGAGAATCACGTGGAAGAAGTGAAAGAGGTGAGGGAACATGTTCCAATTCACATTGTGATGCCAGTATTATCCAAATACCAAGACAAAAACAAAGCCCATAAAACAAAATCTGTGGACCAATATTCTTTGTGAACATCAACATAAAAAAACCTCAACAAAATACCTGGACACCAAATCTAGCCATATGTAACTAAGATTACATTGTGTGAACAAGCCATAATCATCCCAGAAATGTAAGGATGGTCTAACATCCAAAATCAATCAATTAAATGTGTTTGGTGATACAGTGCTGAACATAACTCTCTTCCAAAATCAATTAATGTAAAACATATGACTAAAGGTCAGAAACACATGATTATCTCAATGGTGTTCAGAAAATCATTTGGGATAAATCCTTTCCTGACAGAAGCTCTTAAACTAGGAACATAGGAAAACGTCTACAGCCTGATTAAGAGGATCTATGAAAAACCCACATAATCATATTTAATGGTAAAAGATAGAAAATTATTCTCCTAAAATAAGAAATATGAAGACAAGATGCCTGCCCTTGCCTTTTCATTGTAGGGTAGATTCTATCTTGGGCAATTAGGGAAAAAAAAAAAAAGGTATACAGTTTGGAAACAAAGAAGTAAACCTCTCTCTCTGAAGATTACATGATTATATATATATAATCTTTGAGAATCCACAAAATCCATATAGAATTAGTAAATCAGCTCAGGAAGTCTCCAGGAGACAGAGAATTAGCTTTCTTTCTATACAGTAGCAATGAAGGATCTGAAAATGAAATAAAGTACTACCATTAAGGACTCCCATTTTTCAGTCCAATATGTAAAGAGCTTAGAAAAGAGCTTTTCAGTACTTACAACTGAATAGCAACAACTCTTCTTAGGTCAATCAGAGAACAGAAGTCACAGAGCAAACCGCCACCATGAAAACTGGAGAGATACTCAATACAGAGAACCACAACACCCTAGGAGGAGAAGTCACTGCTGGAGGGAGTGACTTATGAACAAATAAAGGAGAGCTGACTCACTGCTAGAGATGGGACTAAAGCGAGACTGAGAGATAAAAACCCCTAATGGCCCAGACTTAGGTGCTTCCCTCACATTTTCATGAATTTTACCTTCACGAACTCACCATATTCTTAAGGTGAAGATGGGAGAAATAGCCACTTGTGCAGTATTTTGAAATATACTCAGGTATACTTAACAAAAGTGTGTCCTCAAGGAAAATTATTTCACTGGAGCTTAGGTAACTTGATTTTTACTAAAGCCTAACCAAACTCTCAGAGAAGGCAATGGCACCCACTCCAGTACTCTTGCCTGGAAAATCCCATGGATGGAGGAGCCTGGTAGGCTGTAGTCCATGGGGTCACTGAGAGCTGGACATGACTCAGTGACTTCACTTTCACTTTTCACTTTCATGCATTGGAGAAGGAAATAGCAACCCACTCCAGTGTTCTTGCCTGGAGAATCCCAGGGATGACGGAGCCTGGTGGGCTGCCATCTAGGGGTCGCACAGAGTCGGACACGACTGAAGCAACTTAGCAGCAACAGCAGCGGCAACCAAACTCTGGGAATTGAAATACTAACTCCATTCCACTCTGGACTTTCTGTCTCATCTGAGAGAAGAGTTATGCTAATAAATATTTGTGAAGGTCACAGCCCAGGTACATAGGTTCTTTATAAGTATGAGACCTAGTAACAGGATGTTAGAATGCTTCCCATTCCTCATACCTTATCACAACATCAATAAGACTCCTGAATATAATAGGGAATTAGAGCTGAAAGAACTCAAGACTCAGACTCTTTTTAAAGAAGGATACTCTAAGGAGGGAGCTTCCCTGGTGGCACAGTGGAAAAGAATCTGCTTGCCAATGCAGGAGACGTGGGTTTGATCCCTGGTTTGGGAAGATCCCCTAGAGAAGGAAATGACAACCCACTCCAGTATTCTTGCCTACGAAATCCCATGGCCAGAGAAGCCCGGCAGGCTATAGTCCATGGGATCACAAAAAGAGTCAGACACAAGTTAGTGACTAAAAAACAACTCTAGGTTGATAGAGCCCCTGTTTGAGTTTCATGAGACATACAGCAAATTCCCATAGGCTATCTATTTTACATATGGTAATGTAAGTATCCATGTTGCTCTCTCCATACATCTCATCTCTCCTCCCCTCTTCCCATGTCCTTAAGTCTGTTCATGTCTGTTTCTACATTCAGTTCAGTTCAGTTCAGTCACTCAGTCATGTCCGACTCTTTGCAACCCCATGAATCACAGCATGCCAGGCCTCCCTGTCTGAGTTCACTCAGACTCACATCCATCGAGTCCGTGATGCCATCCAGCCATCTCATCCTCTGTTGTCCCCTTCCTCTCCTGCCCCCAATCCCTCCCAGCATCAGAGTCTTTTCCAATGAGTCAACTCTTCACATGAGGTGGCCAAAGTACTTGAGTTTCAGCTTTAGCATCATTCCTTCCAAAGAAATCCCAGGGCTGATCTCCTTTAAAATGGACTAGTTGGATCTCCTTGCAGTCCAAGGGACTCTCAAGAGTCTTCTCCAACACCATAGTTCAAAAGGATCAATTCTTCAGTGCTCAGCCTTCTTCACAGTCCAACTCTCACATCCATACATGACCACTGGAAAAACCATAGCCTTGACTAGATGGACCTTAGTCGGCAAAGTAATGTCTCTGCTTTTGAATATGCTATCTAAGTTGGTCATAACTTTTCTTCCAAGGAGTAAGCAGCTTTTAATTTCATGGCTGCAGTCACCATCTGCAGTGATTTTGGAGCCCCCAAAAATAAAGTCAGCCACTGTTTCCACTGTTTCCCCATCTATTTCCCATGAAGTGATGGGACAAGATGCCATGATCTTCATTTTCTGAATGTTGAGCTTTAAGCCAACTTTTTCACTCTCCTCTTTCACTTTCATCAAGAGCCTTTTTAGTTCCTCTTCACTTGGTACCATCTTTCTAGATTCCATATATATGTGTTAGTATACAATATTTATCTTTCTGACTTACTTCACTCTGTATAATAGGCTCTAGGTTGGATAGGGATGGGAAAGATGGGAGAGAGGTTCAAGAGGGAATATACCTCTGGCTGATTCATGTTGAGGTTTGACAGAAAACAACAGAATTATGTAAAGCAATTATCCTTCAATTAAAATAATTAATTAATTAAAGCAACAACAACTCTAGGGAAACCCAAAACCATAGGGAAGACCAAGTAAGGAAACAAGAGGAAACTTTTGTCTCCAACATCACAGAGCAAAGAGCAAACAAAGCATAACTCCCAGCCAGATGAGCATAAAATCTTATAGTAAAACCCAGTTTCCTCAGTTCTTACTTAGTACTTCATGCCTGACTTTCAAACAAAAATGTTAATACACGCTAAAAAGCAAAAACATTTTGGAGACAAATTAAGCATCAGAACCAGACACAGAGATGATAGAGATTTTGAAATAATCAGATTAGGAATTTTAAAAAGCTATATTAATTTGATAAGGGATTTAAAAAAGATGAACAAAAGGACAACATCTAAAAACACACATATAATAAAAACAGAAAGAAAATTTAAGACAATAATACCACTTAAAATAGCATTAAAGTAAAATATTTAGAAATAAAGGTAACAAAAAAGTACAAGTCCACTTCTCAACAAGTCACTGTTGAAAAAGATGTAATAATGGAGTGATTTCCACATTTATGAATCAGTGGTCTTAATACTGTTATGATAACAACAATCCCCAAACTGATGTATGGATTCCATGCGTTCTCTACCAAATGTCAGCTGGACTTTTTACATAAATCGATAAGTTGATCTTAAAACATACAGAAATGAAAGACATCCAAAAAAACAATCTTGAGGGAAAAAAAAAAAAAGAACAAAGTTGGAGAATTCATAATCCCTGATTTCAAAACTTTTTACAAAGCAGCAAAAATCAAGACTCAGGGTACTGGCATATGTATATAAAGTCTGGAAATAAATCCTCTCATTTATGATCACGTGATTTTTAAAAAAGGGTATTTCAATGGAGAATAGAACAGTTCAAGAGAGGAAAGAACAGTTCTTTCAACAAATGATGTTGGAAAAGGGGAAATAGATATCCATGCAAAAGAAAATAAATCTGGAACCCAACCTCACACTACATAAACAGTTAACTAAAAAAAAAAAAAAAATCACAGACCTAAATACAAGTGCTAGAATAATAAAGTTCTTAAAATAAAACATAGGAGTAATTCTCTGTGACTTTGGATTAGGCAATGGTTTACTAGAAATAACAAAGTACAGCAACAAAAACAGTAAAACTGAACTTTACTAAAATTGAAATATTTGTGCTTAAAAGATGTAATATTAAAAATTAAAATGGTAACTCACTAAATAGAAGAAATATTTGAAAAATATATTTGATAAGGGTCTTATATCCAGAATATATTTTTAAAATCTCATAAATTAACAATAAATAGAAAAAGAATCCAAGTAAAATTATAAAGAATTTGAAAATAAATTTCTCAAAAAATACACAGATTATCAATAAGCACATGACAAGATGCTAAACATCATCCACCATCAAGGAAATGAACATCAAAATCACAATACGGTACTACTTCACATCCAATAGAATGTTTAATATCTAAAAGACTGACCATAAAACAAACGTTGCTGAGGACTTACTGAAATTGATCCCCTCACACTTTGCTGGTTGGCTTCTAAAATTATACATCCACTTTGAAAAACAATTGGCAGCTCTTCAAAATAGTAAAAAGAATTACCATATGTCCCAGAAATTCCATTTTTAGGTATATGCCCCATATACTGAAAATATATGTCCTACAAAGACTGGAACCCAAATGTTCATAGAAGCATAATTTATAACAACCCCAAAGTAGGCAAAATGCAAATGTCAATCAATTGATAAATAAATTTTAGTATGTTAAACATAATGGAATGTTGCTCAATTATCAAATGTCAGGTAGTATTAACCCATGCCACAACAGGGATGAAAATTTAAAACATCACATTAACTCAAAGAAACCAGACACAAAAGGCTAAAATTTTGAAATTAGATAGTGTTTGATGGCTGTAAAACTCTGTATGGGGTGAAGTGAAAGTGAAGTCACTCAGTTGTGTCCGACTCTTTGCAACCCCATGGACTGTACCCTACCAGGCTCCTCTGTCCACAGGATTTTCCAGGCAACAGTACTGGAGTGGATTGCCATTTCCTTCTCCAGGGGATCTTCCCAAACCAAGGATTGAACCCTGGTCTCTCGCATTGTAGACACTTTACCGTCTGAGCCACCAGGGAAGTCCTTGCATGGGGTGAGTATAATATAAACCTCTGAAATGTCCACTTTAAAATGATGAATTTAATGGTATGTGAATTGTATCTCTATAACCCTCTTTAAAAAATAGACTAAAAATAAGTGCCACCACAATGTCATGAATCTTCCAGAACATAGTTACTCTTTGTGTGTATGTGTATGTGTATGGATGTTTATGTGTGTGTTTTCCCCCCACAAGTAAGATTCAGGAAAAATTGACATTTTGCTCAAATTGAAAAAAAATTAAATATTCATTTTATGTTTCACCTCAATTAAATGATCAATTAGGTTTTAACTCCTTCCAGAATGAGCCAAGGATACAACTAGTTGCATGAGTATACAACTAGTTTTGTATTCTAAATTCACTTTCGATAAAAATACAGATTATCTGACTTATGGTGGGGTTATATTGTCACAAACTCATTGCTAAACCATAAGTGCAAAATATCCAATGTCAAGGATGCATTTAATGCACCTAACTTAACTGAACATCATAGTTTAGTATATCCCACCTTAAACCTTCTCAGAACATTTACACTTGTCCACAGCTGAGCAAAATCACCTAACACAAATTCTATTTTATAAAGCAGTGTTGAATCCCTCATGTAATTTATTGAATATTGTACTGAATGTGAAATACAGATGGTTGTAAATGTATTGAATGTTTACTCATGATCACATAGCTTGCTGGGAGCTGCAGTCTACTGCCATTGCCCAGAATCACAAGAAAATTACTGTTCCACATGTCACTAGCCCCTAGAAAAGATGAACATTCAGTTGATTGTGATTTATTTTTCCTGAACACAGTGGTAATGATATGCACAGTCTTTATCTGGAATTGAAAACTCACTCGAAGAGCAACCACTATATATCTAACACTAAATACATCCCAAACACATGGGATAATTAACAGGAAGAAAATTGTATTTACAGAAATAAGCCCGTATTTACATATTTACATTGAAGGTTTCTCTTCAGACTACTAAAATATCCATATATAATTTATATGATTCATATATCCAGTTTAGCAAGGGCAGAGAACATATTTATGCAGTGCACACATCATTCTCACCAAATTCTGGCTGCAAATCTGCCATTTTTAATTGACAATTTTTACCCAAGCATAGAAAATAATTTACAATGTAGCAAAGCTGCCTTCATTATCTAGCTCTTCCAAAAATTAAAACAAATTGGTATCTTTACTATTTCCAGAACTCCAACATTCTCTGGAGATTACCACTGGCAATGCTATTCCAATTTGAAAATAAAGGCTGTATGTTACAGCAGCTTAGCAGATAGCACCTCAGTCACTGCTTGCAGTTTCTCTAGATCTAAGGTAAAATGCAACATGGGTGATTATAATAATCAATACTAAATAGGTAAGACATGAAAGATGATCTTTTTTTGTGATCATCTAAGCCAGCATTTTATAAAGTGTGTAGAGCAAAACACTAGGACTATAAAGTTGTCTTGGAGAAATTAACAATAGCTTCTAAGGTCAAAGAGGTTTGGAAACTAGCACACATTAGATTTCATCCTTACAAGGTCTTAGCACATGTATGTATGTTGCAAGTTCTCAGCCTCCACTTCACCCTGGGAGGAATCCTGTTTAAATTTGCTTAATCCAGATCTTAGCAAACACATTTATATCAACATTTCTCTCTTTTTTTTTTCTTTATCTTTTCCTATCCCTTTTCCAAAACACACACACACAAAGCAACTTTGAATATACTAAGTTACGTCTGATTTAGGACAGGCAAAAGTAAACATTCACTGATTGAACAAATTATACTTCCACGATGCTTAAACAAGTGCACTGAAACTGCACGTGCATAATTAAAAGATGAGGCCAAACTGGAGATCTTCTGTAGCACTGTTGTTTGGTCAAGGAATCATGCATGACCTGTAAGTAATTATATCCTCAAAAGCAAACGTGGCTGAAATTCTTTCTGGTACTCGGGCTAGCAATGCAGACACTGCTTGATGGAATGATTTAATTAATGTTTTCCTCCGCAAGTTTGAATTTAAACTGACAACAGTTGCCATAACATACCCAGAAGTAACTCAATTTCCAGGAAAGTGCTACATGCTTCCTTCCAGGAAGTTTAAAGGTGCTCCAAAAGAAGGAGGGGTTCTGTCTGAAAATTACACTAATCCCACAAAGCATTACTCATGGGTACTTGAAGACTAGGATGGACTGGGCATGTTCTAATTTAAAGGAGCAAGTGAACACAGAACTAGGGCTCAGCACGGCCATTAATAACATCCTTATTTCTGGACAGTAAAAGAAATAAAAAAAACTATGTGGAATGAAAAAATCCTCTGCAAAGCTGAATACTACAGAAGCATGTGGGAAATTCAATTTTTACAGGTGGACAGTATCCAACGGTGGTTCAAGGTGATCCAAGGTGATTATATCAGATCCAATCTGATCCAAGGTGATCAGATTTCTTATACAATAGTCTTATTTTTGTAACCACATTCAAAGGCTTTAATAACTTTCCATTTAGGCCAGTCCCATCAGCCTCTGTACTTCATGAAATTTCAGATTATATCATTGTTGCCACATGACCTTGTCTGTTTCCTTCTGTGTAACATCTAACAGGCAGACGTTTGCTTATCCTGACACAGTATTCTAAACTGATTTTCTCCTTCTTTAAACAACTCCCATGTTTCATATGTCTTACATAAAAATCAAAAGCACCATTTAATTGGAAAACAAAACATGATGTCACGCTAGCTTTCAAGCTTTGGGAAATGTTAACCAATAGGAGTTTTGCAACTGTTACGATATATTTATTTTCACGTGATAAAACTAGTGAAAGTTTGTTCACTGATAACTCAGCTTGTTTCTTTTTTTTTATTTATAATCACTAGTATTCAATTTTTTGGCATACAGTTGTATGAACTTTTTTAAATGCAGAGATCCTTGTAGGCACCCTCACAAAACAATCTCAAGACTACCAAGAATCCCCTCATGTTGTACTTTAAAAACCACTGTCAACCTCCTCCCTGCACTGCCAACCTCTAACAATCTTTGATCTGTCCCCTGCACTTTTAGAAAGTCATTAACTGGAATCACAAAATATTTAATCTGGCTATTGTCCCTTACAAAAATGTCTCTTTTTATTGCTGAATACCATTTCATTGTATGCATACACTATAGTTTTTATACATCTACCGACTGAAGGACATTTGTTTTTTATTTTTTCCAGTTTTGGGAAACTGTGCTGATATTAATATTACTGTGTGGGTTAGTATAAGAACATAAACTTAATTTCTTTAATTTACTGGAAGTGAGCTCATGAGATCATATGGCAATTGTATGTTTCACTTCATAACAAACTGCCAAACTGTTTTCCAGAGTGGTTGAACCACTTTGAGTCATTTGAATTTGAACAAACAGGCAAAGCTATCATATTAGAGAGGATATGATTTTTTTCACAAGTAGTTTACATAAGATGAAATGATACTTTAACAGCCAAAAGAAGAGAAAGTACACATTAAATAAATTGAGTTCTGTGTATCTTAAATTCAACTTACTTGGTTCATTTGTTCCTTGAAGATCAATACAGTATAAAATAAAAATGGATAAACACAAAAATGTAGTTATGTGTTGTATAACTACAGTTTACGGTGAAATCATTGCATTCCTAATTATGACTTCTGTTCTAAGAACAGCTGGTATTACTGAATGTTTTAAATTGTGCAACAGATTCAGCAAGAAAGGATCACTGGGATTTGTTTCTTCCCATTTCCAGGACATAGTAGCAAAGAGAACCCAAGACAGCACAGAAAACAAGTGCAAAAATCAAATCAGAAACCATGACTGGGCCACAGGTCAACTGCAGCTAGCTATTTCAGTAGGTACGTTCTCCACTGGGTTGCTCAGGGAGAGAGGGGGAAAGGAGAAACAGGTTTACAAGTCATTTGCTTAGAAAGGAAGAAAAATGTGCAAAGAAACTGAATTCTCCATGACTTATTTTGAGTTACTGTATAAAACTTTGCCAGAGAACAACCTGGTCCAATAGTTCTTGTAAACACCTTAGTCTGTTTGAGCTGAGTTTCTGTCACTTGCCATATAAACTATTCTCATATAGAGATTATATTAAAATTATTTAAGCAAACTTAAAATAACACAAAATACAGTGAAAAAAAATCAGGGCCAACAGGCTAGAAATAAAGTTAAATGTTAATGTGTTTTGGGTAGTAGAAACATATGACTGTGTCCTATCTTAAACATTCCTCATTTCCACATTTTATTTTATGAAAGTGTACCTCTTTTCTTGAATAGACACATAGATAAAGCTATATTATTTCAAAATATATGTGTTTTCATGAAAGAACTGTACTGCTTTAAAAACATTTAACTCCACAATAATGGAATGATCAAAGCAAGCCAATCATAACTTATTGAATGCTAATGACTTTTTGTGAAGAAAAAAAATTAAAACCAAATTATTTAACTGAAAGAATATTGACTTTTATAACTTGTATAGAGACAGAAAATTATTTAGTTTTTCTCAGCCTACACATCAACATCTGAAAAATGGGAGTGGGCTTTGTGGTTCTCAGTTCCTATTCTAGGCACGTGGTCAAAGAAAATGCATTTTCCAAACCGAATGAGGCTCAATATTTGAAAACAGATGCTTCTGGAATGTTTAAACTCTACTTTAATCATCCAAAGACAGTCTCTTTAACTTCCTAGGGCCTAGTTTGCCTTAAAATTAGGAGGAAAAATTCAGAATCTCTGGGTTGTTTCTGAAGTTATAATAGAAAAAAAAAATGAATTCCTTTTTTTTCCAAAATAGATTATTTCATTAAATTCTGGGTAGTTTAAAAGTGGAAAATAGTCTAGTTTAAGAAATAATTACTTGTGCTTCTTTTTAAACATCAGCAATGTCTTTAGTTTATCTCTATAATATCCAATTCAGTGTTTGGTTCAGTAAATCTCAGGAGAAAGCCCTCCTCCAAGTCATGGTGGCCTTATTTCAGAGATTTATCTTCACTAAATTCCTTCTTTGCACATGTTTTTCCTGTATTTCCATGTACTTTGTCTGAGATACTGTCTATTCTTCCTCTGCCACTACTCAATCCATTCAACTTTCACTTTATACCTTCAGAAAACAAGAAACTGTTGGTATTTTAATTTTGGAGAAATCTTTAAACAGATAATCGTGATGTAACTCAGTGTATGCGCATGCTAAGTTGCTTCAGTTGTGTCTGACTCTCTGTGAGCCTATGGACTGTAGCCCACCAGGCCCCTCTGTCCATGGGATTTTCCCGACAAGAATACTGGAGTGGTTTGCCATGCCCTCCTCCAGAGGATCTTCCTGATCCAGGGATCAAACTGGGATTTCTTATATCTCTTGCTTTGGCAGGCAGATTCTTTACCACTAGTGCCACCTGGGAATTTGGTGTATAAAATATTTATAATTGGATTTTTATGGAACTAAGAGGAAAAAATTAATTACTCTGGAGGCTAAAGCAGGGAATGACTGAACTAGTTTTAGAAAAGATGAATTGGAATCTGCCTCACAAAGCAAACATGAAGATGGAAGTCACTGCCAATCAAAACGTTGGGCATGATTATGGAGGTTATGAGGATAATATCTCATTTGAAAGTCATGAGAAACTCCAAATACTATTTTCTCCACTATAGATGTGAGAAATCTGAGGTTGTAGTAGTGTGTATAAGTCTAAAAAACACAGAGTCTGGAAGTGAATTTAGATCTGATTTCCCTACATCATCTATGCACTAAAGGCATCATTCCATATGTAATGACAGGTAGGGTTGAAAGAAGATTCACTGAGAAACCAGTGACATGGTAGGATAGGTAGAAGCAGGCTAGAAGTAATACTGGTAAGAGAAGCAAAGAAGACAGATCAAGACTAAATTATAAAGAACTTTCCATGTTCCCAGAGAGAGCAAAGAATCTCATCAAAGCAAGTCAAGCAAAGGACAGGTGTGCTACGAATTGGGCCCAACATGAACTGAACTCACTTCCTTTGGGAAACCAGATGGCCCTCCCCTCTCCCCTCTCTCTCCACTCTCTAGACAATCTGTTCATACCTACATGTGAACAAACATGTCTGCCAGCCCTCCCAGGTCGGAACGCTACACAAATGGACTGCAATTCTTTGCTCTTACAGTTAGTTGGGACTTTTGTTAGAGGAAATACTTCCTTGGTCCTCTCTGCTATGCCAGATGGTGCAGAATCACATGGTACAAAGAGGATTCAACTTGGGGGCTCTGAGCTAGAATAGACCTTCCAAAAATAGGTCAACTAGATATGCATTACTGCAGAGCTTGAACTTTATCATGAAAGCTATGTTTAACAGTTCCTAAAATACTGCTGAACATTGTTTTGCGATTGATTTATGCAAATTAACCACATTTACCTGTCAGTGTAGTATTCTTTGACTCCTTGGAAGATGTGCCCTGATTAAATATTGACTGCATCTAGCTTAAAATTTGCAAGAAACCATCTAACACAGAAACTGGGAGGTAACATGCTTGTGATCTTTTAATAGAATACATTTGTCAGTATATTTACAATTATCAGAATTAACAATTGCATACACCAAAAGAGAGAGCTAATGGTATTTCTATATTTAAGAAAGACATAAGCCCAGAAATTATCTGAGTACACCTACAGCATATAGACTTCAGTTTGCAGGAAAATATCTTTTTTTTTTTTTTTTTTTAGTTATAATCAAGAAGGAAAAAGGACATAATTAATTGTTCTTTTTTGTTCTAACAATTTTACAGTTCACAGCAAGTCTTGCAAAATAAACTTTGTCACAGAGCCAAAACAAGTTTTCTCTTGACTGGAAACATTTAACTTCATAAAGATATCACTTTCTTTAAAACAAATTCAAATGTGCTTGAATAATCAAGGGAAAAAAATAGTAGTGTGGTCTCCCTACAATCATTCCTACATTAAACTCTGTAGGTCACAATTAAAATTATTTTTATGCATGATGGGCAGTTTCCCACTAACAATTTTCTAAATTGCCTAATAATTTTATGTACCATAATTATAAGACTCCTGCTTGTGTATTTTTCCTTCTCTTCTCTTTCATCTGAATGTAAATTAAGGGTAATCACTAGCAAACCTTTATGGTAGATGCTTACAATGTAATACCGCAACAGAACTATGTAAAATGAACTGAATGGGAAAATCCTTGAAATACCTCTTCCCTTAACAACAGGACATACAACCGTATGAAAGAAAATTTCCTGACTAAGTAATTTTCTGAAAATAAATGGGTGAATATGTGAAGGCCAACTGATTACTTATAAATTGTTTTCATGTCTTAACACTCTGCTGAATATCCCCACCTTATGATCTACCAATAAATGCAGTTCAACACTTGTAAATCCAAACTCCGCATGATCTACAATTGGTTTTCACTGTTATGGTTAAATACAACGTCAAGTTGGCTGGCCTACAGCACCCAGTTGGTCGGTCAAATGCTAGTCTGGATGTTGCTGTGAAGATCTTTCATAGATGTGATCAACATTTATGATCAATTGTCTTAAATAAAGGAGTTTATTCTTAAAGATGTGGGTGGGTCTCCATCCAATCGGTGGAAGGTCCTAATAGCATAAAGTGAAGTTTCCCAAAGGAAGGAATCCTAGCTCAAGATTGTAACACAGAAATCCTGTCTAAGTTTCCAGGCTGCTGGCTTGTTTTCAGATTTTGGACTTGCCACTCCCTATATCACAGGAGTTAATTATTAAAATATTAATATATATTTTTATACATGCACAAAAAGACACACATATAAGCCATTGGATGTATTCCTCTGGAGGACCCTTGCTGATATATCCATATTTAATACATTCTTCTCTTTATGATTTTGGCTCTATATATTAATATAATATCTTTCCTTGAGTTTAAAGTAACTCATTTTTATTTGCCTACTTCTAAGAATTGAGCCATAAAGTCACAAATTTTATGTGCCAGTTTTTTTTTTTTCCTATGATACATAAATACACAACTATTGACATTTTAAAATGGTCATTAACATGAAATCTGATACCAGGCTGGTGTTTCCTATACCACTTTAGGAAAGGTAAGTTGCACTCACTTCTCTTCTTCCCTTCATTTGATTCATAGAATAAAATGTTTCCTATTATGTGGGATCAAACTACCTTCTATTTCAGTTCTCTATTTTTGCCACATGGGTTAATTCTGTCTTCTCTTTCCACTCAAATTAAGCTTTGTGAACAGTTAGTGAGTACAGTCATGTGCCTATCATCTTATCCATTCTGTTCAGTCCAGTTGCTCAGTCGTGTACGACTCTTTGAGACCTCATGGTCTGCAGCATGCCAGACCTCATATCCATCGTCAGTTCCCAGAGTTTACTCAAACTCATGTCCATTGAGTCGGGGATGCCATCCAAACATCTCACCCTCTGTCATCCCCTTCTCTTCTTGCCTTCAATCTTTCCCAGCATCAGGGTATTTTCAAATGAGTCAGCTCTTTGTATCAGGTGGCCAAAGTATTGGAGTTTCAGCTTCAGCATCAATCCTTCCAATGAATATTCAGGACTGATTTCCTTTAGGATGGACTTGTTGGATCTCCCTGCAGTCCAAAGGACTCTCAAGAGTCTTCTCCAACACCACAGTTCAAAAGCATCAATTCTTTGGCACTCAGCTTTCTTCATAGTCCAGCCCTCATATCCATACATGACCACTGGCAAAACCATAGCCTTGACTAGATGGACCTTTGTTGGCAAAGTAATGTCTCTGCTTTTTAATATGCTGTCTAGGTTGGTCATAACTTTTCTTCCAAGGAGAAAGCATCTTTTAATTTCATGGCTGCAGTCACCATCTGCAGTGATTTGGAAGCCCCCCAAAATAAAGTCTGCCACCGTTTCCACTGTTTCTCCATTTGCCATGAAGTGCTGTGACCAGATGCCATGATCTTACTTTTCTGAATGTTGAGCTTTAAGCCGACTTTTTTACTTTCTTTCACTTTCATCAAGAGGCTCTTTAGTTCTTCAATTTCTGCCATAAGGGTGGTGTCATCTGCATATCTGAGGTTATTGATATTTCTCCTGTCAATCTTGATTTCAGCCTGTGCTTCATCCAGCCCAGCGTTTCTCATGATGTACACTGCATATAAGCTAAATAAGCAGGGTGACAATATACAGCCTTGATGTACTCCTTTCCCGATTTGGAACCAGTCTTGTTGTTCCATGTCCAGTTCTAACTGTTGCTTCCTGACCTGCATACAGATTTCTCAAGAGGCAAGTCAGGTGGTTATCTCTTTCAGAATTTTCCACAGTTTGTTGTGATCCACACAGTCAAAGGCTTTGGCATAGTCAATAAAGCAGAAATAGATGATTTTATGGAACTCTCTTGCTTTTTTGATGATTCAATGAATGTTGGCAATTTGATCTCTGGTTCCTCTGCCTTTTCTAAAACCAGCTTGAACATCTGGAAGTTCATGGTTCACATATCGTTGAAGCCTGGCTTGGAGAAATTTGAGCATTACTTTACTAGCATGTGAGATGAGTGCAATTGTGCGGTAGTTTGAGCATTCTTTGGCATTGCCTTTCTTAGGGACTGGAATGAAAACTGACCTTTTCCAGTCCTGCGGCCACTGCTGAGGTTTCCAAATTTGCTGGCATATTGAGTACAGCACTTTCACAGCATCATCTTTTAGGATTTGAAATAGCTGAACTGGAATTCCATCACCTCCGCTAGCTTTGTTCATAGTGATGCTTCCTAAGGCCCTCCTGACTTCACATTTCAGGATGTCTGGCTCTTATCCATTATTGCAATCTAAATTTACATAGAGAAGACTGTTTCCTAACAGAAGAATTGATGATGAAGACCAGGAGGATAAATAGATACATTCTAGAGCATGAGTGAACCTTGAACCATCCTAGTAAGTAAAAGAAGCCAGACAGAAAAGGCTACATATTATACAAATCAATTTAAATGGAATGTCCAGAAAAGGCAAATGCACAGAAATAAAAAGTAGATTATTGGTTGATAGGGGCTGGAAGGAGAAGGAAATGGGGAGTGACTGCAAATGGGTGTATTTTTGGGGGGCTGAGGGTGACAAAGTCGTTTAGAATTAAATAGTTTTGATGGTAGTTCAATCATGTGAATATACTAAAACTATTTAATTGTACACTCTAAGGGTCAATTTCATGAGAGGTAAATTATATCTCAATATAAAGAGTTCATAGATACAGTTCTGAAACCTAGAAATTTTTTTTATCAATTCTAATAACATTTTTGCATATATTAGCACCATGGAATTAGTTTCCAAAAGTTGTATGATTGTTTTCCCTCTTGGTGGTTAACAAAGTGCTAGAGTGTCATAAAATTGACTGCATCTTATAGTCAATAAAGTATGGTATCCTTCTTATTTTAAATATCACTACTGTGGTTATATATGGATGTGAGAATTGGACTGTGAAGAAAGCTGAGTGCCAAAGAATTGATGCTTTTGAACTGTGGTGTTGGAGAAGACTCTTGAGGGTCCCTTAGACTGCAAGGAGATCCAACCAGTCCATTCTGAAGGAAATCAGCCCTGGGATTTCTTTGGAAGGAATGATGGTAAAGCTGAAGCTCCAGTACTTTGGACACCTCATGCAAAGAGTTGACTCATTGGAAAAGACTCTGATGCTGGGAGAGACTGGGGGCAGGAGGAGAAGGAGATGACCCAGGATGAGATGGCTGGATGGCATCACGGACTCGATGGACTGAGTGAACTCCGGGAGATGGTGATGGACAGGGAGGCCTGGCCTGGTGCGATTCATGGGGTCGCAAAGAGTCGGACACGACTGAGCGACTGAACTGAACTGAAATGTGAAGAAACTGGTGAAAATCTACATTTCAAAGAAATTTCACTGGCAAAAAAACCAATTGCAGCTTTTCACTGCAAAATATTTAAACTAAGTCTACTCTATGTAATAAGTTTTTGTTTGGTAAAGATGAGAACTGTGGTAGATTTTTAAATGGCCACAAATTCATTAACACTATTCTTAATAGGAACCAGGCTTTATATTCCCTCTTCTCCTGTGTATGGGTGGGATGGAAATGCTGCTATCAACAGAGAGTGAAGGTAATCATACTGGGTGAATTCCAAGGTCAGAGAAAGTCATGAAGCTTGCCCTGGTTCTTTTAAGATGCTTGCTCTGGGGAAAGCCAATTGCCACATAAGAAGTTGGGTTATTTTAAGATTACTTAACTAACACCACATGCAGGTGTTTGGTTGATGGCACCAGCTGCCAATCACCCGAGCAAGCCTCTCAGAATTGCAGGCCCAAAACCATGAGCAAAACTCCACAGAGGTTGTTTCACACGCTCAGTCTTAGAGCAATCTGTTGTGTAGCAATAGTAACTAGGGCAAGACCCAGTGAAGAAGGTCATCTTTTCTTTGATAATGACCCATCCAGGCAACTCAGCAGTTGACACAAATCAAGGGCACATTTTCATCGCACATGCTTCACAACAGAATGTTGACTACTATATACTAATAAGCTCAGACTTGATTTTTAAATTCAGCTCAGCTCTTCATTTATCCAGGCTCTGGTTTCTTTCCTTTATCCTCCATCAAAACATGCTTTTATGTATTCTTAATGGAGTCCTAATTTATTATTTATAAATACGTTTGAAAACATAAATACAAGCATTGTCTAAACCACCATTGGTTTCTTTCAACTGCTGCATGCTTATATGCCACTATTAAATAAATTGTAAACCTGTCATGTGTTTGATATACAGTTAATGAAGTGTGATTCACTGCAAATAAAAAGGGACTTATCTAACTTGGAAATGCTTTACTTCAGACCTAAATATTGTAGTAATTGGTAGACTTATTAATGCTGATTTTTTTTTTTTCTGACAATAGCCTTCCACAGTTTTTAGACTGAATTCTTATTACCCATAAAAAATGCCTAAATTTCTCTTCTCAATATACAAGGTCCCCTATCTTATGGTGCCACCTTAGTCTTCCCATTTCCTATTATTTCCCTCCCAATACCCTATACATCAATTTCAGTAAAAACTGGGCAGATGATATCATATGCAGTCACTTATTTCCGTTTCCAAACATTGAAGTTCCATGTGTGGAAAAGTGTCTTTACCATATCTGCATGACTAAGATATCATCAGCTTATAGATTTCCAATCTTTAAAGTTTCCTATGAATTCTTAGTTATTATAAACAGCATCTTCCTCCTTGGAAATAGAGTACCAATCCTAACATGCATGAATTTTTCTCTTGCATTATTTCTATCATTCTACATAAATATTTGTCCCAAAAGGTTTCCTGGAAGAGACGCTTAGCAAATCCCACTGAACAAAACCACAAAAGAATAAATGCAAAGGGATATAAGATAATAAAATGTTGAATTTAGTTTTCTCTATCACCTTCCATAAGAGTAGTCAACATATTTCTAAAATTTTCATCAAGAAATGAACTTTTGTAATATATAACTTTGTTGTACTAAAAATGTAAATGTATCGTTCTTTGGGTGAAAAGAGAGCTCTTACACTAAATTAACCCATTTCATGAACTAGTTAAAGGATCATGACTGCCAAAGGCACATCCATTATCCTTTGAAGAGGACTGGCTTATAATCATGAACTCCTTAAGAAACATAAGTCTTGTGCAAACACAAGTGAGCTTTAGAAAAACAAGGAAAATACTCATTTAGCTTTTAAATTAGGCTTTTAGAAAGAGACGATCTTGACTCAGAGCAATGATTCTCATTCATCTTACTTATTTTTCATCAATTATTAGATCAAACAATCAAGGTCCCACCACCACTGTAAAAATATCTCTGAGAAGGGTAAAGACTTTACAGACTTTCCTTTGATTTCTGTATTCTTGTTAAGTTTAAAGGATTAAATAGCCTCTATCAAACACATCAAACTGTAAACATTATATATGTGTAGTTCATCATTTATCAATGGTACCTCAATAAAACTTAAATCCCCTCCAATGTAAATTGTTGCTATAACACATGAACGTCACTTTTTAGTGGACGGAGGAACTAACTGGTGCCATAAGTAGCCACAAATCCAGAACCTGTGTTAGGACATAGCACAGCAAAATTGCAGTTAATATGGAGACTGAGGGAGAGTGAGTTCTTGGCCATGTCTCAAAGTCCTTGCATGGGCTATGCTAGAACAGCCCTGCCAAAAATCTTCACTGATTTGACAGGTGCTCTTTTGTGGGTTGATCGCAAATATTCTCTCCATGATCACTCTTTCTAGTTGCCTGTGCTTTCTATTCTCTATGCATGCATGCTAAATTGCTTCAGCCGTGTCCCTATGCTCTGCAATCTTCCAGTCGTGTCCCTAGAGACTGTGCAACCCTATGGACTGTGCAATGCTATAGACTATAGCTCCTATATCCAAGGGATTCTCCAGGCAATAGTACTGCAGCGGGTTGTCATGACCTTCTCCAGGGGATCTTCCCAACCCAGGGATCAAATCCACATCTCTTACACCTCCTGCATCGTCAGGCAGGTTCTTTACCACTAGTGCTACCTGGGAAGCCCTCTATTCTCTATAAAAGCACTCTATTTGTTTCCTTCCCAGCCTCTCAAAATTCATTATTATTTTTCCCTATTCTAATTTGTCTTCCCCACTATTGCATGAGTTTCCTGAGGAGCTTTTCTTGTTCTCCACTGAATCCACAGCTTCATTCAGATCACTGAGCAGAGAGTGAGCACTCAATACACATAAAACAGTTTTAACAATAGGAGAACAGTTATAAGTATCTACAGATGGCCCCCAGCTTACCATGGCTTGACTCAAGATTTTCTGACTTTAAGACTGTATGAAAGCCATATGCATTCTGCAGAAACTGTACTTGAATGTTTTGATCTTTTTCTAGGCTGCTGCTGCTCCTGCTGCTAAGTCACTTCAGTCGTGTCTGACTCTGTGCGACCCCATAGACGGAAGCCCACCAGGTTCCCCCGTCACTGGGATTCTCCAGGCAAGAACACTGGAGTGGGTTGCCATTTCCTTCTCCAATGCATGAAAGTGAAAAGTGAAAGTGAAGTCGCTCAGTCGTGTCCGACTCTTCACGACCCCATGGGCTACAGCCTACCAGGCTCCTCCATCCATGGGATTTTCCAGGCAAGAGTACTGGACTAGCAATATGCAATACATTTTTTTTTTGTGATGTTGGGCACAGCAGTAGTCACAACTCCCAGCAGCCACTCAGTCACCAGGATAAACAACCCTTTTGGATCCATAAAGTCATTCTGTTTGTTACTTTCAGTACTGTATTCAATAAATTACATGATCTATCCAACACTTCATTATAAAATAGGCTTTCTGCTAGAAGATTCTGCCCAACCATCGGCTAATGTATATGTTCTGAGGAGTTTAAGATAGAGGGCTGCCATCTATGGGGTCGCACAGAGTTGGGCACGACTGAAGTGACTTAGCAGCAGCAGGCTAAGCTATGATGTTTGGTAGATTATGCACATCAAATGCACTTTTGATTTACAGTATTTTCAACTTAGATGGGTTTATCAACTGCATCATAAGTCAAGGAAGATCTACAGGGTTGACGTAAGTCAATCATGGAGCTAAGCTAAGCATGTTAATGGGTTATCTCAGCCCTGTGTCACAAGGCACAAAACCATTTTCCGCATTTTACAAATGAGTTAACTGCTCACATAGATTATTTAACTTTCACACAACCACAAGTTAGTAAGTGACAAAGTGTGACTCTGGACTCAGGATCATCTGCTTCAAAAACAATTTCATCATTATTGATCCTTCTATTATGGCACATTACTCCTGCATTTTCCCCAAGGTGCATGTACTCCAAGAAGATAACTCTTGCTCAAGACAATCTAGGGATAAAAAGGCTAAGATTTTTAGAAGTATATAGAAATAGTTCATATTTGTGAGGTTTCAATTTTATCTATTCTCTTCTATTTCCCTTTCACATCTAAATGAGGGATTCCAGCTAATATCTAAGCTGCTTTCCCCAAACTATTTCTTGTGGTGATTCTCAAAACAAAAAACAGTGGGAAGTTTTGAAGAAGGCTGTTGGGGAAAGCAAACAAGTAAAAAGAAGAGGATATATTGATATACTGAATGGAGAAATGAACAACAATAATAAAGAAAAGAAGATCCTCGTTTGTGTTCTGGAAATGAACTGTCCATGAAAAATAGTTGTGTCTTAGAGAGAAGTCATAGGAGAAAATAGTTCCATTTTAGTACTTAGATGAAAAAGTACCTATTTCAATGTAAAATAGATCAAACTGCCAAGTCAACAAATTTCTAAGCTCACACAGTTGATGGCAATTTTTATATACTCAAATACTAATAAGAAAAAAAAAAAATCTTCAAGTTAGGTTTTTTTAGAACACAGTATCCCATCCTCCCTCTAATTGGGTGCAGAACGTTGAACAAGTCACTTTATCTCTCTGAGACTTGTTTTCCTTGGCAATAAATTGGGCAGTCCTGTTTGCTCTGCTTGTCTCCCAGGGTTACTACAGGACTCCAAGTACAGAATGCATCAAGGCATTCAGTGAGGTGTGAAACCTTCAAGAGTCTGTTGCTCTCCCTTAGATGAGGATTCTCTCTGAGCACTAGAGGCAGAATGCACACGTTACTGAATGAAGTGAAGACAAAATTAACAGAGGACCTACTTTGCCATGCACTTTGTCGTGTCTTTAACTTTTCTGGGTCAATCTCTTTTTCTCTTGTTCGTAAAGTGACATCAAAAGTACTCCAAAAGCAGCAATGTACTATAGAGATATGAGGTATTATCATTGTTGCTGCTATTTGACTATTTTCTCTTTGTTGTACTCTAATTTTCCGGAAGACAGAGATATTCCCAATGAGGAATATCTCCATCTTCACCCACAATACCATCATGATCTCCTTTGGAAAACGTCAACATTTGGTCCTAAGTTTCCTAAGGATGGAGTTGTCTCTCTCACTTACCATTATTGATCCAGCCTCTAACTCACTGCATCAGACACTTTAGCAGGATTTGTTGGATGGATGAGAGAAAACTTTAATTCACCATCCACAGCAAAATTTTATGAAGCACCCTCTCTGTGCCAGAACCTGTGCTCTGTGCTGACAGGGACGGAAAAAATGAGGAGCCTATTAGAACATCAAGGAGCTCACACAGTTGGTAATGATACTGAATGCAAACATTGGCCCCCTCTCCCCTCTTGCCATGCTTGTTATAATACATCAGCTCAGACCCTATAAAATTAATTCTGTTAGACTTCACTACAGCAAATGGCATCCTAGCCTTCAAAATCACTAATTTCCTACTAAAATGTACAGAAAGAGTCATAAAGCCCTTATGTAACAATGTTCACTCTGGCTTAATAATTCATCTGGCCAGCTCTCTATCCAGCCCTCTCTTCCTCTATTCATCCATCCATCCAACAAATAGGGCACAAAACAGGGATTAAGACAGTAGGCTCTGGAGTAAGACAGTGTAGATAGACTGTAGCTTCCCTATTTACCTAGCTTCCCGGATAGCTCATTTGGTAAAGAATCCACGTGCAATGCAGGAGACCCCAGTTCGATTTCTGGGTCCAGATCTGCTGGAGAAGGGACAGGCTACCTACTCCAGCATTCTTGGGCTTCCCTTGTGGCTCAGCTGGTAAAGAATCTGCCTGCAATGTGGGAGAAGACTGGATTTGATCCCTGGGTTAGGAAGATCCCCTGGAGAAGGGAAAGGCTACCCACTCCAGTATTCTGGCCTGGAGAATTCCATGGACTGTATAGTCCATGGGGTCGCAAAGAGTCAGACACAACTGAGCTACTTGCACTTCACTTTCCATGTTTACTTACATTGTGTGACTTTAGCAAGGCTGTGCCTCAGATGCCCTGGTTGTAAAACCAAACAATAAAAGTGTGTTATTAGGTAAGAGTTACATTAGGGCCTGATGGTGTCTAGCACCAACCAAGCCCTGAACAACTTTATCCTGGCCAGGCCTCTTACTGAGTTCCTGTGAGGCAGCATAGGACCCCATCAGCCCCTATTGTCCAGGAAGGTGCTACAGGATCCTCTTGAAAGGGTAAGCTTTGCAGTCCTAAGTGGGTTGGTAAATTGGAAGGCCCCAACACCTCTCCCTTTCCTGCACTCAGACAAATAACTTACACTTTTATACCAAGGTTTAAATGCCTTCTCCCTACCTGTGACATATTCTTAGGAAAAAAAAAAAACCCTCAAATATCAGAAGGCAATTTTAAGCATTAATGGGTTCATATGATTCTGGCCTGTATCCAAACCTTGAAGTCAACTTAGGGTGGCAAATCTGAGGTCACAAAATTCTATATATAATTCAAGGCATAAAAGGTAATTTTCTCAAGTATTGGTTAATACTTAAATCCTAAAAAAAAAAAAAAATTGTTGAGTTTGAAGTTGGTATCATCATTCCCATTTCATAGAAGGGAAAGCTAAGACTTTCAGAGTTGGCATACTATGTCCAAAGCCACACTGCTGATAAGAAATAAAAATGAACACTAGAATGAAAGTCTTATGATCAACATTCTCTAGTTCTTTCTGCTATTCTCCCCTCTATTTTCATATAAGCAAAGAACTCTGCACTTTTAAGCATCCTAAGTTCTAGAAATATCCCCAATGGCAAAAGTCATATGAAAACGTATGATATGTAAACTCCTTTTTAAAAATTATCTTTTATATACATAATATATTAAAAGCTCATGTTTTAAATCATGTGCATTAAAATAGATGTCATTGGGGAAAAATGTTTAAATTTCAAGATTCAAAAGTGATTTTGAAATATGTATGCCCTTTTGCAGCTGAAGGGGAAGAGTGACATATAATCTATAAATTATAGTAGAATCTTGTTAATTCTAATGAGTATCTAGGGCTGTTGCCAAATAATGAATCTTGCAAACAATTAAATGGCATAAAATGTCGGCTAAAGGGCAGTTTTTCTGAGCCGGGGAGGGGTGCGTTCTTTTTGCTGCTGATAACAATCTGAAGACTCTAAACAGACTGTAAGAGGATTTATAGGTCTTGATTGATGGGAGGCGCCAATGAATAGAGTTTTCACTGGGAGAGAAGGGTCAATATTTCATCATTAAGGAAATAGTTTTATGAAGTCCCATGGCAACTGCTCTGAAAATAATTACCCAACGTGAATGCCTCTGCATGTTCTCATATGTTTCCGATGAGAGGGTTCATCAGACCTTTCCCGTGGTTACATTACCATCTCTTGACCTCAAGCTGGGAAGATTACTTTTGTCAAAGATCACACAGATCCCTTTCGATAACAACAATAGATATGGACAACATATACTTGGAGTCAGTTATCTTTTTTAAAAACAGTGAAAAACTAAATTACTGGGATACAATTCAACTGTCATCTTTGTCAAAATCAAAAGCAAAAAGGGGAGAGAGAATCTCGGAGAAAATAGCCAGGGACCAACATGAGCAAATACAGAGATCAATTTTCTGTGTAAGGATTTATTTGGGATGTCATTTCTGGTGCCTGTACACACAGGCACACTCATACATGCAAACACAGATACATCCATATTTGCACTTTACACTGAATGTGGAATAATGATGGAACGTTTTATTGATTTATTTTACATTGTAGGCAGAGGAGGATATGTAGAAAAAGCTTCGGGTTAATGATGTTGAAAGAAGTTTTACACTGCACAATTCACTGGCAGTGCCCGGAAATATAAGGAGAGAAATAAGTGAATAAAAACACTTCTTGCTTAGAAAACATCGCTTAAAGTGTCAAGATCATAAGATCTAGCCTGTTTATGAGCACTAAGTTGGGACAGCTTTGCCTGGGGGGCCTGCCTGAGCCATAACAGAAAATAAACAAAACAGAGAACAGAACAAAAGCCATCTGTTCAGTGATAAAAGGAGAAGCACTGGTTCTCCCCACCATATTTACCTTCTTGCTGCTGCTAAGTCACTTTAGTCGTGTCCGACTCTGTGTGACCCCATAGACGGCAGCCCACCAGGCTCCCCCGTCCCTGGGATTCTCCAGGCAAGAACACTGGAGTGGGTTGCCATTTCCTTCTCCAATGCATGAAAGTGAAAAGTGAAAGGGAAGTCGCTCAGTCGTGTCCGACTACCAGGCTCCTCTGTGCATGGGATTTTCCAGGCAAGAGTACTGGAGAGGGGTGCCATCACCTTCTCTGATTTACCTTCTTACAACAGCCCAATAAACACAACTACATACACGGTTTTATTTTCCTCTTGGTCTTGAATTCTATGGCTAAATACAATGTTAATCGAAGTAATTTGGGGGAATAATAACTACCAGTGTCATTTATTTCTATGAGTATTTCTTCTTAATGTACACCCTCACAATTGTCTCTTTTAAAAATAGATGTGTAGCATACTGATTAATAACTAACAATAACTTAAAAGGCAGATTTATATGCAAAATAGAAGACTATAAGCAAAATCAGAAGATTTCAAATACTTTCTTGAAAAGTATCAACAAGGCTGTTTATCATCATGAATCAGTAGTGACTTTTTCATCATAGAAATCCTTAAGTCGATTTCTGAAACTTCTCAGTATCCACTATATAAGAATCTTTAATCTGTTCCATATGAACAGCATTTTAAATAACTGAGTAAGGACTCCTCTGGTGGTCCAGTGGCTAAAACCCTGTGCTCCCAATACGGGGGCTCAGATCCAATCACTTTTAAGGGAACTGGATCCCACATGTCACAACTAAGACCGATGCAGCCAAATAAATAATATTTCTTAAAAAACACAACTGAATAAAGTCTATAAGTAAACAGAACTTTCAGACTCTCTCCTTCATATTTTGCTTTCCATAATTTTAAATGACCGTTGGTATCTGCTTTTCCAAACTGGCTACAAAACCTTGAGAAAAGCGGGCTGAATTATCTAGAGGCAAAGATAAGTGAAAGTGAAGTCACTCAGTTGTGTCTGACTCTTTGCGATCCCATGGACTGTAGCCTACCAGGCTTCTTGGTCCATGGAATTTTCCAGGCAAGAGTACTGGAGTGGGTTGCCATTTCCTTCTTCAGAGGCAAAGATAAAAGGTAACATAGTTCAAGTAAAACAGAAAATAGGAATATTGAACAATCCTAATAAATTCCGCTTGTTAATTGATTAGATTTACGGCTCTCATTGTCCTAAGGTCAAAAGTTTTGAGAGCTCTAGTTGTAGAATCCTTACAAATACAAAAAGAAACCCCTTGAAAGCAGATCAATAAGGCACTCCCAAGTGTAACCCACATGTAAAGAGAAGGGGAGTGAAAATATTCTGTGATGTGTAAAACTAGAAGTCAATCAAAATAGCAATTTATCCCAATCCTGCCTTGTACAGTGTGGAATCTGTGCCCCCTCTTCCCTCTGCATATAAGTTAAAAAATTATAAAAAGAAATGGATTATTTCCTGCCATATCAGTAAACAAAGGAGGTCACAGTCATCAGAAATTGCAGCTCCCACAGATGGGGAGCTGATGAGCCCTAAGGGAACTCAGGAAGGAAAGAATACCTGTAATCCAGCAGCCATCACAATGCAGCCACACTCTATAGGGAGTTCTAAGGAAGCTCAAGATGTAGAAAAACAGGATACTGGGCCAAGATAGCTGAAATGCATATCAAAGGAATGATTTCAATGAGCCCATAACATCCCATCTTCCCATACACAGAAAAGCACTAAATTCCTTAACTTGGGAAATCTGGCTTTCCTTAATTTACAATAACCTTTTGATGTTTAGTGGCTTCCCTTGTGGCTCAGCTGGGAAATAATCCGTCTGCAATGAGGGAGACCTGGGTTCTATTTCTGGGTTGGGAAGATCCCCTGGAGAAGGGAAAGGCTACCCACTCCAGTATTCTGGCCTAGAGAATTCCATGGACTGTGTAGTTCATGGGGTTGCAAAGAGTCGGACACGACTGAGCAACTTTCACTTTGATGTTTAGACTGTGGCAGGAGGTAGATGGGCTGCCCCAGGGTAAAGCAATTGGAGATTCATTTCTTGCAGACTTCTCCAAGACAAGGAATAACAGGACAACTAAGGGAGGAGGCCAAGCCCTGCCCAGACATTTCTCATTTCTGAAGTCAGAAGACCTCCTACACCACACGTACACAGAAAGGCTCCTTGTAGGTCACAGGGGGAGTAATGCCAATGGATGTTCTACCCATATGTGGTAGAATCCATCTTGGCTAAGAGATGCGTGCACACACGTGGAAGGGTCCTGAGATATACCAAATATGAACTGTGAACCAGGCAAATCAAAATGACCGGCCAATGGAAAACTGGAAGAAATACCCCAAATAAGTGACTTAAACTACTGCGAGGGTTCAACTCAGAACCTCTTCCTCTGAAACTGCCCATGTGTCTATTTGTGGCAGTGAAAAGGAAAAAAAGAGGAATGTGTGTGTGCATATTTCTTTGCCTTTTCTGAGAATGAAGAAGATAAAGAAAACAGCGAGCAAGCCTGAAAAGTCTTAGTTTTCTTTTTTTTAATTTTAATTGCTCCTACCTCTATATGTCTGTAACTAAGTTTGCTTTCTGTCCCCAACGCTGCAGGAGCTACTGTGTGTGCTAAGTCACTTCAGTCATGTCCGACTCTTTGTGACCCCATAGATTGTAGCCCGCCAGTCTCCTCTGTCCATGGGATTCTCTCGGCAAGAATACTGGAGTCGGTTGCCATTTCCTCCTCCAGGGGATCTTCCCGACCCAGGAATCAAACCCATGTCTCTTATGTCTCCTGCATTGGCAGGCGAGTTCTTTACCACTAATGCCAACTGAGTTCACACCTATTTTCCTTTGACTCTATGCTAAATATAGCCTGTATCTGGCGTTTACCCTTACAACACCCCTCCTCTTGTAGTTACGTATCAGAAAGAAGGCTGCAAAGCCACCCGACTGCCTGACTCAATTCCTGGGTCACTGACACCAGCCTACGACCGTCTTTAAAACAATGAAAGAGGAAGAGACCTTTGTTCCTCATCACCGACTCCTGACTGCGAGTCCTCATCTTATATAAACCCCTCGACTCCTCATGGTGAAGGTTGGGGGCACAATTCTTGAGGCATGAGACTACTGTGTTCCATCCCTGCCGGCTGAGAATTAAAGCCACTTTTCTATTTCCTGCAAACTCTGCATTTTTTATTTGGCTTTGGTAGGCAGAGAAAGCCAAGATTTTGGCCAGTAATATATTCACGTGTACTGTACCCTTCTCTCTATTAATAAGTGCTTTATTTGCTTCACACTTTTCTGTCTGTGGAAATTCCTCTTGGCAAAGCCGAAGGGACAGGGCCCTTGTCAGTGGCCACAGGTCTAGTGTTGGGATCTGGTGTTCTCACCACTACAACCTTGCCTCAGTCTCTGGCTGGGACCCCAAGCCCTGCTCCAAGCCGTTGTGGGCCAAGGTCGCTCGTGGTCATGACTACCTGCCCTTTTTTTTTTTTTTTGGCAAAACTTCTATATAACCTGGCTCTTCTCCTGCCTCTTCAGAGCAGTTCTCTGAGAAGCACTGCAGGGTTGCTTGAGATGCTGTCTACCACGCTTGAAGTCCTAAAAATTCCTACTGAATAAAACATAAGTCTTAACCTTTAAGTTGTGAGTATTAAGTCCTCAATATAGATAAAAGCTTGATATACATAATCTCATATTGGAAATCATATGTATACATATATATCACTTGTCTTCTAGGTCTAGCTTATATGCCAACTCTTTCTAGGAATCACCCTGGTTAATTCTGTTGAGATAACTCACTGATACCCTTCTTTCTCTAGGAAAGCACTTGATGGCAAGGACATGAAGGAACCCTTCTCTGCGCTGAGAGGCCAGAGTAATTAGTACCTGGTCTCACAGTTATCTTCATGCATATCTTTTCCCCCACTGGGTCAGAACTGCTAGACCTACAGGAGCAAGAGCACAGGTGAGATATGGACTTGGAGTTTTGAGCCAGACTAAACTCAGTTTGAGCTTGGCTCCACTGAGAATCAACCTGATACACAGGAGCAAGTTGTTTAAACCTCGCAGGTCTTGTTGCTCTAAGTGTAGTTTATGGACCAGCAGCATCAGTTCACCTAGGAATTTGTTAGAAATGCAGAACTTCAGATCTCATCCTGACCTAGTGAATCAGAAACTGCATTTTATAAAATCCATCTTTGATTTGTATGCAGATTACATTGTGAGGAGAAGTACTGTTCTCAGGAACCTTCCATTTCCTTATCCACAAAATTCACATAACAGTAGCTAACTTCCAGGGGGCCTAGGAGGATCAAATATACGTAAAATGCTCACCTCAGTACCTGGCATGTTTCAGGATTAATTTTCAGTATTTTTTCTTATTAATATTACTGACAATGTTGTATACCATTAGATAGTTTTATCACTTAAATTTTCTAAGACACATCTCTAAAACTGGGATAATTATATATGTTTTCTATGATTTCCTTTTCTGTGGATTAAATTATTTAATATCTGTAAACTATCAATATGATGTGCAACGTTCATTATCTTTTCCCAACTTTTCCCCTTAGGGGTGGACATCAATAAGAAGCCTCTTTGCACACCCTCAGTGGCTTTCAGGCAGCAGGTATTTGAAGGGTGGTATAGAAACAACTGGGGTATTGTAGATCCCTCCATAATCCTATTTTTGCAGACAGTCCTATAAATTTTCAAATGGTAAATTAAATGCACCAAACAATTAACAAATGTTGATGTGCACCTAGCAAAATATCATGACTTTTCATCAGTGTTTTTATTTTTTTACCTCATATAAATCCCCAGCCTCAGTTCCCTGGTCATTAACACTCATAGCAAGGAAGATTTTTTTTTTTTTAATATTTTGTTGAGTTGCACAATAACTAAAATTTCCTGAATGTTTTAATAAAATCATTTTGTGTTGTACTTGTATTCATTTACATGTTTCCTGAATTTGAATTGGTATAAAGCTACGCTATTTAGTGTACCACCCAGGTGGCTCAGTGGTAAAGAATCTGCAATAGAAGGAGACCTGGGTTTGATCCCTGGGTCAGGAAGACCCCCTTGGAGAAGGAAATGCCAACCTGCTCCAGTAGTCTTTTATTTACTTATTTTAATTGGAGGCTAAATACAATATCATGGTGGCTTTTGCCATACATCGTCATGAATCAGCCATGGGTATACTTGTGTCCCGCCATCCTGAACCCCCCTCCCACCTCCCTCCCCCTCCCACTGCTCCATTATTCTTGTCTGGAGGAAACCATGGACTGAAGAGCCTGACAGGTTACAGTCCATGGGGTCACAAAGAGTCAGGACATGGCTGAGTGACTAACACACACATGTCTACTCTATTTAGTATTTCCAGGAAAAAAAAAAAAAAAGGATTACCCTGCTGTGGAACACAACCATAGCTGTTTTGGCCCTTTATTTTTATTGTTTACCTATTAGTTAAGTGCATTTTTCAAATAAATCAACTTGGTAAAGGTTAATTCTAATTAAACTACAAAAGAAGCTCTGAATCCCAGATAGTGAGATGAATAAACTGTGCTGAGAATAAATAGGATGCAGAAACAGGCATCAATGTCAAAATTAACCACCACCTGTCACAATCTCAGAAGCTGGGGTAGGTTGTTTAAGCATATTCCAATGGCAGTCTTGCATTACATTCCTTAGCAATACTGTACTGAACTGGTTCATCCTGTTTTCTTCTGAATCCCAGGGGCAGATGAGAAATTTTCAGTGGGAGGAGCACCGCCACCAAATGAGAAATCAGTTCAAGTCCGTTCAGATTCCTTCTGCCTCATTTCCAAGGTGTTATGACAGGCGCTAGAGACCAAAGTGAGCACCAGCAGGACCTAAGCGTGTCTCTCGCAGACTCCTTTGCTTCTCTGTTTGCTCCGGCTCTGTTCTCCCTTGCTTTGCAGTAAAAAGGCACATCTGGGGGGCCTTTCAGAAGAGATATTTTCCCCTTCCTGAAAGCTAAAGTCCATTTTAAAATATACGTTTCATTACTTACCATGTCTAAGATCAATTATCTTTTAAAAAGCGCTTGTCGTTCTCTTACATTCACAATGGTGGCAAAAAAGAATTATTGGTAGATACCAACTGGAGCTGAAGTCATTGATTTGGACTCACCTTTTCAAATTAGCTTAGTCACCTTCTCGACTCCTTTCAGAACTTGGAGGAGGCCATGTTGACCCAATAAAAGGTACTGAAAACAGTCTCTAGCTTTTCAGGGATGTTCTCTAGATTTAAATCATCTCCCTCAATTCCCAAACCATTCCCCTTCTCCTGATGTCTCCAGTGGGCCTTCTATCGGCTTGTTATTTTATCTCCTCTTGCTCAGCGCATTCACAGGAGTGCTGCCTCTGGGTCTGATCTTGTCTCTCCTCCCTCCTTTGGTTCTGTCTGTCTTGAGGCCCCAGAGCCACCCCAGCCAGCGTTACAAGTCTTGCCCACGCTCTAGTTTCTGCAGGGAACTCTGCTTTTTCCCCAGATTATTCACCATTACCCAGAGGGGAATTTCAGGTGGAACTCCTATCAGTGAGTGCTAAGTCAGAACTGGGCTCTTCTCTCCACATTTCCTATATGTACTGGAAGCCAGACTGACCTTTGGAGGGTAAGGATAATAGCAGGTTCTTCAAAAGCTGGCAACAGGAGGTCTTCCTTGGCCTTTCTTTGCCCCTCTATCCGAAGGTGGCTGATTTATTTTCCTTCTACTCTCTGGGATCAATTGGTCCTCATTTACTGTCTGAAAGGTAGTACAGAGGCGACAGCAGCTACTCTTCCTTTGGGAATAGGGATGTTATCTATCTTAAAAACAAAAATATTGGTTTAGCCTCCTTACCATATATTTCTTGAAAGAGAATGGTATTTTGCCCTTTTACATAGTGTCCTTGTAAAACTAAGGTAGCCAATTCATTTTTGACAGGCATTTTAAAACCATGGCATTTAGGAGCTGGCCAGTAGCTTTTACTTTGCTTCTGAATAACACATGTCTAAAAGATACTAAATAGGATAAGCAGAAACTGCCATGACTGAATACTGTCAGAACAGTACATATTCAGGTTGTTTCTTCCTAATTGGCTCACTGTCTTTAATTTTATTTCTTGCTTAGACAAAGACAGAATTTGGAACCACTCATTCACTATGAAATTCAAACAGTGTTTCCCTTCATTACAAGAGGATTTTGTTCTTTAATGAATACTTTTTGTCCGCTAAATGTCAATTTAACTTCAAGGATCAACATACCATACGCCACATAATTTGAAAGCATCTTTCTCTTCCCAGTGAGTATTCTTACCCCAGTGTGAGATGTGTTCAACCAGATAAACCTACTTAAAACATTCAGGCAATGAAAGTAGTAGGCATGGAGTCTGGAAATTGACAGGAAGGCAACAGACAGCTATTCTACTGGAAGTAAGGAGACAAAAGCAGGTCATCACCTTCTAGGATGAGCAAACCACCATCGACCACCATCAAAAGGAACACTGAGGAAACAACTGAGTTAAGGGACGATGGACATAGCAAGAGGCATAAACATGAGGCAATCAGTGATGCTCCTCTGCCTGCAGGGGCTCACGGAAAGATAAACATGAGACAAGTTTGAGGGTCAGCAATTTGGCAAGCAAGGGCTTATGGATTGCAAGAGGTTAATGAAAAATTCAAGCAACTACATCTGGCATTTACAAAGTATATGACCTAGGCTTCATCCCTGTTACATTTATAGAAACAAAGGAGCCTTGGAAATCCATGGTTTAAATGTGCCCGTGCTCATGTGCACACATACACACATACACACACTATCAGTCCTCACTGTGCAGGATTCCAATATGCAAGAATTTCAATTACCATGACTTAACGAAATAACACCAGTACCCCACCAATAGAGCTCAAATATTAGTATGAACTATGAGTATCTGCATAAACTACAAACCTCTCTGCTAGCTCTGCAATCCACAAATCACCCTGTGAGTAACATACAGACATCACGATCACTGATGTCACTGACGTCACTCCTCTCACAGTCTGTCAGTACACCAGTTCATGAACAGACAGCAAAGTTTGTAGCTGTGTGGCCTCCTTTTCTGCCACTGATAAGCTCAAGTGGCATTTTTTGAAAAACTGAAAATCACAAAAATGAACTGCTTAACCACGATAAAAGTGCAACAGAGAAATACACCTGGAAGTGACATTCAAGTGGAATGTAAACAAAGTGATAGGGGCTACAGCTGACCATGGGAATATTGACACATCTGCCATCCAAGAGACTGTTACACAGCCGAAGGTACTCAGCGAAGATAAAATCATTGACAGAAGTATGAAAAGTGATCGCGATAAGAAGGATGAAAGATTTTCCAGAGGAAGTCAGTTTAGCAAAAAGGAAAAAAAACATCTTCACATTAACAGAACTCTTGGGGATATTTCATACCATTGAAAACAAACGATAAAATATTAGATGTTCATCCAAACTTAGAAAATAGTATGTCAATTTGCCGAGGCATAGAAAAGTCATTCATTTCATATTTTAAGTTAAATAACTAGAAGAAAGCAAGCCCTATCCAACTACCTCTGATAAAATTTTGATAAAAAACCAAAGGTTTAATGTTTTAAATTAAAAATTAGCATATTTTTCTTTCTGTTTTATTTATATATTTACACCTAAGATTAAGAGTGTTTTTAATTAATGGGTTTTTTTGACAAAACTTTTTAAAGGACACAGGGCAACAGTAATTTATCCTATTTATTAATAAGCGTGTACAGTTTCAGCTTGCATACTTGTTTTACAGCTCTACACTGCTGTGCAAAGCAAGGACTGCCTGGATGGATGGACAGATGAACAGGATGAATGGATAGATGGATGGATAGAGAGATATAGACATACAGATGTTATACGGCCTATAAGTTATTTATAAAAATGACCCACTGGAGTTGCTGGGCATTTGGGGGTTGGCTGATCCTGTCTTTCATGGGACTTATTTTGGGGTCTCATATTGGTAAAGCATTTACAGTAGCTACCTGAAATCTATTCTCCTTATATTGATGGCAGATGCCAAAAAAACAGCCTTGCTCCAATTATCTACAGATATCCCACTGAGCAAGGCAAGGCACACACGTGACCCCCAATCAAAAGTGGGGGAAGTACCCCACCTGCAATGAAGCCATGGCAAGGTTGTACCTGACTGAAGAACTGACACCAAGAACTCACTCTACTGAGCTCATGCTAAGACCCATTACCATTGTAACATAGCACCTGGTAGCAGAAGGTTTGGGGAGAGGAGGCCTCAGGCCCTCATCTGCCACTTTGCAAGTTATGGAGGCAGTAAAATCAAAAAGGTCCATCAACTATGAGTAACCACATTGACTCATGTCAGATTGCAACAAATAGTTTGTGCCCTTGAATTCTAAAAATATTCTCTATATTTTCCTAATGGCTCTAATAAAATCCTGCTGGTATGATAATTAAATAAAATGAAAAGTTTGGCTGGATTTGCTGCCGAGTGCCAGTTCAGAGGTTCTGTTGCTTTTCCTAGCTCTGTGCACACAGCCATGTTTGACAAAGCATAACACAGAAGAAAAGAAGGCTGGAGAGAGAAGCCCACACCGCATGCTTCTCACCAGCCAGACTGTGGAAGTCCCACCCCCTAAATGGGAACCTGGCACACAGGGTGCTTGCATCCTATTTGCTCCTCCTGTGTGGTCTCAGCATCTGCCCAGCTGATGCACGAGGGGGCCTCGCTGGCTTCAGCTGCCTGCCTGTGGAGGAGGAGGGGCTCACCACGAGCCTTGTGGGTGTCTGCTCCTCACAGGCCTGCTTTGTAAATATGCTCCTGCATCTGTTCCTTAGAGGATTGAGAGCCTGCCAAGCAGAGTGTGACATGAGACAGGAAGAAGCCCCCTCACTCTCAACCCAAGTACTCTGTCTGGGCTTCCTGTTGGCACTCTGTGTCTGCAGAGGTGACATCAGCCAGCACATTGCAAAAATAGCACCGTGCTGTGAAGGAGGTCCTGGATTCAAAGAAGCAACTGGAGAGCAGGCAATATTTGCATGGCAGTCCACAATTTACATAGTGTACCACGAATTGTGTGTTTGGGGGATGGTTATACGTGCAATTTATAAATAGGATAAAGGCAGGTGCAGGTGGCTTAGTGATGAAGAATCTGCCTGCCAATGCAGGGGATCTTCCCGACCCAGGGATCGAACCCGAGTCTCCCGCATTGTAGGCAGACACTTAACCGTCTGAGCCACCAGGGAAGTTATACCAACAGTATACAGGATTTTTATTCTCTCCCAGAGGGCTCCTTTCTGAATTTCATGCAAATCAGATGGTGTGGCTTCTTCCTAGGTCTTGGGATGGGAGATAACCCTAGTCTTAGCAGAATCTTATCAAGATTCTTGCCTCACAGCACAATATGCCCTTGCTACACATATTTACACCTTTGCTCTTCATTGTTTTTATTTTTAGTCACTAAGTCATGTCTGACTGTTTTGCTACCCAATGGACTGTAGCCTACCATGCTTCTCTGTCTAAGTGATTTCCTAGGCAAGAACACAGGAGTGGGTGGCCATTCCCTTCTCCCAGGGATCTTCCCGATCCAGGGACCAAACCTGTGTCTCTTGCATTGGCAGGCAGATTCTTCACCACTGAGTCACCGGGGAAGCCCTTATGCTCTTAATACCATCACCAAAGCAGTCCAGTGGAGTTCCAGGAAAGAGGTTTGGAGCTATAGATAAACTCTGCTTAAGAAGTGAGAGTGTTTCACCTGCATTCCATTTTAACCCATTCTTTACAGAAACCTGAGCTACTCATGATGTCAAATAATCGCCCTCCAGGCATTCCTCAACTAACAAATTCCTTAATCTTGTAAATGAAAGAGATAGTCATAACTGTCACCAAAATCATACAAAGCCTGAAAAAAGAGAAATAAACTTCACCCCAAGTGATACGTGATATGAACAAGCGCTGCAGCCTGCAGATAACACCCCTTCCAGTTTGGAGTCCATTCAGCAGGGCTTTGCTTTTCCATGGTTAGATCAATATCACACTGATACATGTTCTGCCAGCCAAGCTATAATGTTGCATTCTTCCAGGGCTCAGTAATATAAAGTGATTTAAGGCTTTCAGCTTGAAAGATATTGCAATGAACACTGTGATTTATAAAACAAATGGGCTATTGTCCTAAATAAGTTTAAAATTATATAGACCTGGGGAAATAGAGTTAACTAAAGTTTTAATGCTCTTAGCCTATTTTCTGCTTAGCAATTTATACAGACACATAAGCAATTCAACTCAGAAAATGCAACCGAAATTTATAACCAGTATCCTCCATACATAATTTTCTTAACTGAGTGCACCTTTTGGCATTTATTATTACACAAAGTCAACTTCCCACATATCCTTCTTATATCCAGGCAACTGTCTATGTATTTACTGGACTCATAAATCATTGCATTCTAAACACTTGGTCTATCAGGAAAACATGCTAATTGTGGGGGACAGCATCTCCTATACTGAATGCTAGTGGCATTTTGGAATATTATTTCTCACTTTATCACAGAAGCGTGGTAGGAAATAGAAATGACGTGGGAGCAGTAGAAGCCAGAGGAATCTAGGCAATACATTGAAAAGCTGCCATCTCTTATTCTCTCTTCACATTGGTGAAGACAGCAGAGTGTGATAACAGTAGATGAGATATTTTCATTTAATCTTTTAAATGTATTGGCTTAGAAATGTGAGTGGAATTCACAGGGAGCATTTCTAATACATTTCCTAGTTTCATCTTTTGCATATGTCTGAAAAGAACTCAACACTCTTGATGAGAATTGTTATAACAAAGAGAAAGAAGGCAAAATTGGTTGAGAATTTAAAAGAGAAACTTAGTCACAACCTGAAGATCTTATGCTTGTTTTTGTAGAAGATTATAGGCACCTACAAACTGTACAAATTGGGAAAGATCAATTTCAGCTGTTATAATAAAGAGGTCCCCAAATAAAGTGATTTTTGAAATGAAACAGCTGTTTTGTTTTTTTTTTTTAATGTATAGCAATCCTTGGACAAACCATCTGGGTGAATGAATGGACCCAATTTTGTTCCAAATGTTCACCCTCCTGGGTGTTCTCATCTTCATGATTGGAAGGTGGGTTCATGGTCATTTCTGTGCTTCAATGTATAGGAAGAGGGAAGACAAAGAGAGTCAAAGCAAATGCCTTTTCTTTTCTGTGAAGATGCCCCCAAACTATGCATCTCACTCCCACCCATGTCCCATTGGCTTTAACTGGATCACACAGCTTTATCAAGCTACAGCAGAGGACATGTAATATGGTCTACAGCTGGGTGGCCAGATACCCAGCTTTGACTTTGTCTGTTTATTTTTCACTGATATTTGAAGATATTTTCACTGATTATTCAGTTTCAAACATCATCCCATGTTCCACTTCACTTCTTTCACCCATTTTGTGTTCATTTTCCAGGTTCTCCTTCATAGTAGGATGATAGAAGTAGGCAGGGTATTCCTTTTAAGATAGAAAAGACTTCAGGAGAAGCCTCTCAAAACTAATACATATCCAACTGAGAATTCTCAGACAGTGCTTTGAAACAAGCTGATAAACAGATGTATTGAATCACGGAATGAACTGCAAGGAGCAATGTTGTCAAACGTGCATGGTCAGATTTCAATATGGCAAACTGCTTTCTAGAGGGAAAATATTTGTCAGCAAGATCAAAAGCTAACAAAAATGACCTTGTGTAGTAATTACACAGATACACACAGAACATTCAAAATCATATTTCCCCCTGAATGCATTTTAACCCAGAAGCCAAGGACCCTCTCATCTACCTCATCCTCCTCTGAACTGACTCCCATAACCCTAACCAAGGCAAAGCCATAGGGCACAAGGGTCTCAAGACACACTGGTACTTCCCTCTTCCCCAAGGTTCTTGCACATTTGACTGTACTCTTTTTTGCCCAACTACAACCTAAAGGCAAAATTAGGCCTTTTGTCAACCATCTCGTGTAGAAAAAAATGGACTAATTTATTCTTTTGTCTCTTAGAGAGTTATCTTTCTTTTCTCTGAACTCCCAGTACTAGCTGAATTCTGGGTCTTAAGAAATCACCTTTTGCAATTAAGTGGCTCCTATGTCTTGTCCAGATTACATACTTTTGAAGTAAAAAAGACACTTTTAACGATTATATAGGTGTAAACTAGGATTGTCTTGGACAAATCAGATATATGACCCCCTTTTGTGTAAAGTATTTGCCCTAAAATAACTTGTGAGGAATATAATTCTACTTGAGGATTCATATTTAAATTGATACTCTGAGACTATTCCAAAAGCTTATGCTGAGGAATTTTCATCAATTATAATGAAAAAGTCTGGAAAAACTAACTCCAACTCAAATATAAGTCATTTCACCCAACCAGTGACATAGGGAAATGTCATCAAAGAAAGCAGAGGCAGTTTTTCTAAATGGTCTCCTGAAAGGTTAGTAAGAGCCAGATTCCATGACTGGTAGGGAAAAAGTGTGAATTAAGATATAAAATATCACTGTAGATAGAGAGTTTCATAAATACTTTAGTGTTTTTTTTTTTTTTTAAGATGGTTTTTAACGGGAACCAGAGGTATGGTTACAGTTAAATAGTCCGACACAAAAAACCCGTGGGTGATCAGGAGGTGGAAGGTTACAAAATAATGAGGGTAGTAACACTGGGTACAGGAAGAAAGCTGCTCCAAGGCCTCAGGAGCCAGGCTAGTATGGCCTCTCCCTGAGATCCTGTCTGTGCTCACCCCTGGAGTCCATCTTGCCAGGGCTGAAACCATAATATCACAGTGAAGTAGGTAACATATAAAAATCTCTAATTTTAGAAAAGAAAATAAACTTTAGTGTGGTGAAGTGAATTGACTGGCAGAGCAGAGATTCCAGTCCAGATCTATGTGACCGGACACAGTTCACAGGACAATAAATGGCCCAAGTAGCCAGCAAATGTACTTGCCAGACAGAATTTTCAGCAGGTGTACCTTTGACAGCTGAGAATTATAGTTATGTTTTTTAATTTGAAGAAATTTATTATTTCTTAACAGTGGGGAAAATACTTAAAGAAGCCATGTTCCCATGCCCATCTGAGTCACATATAAGAGGCTTCTCTAACCCCAACATGTGGTGTGTTCATTTAGTTGCTCAGTTGTATCCAACTCTGGCAACTCCATGGAATGTAGCCTACCAAGCTCTTCTGTCCATGGGATTTCCCCAGGCAAGAATACTGCAGTGTGTTGCCATTTCCTTCTCCAGGGAATTTTCCTGACCCAGTTATCAGACCCAGGTCTCCTGTACTGCAGGTGGATTCTTTGCCCACTGAGCAACCAGGGAAGCTCCTACTACCAACAGGCTCCTAGTCAAACATCGCATGTCCATGGGAATGTCAGGATAGTTCGAGAAACAGAGACCAGAAATGACTGCACTCCTTCCTTATGACTGAGAAATTTTCAATACATTTTTGATATTGATTTATAATAGTTTAATAAATATTTGACATCATTCTTTCAACATATGTGTTGCAAATGTAGGCTTACAGAATTTCTATCTTGTGTTGGGGGTATGCAGATATTAAAAGCATTCTTATTTGATGTTTAATTTGCGGTTAAGGAAATTATAATTACTTTTTTTTGTTTGTCCATTCTATTTTATTTTATTTTTTATTATTTATTTTTACTTTACAATACTGTATTGGTTTTGCCATACATTGACATGAATCCACCATGGGTGTACATGAGTTCCCAATCCTGAACCCCCCTCCCACCACCCTCCCCATATTAAAGTCAAAAACTTAGAAATTCACACTCTTAATATCAATACATTTTCATTTCCCTAAGACCAGCCATTGACCTAACTGAAACATTTCTAGATCTATTTCATGTCCATAAACCACCCATATATATGTGGCTGAATATATGTATACTCATAAAACTATTTATTGGACATTACTTGTAATTTTGAGTTTCAATAGCCACTTGCATTTTATTAATTTAGAATACTAGTTTTCATATCTATCAGTTAGTTAATCTACTGCCATATAAAAAGTACATATCAATGTTTTTTTACTCATCCTCTCTATTAAAAATAAGCAGCTGACCACTGAAAAATAGATGTGGAATGCTTGTAAATTCTATAAATTAATCTGAGAAGAATGTTTTCTGAAGGATAAATCAGAGCAATGAATAAATATAGAAGCATGTAAATTAAAAAAAGAAAATCTCTCATGTGATAAATTTTTTGATCTCCAGTGACTTCTAGGTGGTGAAAAGCCAGATGAAGAATGACCCTCCACCATGAAGCAAGGAATGAGGTTTGACTCTTCAAAGCCATACTGTTTTTTCCCCCTTCCTGTCAGCTTGGAAAAGGTTGTGACTCCAATTCTGATTTGCACTCACTAGCTTTAAAGCCTGTGACAGCTCACTAGGACATGAAGACTCAGTTTTCTCATGTTCTAAAGGGTAGTTTTAATGCCAACTTTGCTATGTGGTTAGGGTAGTGAGTACACATGAAGGTTTAGAAAAATCTATGATATGCTAGGCAGTTCAAAAATAGTTACGTTTTCTCCTCTCCACTTCCCAGCTCTTACAGCAGTGGTGTTAGAACTTTGATGTAAGAAAAACCCTGGATATTCTGCAAAATGCAGATGTACACACCCTCTTCCCCAGTCCATTGGCTTAGAAAATATGAGATGTAGCTCCAATATATTTATTTTAACATGCTCCAGCAGGTGACTCAGATGCAGGTCATTTGTAGAGCATACTTTGTGGGACACTGTCTAAAATATTCCTCTGAATCAACATTTAGTTGGGAGGCTAGAAACGTGATACCATCTTGGGGATGTGGAGACGGGGAATATGTTACTTCACATTTAAGTAAAGGTCAACTCTTGCTTCTCTGCCAGGCTAGGTTTCTAGATTCTCTAAGACAGAATCATGGATTAATTCTCCTGTTACTGTTAATATGCTCCCTACCATTTTTTAACATACTTAGAGGCCGAAATGTTACAAATGTACATCATACAGAGTTCACTGTCTCTTACAGAAATACCAGGCCTCTAAAACATTTGCCTTATTACATATTTTTAGCAATTTCATTAATATTTGAAAGGTTATCCAAGAACAGATGCCAGATCTTCCTCATACCTTTAGTCTACCCTCTACTTTCCTGTGCCACAAGTCACCAATATTTCTAGCTTCTCATAAATAATTCTAGAGATATAATTCTTATATTTAATTCTGTATATATATAAACAAATACTCTCTATCCTTACAGAATAATTGTATACCTCTCTTTACCTTGGTTTTCTTTGACTACAAATAGCTAAATGTAAATCACTATATAATCTAACAAACTCACTCCAGGGCATATATCCAGACAAAAACATAATTCAAGAGATACATGCATCCCTGTGTTCACAGCAGCACTATCCACAATAGTCAAGATGTGGAAACGACCTAAACATCCATCAGTAGATAAATGGATAAAGACGACGTGGTGTATAAACAACAGAATACAACCCAGTCATAAAAAGAACACCATTTGCATCAATAAGGATGCAACTAGTGATTATCGCACTAAGTGAAGTATGTCAGAAGCAGAAAGACAAATACGATATCACACATGGAATCTAAAATACGACACAAATGAGCCTATCTATGAAACAGAAACAGAATCATGGCTATGGAGAACACACTGGTGATTGCCAAGAGGGAGGAGTTTGGGAGAGGGCTGGAGTGGGAGACTGGGGTTAGCAGATACAAGATTTACATGTAGAATGAATAAACAACAAGGTCCTAAGTAGCACAGAAAACTATATTCACTATCCTATGATAAACCATAATAGAAAGAATATTTTTATAAATAAAATATTTTTAATTTCATAAAACTTCATAAAATATTTTTATAAATAAAATACAATTTTCATAAAATTTCATAAAATATTTTTATAAATAAAATGAAATATTTTTAATTTCATGGCTGCAGTCACCATCTGCAGTGTGTATGTGCTTAGTTGCTCAGTCATGTCCAACTCTTTGTGACCCCATGGACTGTAGCCTTCCAGGCTCCTTTGCCATTAGGATTCTCTAAGCAAGAATACTGGAGTGGGTTGCCATGCCCTCCTCCAGGGGATCTTCCCAACCCAGGGATAGAACCCAGGTCTCCCACATTGCAGGTGTTTTCTTTACCATCTAATCCACCAAGGAAGCCCATTAATACTGGAGTGGGTAGCATATTCCTTCTCCAGGGGATCTTCACAGCCCAGCAATTGAACTAGGGTCTCGTGCATTGCAGGCAGATTCTTCCCCTGGTAGGGGTAGGGGTGTGTGTGTGTGTGTGTGTGTGGGTTTGTGTGTGGGTGTGTGTGTCGCCTGCATGATTCACAGCCTTGTTGTGGTGGAGAGGCTTGCATAATTCAATAAAGCTATGAGCCATGCCACGCAGAGCCACCCAGGGTTGATAGGTCACAACAAAGAGTGCTGACAAAATGTGTTTCAGTGGAGGAAGGAATGGCAAGCCACTGCAGTATTCTTGCCTCAAGAACTCCAGGAACAGGATGAAAAGTCAAAAATATATGACACCAGAAGATGAGCCCCCCAGGTCAGAAGATGCCCAATATGCTACTGGGGAAGAGCTGAGAAATAGCTCCAGAAAGAATGAAGTGGTTGGGCCAAAAGAGGAATGATGCTCAGTTGTGGATGTATCTGCTGGTGAAAGTAAAGTTCAATGCGGTAAAGAATAAGATTGCAAAGGAACTTGGAATGTTAGCTCCATGAATCAAGTAAACTGGATGTGGTCAAATAGGAGCAGGCAAAAGTGAACACCACCACCTTAGGAATCAGTGAACTAAAATGGATGGGAATGGGTGAATTTAACTCAGATGACCATTCTATCTAAGAATCCCTTAGAAGAAATGGAGACACCCTCATAGTCAAAAAAAGAGTCTCAAATGTAGCCCTTGGGTGCAATCTCAAAAATAAATGAATGATCTTGGTTTGTTTCCAAGGTAAACATTCAATATCACAGTAATCCAAGTCTATGCCCCAACCACTAATGTCAAGGAAGCTGAAGTTGAATGGCTCTGTGAAGACCTACAAGAGCTTCTCTAACACCAGAAAAAAGACGTCCTTTACATAATAGGAGACTGGAATGTAACAGTAGGAAATCAAGACATACCTGGAGTAACAGGCAAGTTTGGCTTTGGAGTATGAAATGAAACAGAGCAAAGGGTAACAGAGTTTTGCCAAGAGAATACACTGGCCATAGAAAATACCCTCTTCCAACAACACAAGAAATGACTCTACACATGGATATCACAGAAATAGTCAACACTGAAATCAGACTGATTATGTCCTTTGCAGCCAAAGATGGAGAAGCTCTATATGGTCAGCAAAAATAAAACCTCCTGCTGACTATAGCTCATATCACCAGCTACTTATTGCAAAATTCAGGCTTAAACTGAAGAAAGTAGAGAAAACCACTAGACCTAAATCAAATGCATTATTGATTGGTGGAGGTGATTAATAGATTCAAGGGATTAGATTTGGTAAACAGAGTGCCCAAAAAACTATGGACGGAGGTTTGTAACACTGTACAGGAGGTGGTGATCAATACCATCCCAAAGAAGAAGAAATGTAGTCTGAGGAGGCTTCAAACATAGCTGAGAAAAGGGAAGTGAAAGGTAAGGGAAAGGGAAAGATATACCCAACTGAATGCAGAATTCCAGAGAAAAGTAAAGGGAGATAAGAAAGGTTTCTTAAGTAAACAATGCAAAGAAATGAAGGAAAACAATAGAATGGGACAAACTAGAGATCTCTTCAAGAAAAGTGGGAAGATATTCAGGGAACATGTCATGCAGGATGGGCATGATAAAGGACAGAAGGATGAGGACTGGACTCACCTTAGAAGCAGAGGAGATTAAGAGATGGCAAGAATACACAGAACTATACAAGAAAGGTAGAGAAGGCAATGGCACCCGACTCCAGTACTCTTGCCTGGAAAATCCCATAGATGGAGGAGCCTGGTGGGCTGCAGTCCGTGGGGTCGCTAAGAGTCGGACACGACTGAGCGACTTCACTTCCATTTTTCACTTTCATGCACTGGAGAAGGAAATGGCAACCCACTCCGGTGTTCTTGCCTGGAGAATCCCAGGGACGGGAAAGCCTGGTGGGTTGCCATCTATGGGGTCACACAGAGTCAGACATGACTGAAGTGACTTAGCAGCAGCATACTAGAAAGGTCTTAATGACCCAGAGAACCACAATGGTGTGATCATTCACCCAGAGCCAGACATCCTGGAGTATGAAGTCAAGCAGCCCTTAGGAAGTATTACCACAAACAAAGCTAGCAAAGGTGATGGAATTCCAGCTGAGCTTTTTCAAATCCTAAAAGATGATGCTGTTAAAGTGCTGCACTCAACATGCAGGCAAATTTGGAAAATTCAGCAGTGGCCACAGGACTGGAAAAGGTCAGTTTTCATTCCAATCCCAAAAAAGGGCAATGCCAAGGAATGTTCAAATTACTGCACAATTGCACTCATTTCATGTGCTAGAAAGGTAATGCTCAAAATCACTCAAGCTAGGCTTCAGCAGTACATGAACTGAGAATTTCCAGGTATACAAGCTGGATTTAGAAAAGGCAGAGGAACCAGAGATCAAATTGCCAACATCCGATCAGTCAGTCAGTTCAGTCTCTGTGTCTGACTCATTGTGACCCCATGAAGTGCAGTATGCCAGACCTCCCTGTCCATCACCAACTCCTGGAATTTACTCAAACTCATATCCATTGAGTCGGTGATGCCATCCAACTATCTCATCCTCTGTTGTCCCCTTCTCCCCCCATCTTCAATCTTCCCAGCATCAGGGTCTTTTCAAATGAGTCAGTTCTTCGCATCAGGTGGCCAAAGTATTGGAGTTTCAGCTTCAGCATCAGTCCTTTCAATGACACCCAGGGCTGATCTCATTTAGGATGGACTGGTTAGATCTCCTTGCAGTCCAAGGGACTCTCAAGCATCTTCTCCAACAAAACAGTTCAACAGCATCAATTCTTCAATGCTCAGCTTTCTTTATGGTCCAACTCTCACACCCATACATAACTACTGGGAAATACCATAGCTTTCACTGGATGGACGTTTGTTGGCAAAGTAATGCCTCTGCATTTTAATATGCTGTCTTTTATAACTTTTCTTCCAAGGAGCAAGTGTCTTTTAATTTCATGGCTGCAGTCACCATCTGCAGTGATTTTGGAGCCCCCCAAAGTAAAGTCTGCCATTGTTTCCCCATCTACTTGCCATGAAGTGATGGGAACAGATGCCATGATCTTAGTTTTCTGAATTGAGATTTAAGCCTACTTTTTCACTCTCCGCTTTCACTTTCATCAAGAGGCTCTTTAGTTCTTCTTTACTTTCTGCCATAAGTGTGGTGTCATCTGCACATCTGAAGTTATTGATATTTCTCCTGGCAATCTTGATACCAGCTTGTGCCTCATCCACCCCAGAGTTTCTCATGATGTACTCTGCATATAAGGAAAAAAAGCAGAGTGACAATATACAACCTTGATGTACTCCTTCCACTATGGAACCAGTCTGTTGTTCCATGTTCAGTTCTAACTATTGCTTCCTGATCTGCATACAGATTTCTCAAGAGGCAGGTCAGGTGGTCTGGTCTTCCAATCTATTGAAGAATTTTCCAGTTTGTGTGATCCACACAGTCAAAGGTTTTGGCATAGTCAATAAAGCAGAAATAGATGCTTTTCTGGAACTCTCTTGTTTTTTTCAATGATCCAAAGGATGTTGGCATTTTGATCTCTGGTTCCTCTGCCTTCTCTAAAACCAGCTCAAACATTGGAAACTCACGGTTCACATACTGCTGAAGCCTGGCTTGGGGTATTTTAGCATTACTTTACCAGTATGGGAGATGAGTAGTTTGAACAATCTTTGGCATTGCCTTTCTTTATGATTGGAATGAAAACTGATCTTTTCCAGTCCTGTGGCCACTGCTGAGTTTTCCAGAATTGAGTGCACCACTTTCACAACATCATCTTTCAGGATTTGAAATAGCTCAACTGGAATTCCATCACCTTCACTAGCTTTGTAGTGATGCTTCCCAAGGCCCATTTGACTTTGCATTCCAGGATGTTTGGCTCTAGGTGAGTGATCACACCATCGTGACTATCTGGGTCATTAAGTTCTTTTTTATATAGTTCCTCTGTGTATTCCTGCCACCTCTTCTTAATATCTTCTGCTTCTGTTAGGTTCATACCATTTCTGTCCTTTATTGTGCCCGTCTTTGCATGAATGTTCCCTTTGGTATCTCTAATTTGCTTGAAGAGATCTCTATATCCAATGGATCATAGAAAAAGCAATGGAATTTCAGAAACACATCTACATCTGCTTCATTGACTATGTTAAAACCTTTGACTGTGGATCACAACAAACTGGGGAAAATTCTTAAAGAGATGGGAATACCAGACCACTTTACCTGCCTGCGGAGAAAATGTTGTGTGGGTCAAGAAGCAACAGTCAGAACCTTACATGGAACAATTGATTGTTTTAAAGTTGGGAAAGTGCAACAAGGCTGTATATTGTCACCCGGCTTATTTAACTTCTATGCAGAGGACTTCATGAGACATGCTGGGCTGGATGAAGCACAAGCCCTTATGGCAGAAAGCAAAGAGGAACAAAAGAGCCTCTTGATGAGTGTGAAAGAGGCGAATGAAAAGGCTGGCTTAAAACTCAACATTCAAAAAACTAAGATCATGACATCCAGTCCCATCACTTCATGGCAAATAAAAGGGGAAAATGTAGGATCAGTGACAGATTTTATTACCCTGGGCTCCAAAATCACTGCAGATGGTGACCACTGACATAAAATTAAAAGATGCTTGTTTCTTGGAAGTAAAGCTATAACAAACCTGGACAGCATATTAAAAAGCAGAGATGTCACTCTGCCAACAAAGGTTCATATAGTCAAAGCTGATATTTATAGTATTCATGTATGGATGTGAGAGGTGGTACATAAAGAAGGCTGAACGCTGAAGAACTGAGGTTTTTGAATTGTGGTGCTAGAGAAGATACAAGAGAAATTAACACAACATTGTAAATCAATTTTATGTGAATAAAAAAATATATTAAATCCAAAAAGAATCATAGAATATGTTTCATATTTTTTCCTAAAAAACTTCTATTTTTATGACACATTTTTTAGCACTGACGGGAGTCCCATAACATATTCTATAATTCTATTGAAGGACATTTGTTTCTAACCTTTTGTTATTTCAATGAAGTGATGAATATCTTTATTGGAAAATTACTTTTCAGTGTGCTAGGATATTTATAAGGTTCAACCTTAGAAACGGGAGTGCTGCATCAAAGGATAGGTACATTTCTAATTTAGAAATAAATTGCCTGCTAGTGTAGCAATTTATATTTCCACTGTGTACACCTATTCTTATTTTTCTATTTTCTCATTAACATATGAAATTCTGTTCTTTGTCATAATGATGGGTAAAAATTTGATATCTCATTATAAATAATTGAGACTTTTTTTCTGAAATAAACACAGCCTTCCTTCCTACAAACACACACATAATTTCTGGTTTTATATTAATGCCATGACAATTATTTTCTCTTATTTTGATATAACTATGGATTTACTTTTAAATGAGAAATCTTTCTGGAAGATAAATGATGGCAGTATAAGTCACAAAAGTATATAATCAGAGATTTGTGTACATTGCTGATATATGTCCAGAATTAAACTTCCCTTCCTGATTGTTTGCAGCAAAAGGCAATTCAGAGGCAAACATGAAGGTTCATCTACTAAAATGATCAAATTTGAATATATTTACAAGCTAAAAGGATTTTCATAATGTTCAGTCTTTCCCTGTTTATTGGGGTACACTCATTTTCTTGCATATGACCTTCTGAAAAGCACGGATGTTGGTGTGAGCAGCTGGAAGACAGAGGATACAATATGAATCCATGCACCAGCCCACGACAGTGTCAGCCAATCAGCCCGGCAGTGCTATTATATGAATAAGAGGAAATAGGAATGTCAGTCAAAGCAGCTGGGTGTAATCTTTCTTGAAACTGCAGCTTTTAAGACAATGAAGAGATTTGAATGATGAGCATACTTATATTTTTGTTTTATGAGAAAATATAAAATTGTTTTAAACAAGTCAAACATATTAAAGTTTAAAAAGTAATGGCTTTTATTTCTTATAAGCAAAGCAAAAAAAAAAAAAGGCTAAAACTGGAAAAGTAACTGGGGAAGAAGGTGAAACATGATGTGGCATATTAGAAAAAAGACTTCCAAATCGAACTAACTCCCGTGTTTAGAACAACAGCTTCAAAGAACTGATTTTATAAGATGTATTATTACTGGATAGTTTGTTTTTGTTTGATGTGACATAGAAAAAGCATATCTTTCAGAAACATAAAGGAAAATAGTGAAAATATCTTCCAAATGAGTCAATAACACATTTTATAACCTCAATTTAACCATTTTACAAGAATTCTTCAGAAAAATTGGGAAAATGTTCAATAAGAGGGAAAATATTTAAAATACATCTATGAATACTTTGCTCTATTCTGTTTTAAACCAAAATTGAGAAATTATTTATCATTTTGTAACAATTCTATATAACAATTTATTATATTGTGATATAACAAAACAAGCTGAATATCTTACTCTCAAGCTCAACATAACTCAATTATATTAGACAAATACATGACTAACAATTTAATACCCAAACAAACTCATGTCATTTTATTGTTAATGTTTGCATTCCTTATCTCTTTGCATAAAAAGACCATTAATAAGGAGGCATATTAAAAATAATGGTATATCTGTCCAAATACCAAAGAAATCTTTCTATGCTTGAGGATTTACATAACTGAAATTTAGCTGCTTATAAACAATTATTAATTAAAACTTTTCTCATGACCTTAAAAAATGCACCAAAATATTAGATTTATTGTTCTCCAACAGAAAAGGGTAGATTAATGGGAGATACAAGTAACCAAATGTACTTAAACTATATATAACAACATATCTCATGTATAAGTCTTATGGAAAAATGATTTTATTGACAATTTTTCCTCCAGCTTAATCATAACTCACTAGTATTGCTCAAAACATATCTTATATTTAAATTAGTTTTAAAATTAAATAGTTCTCATGACAAAAATTAAAGAATGTTCAGTGAAAAACAAATTGAAAACAAATGTGGTTTAACACCTAAAACATAATATTTGCTTTTTTATTCTTTTACTTTCCTTTCTCTCCTCTTTTTTTTTTTTTTTTTTTGTTTCTTTCTTCCAGTTCCTTTCCCCCTCACTCCCATCCTTATCTCTTTACAATTTCCATTAGGGCAATTTATCTTCTAGACATACATCACTAAGTACTTTTAAACAAAATCTGTGTCCTATCCTTTGTATCTAAAATTAGTAACTTAAAATGTATAGCAACAATATCAATATTATGGTTTCAAATATAAATATTATTATTTGCTTGCCTATGAAGCATTGCCCTTCATGCTTTGAATGGATTCTCTCCATTTTAATTATGCTTCTTCTAACTCAGCTCAGTGGTGAGAGGAAGCTTCGCGCAACGTTCTGTAAAAGTGAGATGCCTGGTCCCGTAGTTTCTGAGATGTTGCCTATCAGTGACTGTCATTTCACTCACTTTTTAGCCACATTTTCTGTTCCAGAATTAGGGTTTTGCATCTTTTGTCCAAAAGAATTTTTAAGCATCACTGCTGGTCTTGGCTTCTCCAGTGGCTCAGTGGTAAAGAATTCGCCTGCATTGCAGGAGCTGCAAGACACACTGGTTCTGTTCCTGGGTTTGGAAGACCCCCTGAAGGAGGAAATGGTAACCAATTCCAGTATACTTGCCTAGAGAACCCCATGGACACAGTAGCCAGTGGGCTACAGTCCTAGGGTTGCAAAGAGTTGGACACAACTGAAGCGACTTAGCAGAAACACGCACACTGCTGGTCCTGATTGATTAAGAAAATAGGTATAACAAACACAGACACCTATACAAAGTCTATTAAAGCAAAACAAAATCCCACTATGAGTCATATATAAAGAGAAACCTAAAAAATAGAAATGCTTTTTTAATGCTAATAAAAAGACCTCTCAAATGTGAATAAAATTAAGTAAGCCTGTCAATATTAATATAATAGATTAAGGTATTAAGTAAATCAATGATGGCAGCTTATAGTGATAAAATTATATTAAAAATTAGCTATGTCAAAAGGTTTTATTTGAAATGAATAGAAGATTAATGTTTTGCTATGCTGTAAAATCATTTTTTAAGTACAGAAGTGATAAATTATTATAAACATATCTGACTTGTAAAACAAAAAGGTATAAAGGATATAAACAGCATCATTAACAAGGGTAATTAAATAGAAAGATTTTGAATGCTGCATCTTTGAGTTAACAGATTGCCTTTTTAATGAAACATTTAGAAAAAAGTCCTACTAATTTGTTCATGATGAAAATCTTTACTTATTCCAAGACAGGCGTATTTAGCCATGTAGATGTACAAATGTGATCTATATGCTTATAGATCACAATCTCAAACAACAGCGATGTAAACTTTTGAAATACAATTTTGAACATAATTCTCTTTTTATGCTTTTAATCTCTTTGCCAAATAACAATTGACTCAAGATGGAAATCTAAGGCACAGTAACATCCTACTTAAAAAAAAAAAAATTGCATGCAACTCATATAAAAAAAGGTATAGTATGTAGTACTTTTGTTATTAGAAAGAAAATGAAAATAAAGCTTTTAGCCTAATTTAACCAAAATTACCCAATAATGACGTGAATGCTAAAAAAAATTTTTTTAAGTAAAAACAAATAATTTTAATAAGTAAAAAAATAAAGCTAAAATTCAATGAAATTCCAAGAATATACTTAATGGCCTAATAAATGCACTCAATTGGAAGAAAAAAACATTCAGAAAAGGAGATACATAAATATATTTTAATCGTATGATAAAATAAATGGACAATATTTTCTTGTGTTACAGAAAAGAGAAAGATAGTGACAAAACTGTTAAAAAAACTATCCTACTGAAAGGGATCCTGGTAGGTTCACTTACTGGTAAATTCATTTAACATACAAAGCAACCTTAATACATCCATTGCACACATTTTTCTGAAATTTGGGGAATAACTGGAGACTTTTTAAGGTATTCTGTGAAACAAAATTAAAATATATCTAATGTAATAGAACTTTAATAAAAATTTAAGCCAGATCAATTTCATTAATGGATATTAAATTAAAATCTTAAGTACATTATTAGCAGTTGCAATTAAGCAATAGGATTAAGTTTACCCTATGAATGTGAAATGATGGTCAGTCGGTCATTTCCGACTCTTTGCTACCCATGGACTGTAGCTTGGCAGGCTCCTTTATCCATGAAGTTCTCCAGGCAAGAATACTGGAGTGGATAGTCATTCCCTTCTCCAGAGGAGATTTCCAACCAAGGGATCAAACTCAGGTCTACAGTAAAGAAACATGTCAGGCAATGTGCTGTATCACTTGATTTTCTGTATTTCATCAAATCTAAGATACTATCAACTGCAAGTCACATCATCATTCTATCATTAGATAAGAAAAGGTTACCACTTAAACCATGACACAATGCCTTCCTGTCATATAGAATCTTAACTATATTCATACAAAACAGTTCACTGATTATTTCACATAGATTTATATTATCATCTTTCTCATGGATAGATAATAAGAAAAATAGTGAAGTAATTTTGTGAAGGTTTTCCTAACACATCCTCCCATTCAAGCCTAGCTCTTTGGACAGACTCTGGCTGAGCTGTCGGTGCCTATGGCTTGTCACCTAATACTGTTCTCCGTGCATTCAAGAGTACTGGTGATGTTCCACTATGGTTTCCAGCATTTTCTGCCAAAAAAATACGTGGATACCCACTCCACAAATTTTGCTTCTGGCACCCTCTGATCAGAAAATAGGTTAACCAGTCATATTGATCAGGAGACAAACTTTGATTACAAAGTTGCAAAAATGTGAAAAGAAAAATCCCAGAACTGATGAAACAAAATAGCTCATTTGATTGCTACTGTGATCCTGTAAGGAAGGAGACCTGGGTTCAATATCTGGGTTGGGAAGCTCCCCTGGAGAAGGGACTGGCAGCCCACTCCAGTATTCTTGCAGAGAAAACTCAATGGGCAGAGGAGCCTATTGGGCTGCAGTCCATGGAGCTGCTAAAGAGTCAGACATGATTGAGAGACTGGGCAGATTAATGTGAGGATATTTCTATACAGGCAAAACTATGATTTTAGTACACTATATGAATGTTAATGAGCATAAAGCATTCCATTCGATGTGTTCTGTTAAAAAGATATATGCACAAATATTTATCCATACCCAATAAAAATACATCGAATTATACTAACTCTTTATAGTCTGGTACTAAATAAAAATATTTTTAATAAACTATCTTATTTAATATCCATTTGGACTGCTAAATCAATACAATAATATGTGGAAAATAAGAAAACTTAATAATGGAAGTCAATAAAGCAAAAGATAAATTATTTTCATTCTGCATGATTACAAGCCTGAAAAAGGCAACAACTTAGTTCAAATCTACTGAAATGTTTAGTTCATAGTTATCCAGATATAAGATAAAAATACAAAAATTAGTACCTTTCCTATACCTACATACACACTTATCTACATCTATATATACTTATCAGGTATACTGAGTGTGTGTGTTTGGGCGGGCGGCGAGCATTGTTAGTCATTCAGTCGTGCCTGACTCATTACAACCCTGTGGACTGTAGCCACTAGGCTCCTCCGTCCATGGAATTCTCCAGGCAAGAATACTGGAGTTGGTTGCTGTTTTCTTCTCTAGGGTATCTTCCCAACCCAGGTCTCCTGCATTGAAGACAGATTCTTTACTGTCTGAGCCACCAAGGACCAAATGCTACTAGTTAATCAATTAAAAGATACATGTTTAAAACTGTCAACAAGGACTGTGGAAGAGGATAGAAATCTATAAACTATTAAGAGTGTACTGCATAACCACTTGAATAAATGCACAGAAATACCACTTATGTGCAAGAAAAAAATGAAATACTTACAAAATGAGTATATCTAGTCAAGAGTCTATATATTAATAAGAATATAATATTAATAGCACTTCTCCCTGGAAGCTGGTATTGCCACTGTCCTTTTTTTTTTTTCTTTTTTGGGCTTCCCTGGTGGCTCAGAGGTTAAAGCATCAGCCTAGAATGCAGGAAACCCTGGTTTGATCCCTGGGTCGGGGGAAGATCCCCTGGAGAAGGAAATGGCAACCCACTCCAGCACTCTTGCCTGGAGAATCCCATGGAGGGAGGAGCCTGGTAGGCTATAGTCTTGCCACTGTCTTTTTTTTTCTTTTTAATCTGGATTCTATTAATATACTAAAATGGGATTTTATTTCTTTAAAAGTAATGTAAATAAAACAAATATAAATGTTAATAAAGTGGGTTTTTATCATTTGAGGATATCAAAGTATAGTTGAATAAAGTATAACAGTGAAGAAAAACTAAATTATAGTACCAAGAATTTAAATTCATTCAAAAGTTAAGCTAATTAAAGCAATGTGGAATGGCATACAAGAGGGAATATGATTTAAACACTCCCCGCCCCACAAAAAAATGCACACATTTATACATATATACATATGGATACAACTGTAAGGAGCGCATTAACACAGGGAAGGAAAGATTTTACAATAACGACCTGGCTATTTTATCATTTTTTCAATATAGAAAATAAGCATGTGTTCTGGCATGTCCAGGATAATTCAAGTTTAATCCTAATAACAATCCGACTGAGCAGATAGTTATTATATTCATTTTACAAATGATAAAACTGACTAGAGGAAAGGTAAACGTTCTTAAAGCTAGTAAGTGGAGTGATATAACTTTGTTCTAATGTTTAGTTTTATTTCGCTGGCTCAAGGAATGATGCTGCCCAGATGCCCCAACCAGAAATTTGTCAGTCTCTTTGAATCTCCTCTCTCTCTCAGACCTTTCTTCCCCCTCTAGCAAATTAATCTTGTGATTTACCTCCTTCAAATCCATCTATATTTCCTCTTTAAATCCTCACTACTAATATTTCTGTAGAGCATTGTCTCAATCCTCCTAAATCTAAAGGCTCTAATTCATGCTCTTTTACGATAGTGCTGGTCCTTAGTCACTGATCAGGGACGTGAACCTCATTTTCCTCCAACAGTGTTATTCACTTTTTAGGCAATGAAAATGGAGTAGGGACAAAGGCTAGACATTCTCAGAATGGAAGTAAAATGAGCTTGAAGTGAGAATTCTAGGTGCCAGGAACCCACAGTTAACTTCACTCTGTCCTATAACAAACCATTCCTCAGATCCGGACTTCATCCTCAGTGCCCCAGGAGGGAAGCATAATCTTTAGGAAGAACCGCCCTTTCAGTGTGACCCATCCCTCTCAGGCGTTTGGAGGCAGAAAGATGAGGAAATGACTGCCTAATCCTAACGCGTTCTCACCCGTGTTCCTTCTGTTTCCCAGTCACGGGCGCTGCTTCGACTTTATTGGTGGCCTCAGTCTTATAGATTGTGCCACTCTGGCGTGAATACCAGTACACCAGACCACACCACAGATGGGGAAAAGAAAGAGCAAGCAGCTAGCAGCTTCTTCCCCAGGTTACCCCACAACAGTACCAGCTGCCTCCTGCTCTAAGTGTTCAACTGTATATACTTGGGACATTCAAAATTCTCTCTCCTCTCAACTGGTTTTTCATAGCGTTTGCTCACAATGTTTTTCCTATGTTGATGCTGTCTTTCCAGAGTTCCTCTAGGCTAACGTTAGGGAAGTTAGAAGCTTTGTTTGCTTGTCACACCATGTGTGATCTTAGTTCCAGGATCAGGGATCCAACCCACACCCTCTGCAATGAAAGTCTTTAACTACTGGACCACAAGGGAAGTCCAGAAGTTCGAAGTTTAACTATTCCTTCCATCGGTTCTCTCCCCTGCAATTAAAACGATCCTTCTAAACAAACCAGAAAAACAAAACAATTCTCCATAAACAACTGCAGAAAGTTCTCAAGTCTGCTAACAGTGGCTGAATACTCAAGATTTTCCCTTTCATTCAATTGGTCAAATCTTTTCCCCCCCTTTCTAATTCACTCAGTGGAAGACGTCCTATCAGTTACAAGCGTTGTTACTCTAGTCTTTGCCACAAGGTGGCACCATTGAGGAATGTGGTAATGCTTGAAAAGAATTCTACGTCCATCAAGCCTTGGAAGCTTTGTTCGCAGAAATCCTGACCTAGAGGGGTTAGTCTCTATGCTCCGCAGGAGTATAGGATTTTTTAACTCCCACTCAAAATTGCAAAGTAGAGAAGCCATAAATGAATGTTCCGCTATACAGCAATATAAAATCAGCTCAGTTTCTAGGCTGGAAATTAGAGCCTGTGTCACCACTCCACTCTTCTGCCTTCTCCTACTGTGAGCTCACCTTTGGAGCTTCTGGTGTCCCTTTCTTCTGAGAATCTTAATCAGATTATTCTGTTCTTCCCGGACAAGATCCCTGCACTTTGAATTTGAAGGAGCATGATTTTGGTTCTTGATCCCTCCTCTCGTAAAATACCTTTAGCTCCTTATTACACTGACTGATTATTCTTGAGAATTCTGCATTCCAAGGGGTCTGGGAAGGGACGTGTGCACACACAGACACACACACATGCACACACACAAACACCCAAGCATACAGAGATGCATACAAGTTATTTACTCTCATCCTATCAGACTGTCTGATACTTTCAAAACTAAGAGAACTAGTTTAAATTTTTAAAAAATGCCAAAAAGGAATGTACTGTGCTTTCACACAGAATAAACTGGCAGCTTCTACAATCTATATAATAGATGTATAAACTGAACATGTTACTAGCTTAAAATTCCTTATTCTCTTGTCATTACCTTCAAAAATTCACTTTTTAAGTAAAAATAAAAGTTCACATAATATCTACATAAAGGATGTAAAGCATCTATTAATCAAAGACACGGGCACTAGATGACAATAAGTGGCAAGCTTATACTTATTAAATTAGCAAACAGAAGCCCAAATGGAGGAAACATATTCCTGGGTCAAGAGCCTTAAAAATGGTCATCCCCTTGGGCCAAGAAATTTCACTTCTAGTTTCAATTCCAAAGAAGCACCACAGGACAAATATTCTATCTATGCACTAATTTCACTGAAGCTACTAGTACAGGCTTGACAGAGAGTGAGTGTTCAATCAGTGTATACAGAAGGCTAGATGGAAGAGAAAGAATGAAAAGAGAGAGGATGAGAGAAGAGCGTTAGAAAATTTCTAAACATGCCTCTATGGAACACTTTGCTAAACATAAGTACCGTGACTACTAGGACAATAGTAGGTAACTTGAAAGTGAAGATCGTGGAAACTCATGGAGCCACATGGAAATAGGCCCATAAGTGATGGTGAGGCAGGAGCAAGGGAACAGAATATAAAGATGAACTCCTTTATAGAGGCTCCCTCAGAATTCTCTGAGTATATAGGCACAGACTGGAAAGAAGCCTGTCAGAGGAACGGAATACCCTCTTGGCATGGACAGTTCGATCTACTGGAATGGTAGAAATGAGGGGGAAGCACCTGTTTTGAATTCTACTAACATGGCAGTGGAAGTTGACAGCAATCAGGGGAAGCAAAGAAGAGAGCTTATGAAGGTATATAGATCAATGGCTCTCAATGCTGGTTGCTCACTTGAGTTACTTGGGAGCTTTAGAAATATAGATTTCTACAGGGAGAGAGGCCCCAGAAGGCTACTATGGTCCTTCCACCTGAAGCAGAACCACCCCCCAACACACATTCACTTCCACTACCTGGGGCTTCAGATGCATTAGCTCATCCAATCTCCAACTCCTAACATAGATTTGCCTATCCTGTTTATAAGATGAGAAAGCCAACCTGCAGTAGGGTTAAGTGCTTCGGGTATTCTTTATCTACAATCCTTCCTTTGTTCCCCACCCTTACCATGGATTATGTTCTAAAATGTGCCCCCTGATTCCACAAAATTTGTCCTAACCCCGAGTACCTCAGAATGTGACTGTATTTGGAGATAGGGTCTTTATAGGGCAAAGAAAGGTAAATGAAGTAATTAGGGTGGGCTGTCATCCAACATGACTGATGTCCTTGTAAGAAGGGGCAATAAGGATGCACACACACACACACAAGACGGACCATGTGAAGACACAGGAGGAAGATGGCAGTCAGCAAGCCAAGGAGAGAGGCCTCGGAAGAAGTCCACCTTGATCTCAGACTTCTAGCATCCAGAACTCTGAGACAGTAAATTTCTCTTGTTCAAGTCAAATATATATGGAGAGATATAGACATATATACCCAGGAGATGCAGGAGATGCAGCTTGGATCCCTGGGTTGGGAAGATCCCATGGAGAAGGAAATGGCAACCCACTCCAGTATTCTTGCCTGGAGAACCCCATGGACAGAGGAGCCTGGCAGGTTCCAATCCATACGGTTGCACAGAGTTGGACACAAATAAAACGACACATAATACATACACATACATACATATATATTTTTATATCTAAGTCCCACTTATAGAAATCCAGATATGCTTATTCTGCTTGTGAATGTTGAGTTTCCCTGGGTGATTCTACACACAGGTAAGCTTCAAGCCCATGGACATAGAACTTTGCCATCCAAAGCTGTGTCCACGACCAGGAGCACCACGAGATCCAAAGGCTTATTAGAAAAGCAGAATTTCAGCCCCACCCTTGACCTATTGACTTTTTGCTTTAAAAATGAACAGGTAAGCACATGAACATGTCAGTCTGTAAAGCACTGGCACAGGTAAGCAATAGGTTTGCTTTGTGTCACCTTTTCTGTGAGATGCATGTCCTTCTTAATTTAGAATTTCATCTTGTGTACTTCAAAAGACAGAATAGCTAGGTTTTCTTCCAGAAATATTTGCTCTTTCTGAAATCCCTCTGCTTTTCTTTACCAGAACTTCAGGGAAACACATGGTGTTACTGCCAGAAGTGAAAATGCAAGAGATCACTCAGTTTCTTCATCTGATCTCAAAACTGGAAGTGACCTTAGAAATTATCTCTGATCATGCTATTTTACAATGAAGAAATTAAGGTTCACAGAAGGTAAGATATGACCAAATGTCACACAGTGAGGAACTGACACAGCCTAGATTCAGAACATCATTTCTATAAATCAGAGCTGTCCTTTAATAAAACCTGCTTAGCATTTTGTCATGTTTACACATGATGGATTTCTTAGTTTGAAAAATAGTATTTTTTAAACAAAGCCTCGGATAAATTATCATGGTTGAACCAATTTCCTGGGTAAATGTGATTATTGTCAACTTTTAACAAATATTGTATCCATTACTCTGAATGATACAAAAAACATTTCCCTTCAACTTGAACCTTTCTCCTTGGAGAAAATATAAATTGTCTACCCTAAACCTAGAAATCACAGATGTGGTATATAAAGTTACCCTGATATAACAGAAACCTGATGAGACACTGGCTTATAAAATGGCTGTGGATGGGATGGGTATAGGATGATATCACTTTGCTGGTACCCCTCATTTAGCATATATGTGAATTAATAAGCTAACTAGTAGAGATACATAAGGGTTTCTAAAGTGTCACAAATATATTCTCAAGTATATGCAGAAAATCTTGCTCTGATATAATTACTGAGCTGCATATGGGTGGAGGATATATCATACTGGCAGAATTATGAAAAGCCCCCCTAGGACAGGGGATAGGGGTTCATCCTGTGCTGGGTAGCCCAACAGAAGTAGTGTCTCACTTCTCTAAGTATGACCCATAGGCCAGCAGCATAGGCATCACCTGGACCATTATTAGAAACACAGATTCTGAGTCCTCACCCCAGGCCTACTCCACATGAATCTTCAGTTGAACAGAATTTCTAGAGGATTCACTCACTCATTAAAGTGAGAGAATTATGAGTCTCACTCACTGCTTCCCTAATTTGTCTCCATATCGGAATCATCTGAATGCACCATTGCTTCTTGGGGTCTGTCTCAAGACCTAAGTTAGAAAATTCAAAAAAAAAAAAAGAACAGAAAATTCAGAGAAGGAGCCTAAGAATCTATATTTTTAAACTTTCAACCTTCATGATTTTACAACAGTGTAAGTTTCACAAGGTCGGAAGACAAAGAGCTTGAGAGTCCAACAGAACTGCAATTGGTGCTCAGCCCTGCCACCTACTAGCTGTTTTTGAAGAAGCTACCTTCCCTCTCCAAGGTTCCTTCTTGCCACGAAATGGGAATAGGACATTGTTTTGCAGATTTAATATGAGGACTAGACAGGGAATTATGAAGTAGTACACAAAGGCTCAAGATTTATGCCTTGCACTTGGTAACTGTAAAATGGAAGATAACTATTAGCATTTTTGTCTCCCTATTAACACCTCACATTTGTCCTCTGCAAAATGCAGATGGTAGATATAGTCTAGAGTTATTTCATTCATAAAATTTATTTTTAATGAGTAGGTGGCAGGTTCCAGAAGCAAAGATGAGCTCACATCCTAGTGAGAGAGTCAGGCAGGTGCACAGGAATATTATAATAGAAGTTTTGTTCACAAATGAATCATTTCATACATCTAGATAGTGTTTTGGTTAGCTTGTGGGGGGAAGAGATCAAAACTACTATTTAATATCATTAAAATAATCATTATTCCTTTCACATGTGCTAACCCAGGCAGAAAGAAAAGAGCTTTCCAGAGCACTAAAAACAAAACCTTGTCACAGATAGTAAGGCTCCCATGTGACTTCAATTGTTACTGTAAATTAGTCCAAGAGAACAACCCAAACTGTAGAAAAATTATGACCTTATTTAATGTAGATGCTTTATCAACTCATCCTTTCTGCCCATTCTTTCCAACTTAGTGTTTTTCACTCTCCATTGTTCTATTATTAGCCTCTGTTTTAAAACTGCTGGAGAATGGTTTTCCTCCAGCTGTGGAGCCTCCCACTGACACACACACCCCTCCTTCCTGAGGCTCAAAGCTGAGAGTTCCTAATTGAATTTCTGCCCTTCAGGAGCACAGGGTCATTGGGATCAATGTGCTGTCAGAGGACTCCAGGGAGGCCAGGCTCAGGGCATGCTGGCCTCGGCATCATTTTAGTCTCTCCACAGTTCCATTTTGGAGCACTCGCCAGCCTCAAAGCCTGGGGTCTGTTTATTTAATGAAGTCTGCTGTTGAAATAACAACTCCTTTCTCCAGTGTGAGCTATAACTGCATTTATGATGTGTTTAAATGATAAACTAGTCTTTGGTAATCTAGAAAGTCATCCTGTTTTAGGAACTCTTGCAACCTTTCTTTCTCTGGTTTCTGCCATACTGAAGTGTCAGTATTTATGCCAAAATCTACCTGACCCATTGTAAGGGAAATACCACATGGCTATCTTTGATCTCCTAACCTCATACCAGCTCTGCTAGAGAAAAGAAATACATTTTAAATTGGGAAAATATAGGACATTTTACTTGAACATGCCAGTATGTATCTTTAAATGTAACTTCCTTACATTCTCCCCGAATGATTCAACAATGATCCATGGTCAAGGCATCCTTGAATGGATATGTTTAATTTGTTAGGAAAATTTCAGTGCTGGAAAATCATGACTTATACTTAAAGTATTAATAAATTAATTTTTAAAACTACTAAGTTTTCTGCAACTATTTCATATATGTAGATAGAAATTATAAATTGATTTTGGATAACAAAAATTAATCTTGATGTCATAATTTAATTAAAGTGACACTTGTTAGGTTTGAAAACCATGCTTTTGTCTATTCTTTCCACTCAACATAAAAACTCAGAGTTTCAGGGAATGGAATTTAAAATATCATCATGCCTTAAAAAAATCAGAAAGAAATTAAGGAAGCAATTCCATTTATCATTGCAAGAAAAATAATAAAATACCTAGGAATAAACCTCCATAAGGAGCCAAAAGACCTGTACTCAGAAAACTATAACATACTGATGAATGAAATCAAAGATGACACAAACAGATGGAAAAAATATACCATGTTCTGGGATTGGAAGAATCAGTATTGTGAAAATGACTATACTACCCAAAGCAATGGATAGTATTCAGTCCAATCCCTATCAAATCTACAGATTCAATGTAACCCCTAACAAATTACCAATGGTATTTTTCAAGAATTAGAAAAATTTTACAATTTGTATAGGTCCATATAGTCAAAGCTATGGTTTTTCCAACAGTCATGTACAGATTTGAGATCTGGACCATAAAGAAGGCTGAGCACTAAAGAATTGATGCTTTTGAACTGTGGTGCTGGAGAAGATTCTTGAGGGTCCCTTGGACATTAAGGAGATCAAGCCAGTCAATCCTAAAGGAAATCAACCCTGAATATTTATTGGAAGAACTGATGCTGAAGTGCCAATACTCTGATCACCTGATGCAAAGAGCTGACTCATTGGAAAAGTCTCTGATGCTGGAAAGATTGAAGGCAAAAGGAGAAGGGGGCAATAGAGAATGAGATGGTTATAGAGCATCACTGACTCAATCAATGGAAATGAATCTGAGCAAACTTCGGGAGTTAGTAAAGACCAGAGGACCCTGTTGTGTTGCAGTCCATTACATCACTAAGAGTCAGACATGACTTAACAGCTGAACAACAACCAGAAACACAAAAGGCCTTGAACAGCCAAAGCAATCTTGAGAAAGAAAAATGAAGCTGAAAGAATCAGACTTCCTGACTTCACACTATACTACAAAGCTACAGTAATCAAGACAGTATGGTACTAGCACAAAACCAGAAATACAGATCAATGGTGCAGGATAGAAAGCCCAGAGATAAACCTATGCTCCTATAGTCACCTTATCTTTGACAAAGGAGGCAACAATATACAATGGGAAAAGCCAGTCTCTTCCATAAGTGGTGCTGGGAAAACTGGACAGCTACATGTAAAAAAAAAAAAAAAATGAAATTAGAATATTTAACACCATACACAGAAATACACTCAAAATGGATCAAAGACCTAAATGTAAGGCCAGACTTATAAAACTTTTAGAGGAAAACACAGGCAGAACACTCTCTGACATAAATCACAGCAAGACCTTTTTTGACCCACATCCTAGAGAAATGAAAATAAAAGACAAAAATAAACAAATGAGACCTGAGTTCAGTTCAGTCGCTCAGTTGTGTCCGACTCTTTGCAACCCCATGAATTGCAGCACGCCAGGCTTCCCTGTCCATCACCAACTCCCAGAGTCTACCCAAACTCATGTCCATCGAGTTGGTGATGCCATCCAGCCATCTCATCCTCTGTCGTTCCCTTCTCCTCCTGCCCCCAATCCCTCCCAGCATCAGTCTTTTCCATTGAAACTTAAAAGCGTTTGCACTAAGGAAATCATAAACAAGATGAAAAGACAACCCTCAGAATGGGAGAAATATTCAAATGAAGCAACTGAAAAGGGATTAATCTCTATAATATATAAACAGTTCAGTTGGCTCAATACCAAATCCACAAACAACCCAATCAAAAAGGAGCAGAAGACCTAAACAGACATTTCTCCAAAGGTGACATACAGATGGCCAAGAGGCACATGAAAGATGTTCAGTGTCATTAATTATTAGAGAAATGAAAATCCAAGCTACCATGAGATCCACCTCACATGCTAAAGAAGGTATAGAGAAAAGGGAACTCTCTTACACTGTTGGTGGGACTATAAATTGGGAATAGTATGGAGGTTTCTTAAAAAAAAAACTAAAAATAGAACTACCATATGAACCAGCACTCCTACTCCTAGGCATATACCTGGAGAAAACCATAATTCCAAAAGACACACACCCCCCAAAATATTCATTGTAGCACTATTTACAATAGACAGGACATGAAAGCAACCTAAATGTCCACCAACTGATGAATGGACAGAGAAGGTATGATACATGTATATACAATATTACTCAGCTATAAAAAGGAACAAAATTATGCCATATGCCCAGATATGGATGGACCTAGAGACTCATACAGGGGCAAGTAAGTCAGAAAGAGGAAAAAAATATCTTATATTAACACCTTCTTGTCCTGTTCAGCCACCCTTGTTGCTTTGAGGACAGAGATTACATATTAAATCTGGATAAATTCCCCCCTGTAATCTCAGCATGCTCCTTCTCTTCCGACATTCGCATAGAAGGTGGTTCTGCTTGGCTGCAGTTTCCGTGAGAGATTCAGGTCCTTTCCCAGGACCTGCTGAGCTAGAGGGAGAGGTACTAATTCAATAGTGTTATTTCTGAGAAACGTGTGGACATCTAAGGAAGGGTGCAGGGCAAGGGGAAAGCAAGGACTCTGTTATTACATCTCAACCAAAACAAAGCAGGACAGAAGTCAGAGAGAGGGGTTTCTATCTGGCTTTCCCATTTATTCCAACAATGGTAAATAAACAAGTGAGATTAGCAGGAGAGGAATCTGGATTCTACCTGCCCAAAATGAATGTGTGATCTTGGGTAAGTCTCTCTGAAACAAAACCAAGAGCTTAGGATTTTGAAAATTACAAGATGTGAGTTATTTAACTTTCCCGTATTTCAATTTGACTGGATCTTTAAAGTTCCTCATCTACTCCAGCACTAAGAATACAGAAACTTAGGAGTCATTTTATCTAGCGAATGACTTTACTTGATTATTCTTCAGATTATGTGGCCTCCATTAGAGTCAGTAGCAGACCAGATTGACTATTTAATTGATAAATACCAATTTATCAATAAACATATATATAACATTTTAACTTGTAAGGTATAAAATATTCAAACACTTTGTAAATAAGAAATATTCCTATATCCCAGTGAGCCTTAAAAAAAAGTCATCATACCTTGATACACTTTTGAGAACTCTCTGGACACAAGAGGAAGTAACTCAAGGAAATAATTCAGAAAAAAGTGACCAATTGCATAAAGAATTTATGATATGGAACTGATTATTCTTACTTGCATTTAAATAATTTTGAAATTTCCTCCTTGTGGTTTGAAGTGAACTTTTCCCAACAGCAGCTCAATTCTCTATGCCATGGTTGGCAAGCAAGAGCAGGCTTCAAAGTAAGAAATGAGTAGGTTCTTATCTTTCCAAATGCAATTCATATGTTCCTCTCAGAAGCTCTTCTTGGCTTTAGGACTACTGGGTTTTGGATTCTTCTCTGCAGATATGAGCTATGTACATATAGTTCATATAGACTGGATGCTAACAGATGACAGAATTTGTTACATTGAATTGAACTAGAAATTGAGCTTCTCAACTCCTCTTCTGATTTATTCTGAAAATATTCATCACTATATTCTTATTACCTGGACCTGAAACATTGACTATGCTTAATAAACATTGGGGAATGATGGGAATAATGCATAAAACTGCCATTTATTTTTTAGTTCAGGACTCTGGGAGATGGTGAGAGACAGAGAAACCTGGTGTACTGCAGTCCATGGGGTCATGAGAAGTCAGACACGACTTGGTGATTGAACAACAAAGGAGAGGACAAATATACATTCTGTACCACTCAAATGTGACATACATATCTACAAGCACATTCCACATCACTCAAATGTGACGTATCTCCAAACAAGATATTCCCATACAGTGCTATTGTTTTCATTTTTCCCCATTCCTTATTTTAATGTTCTATCTGATTTTTTTAAAGCTTGCAATGGGCACTGGATGTAAATATACTTGATGAAGATATTTGCTCCAAATTTACCAGCCTTGTAAGGATTTCCTTGCTGAACCAAGTGTGAGTTTTGGTTCCTTCCCAGTGATTATCAGTGTTTACCCATTATGGCACCCTGTAATGCTAGATTGCGTTGACTGCCTGGTGCTCTAAAAAAACAAGTTCTGTAAAGGAAGGGAACGTTGTTCATAGTTTGCTATTAAATCTCAGTGTCCTGGATTGACTGCCTAAGAAGTATAGAAGATATGTATGTGTGCGTGCACACTTGTAGCTATATAGGGTTGATTTTGCTTCAAGCTGTTTTCCTGTGATCATAGGACTACCAGAATAGCTGTGATCATATAAAAAATTAAACAGAGTTGTAGAGATGCATAGCAAGTTAAACTTCAGGCACACTGTCTATGATTTCTTTCCATAAAACAAGGAGGGCTCGGTTCTCCCATCACATTTTTTCGTTTCCACAAATAATAGCTAAGAATACTGAAGAGAACACTAATCGGATGTTGGCATGTACTTAACAGATTACAAATTTGGGGTATGGTGGAGAGACCCTGCAGATATTTAGTGACTGAGAACTGTTAGCTAACTTGGGGAAAGTGGGAATAGCAATGCAGAGGTTGTATAATATCATGAAATTTATACTAAGAAAATACAGCATTTATGTAGCAAATGGTGGTCTGTTTTTCCACCAAATTGAGTTTTGCTGAAATTAAAATTAGGGCAACCATATGTCCCAGTTAGCTCAGGGCATTGTTGGTTTTATGCTTATTTTACAGAAGAAATTATTAAAATTGCCAGTTATACCTTAAACATTTTGGGGTTTTGATTACAATAATGTGGTCACTCAAATTATAATATGCTGGAGAATTTAAATATGTATATATTAGTTATATGTCATCATTGATATATAACTAATACTGATATCTTAAAAGATACTAGAGCTTATATGGGCTTCTCAGGTGGTATTTTTAAGCAGTTGGAATTTTAGAATCCCTGGACCAAGAGGATTTTAAAGGAAAGATGTTAGTGGAGAGGATAAGTGCGTTGACCCTAGAATCAGCTTACTTAGTCTGAGTCCTTACTCCACTGTCGTATAACCTGAGAAATGCCCTTGGCCTCAGTCATTGCTACATCCCTCCAGGGCTGCTATGGGTGCCCGACACATAGGATGCATCATATAGGCATTTCCTGGGTTTATCTATCAGGTAGATTTGTATATGCTTTTACACTTAGAGAGTATAATTATTGGCATACACAAAGACCGACATCTTGTTATAAGTGTAGACAAAAACACCACAGACCCTGCTGGGCAGGTTCCTCAGACAAACATTCGTAAAACGTTCTCAGATCAGTACGGTGATGGCTCAGATGTTCTGCCCAGCAGGGTCTGTGGTACCCTGGTTAGGGTGGTTCACATCCGTACAAACAGTCCATCACTATTTAAAACGATACTTATGGATATGTGCTCTTATTTATTTAAATAAACTTAGTGAAATAATCTATCCTCCACTTGAACTATGGCATTTGCAAATCACAGCATTCTGGCAGTACACGAGCTCCCAGACTGCCCCAACCGTAACAGGACTATGACCTGCTACCCGCAGGAAATAAATGCCTGGAGAGGCAGAACCAGGGCTGTTGTAGAGAAAATACATGAAGGGTCCTCCACCTGAATGGTATGAAGAATAAGAGGGGATTCCTCTTTTCATGAATTGTCAACAGAGAGAGTTCCCCTAACCAAAGGTGGCCTCTTGTTCCTGCTTTTCTCCTAAATTTACTTCTTGAATAGCTACAATGATCCTTGATTCTGAAAAGTGTTCTTGCCCATGATCAGGTATTTTTGTGTCTTTAAATAAGTCTCTGAGTTTTCTTTAACTTACACTGGTAGGTCTAAGCTGAACTCTGTGTGCTGGGAGTCTGAGTACCCACCTCAAAGCCCTGGTACAAGTCAAGTGATCTCCTCCTTTTGAGCCTAAGACTTCTCTTAATGAAATAAGCAGATGAGACCCACCCAATTTCTCTCATAGGATTCCAACATACATGCTTTTGTTTGGTTTCAACATGAGTAGAAGAGAGGAAGAAGAATGATATGTTCTAAATGTATGATGTCTATTATATGTTTAGTGTTTTTCTATACGCTGCTGCTTTCAATTCTAGCATCTACATTTTGGGGGGAGGTTTTAATGTGTCTGGTTGGCTGGCACATGTATGTTCTCTCTCTTTTTTAAAGAGAAGACTGAAGTTTCTGATTAAATGACCAGCCAAAAACACACACAGCTAGCATAAAGCCGAGAAGAGCTTTTAACTCAAGTGTCTTCATCTTGAACACCCACATTTGCCTCATGTACCTCTTACCCTAAATCATGTAAGGAAGCAATTTAAAAACACAAATGGTTTTGATACAACAACAACAAAAAAAAACCCAATCATAAACAATTACCTAAAGAAATTATTTCATGCCTTAAGGAGAGCTGCTAATCAAGTAATAAAATATTAAAGTTAAAAAAAAAAAAGCCTATGGTTATCAACTAAAAGATGTGCTGCTATTCTTTATCAAATGTGATTTTCTGGTCTTCTGGTGTTTCAGTAGCCCTTTAAGTAACACCAGCTCTGGTGGAATGTAAACAGTTTAAACTGGAAGAAGTAAACCACTGCCTAGGAATCATAAAGTTGCAAAACTTCATTCACTGTGGTGTTGTTCTTGGTTTGTTTGCTTTCTGAGTTAATGAAACTATTTCGATAATCTTCATCCACAGAAAAGAAACAGATAAATGGTGATTACTTGGCTCACTTCTTCTTAACAAGGGCAGTCAGTAGACCACCTAGTATGAACATGACTGCTGCAAATTACTCAAATTACGTCTGGGCTGTAGCTAATTCATTCTCCTGAACACAATTATCTGATAAACTTGAAAATGCTTCCAAGGTTCTTCATCCTGCTATTCAATTCCACTCCACTGAGACTCTACCACTAGGCTTGAATTTATAGACATTTCAGCCTCCATCCTCTTCCATCAATGGAGCTTAGGGATGTATGCCAAAACCCCATTTCCATTCTGACTTGCTACAACCACATGGAATTATTAGTGGTCACTCTTAGAGCACTTACTGGAGAAACTTATAATAAGGACCTTCCCTATGTGGAAGAGCTAATGGACTTCCAAACTGATGGAGCAAAGCACTGATAGGGATGGCCCTGTAATTTTATATAGTATATCACAGGGATATCATTACATTGTGCCCAATCAATTCACATAAAAATGGAAGCTTTGATTTCAAAACCTACTGAAGCAGAACTAGATACAGTGAAGAACAGCATCTCCTGGTCGGGCTCTCCTCCCCTTTCAAACGCTCCCCCTTCCACTCACCAACTCCTATGAGCATTTTACCAAGCTAGCTGTACATTCCATCAGCACTTTTATGGAAGTATTGCCTCGGGCAATGGTTGTTATTGGACTGCTTGCCTCTCTTTCCAGCAGTTCCATATTTCAAGTGATTCAAGCATCTTCAAATGAATTGCTTGATAGATTTCCAAAATGATCACTACAGGTCAAATTTAGCTCAAATGTTATTCTTTCCAAAGTTTTGAAAATCCATTTCTGTAGCAAGGCTGGTGCAACATTTAATGAGCTTCAATTCAGAAGAGACACATCCTTTTAACTTGAAGTTGGCCTCAAAACACATTTGGTCCACTCAAATGCCCAGCAATCTTTTCAGCTACAATGGCTACTACTTTCAACTCCAATGAAATATGCTACAAATGGCACCATTTCCAAAGTTCTTAAAACTTCTAGAAATGGTATAAAAATAAATATATTAGAGAATACCCTGCTTTTATTCAGGATACTTTGATTCAAGGTGTTTCTAGTACGTCCTTTCCTTCTCTACTCAGCTTAATTTCTGCAGAATATATCATCCTATTATTCTATCTTTTTTTTATGTTTCAAAACACACGAATTCAGCATAAAAAATGATCATTATAAAGAGCATAAATGAAAGTTTAATAAAAGGAGCAGACACATCCTAACAGACATTATAGTGTTTAATCTAGAATGGCTTAATTGAAAGTTCTCTTATCAGCCTAATAATAGTGAATTATAATGACCTTCATTTAACAAAGATAGGGACGCTATCTTCCTTAATGGAACGATGAGAAGCATGGGTCAAGTGTCTTAACCAGATGCTACGTAAATGCAATACATGTGCAATGTAATGATCTTGGAAACCTCAAGGTTCAAAGAAGACAACAGCTATAAATCCTATTAGCTTTTTTATTTAGTTCTTTTTCAGAACTGGATTGCTATTTATGTTCATTTTTACATCAGTAAAACTGATTTTTAAATCAGTTCTACATCCTGATTTTTGTATATAACATGATATAATGAGCATTTTCATAGTTTTAAAATTATGAAAATTCAAGTTATGTTGAATTCATCCATGGTATAGATATATTCTGAATTATATAGACATCAAAATTCACGTTTTGTTTTGCTATCACAAATCCTATAGTGAATGCTCTTAAAAACAAATATACATATACATTTCTCTAAGCTAACTCTTAGAAAAAAAATGTAAAGATACAGAAACACACTGATGCATCACCTACAGAAGAGGTTTAACAAAGTACACTCCATCGAGTTTAGTGAATGAGATGATGGTTTTTACTTTGTCCTTGCCAAACTACTTTTAAACATCATTACAATATATGATAAGCAAACAAACACGTTAATTTGCATTTCTCCATGAGACTGAGTATTTTTCATGCTTATTGGTTATTTGGATTCCATTTCAAGGGAAGAGGATGTTCCTGTCTTTTGCCCATTTTCCCACCGAGGTTTAATTTTAGTGTTACTCTTAATCTATTGACTTCATCAAAATATCATTTCCTTGCCATGCTTATTGTAGTTTACTGACACTTTCTGTCTTTCAATTTTGTTACTGACTTATGACATTCAGATAAAAAACAAAAACAAAAAACGTTGCAACAAGGCTGTTCATTTTTCCTTTCATTGCTTTTTTCTTTTACTTTTAATTGCTGATGTAAAGAAATATATATTTTCTGTTTTCTCTAATACTTTATTTATTATATTACCTTTTAAATTCATTAAGGACAACTTTTGGTATATAAGAAGTAAAAATTCAACTTTGATGTTTTACCTGATGAGTCAACCACATTTACACAAAAACCAGACTCATTTTCCCAATTCATGAATCTTTCTTTATTCCACACTAACCTCCACAATACAAAAGGTTCTGCTTCTACTAATCAGCCACTCAATTATCTGTGACTTAAATTGTAAATTTAGCAATACCAGGTTTGCCTATGTATTTATTGTTCTTTAAAACCTATCAAGTTATTTTAGGATCTTGGTAATTCCTCTTAAATTTTCATTAGTTTGCTCTATAATTTCTAACTATCTTCACCATAAATAGTTTTTTCAAAGATTTGAAAATGCACTAAAGACTGAGAAAATAACAAACAGAAAATCATGAAGCTCCCCTTTTGGCAAGGGTTTGCAGTTTGGGGCATACACTTTCAGGATCTCTATCAGGGAGGATGGGAAACTTTAGGTAATTTTAATTTTTTGTGAGCGACTTCCCTTGGTCTTGGTCACTTCCTTGGCAAGGAAACATAAAATTGCTTCACCATGATCTCAAGGATTTAACATTTTGGGGCGTACACTTTCAGGATCTCTATCAGGGAGAATAGGAAATTTTAGATAATTTTCATTTTTTGTTACTACTCTTCCTTGGCAAGGAAACATAAAATTGTTTCACCATGATCACAACATGGGAAAAAACATACCTTGATTCAGATCAGTGGGATTGCAATTATTTTTTAAAATACTAAAAATACATACATAATCTTAACTTCTCTCGGGTTTGAATGTTTAAGCTTTGCATACATGTAAAAAGCAAACTACTTACTGAGCTAGATGCAGGTATACCCATTAACACTGTCGCTCCAATCTACTAACTTGGGGTTTCTTTAACCTATGACATAATCCACTCAGTAATACATCAGTAACATAGCCCTGGTAGCATGCCAGTCACATGAAAGTCATTTCTCTTGTTTTCTTTCTTTCCTGGAGATGAAGTATTTCCCTTACTCCAAGTGCATTACAAACTGCAGTGCCATTTAATTCTGAAGTTCATTTCTGTATTTATTTCTTCAACAGTATCTTGGTGATAAGAGATGCTCAATAAACATTTGTTGAGTGGAGGAGAATAAATGAAACATATTAGAGCACTGTACACAATGGCACATTATGAATAACTACATTGGAATTCTTAGAAGTGGCTGAAGCAGGGACAAATGTAAGCCTTTTATTCTCAGCAAAGCCTGGGAGATGAATCGCTGACACATGTGATGTGTGATTTATTCATACACACTACTAGGAGATTTATAGGCACCTATTAACCGAGTCGAGTTCCAGTCCTGTCTTAGGCTGGCCTTTTGTCATGATTAGCTATGCTGTGACTCTATGTTAAATAACAGGTTGTCTGTGCTGAAATATGCACAAAATATGAAGACAGAGGCCAAAATTATTACACATTTCCAGCCAAACCACAGATATACTTCTGCTTGTCTATGTTTAAAAAAAAATTAGACATGTACACACGTGCAAAAGGATTTTTTTTTTTCTGGACCTGAGATCCACTGTCACAGATTGGATTGTGTCTCCCAAATAACTCATATGCTGAAGTGCTAAACTCTAGGACCTCAAAATGTGACCATATTTGAAAAGTCTACAGATGCATTTAGGTTAAAATAGGGTCATTAGAGAAGACCTTAATCCAACAGGACTGGTGTCCTTTTTGAAGAAGCAGATTTGGATAAAGACTTGTACAGAGGGAAGGAACGTGCAAAGGCACAAAGAAAAGTTCGTCATCTATAAGCTGAGGGAAGAGGCCTGGACGAGAGCCTTCCCTTGTGGCCCTTAAGGAAACAACTCTGCCGATACCCTGATCTTAGACTTCAAGACTCCAGAAACTGTGGTAAAAAATATTTCTGTTGTTTACATCACCCAATCTGCTTTACTAGGTTACAATTGCCCTAGCAAACTAACATACCCACGAACTTAATAGCGAATATAGCAAGGCTGTATGTTAGACAACAGGAATTATTTTTTGTTGTTGTTTTTCGACAGTCTCACTATTGGAAAAGATGAATCAGATCTGCCTGCACATAGTGGTGGGGCCAGATCTGAAGCTTCCCTGGGGTGAAACACCATTGAAAAACACTATCACCGCTTTAGGTGAGACTTCTGATCCATCCCTCCAGTAAATTATCAATTCAAACTTATTTGATGGCACTACCTATTACCCATGACGCCACTGGATTGGCAAAGGTAACATTAACACATAGTTGGATATTTAAAAGAGTATGGAGGCACTTTGTGATTTGAAATGATAGCTCATTCTTGGCTTTTCTTTTGAGGTCTTCAGGTCAGGCATGTCTTTTCTACCTGTATCGGCACTGATCTAATAAACATAGCAAGAGAAGAGAAATGTGGAAAGGAACCTCTCCCACTGCCTTTGATCCCTAACTCAGGTTTACAGAGAACATAAATGGGCTGTAAGTTTTGTAAATGAAGTCAGTGTAATGAAAGCCACCATGTGAAGGGTGAAGAAAGGCCATGGGCTACATGGTGGGGTGGCTCGTACAGAGAGCAGCCACTATCACTGATCAGTTCTTCCAAACCTGTGTCACTGGCCACTACGGCACCTCACACCCCCACCCCCTTGAACCAAAGCTGGCTTGTGGAGCCAGCCAGGATTTGCTGACACATTTTCTAAGTTCAAAACCATAAGACACATTTCTCTGTGCCATCTTAATAAAACAACATGGAATAAAGTTTTATAATAGCAATAGCAAGAGAAGAAAGTCATAATTTTCCACGCTTCACGATTCAGGATAATTAATTTAATAACTGTGTCATATGAGAAGAGTAAATAAAGAAAAGGAAAGGGGTGTGGATATATATAATCACTGAAGCATATACAATTGCAAGGAAAAACAAATTACCAGGGTAGCGCTGAAAATAAAAGCTCCGTGGGAAGTATTTTTTGGATGCTAATTTGATTCTTCTATGGAGGCTTAAAGCTGCAGTGTCTACAAGACCAACTATCTCCGCCTGTTTTTATTTTTAGCAGTTATATAACCTTATGTCTCTAAAAACCAATTAAACACCTTCTTGATCTCCACCGGGAATTTTCCCTGAGTAGTTCTCTACCTAGACTATAACAGGACTATGATTTCATTTACAACATCTTGCTGGAGAGTATTTCATCATCAGAGGTGTTAAAAAAAAAGTGGGGGAGGGTACTGAAATTAATCAACAGGGGCAGAATCAAAATAAGATGTGGTTTTCTCTGGACACAGTTACAGCCTCTGGGGTTTGGTTCACAATAAATATTGAGGCTCTAGATCTTAGATGAGCAGTTTGCTCTGTCATGCAAAAATTCAGTTTTATCTTTCTCAAATACTAAAGATACCAGCCTTGTTCTTCCTCTATTAAGACTGTTGATTCTGCCATTCCAGCACCAGGCTATGTGTATCACATTGTATGTTTCTCGAGCTCAGCACTGATTTCCATCTCCAGGCCTCTCTGAGGACCTGCCCTTAGTGTCAGTCGCCGCAGGGACTTACCGACAGTGTTTATGGGATCCGGTCAAGGTCTCAATCACAAAGCACTCGCCATCATTGAGACAGTAGGCAAGGTCCTTGTCTCGGCAGGGTTTGAAGTGCTCAGATCTCTCCGTGGAATATGTCGTGGTATCTGTCATTAGAACACAATGAAATACTGTCAGCAGCTCATTCTGATACCCCAGATCCTGTCACTGGCCTGGATCTGTGCACTGAGACTTTCTCGTGACTGCTGACCTTAGACAGACAGGATGAAGCCCTCAGTGGACTGATAAAAACAAAACCGAGTATGACCATTTTATACAGTGAGTGTTTATGTCCCCACAAAATCCACATATTGAAACCCAGTGATGGTATTAGGAGGTGGGGCCTTTGGGAGGTGAGTAGGTCTTGAATGGGATTAATGCTCTTATAAAAGAGACCTCAGACAGCTCCTTCACCCATTCCAGTCATATGAAGACACAGCAAGAAAATACCCTCTATGAACTAGGAAGTCCTAACCAGACACCGAATCCATGGGCATCTTGATCTTAGACTTTCCAGCATCCATAACTATGAGAAAGAAATTTCTGTTGGTTTTACGCCACCGTGTCCGTGCTATTCTGTTACAGCAGGTAGGACTAAAACAATTACTGGATTCAATTGTCTTATTTTTCCACAAGATTTTAACAACTGGAATCACTCTAGACAAGTCCCATCAGTGGATACATTAACAGCAAAAGCTGAATGACCCTACAATCAAAAACCTCAAAGTAGCTTTCATTAATTCTTACAAATGTTGAGAAACATGTTGTATTAAAGGACTGAATACAATCCTTTTAGTGTATTCCTTTTATTGTTCTGCAATGCCATTAAATATCTGATCAAGGTACATGTACTGTGACTCTTCTACGGATACCAATGCCAGTTTCTGTGTTTTGTTTATTTTTTAGGTACATCTGTAATTTGCCAATAGCTAAGGCGATTATTCTTTCACTTTCTCCTTTTATTATGTAATTAAAATGCAAATGTTCCAAATTCTGAAACAGAATCTCAAATGTAAAGAATGTTTCTGGTAAATATTTAACAGGACTAAATTACTGCCATTTTTTTTTAGGATTATCTTCTATGTGCTTTTTAAAAATCATAATCATTTTCATTTTTAAAGTAAGTTATATCTCTATATCAGGTTTATAAATATGAAACTAATAAGTATGTGCTTTCTACTGGATGAAAAAATCTGTTAGAGCATGTAGACATTCTTGTCTCAGAGTTTTAAGCAACTGAAATATTAGCACCATTTTCATTGCAACATTCAAGAAAAAAATGTATGTGAAATGAGATGAATACGTGATTCAGCACATAAGCTCTTAATTTCCTTTATATGTATGTGCTTAGTCGCTAAGTTGTGTCTGACTCTTTGCTACCCTACGGACTGTAACCTGCCAGGCTCTTCTGTCTATGGGATTTTCCAAGCAAGAATAGTGGAATGGGTTGCCATTTCTCTCTGCAGGGGATCTTCCCAACCCAGGGATTGAATCCGCACCTCCTGCATTGGCAAGCAGATTCTTTACCACTGAGCAACCTGGGAAGCCTTCCTTAACATAGATATAGATTAATAATAATGTTCAACAGCAAGGGCCATTGTACCAGCTTGCTAACCGGAGGTCACAATGAGCCTCTTTCTGCCCATCATCCAAATAAAGGGGAGAGTTATTACGCAGGAAGAAAATTTACTCATATTCTCCCAACACATAGAAAGCCTCAATGAGCCCCTTACCCACAGGAATAACTCCAAATTCCTAAGAAAAGCAAAGAAACACATAGGTCATGTAGAATTTTGCCTGCCTAACCTCATCTTGCATCCTAAAACATACAACCTCATTTCCAACTCTTACCCTATTTCCCCAATACCAGAACGATAACACTGATCCTTCTTCCTGGGCCATCTTTTTGTTTGCTGGAAAACATCCAGAAATCCCTTAGAGCTTATGTCATCTTCCCTTTGTGGCCCTCAGCGCCTTTTATTGTTTGCATCACTGCATTCAATGCTGAAAGTAGCCACTTGTTTACGCATTTATCTGTTTCTTTGTCCTGAGTTCCTCGAGGTCAGAGGTTGAGCCTTAATCAGAATGAGTGCTCAGTAAAACATGTCTTCAATAAATCTGACAACTTTAATATCACTAAAGTTTAGTGCCACTGGCAAAAGATATGATCATAAAAAATATAATTATCATATAAAAGTAATACATATCTTACAATAAAAAGACATAATTTAACATTAATTTTATCATTCTAGTATACTCATTTTAATACTAATAAATATTGCAAAAAAACTGCCTTCAGACTCACACAGACCCCGACTCATACTATTCATATACGATAAGCTTTGAAAAATCCACTTGTAATCTTTTCTTAGTGTTAAAATGGGAACTTTTTCTACTTCAAAATATCTGCCTGTTAACATACTTTGGCTCGCATTAAAGGTTGTGCAAAAGACTTTTTTGGTTTGTTTTCCAGGAGATCTCCTCTACAGGGAAGATTTGTTATTCCAGATAGTTTGTGATAAACAGTTACACAGAATCAATTTCCCTTTCCATGGGAATATTTAGGATTCAAGAGCTCTGAGCCAAAAATTCATTATGAATCACCACACAGTGTTGACTGCTACTCTGACTGCTGAAGTACATTAATCCATGATCAGTTAGTTAACTTTTCCTTTAATTTCTTATTATCTATTTATTGATTTCACTGATCATTCCTCTAAGAACAGTTTTTCATCAACATAACCTATAGGATAAAAAGTGAGATCCTTATTTTACAATCAGTGGTTTTAACAAGCTACAGACTCCACAAGCAATACAGTGGCAAAGCAATTACAATCAATTAGTTTCCATCTGACAACTACTGTCTCCAGTGGTTACTGCCCAATTCTGCCAACCGCTTTTCCCATTACGTTACCATCCATCAGTACAACACACAGGATCAGAACCAAGTAAAATACCTCTGCAAAAGTCTGAGGTGGGAGAGGACAGAAATGTCAGGTATAACGTGCCCTCACATTCTCTGTTTTCATAGCTTAGAGAATCTGAAGTTTGAGCAAGCTCCAGGAGATGGTGAAGGGCAGAAAAGCCTGGCATGCTGCAGTCCATGGGGTCACCAAGAATTGGACACAACTGAGCAACCCAACAACACCAACATACACTTATTCCTCACCCTGATTCAACTAGATTCTAAAAGCCATTAAGTATTTTAAATAATTTGATACACAACAGAACAACACTAGGCCTGATCCTCGTATAGATAAATGAAATGCAGGCATCAACAAATTTGAAATCGTAAAAACTTACCTATGCATTTTACTATATAGTATCCATATAGCACTAGTCTCCTAAAATCACATAGGTGTTGGGAAAGGTAAATCAAACTCACCATAAGGTGAAATTTTATACTTGTAAGGCATCATATGGAAACAGTGTCAGACTTTACTTTTGGGGGCTCCAAAATCACTGCAGGTGGTGACCGCAGCCATGAAATTAAAAGACGCTTATTCCTTGGAAGAAAAGTTATGACCAACCTAGATAGTATATTCAAAAGTAGAGACATTACTTTGCCGACTAAGGTCCGTCTAGTCAAGGCTCTGGTTTTTCCTGTGGTCATGTCTGGATGTGAGAGTTGGACTGTGAAGAAGGCTGAGCGCCAAAGAATTGATGCTTTTGAACTGTGATGTTGGAGAAGACTCTTGAGCGTCCCTTGGACTGCAAGGAGATCCAACCAGTCCATTCTGAAGGAGATCAGCCCTGGGATTTCTTTGGAAGAAATGATGCTAAAGCTGAAACTCCAGTACTTTGGCCACCTCATGCGAAGAGTTGACTCATTAGAAAAGACTCTGATGCTGGGAGGGATTGAGGGCAGGAGGAGAAGGGGACCACAGAGGATGAGATGGCTGGATGGCATCACTGACTCAATGGACGTGAGTCTGAGTGAACTCTGGGAGTTGGTGATGGACAGGGAGGCCTGGCGTGCTGTGATTCATGGGGTTGCAAAGAGTCAGACACAACTGAGCAACTGAACTGAAGACATCATACCAAATATGTGGGTGGAAAGATAGAAATTTTCCTTAATGATATCACTGGCTTCTATGCTTTTTCTTAAGATAACCTATATACTTTGGTGAACTAAATCATATGTATACTGTGTCTAAATCACTGTTAGGCTTTCTATTACTTACGAACAAACACAGTCCAACAAAGAGACAATTTGGATGATAGCAATTTGGATGATACCCTCTGATATTTATAGCTATGCTTATAAGTATATACATATATGTAAGCTCAGTCACTCAGTTGTGTCTGAATCTTTGCAACCTCATGGACTACAGCCCCTCCAGACTCTGCTGTCCATGGAATTTTCTAGGCAATCATATTGGAGTGGCTTGCTTTTCCTTCTCTAGGGGATCTGCCCAACCCAGGGATCAAACTCCCAAATCCTCCGTCCCCTGTATTGGCAAGTGGATCCTTTACCACCACGCCACCTCCATATATGTAGCACACACATATGGAAGCCCATCCATATATGTTTGCATTTATTTTTGACATATTAAGTACATTACAAACATAAAATATATAGCTGCAGTATATGGTACTATTTTGTCACGTTTTAAAAGTTCAAAAGTACATCTACTCTTTCTAGGAATGATATCTGGTAAATAAAATTGTGACAGAGTTCTCTTTGCCTTCAAAAAATTACCAGGGTAAGTGAAGTCACTCAGTCATGTCTGACTGTTTGCAACCCCATGGACTGTAGCGTGCCAGGCTTCTCTGTCCATGGGATTTCCCAGGCAAGAATACTGGAGTGGGTTGCCATTTCCTTCTCCAAGGGATCTTCCCAATCCAGGGATCGAATCTGGGTCTCCTGCATTGTAGGCAGATGCTTTCACCATCTGAGCCACCAACCAGAGTAAAGGTCCAAGCAAATAAACTAAAAGGGATCAAATATTTCCATAAATTTGGATTTGTCTTCCAAGATGCTCTCTTACTCCAAAGTACCTCCAAGACTCTCCCTCACTCCAAAGTACTTCCTTATCAGGCACCTCTCTCCCACATTAGCTCATGAACTCCACATCTTACTGGACCAGGAGCTGGCACAGCCGTCCTTCACATCTCTGATCCACAGCCATACACGTGGCCTGGGGCTTCCCTTGTGGCTCAGCTGGTAAAGAATCTGCCTGCAATGTGGGAGACCTGGGTTCGATCCCTGGGTTGGGAAGATCCCCTGGTGAAAGGAAAGGCTACCCACTCCAGTATTCTGGCCTGGAGAATTCCAAGGACTGTATAGTCCCTGGGGTTGCAGAGAGTTGGCACGACTGAGCGACTTTCACTTCACTTCACAGATGGACTGACACAGGTGCACACAATGGTTGTTCAGAGAAGAATGATCTTTTTATAACATGAGTGTTTTTCTAAATGTTCTATATCGTCAAGTGTACACACTTTGTTATCATCATAAAAGAAAAATTCTAAACGAAAAAATGTTTAGAAGTTAGGAAATGAGAAGAGTTCCAAACGCAATTTAAGTAAAGTGCTTAGAATTTTATAAGAACAGAAAATCAACTCCACAGACTAGAGGCAAAGAGAGGAGGAAAAAATAAGTAGGAAAAATATTCTGAAAGAGAGAGCATGAAGGGGAGTCCTATGAACTGCAAGGAGAGCAAACCAGTCAATCCTAAAGAAAATCAACCCTGAATATTCACTGGAAGGACTGATGCTGAAGCTGAAACTCCAATACTTTGGCCACCTGATGCAAAGAACTGACTCACTGGAAATGACCCTGATGCTGGGAAAGATTAAAGGCAGGAGAAGGGGACAACAGAGAATGAGATGGTTGGATGGCATCACCGACTCGATGGGCATGAGTTTGAGCAAGCTCTGGCAGTTGGTGATGGACAGGGAAGCCTGGCGTGCTGCAGCCCATGAGGTTGCAAAGAGTTGGACATGATTGAGTGACTGAACTGAAGGCTTAAAATGAATGGAGATGGTAAGGATGGGTCTTCCCAGCACCTGAGCAAAGTTCAAGGTCTCAGGTCAAGGATGTGTGGTTGCTAGTTTGATAAACAGCGCCCATTCACTTGGGACCACAAAGGCTATGCAACTATCCGGACCATTCACCTGGCATTTTTTTTATGTAGTCAATGTGTTTTCCTTTATTTTTATGGGTTTTGGTCTCTTTGGAGATCAGGAAGAGTATTTTGCTTTTAAGTTCTGTATCCTTTCCACATCACACAGCATACAAAGTAAGCAATCAGTACGGTAATTAAACGCACAGTGGGAAATGGTGGTGGTTAATTCATTAAAGGCAAAATGGGAAGAAAATGTAAGGCTGGAAGACAGAAATCCCAGCAGACTTTACAATGAAAGTTAATTTATTAATGAATTAAAACAATGACTGGTTTTCTCCCCTAAGTACTAACTGGAACCTGAATATTACTTATGAAGGTTTTCTCTTTTGCCAGCACAACGCTGCATACTGTGGGAACACAGATTTTGTTGCAGGAACAAGAGTGCTAAATGGGCTATTACAGATAATAATTGTAGCAGATAATCAGAGAAAGGGAGAGCTTAATTCACGCTGTAGTTATCTCTAAAGGCTTCCCAAAGGGTTGGCATTGGAGCTACGTCTTGAATGGGCATGATTTAATTGGCAGAGGAAAATGAATTCTAGATAGGAAAAGCAGAAAAACCTGAGGAAGAGAGTGCTTAGCTTAGACCCTAAATCCATCTTCCCACGCCTGACTTGCAAATGTCAGATTCATGAAGCACTTTCCTCCTTCCCCTACTAAGTTCATGACATGACAATTCTCTAAGAAAAATTAAGAATCGTGACACAATCTACCAGATTTAGTATTAGCAAAATACCTTTACAGTCTAGAAGCCATTTAAATACGGTTGTCGACTCTGGCAAGGTCTTCCGTGGATGGAAGCTGTGTAAATGAGACATGCTGTCATACATTAAAATCCTCTCTAGAATCTGCTACATACCAGGCTCCCAGGAAGGCACACTGGATGAAACAGTCATAAAGTATTAACGGTCAAGGAAAATTGCAAGAAGAATGCAGTGGTGTTTGAAAGGGAAACAAACCATTTCTCAGCTGGCGAAAAGCCAAGATAGCTTTCTCCCTGCTGCCAAATATCAAACAATTGTTCACTTTGCTGGCGTGGGAGAATTGGGGAGTGTTGGGCAAGGAATTTAAAAGTTCAGTTGAGTCACGGTGCTGTTGTGAGAACTGACAGTTCCTGAGGAATCCCAGAGCCATCAATTCTGGCAAAAAAAAAAAAATGTAGAAAGGATCCATACCAAACCTGTGTGACATACCTGGGCCAACTTTCAGCTTGAAATCTTGTTTTTAAAAACTGTATCAAGTTAAATAAACCTACACAGGACACAGTTTATTCAATGATAATGCATTTATTGGGGATTTTATTTATAGGGTAAATAAATGTCATTTAGGTAAATAAATTTACAGGGTAAGTGCATGCATTTATAGGGTAAATGCAGCATTTACCCTAAAGCTGAATATATTCCCTTCTATGTGTACATATACACATACCTATACAAACTACATTCAATTACAATAGTTTAAAAAAGAAATACCAGCGAAAAAGAGACACAGATGTAAAGAACAGACTTTTGGACTATGTGGGAAAAGGCAAGGGTGGGATGATTTGAAAGAATAGCATTGAAACATGTATGTTGCCATATGTGATGACCAGTGCAAGTTCGATCTATGAAGCAGGGCACTCAAAGCTGGTGCTCTGGGACAACCCAGAGGGACGGGATGGGGAGGGAAGTGGAAGGGGTTGAGGTGGGGGGACACAAGTGCACCCATGGGTGATTCATGTCAATGTATGGCAAAAACCACCACAATATTATACAGTAATTAGCCTCCAATTAAAATAAATTTTTAAAAAGTTAAACTGACACACACAAAAAATACGAGCTAGTGCCATTGGAGCACCATCCCTCTGCTCCCCACATCAAACTATAAAATGGTTCAGTCTATGTCACTAGCAATCTCTAAATCCAATAGATTATTTAAATCCCCCCCCCCATCTTGCTTGAACTCTCAGAAGCATCTAATACTCTCAGTCACTCCCATATTCATGGAAAATCTTTCATTGGCTCCTACCATTACATAATGCTGATCTTCCCCTTTCTTCTTGATTTCTGTCACCTAATTTCTATTTAAAAGTAGATTACTTAGGGAATAGTTTTTAAATAACACTAACATATACTCAGTGGGACACTAAGCATTTTCCTTTAGCTATCTTTTGGCCTTAAGATAACAGTATGAATTTATGCTACTACTTACCATCCTCATTTTACAAATGAGGAAGTTAAATCTTAGAGATTTATGTAATTAACCCAATATCACATGGTTCTGAGCTGGAAGCCTCTGGATTCAACCAACACAGTCTGACTTGTTCCACTAGACTGCTTCCCATGGACCACTTTTCTTTTCTTTTCTTTTTTTTTGGCAGGATGGGTGGGGGGAAATCAACTTTTACTTGTTTCTAGGTGAGTGCTCCTCTGAGTGTGGTCCTTAGACCAACAGTATCAGCATTATTTGAGCCTCATTCCAGACCAGCAGTATCAGCATTATCTGAGCCCTATTCCAGACCTACTGCATCAGAAACTCTGGAGGCGAGTGGTGAGATGCTGCTTACCAAGTTCGCCAAATAATTTGCATACACTCTAAACTCAGAACAGCTGTCTTGGGTGATCCTGCCTGATATCATCTGCATGACAATAACTCTCAAAGTTACACCTGAGTTCAATCTGCCATCCTGCAGGCTTCTCTGGGCTCAATCTGCCTACCTCTCCCTTCCTGATGGGTATCCCAAAGACACCAAAAAATTAACTGGTAGAAAACTAAACTCTTATTCTTCCCCCACAACCCTATTCTTCTTTCAGGATTCTCAATCACAACTCCTGTCACACTGTTGATTCACTTGGGCAGGCCGGAAGTCCATCCTCTTACCCTCCACATGAATCATCAAATATCAGTGGGTGATTCTACTTCCTAAATATCTCCAGAAGCTACCACATCTTTCCATCTTATCTCACCTGGAATACTCAGTGTAAGTCTACTGTATACCTCCTTGTCACCCTAAAATGAATTACCCACATTACAATCAGTTTGCACAATGTGTATCCAACACATAATGCAAAAAAAAAAAAAAAAAAAAAAATCCTGCTGGAAAATAATTTAGTGGCTATCCCTAGCTCTTATGAAGACAATCAAAATCCTTCTAGGCCCTTGTCTATTTCTGTCCTCACCTCATACATAATACCTGCCCACCTTTTCGGTACATTGGCAACAGCTGTTTGGCTGATTCCACATCCCCTGAAACCTTTGCACAGGCTCCTCTCTGCAGGGGGTTGCCCTGCACCCCACAGATTCTCAAAGTAATCCATAGATTCTATCCAGAGCACATATTATGAGACATCAGAACATACAGCAAATAAATAAATAAATAAATAAATAAACTCCCATTAGCTAGTTCTTCTCTACAAAATCCCTCAGGTTTTATCACCAAACACAGGGCTCTTCTCATGGGTGATTCCCTCATTTAGGTCACGGCCCTACTCCTCTCATTTTCCTTTCTTTGTCATTCACTCTTTCAAGCAGACAATATCCTCCCACCAACCCTGAATTGGAGACTTTTACCTTAGAGATGAGGTGTTTAAAATCCCCATAGAGACTTAATTCTTTCTAAAAACAGCCTGGCTGTGGAGTTTGAACTGTACAGCAACTACCCCCATGGGCTGAGTTAACCTTCAGAAAAACAGGGGCCATCTTACCATGAACACATCGCTTAAAAACTCAGGACAGAAGAGGATTTAGCACTGACAAAGAGCTGCAGTCAGTTCCTCTCATGGGTCAGAAGACAGAGATACTTGGAAGTTTTTTTGTAGAGTGGCCTTGGGTCCCTCTGGTACCAAGTAAAGTCACAGGGTAGCTGGCTGGAATACTACATCTGCTCTTTTGGAAACATCGCAGACTGGCTGGCAGCAGGACCGCTTCCCACTTTTTCAGACTTTACTTATACGGGAGCAGCAGCATGTAGAAATTCCCAATACTGTCTGCCCAGGAAAGAACATGGCCCTCTGTAGGTGGTTATCCAATCTTGGTTTCCAGAAGGAAGGAGAACACCGAGGTTAAATCCGTGAGGCCTTTCGAGCTTCTCGAGCTCAGGACCTCAGCTAATGCTAACTGGTTTCTGAGCTGGGCCTCTCTTCCAAATCAGGTACATTGAGGTATTTAAATGCGGGGCCAATTTGGCCCTCAATTACCCAGCTCTCCTTCCATACCATGCCCACTCCCTAAACAGCCCTCTGGGATTTGATTTTCCTCGTAAGGATGACTTTCACATTGGGAAGTGTTCATTCTCTATGATTTCTTTATCGCCCTGAAGCACTCTTCTGTGGTGTGTAGCGGGTGAGAGCCTCTTGTTCCTGTAGGAAGAGCCTCTGGTTTCCTCTCCCAGTGCTCCTGCGAGAGTGCTCTGCTCAGTCCACAGGTGACGCACCCACCTGAGAGCAAGCCCTAGCTGCCTAGAATCCCCAGGTGATCTCATTAACAAGTGCTTCTCATTCCTGCAATTCCCCATGTAAGCCAAACACAAAAGGCTTCCCGGGACTTCCCTTACCCACGTTCCTCTCACGTTCCCTGGGCTGCAAGAACGCCGGGAATAGATCAGGCCTTTTGCGACTTTGTGACTTTATACACACTATTCTTTTGACCTATACACAGACAATAGGTCTTCATCTGGCAAAACATGTCTCACTGTTTAAAATCTACATAAAATATGAGTTCCTACTGAACCCTTCTCCAGATCTCTCAGGATACAAGTATTTGAAATTCCAATAACACTTCATTTCTCCCTCTAATTCATGAATAATTCCTGAACTACAATTCAACTGTTTACATATCTACGGTACTTTTTTCTCAAACCAGACTCCAAGCTCCTGCGGACCTGGCAAGGTCATCTCTAAATCCTTATAATTTATCCCAGGACCTGACATATAGTAGATGCTTAATGTATGCTTTCAGAGTGAATAAGTATTTTAATGGCTATCAAAGTGATGATTATACCAACATCAGAGACACACACATACCTTCAGCATGATAAGGTAAACACCACCTTGTAACACTGTACCATAATCTTTTTGAAGCTAAATGGTGAAAAATACATCTCTGCCTATGTGAATGTACCTGAGGCTGATTGCTAATAATCAGGGTTTATTTTTTTTAATGTTCATTGGTTTCAGGTGAAAAATAGTTTATTGTTTCTCAATAAACAGTTGTATGTTTATTCAAGAACTTTCTCCTAATTTCAAATATATTGCCTGTCAAGTATACACAGAGGTGATATTTAAAATATTTAAGAAGCAGTATGGAGATGACAAGTCTAATCAGAATAAATCAATTCATAGACAGAGTAGGGTTCTTGTGGGGCCAGATCATAACTCTTTGGTTTCTGCAATAATAAGTGAGGAAGTTTAGGTACTCTGTGCAGGTCATACTGGATGTCATGGAGAGGTTTTATTCAGGGGAATATGAGCAGTGGTGATTTACCAAGTAGAATAAAATCACTGTGGAACTTTAACAGTCAATATAACTAACAAAGCACACTGCTATATATCAGACCCTCTCATGGTCTGCTGCTGCTACTGCTGCTAAGTCGCTTCAGTGGTGTCCGACCCTGTGCAACCCCATAGACATCAGCCCACCAGGCTCCGCTGTCCCTGGGATTCTCCAGGCAGGAACACTGGAGTAGGTTGCCATTTCCTTCTCCAATGCATGAAAGTGAAAAGTGAAAGTGAAGCCGCTCAGTCATGTCCAACTCTTAGCAACCCCATGGACTTCAGCCCACCAGGTTCCTCCATCCAAGGGATTTTCCAGGCAACAGTACTGGAGTGTGGTGCCATCGCCTTCTCTGTCTCATGGTCTAGACCTGTCTTTAGCTCTTATAGGTACAACACTTGAAACCCAGACAGTCTTAGCATAACAGAGACCTTAGAAGTTAACATGTGATAATAATGTTTGGAATAAACCTATTAATCAGATATAAATATTTAGAAGAAGAGAAACTGAACCATAGAGGGATCATGCAATATGCTCAGAATTTCACAGCTAGTAAGTGGAAAGGCAAAATTAAAACCCAGAGAAGCCCAACTCCACAGTGGGCATCCTTCAATCCTCTGCAGCTCACCTGCTGAGTCCCAGACTCTTTTAAGATGTGTATAGTCAAGGCTCTTCTTGCCAAATGCTGTTAGTCACTTTATTATGAATCAATGTAAGAACATTAGGAAGTGATATTTTTCAGGAATCCATTCATCTTTTCCCCATCCACCCTACACCCATTTTTCTGAGCACATACTGAAACTGTAAGAAAAGTATTGGAAAATGGTAGGTGGGTATAAAACCTAAAATAAAGACAGTGCTTGACACTGGGAGTTTCTATTTCTCTCACATTTCCTTTACATGCTATTGCAGCTTTGAAATCATGTCTAAACATTGACATGATTCTTCAGATTTCTTCATGAAAATGAATGTCATTCATTTTACTTATTTAAAATATTTCCCTCTCTAAAAACCTTAGATTTTATTCAGATCCTTTTGGTTAATATTCAGAAATCCAAGCACTTCCTTCTCTGTATGGATCATGAAGAAGGCATAGGCAGTACAGCTACCTGGGCGCTGCAGGTCTAGGTCTGAATCCCTGCTTAAACATTTGCAAATTATGTTAAGTGTCAGGGCAGAAGCAGAAAAGCAAATGTTAGAGTCCAAAGAGAGAACACCAGTGTCTTTGAGCTCCGCACTCCTTTCTGGTGAAAATGGCTTAGAGAGTGAGTTCAGATGAGAACTAGACGTAACCTTAATGTTGTCTTTGCATAGGAAACATATTACTTCCACTGTGTGCTTAACTAGAATCCATTGAGAGATGGAGATTAGAACCATCATTCTACTCTCAGTTTAAGTCTGGAATTTTTAGATTCCACATAAAAGTGATATTATATCAGTTCAGTTCAGTCGCTCAGTCATGTCCGACTCTTTGCGACCCCACGAATTGCAGCACGCCAGGCCTCCCTGTCCATCACCAACTCCCGGAGTTTACCCAAACTCATTTCCATTGAGTTGGTGATGCCATCCAGCCATCTCATTCTCTGTCGTCCCCTTCTCCTCCTGCCCCCAGTCCCTCCCAGCATCAAAGTCTTTTCCAATGAGTCAACTCTTTGCATGAGGTGGCCAAAGTACTGGAGTTTCAGCTTCAGCATCAGTCCTTCCAACGAACACCCAGGACTGATCTCCTTTAGGATGGACTGGTTGGATCTCCTTGCAGATATTATATAGCATTTTTCTTTTCCGAACTTATTTCACTTAGCTTGGTACTCTCAATCCTGATCCTACCCCAGCCACCACCTCCATCCTTGGAATCATCCCTGTAATTCAGGGTGTGAAAAAAAGTCAGTCAAGAGAAATTTCTCAAATGGTAACTGATGAACCTATTTTCATGGCAGGAATATAAATGCAGATGTAGAGAACAGACGTATGGACACAGCGGGGAAGGAGTAAAGTGAGTGAAATTCGATCAGTCTTGTCTGACTCTTTGGGACCTCATGGACTGTAGTCTGCCAGGTTCCTCTGTCCATGGAATTCTCTAGGCCAGAATACTGGAGTGGGTAGCCCTTCCCTGCTCCAGGGGATCTTCCAAACCTAGGGATTAAACCCAGGTCTCCCACATTGCAAGCAGATTCTTTACTGTCTGAAAAAGGGAAGCCCAAGAATACTGGAGTGGGTAGCCTACCCCTTTTCCAGCAGATCTTTCCAACTCAGGAATCAAATAGGGGTCTCCTGCTTTGCAGGAGGCTTCTTTACTAGTTGAGCTTGCAGGGAAGCTGGGAGAAGGAGACGGTGGGATGAATTGAGTGAAAAGCATTGACAATATATACACTACCATATGTAAAACAGAAGCTAGTAGGAAGCTGGAAGCTGGGCTTCCCTGGTGGCTCAGAGGTTAAAGCGTCTGCCTGCAATGTGGGAGACCTGGGTTCGATCCCTAGGTTGGGAAGATCCCCTGGAGAAGGACATGGCAACCCACTCCAGCATTCTTGCCTGGAGAATCCCATGGACAGAGGAGCCTGGTGGCTACAGTCCATGGGGTTGCAAAGAGTTGTATATAACTGAGCGAGTTCACTTCACTTCAGGAAGCTGGGGAAGTTGCTGTATAGCATAGGGCGCTCAGCTGGTGCTCTGTGATGACCTAGAGGGGTTGGAAGTGGAGTTGGGAGGGAGGCTGAAGAGGGAAGGGATTATATGTATACTTACAGCCAATTCACATTGTTCAACACAATATCATAAAGCAATTATCCTCCAATTAAAAATAAAATAAGAAAGAGAAGTTTCCCAAAGAAACTTTCAAAGAGACTTTAGGGAGTACCCACTCTGGCTGACATAAAAAATTATGAAAATGATATTAAGGGCTGTAAAAGCTGAAGTGCTCCATGTTTAAGTACCAAGGCTGTGTCTTCAAGCTGTCCTGTATCTCCAGTCCCCACCTCAGTTACCATATTGCCAGAAACACAAGAGATGATAAAGAAATGCTTAAATCAGATGGAACAGCTACAATTTCCTAGAACACATGGCAGTGAGGAGAAATGCAAATGTGCAACCCAAGTATCAGGACCAAGAAGACATGAATGGTCAGCAGAAATGCACTAGATGTCAAGTCCTTGGAAACTTAAGGCCCTTGAAGTTCAACATATCCAAGCTTAAAAAAAAAAAAAAAAGATAAAGATAAAGGGAAAAGACAGAAAAATTGCTACCTCAAAATATAAGTGCTCAATAATGTAGAGTTAGCCCCCAATATGCCACTTTTGTTCAAACCAGACAACCTAGAATTCATTGTCACTAAGTCATTTATCATTTTGACAACCTTTAGGTCTTAGGGATATGTAATCAGATTATAAAACAATTGCATTTTCCCCATACCTCCTACAGATACCTAATTTCACTTCTTTAAAAAGACATCCTGTCCACCACTATTCAGCTTCTTAGTAACAGTGTAGGGACCATCCCAAGTGAAAGGGGAAAGATTTGGTTCTTTGTACCACTGGGCTTTGGCCTCAGTATGTGGAGCTATGTGTGCTTAGCCTAAAATGTCTCATAATGTTTGTAACATACCTTTGGAAATCTGAGTTTTCATTCAAACTCTGTAGCTTATCAGCATTCTGAATAAATCAAATACATTAAAATGTATAATTAATGGAGTTCCATGAAACCTGAATGAGAAATAGGAATGATGACTAGTAATGGGTCTTGTAACGGGGTACTAAGCACTTCTTTCCCTCATTTACCTTTTGCTAAGTAAGTCAACACATATTTATTAAGTACCAACATGCCTAACTCTTCAATGCTTCTGCATATTATGCCAGTTAAAATCATTTATTTATTTAACAATCTGTCATTGGGCTCCTCCTATAAGACTCTTGAGTATTGCACTGATTTCTGGGGTGGATGTGAGGAACTCAGTTCAGAGATCATAAAGGATGTGGCTGCCTCCAGGAACTACCAGGTATGTGTAACTGTCAAGCATCCAGACCGCACTAAGTGCCAGGCAGGGGAGAAGGGTGGCAAATGTACTCACAAACTCAGAATTTCCTGACTTCTTAGCATGCGTTTAGAGACTGGATATGGCTACATAATTTCAAAGGTTAAAATGTTCCTCAAATGGCAGCTCTTAGATTTCCCATTTGCTAGGTGGTGCTAGTGGTAAAGAATCTGCCTGACAATGCATAAGATATAAAAGACACAGGTTCTATCCTTGGATTAGGAAGATCCCCTGGAGGAGGGCATGGCAACCCACTCTAGTATTCCTGCCTGGAGAATCCCATGGACAGAGAAGCCTGGCAGGCTACAGAACCTTGGCAGGCAAAGAACTGGACATGACTGAAGTGACCTAGCACACACTAAAAAGGCTAGATTAATAAAGAGAGGGATGTCTCCATCAATTACTAGACCCAATGATGTCACAAGTGCAGTCTACAAATCTACTATTACACAGCTCTCAGGAAAAGAATAAAGATTTGTTTGCATTACTACTCAAAAGTTTTTATTTTTTATTTTTCTTATGTCAGAGAAGAGAGAGACTCATTCAGTCATGATTTTCTTACTAATCTGTGAAAATGTAAACAAGAGACAGATGCTTGGGATACACATGGCACAAAAGAAGTCTGTTGGTCTTGTTTGACTCTTGGGCTCAACCATGTCCATCTGCTTTTCAACCAGTTCTTAATTTTTCTGTTTTATTTTAAAATATTAAAAATTACTCATTACCAATTTTTATAACAGTTGTAAGGACCTAATGCAGCACTGACTTCCAGTAAATATTAATTCCATCCTGTGAATTTTCTCCTTAAAAATATTACTTTCTATTTGATTAGAAATTTCTTCAAAGAATATATATATATATATATATATATATATATCCAAAAACATATGAAAAGATATTCAACATCATTAGTTATTATGGAAATAGACATCAAAATCAACTGAAATACCACCTCACACCCACTAGAATGACACAAACAAGTGTTGGCAAAGAGAATTTGAAGAAACTGAAAACATATCCTGCTGGTAGGAATGAAAAATGGCACAACTGCTTTGAAAAATGGTTAGGAAATTTCTCAAAATGTTAAGCAAAGTTACCACATGAACCAGCAATTATACTTCTAAGTTTACACCCAAGACAACTGAAAACAAAGGTTCATGAAAAACAAATGTCCATACATGTACATGAATATTCATAGAAGCATATGCATACTCCCAACATGAAAGCATTAAGTGATGAATGGATAAAAAACGTGTTATATCCAGGAATACTATTCACCAATAAAAGTAATAATGCACTGATATATGCTACAGCATAGAAGAACCTTAAAAGTGTAATACTTAATGAAAGAAGCTATACAAGAGGCTATCCTATATGATTTCACTTATATGAAATATCTAGAATAAACAAATCCATGGAGACATAATGTCAATCACCAATTGTCAGAAGGCAGAAGAGGTAAAAACATTGCTGTCTTTTCACCTTGGCTTTCTATACAGGCTTTTAGTTTTCAGTGCATCAACAGGTAAAAGGAGACAAATATTGTTCAATATCTTCGATCCTGCATAAAAGTCAGTCAATTTCATGCCATGATTTTGAAAGGGAGGGAGCACACATTGCAAGCAGTCGGAGAAAGAAGGGAAACCCATCATGCACTTCCCCAATCACTCTGCAGTATTGACAAAACTTTACTCTCAGACCTCTGTTTCAGAACAAATATTGTTTTGAGAAAATTGGTCCATTCTCTGTGCCTGTTGGAAAGCAATTAAAGCTGAAATCAAATAGCTATAATCATCTGTTCATTTCTGACCCTTGTCTCTTCATTTTCAGAAAGAGCTGCTATATATTAAAGTGTTTGTGGATCATTCAATAATGAAACCAATGCTGAGACAATTTGGAATTTTTAACATAAACTCCAAATAAAGTATAGATGAGAGGCTAGCCACCTTCCAATTTTGCTTCTCTAAGGGAAGAAGTCATGAGATTCCCCTCTCTTTACCTTTATGCTCAGTCACTCAGTTGTGTCCGACTCTATGTGAGCCCATGGACTGTAGCTTGACAGGCTCCTCTGTCCATGAAATTTTCCAGGCAAGAATAATGAAGCAGGTGCAAGGGATCTTCCAAGCCAGAGATTGAACCCACATCTCTTGCGATTCCCACACTGGCAGGTGGATTTTTTATCACTAGCACCACTTAAGCTATTCCCCAACCAGCACTACAAAGAGAAACATAATCACTCTCTTTGACACCTCAAGTTTTAGCAAAAGGGGAATGCCAGGTCCTGTCCTGGTGGATCCAGGGTAATTCGAAGTGGGGATGGCATGGCGAGGAAAAACTTATTTATTTAGAAATATAAAGAGAGATTAGGAAAAAATAGTGTAATAGGAAAATTTAGTGGAGAAAAGAGGCTGAATAACTTGGTTTACATGGAAAACCAATAAAGTTCCAGACAAGGAACTTGCACCGTCTACATTAGGCCACCAGCGCCCACTTGAATAGCGGAGGGTGCCCCACCTCAGGCTCCCTCTCATGTGGGTCTTAGAGGCCAGGGCAAGTAAGTAGACTCGGAGAGCCTCCACACGCCAGATGGGAATTCAGCCTGAAAATAGAGTAAAGAAGACACGAGGAAAACCTGTCTTTCCAGTGACTCACCCATCCTCTATTGTCCGGAAAGGCCTTATATACTTTTGATTTTACATAGAGATCAATGGATAATACAAAATTATGCAGTGTCAGCAGCCCTGACTCTTATCGAGACCAGGCTTTCTCTCTGCATACCTAGTTGTATACACAAGTCTTAGGTGATTTACATCATCTTCTGGCCAGAAGGCCGATTAACATTTTACAGCCCTTTTCTGATAAGGGTCTGTCAACCAGAGAACTTATTTCTGTTATTCTTCCCAAAGTCTGGTGCCACTCTCAGAAAGCACTAAATAAAGTTACATTCTTACATAGCAAGGAGACAACAATTTATAACAAGGAAAAGGAGTACAGTGACTTATAACAAAGAGAAAAGTAATTAACTCAAAAGTCTAGTGTTGCTAACATCAAAACTACTATATTACTTTTTCTATATCCCAGTTACATTGATTAATATCCTTCAGGTGCCTAAAAGATAAAGAATATGGAGGCCTGGCAGCAGTCATTGACTCAACAGTGAAACCCATCAACAATATAATCTTTAGCTCTTTAGAAAAGGCTCTGTATCTTTAAGATGTTTTAAGCTTCGTGCCTCTTGCAGTTGGGGGCCGTAAACAATCACAAGCTGTAAAAGTCTGGGCAGACCTGTCAGGTAAGTTAGAAAGCCATCAAAGGGGTTTAGACCCAGACATTCTTTTTATATGCAAGAGACTGTTAACTGGAGCCCTAAGTTAATTCCTTTTAGAGGCAGAAGAGTGGAAAGCACAGTACAATAAGGCAGACAGACTCTGGTTTGGGGGGGCAGATGTTCAGGAAAACCCAGGGATAACCCCTGAAGTCGGATCACACCTTTGCGTATGTCTGGCTTCCTTCCTCATGACCTTTGCCATGGGCGGGATTCCTCATGCTGGCTCCTGGCAAGGGAAAATCTTTTTTCCTTCCCACACTGGGACTCCAGGTCTCCCCTTCTTTCTGGTGTGATTTTCATGCATACACCTAGTAATACCCCCTTTTATCCATCCCCATTGGTGACCCTTAACCAAGAATCAGACTTAGTTCATAAAGAACAAGGGTCAGACACATGTACTCCAATGTTTATTGCAGCTCTGTTTACAACAGTCAGGACATGGGAGCAGCCTAAATGTCCATCAACAGATAAATGGATAAAGAAGATGTAGTGCATATATACAAAGGAATGCTACTCAGCCATAAAAAGGGATGAGATCAGGTAATTTGTAGTGATGTGAATTAATCTAGCACCTGTCATACAGAGTAAGGTAAGTCAGAAAGAGAAGAATAAATATTATATGTCAACATGTGTACATGGAATCCTGAAAATGGTACAGATGAACCAATTCACAGGGCAGGTATAGAGACAGAGAATGGACTTGTGAACACAGTGGGAGAAGGAGAAAGTGTGAAAGTGAAAGTGTAAGCCGTTCAGTCATGTCTGACTCTTTGTGATTCCTTGGACTATACAGTCCATGGAATTCTCCAGGCCAGAATACTGGAGTGGGTAGCTTTTCCCTTCTCCAAAAGATCTTTCCAACCCAGGGATCGGACCCAGGTCTCCCACACTGCTGGTGTATTCTTTACCAGCTGAGCCACATGGGAAGCCCAAAAATACTGGATTGGGTAGCCTATCTTTTCTCCAGGGGATTTTTCCGACCCAGGAATTGAACCAGGGTCTCCTGCATTGCAGGCCGATTCTTTACCAACTGAGCTGTGAGGGGAGAACGAGAGGGTGGGATGAATTGAGAGAGTAGTATTGCCATATATAAACCACTCTGTGTAAAATAGAGAGCTAATGGGAAGCTGCTGTATAATACAGGGAGCTCAGCTCAGTGCTCTGCGATGACCCAGAGGGGTGGGATGCGGGGAGAGGGAGGTCCAAGAGGGAGGGGATATATTTACTTGGGTATATGTACACTTATAGCTGATTCATGCTGTTGTACAGCAGAAACCAATACAACATTGTAAAGGAATTATGCTCCAAATAAATAAAGTAATAATAATAAAAAGAACTGAGGTCAGAAAACTGTGGTTCAGGGGTCAAATTTGAGCCCATAGCCTGTTTTTGTAAGTGAAATTGTTCTGGAAACAGCTAAGCTCATTTGTTTATACATCATCTATGGCTGCTTCTGAGCTACAATTGGTTAAGTAGACACAGCAAAGCCTAAAAGGCCAAAAACATTTACTTACCTGGCCCTTTACAGAGAAAGATCCCCAACTGCTAAACAAAAGATGGCAGATGGTAGCTTTTTTACAAATTACATATTTTATATATCTGAGCTGTTCAAAATGTTTGACATGGATTTAAATGCTTTGGTGTTACCTATTTCAGATAAATATATACATGCAGGAGAAGTACAGCCAGAAATGAAAGCAACAGATTTTGAAATAAGATAGACCTCAATGTGATCCTGATTCGGATACTTACCTAGTTGTAAGATCTTGGATAGGTTGCTTAATGTCTTTAACCTTATCTATGAAATGGGGATAATGAGAGTTTGCACCTGTGCCAGTTAGAGTGATTTTGGCTGAGAGTACCAAAATCTCAACTCAAAATGGCTTAAATCAAAAGGAAAATAACATTATCCCACTTAACAAGATGTGGTTCCTGGGCTGTCAAACTCAGTGTCTAAATGGAAGCAGGATGGACCCAGGAATCATCCTGCTCAGCCATCACTGGCTTTCTCCTTAAGCCAGGCTCCCTCATCACAAGTAGCTGCCATGACTTTATACATCCCTTCTAGACAGAATCTTGCATAGAACTGCATCACCTGGCCACCTCTTCAGCAGTCTCCAGCACGGGGACTGGCATTCCTCTGAGCAGCTTAGGGAAAGCACACAGACACATGGAGAATGGACTGACTGCCAGAACAAACTGGAATGCAGTCAGAAGGAGAGGCCACAGAGGAGAAAACGTGAGCAGGTAGCCAACAACATCAGACAAGATTTTATGAGGACTCAGTACTAACACACAGAAAACACAAATATGCATTCAAGAAATGTTAGCCCTTCCTTTGAGCTCTGATATCTTTTTGTTGGATTCGCTGCTTCCAAAATGTATACCTTAATGTAAGGTGAGCTCAAATTCATTTGCCTTGAGAGTTTTAGAAGAAATGCATGTTATTCCATTAGATGATTGAAAAATTTCCAGGCTCTAGTGAGACTGGATGAACGTCATTAACATCTCTGCAACTTTGTTGCAGCACACACTCATATATCAGTGTGATCCATGTCCCTCTCATATTAATTGTGTATCAAATACATATATCCCCAAGGTCATTCAGTGAATTAACTACAAAGTAAACTTCATTAAGGTAAATGTACCATTTTCTTCACAAAAATTACTCACATAATTATTAATATTATGTAATAATATGTAATTATATGTAATAATTACGTAATTATTAATCACATAATTAATAATAATAATAATAAAAGTCCTCCTCCTTAGCCCCCCTCATTCTTGCTTGGCTCAGATATCCTCTTCTCAAGTTATTATTTGCAGCCTCTCTTACCTGCCCTCACAGGCCCAGCATTCCACACTCCCTTTGCCCCAGCCCTTATCTTGCTTCATTGAAAAGGCTAGTTTACATGGTCCTCTCCCCTTCCCCAGATTGTGAGATCTGAAAGAGCAACTCCTGATACCTGTATGTACTCTTTTTATATTTTGGAGAAAAAGTAACAAATGAATATGAGTGCCTATTGAGAATTTCCCCATTGCGAGACTATGCTCTTATTTACATATCTTATTTGCTTGGAGGGACTGTTGTTGCACTCATAGATTGAAAGGCCTATCCCTCCTCCTCTGGTTCCTTCTCCTAGTGTTTTCAGCACAGCAGGTTGACTGAAGCCATCCAAAAGACCACCGTTGTTTTTTCCCCCTCCCTGTCTCAATTAAGACAGTGTTCCACAAAGAAAAAGAAGACATACACTGAGACTCTACCCCAGATGAAGAGTCGAGGCAGGGTGTAAACATGAACCAGGAGGGCCTACCTGTGGGCATTCTGAGCAAGTGAGAGAACAGTCTAGAAACTTAGCAAGAAGAGATAAGAAAGCCTTCTTCAGCGATCAATACAAAGAAATAGAGGAAAACAACAGAATGGGAAAGACTAGAGATCTCTTCAAGAAAATTAGAGATACCAAGGGAGCATTTCATGCAAAGATGGGCTCGATAAAGGACAGAAATGGTCTGGACCTAACAGAAGCAGAAGATATTAAGAAGAGGTGGCAAGAATACACTGAAGAACTGTACAAAAAAGAGCTTCACAACCCAGATAATCACGATGGTGTGATCACTCATCTAGAGCCAGACATCCTGGAATGTGAAGTCAAGAGGGCCTTAGAAAGCATCACTACGAACAAAGCTAGTGGAGGTGATGGAATTCCAGTGGAGCTGTTTCGAATCCTGAAAGATGATGCTGTGAAAGTGCTGCACTTGATATGCCAGCAAATCTGGAAAACTCAGCAGTGGCCACAGGACTGGAAAAGGTCAGTTTTCATTCCAATCCCAAAGAAAGGCAATGCCAAAGAATGCTCAAATTACCGCACAATTGCACTCATCTCACATGCTAGTAAAGTAATGCTCAAAATTCTCCAAGCCAGGCTTCAGCAATACGTGAATCATAAACTTCCTGATGATCAAGCTGGTTTTAGAAAAAGCAGAGGAACCAGAGATCAAATTGCCAACATCCGCTGGATCATGGAAAAAGCAAGAGAGTTCCAGAAAACATCTATTTCTGCTTTATTGACTATGCCAAAGCCTTTGACTATGTGGATCACAATAAACTGTGGAAAATTCTGAAAGAGATGGGAATACCAGACCACTTGACCTGCCTCTTGAGAAATCTGTATGCAGGTCAGGAAGCAACAGTTAGAACTGGACATGGAACAACAGACTGGTTCCAAATAGGAAAAGGAGTACGTCAAGGCTGTATATTGTCACCCTGCTTTTTAACTTATATGCAGAGTACATCATGACAAACACTGGACTGGAAGAAACACAAGCTGGAATCAAGATTGCTGGGAGAAATATCAATAACCTCAGATGTGCAGATGATACCACCACCCTTATGGCAGAAAGTGAAGAGGAACTCAAAAGCCTCTTGATGAAAGCGAAAGAGGATAGTGAAAAAGTTGGCTTAAAGCTCAACATTCAGAAAATGAAGATCATGGCATCCGGTCCCGTCACTTCATGGGTAATAGATGGGGAAACAGTGGAGACAGTGTCAGAATTTATTTTTCTGGGCTCCAAAATCATTGCAGATGGTGACTGCAGCCATGAAATTAAAAGATGCTTACTCCTTGGAAGAAAAGTTATGACCAACCTAGATAGTATGTTCAAAAGCAGAGACATTACTTTGCCGACTAAGGTCCGTCTAGTCAAGGCTATGGTTTTTCCTGTGGTCATGTCTGGATGTGAGAGTTGGACTGTGAAGAAGGCTGAGTGCCGAAGAATGGATGCTTTTGAACTGTGGTGTTGGAGAAGACTCTTGAGAGTCCCTTGGACTGCAAGGAGATCCAACCAGTCCATTCTGAAGGAGATCAGCCCTGGGATTTCTTTGGAAGGAATAATGCTAAAGCTGAAACTCCAGTACTTTGGCCACCTCATGCAAAGAGTTGACTCATTGGAAAAGACTCTGATGCTGGGAGGGATTGGGGGCAGGAAGAGAAGGGGATGACAGAGGATGAGATGGCTGGATGGCATCACTGACTCAATGGACGTGAGTCTGAGTGAACTCCGGGAGTTGGTGATGGACAGGGAGGCCTGGCGTGCTGTGATTCATGGGGTAGCAAATAGTCGGACACGACTGAGCGACTGAACTGAACTGAAAGAGATATTTACTTAAAACTATCCTACCGGTATAGGTATCAGGCTTCCCCGCCTGCCAATTTAGCAGAATCGGGTTCAATCCCTGGTCCGCAAAGATCCCACATGCCTCGGAACAACTAAACCCATGTGCCACGGCTACTGAACCTGTGCTCCAGAGCCCATGCTCCTCAACAAGAGAAGGCACACAATGAGAAGCCCGCACACCACAACTAGAGAAAAGCCCGGGCAACAACGAAGACCCAGCACAGCCAAAAATAAAATGAATAAATAAATGTAAAATTTTAAGAAATGAAACTAACCTACCAATAATGTGAACACACGAATCCCTCAAACCTTAGCTCTGGATCAAGACCGGCACAGGGGAAAATGTCCTAGGAAAATGTTGACTTCAGGGACTAAAATGCTCCCATATCCCAAACTGGGAGCTGTTCTAGGAAAATGCATCCATGTGGCCATGCTCTCCCATTAAGCTCTGCCTTTTGAATTCCCATCCATTTCCCCACAGACAACTCAGAGGTCAGTTCAGCTGTGCACTCTTCCTGAGTCCTCCCAGCTGGCATTAGCCTTGGCCTCCTCCCTGCTTCCTCAGGACTCAGCTGATTTCTTTATTATAACACGCATCACTCTCTGTCTTGAGTGCCAGCTATTTTGGTGGGTGTTTGTGATTCCTGCTCCCCACCAGGGAGATCCTGAGCTCCTTGATGGCAGGGGCCATGATTCACTCACTCTGTCTCTCTCATCATCACAGATCATTTAACTTTCTATAGAAGCAAAGGCAGGCATATATCACATCAACAAACAGAGCTGAGAATGTTCATTCCATTATATTTTACTACAAAACTGAAAGCTTCTTTGAAAACAGGCTGTTTCCCCTTTGCAAGCAGGATTTTGAAATTTTTTAAAAAAAAATTACATTAAAGAAGCTGATTGTTGATCCTTTTTGTATGATTGCCTATATAAGAAAAACAAACAAACAAACAAAAAACAGTCTTTTCCTTTTTTTTGGTTAGGGTGCGGATACTGTACCAAATATAAATGCCTACATTTGCCTAATCCTCTTTCTTGTGAAGACATGTATATCTTTCTATTTTAAAGTTGCCTAAAGAGACTGGGTTTTGGCAGATAGCATCAGATCACAAAAGTCAGTTTTTGTCTATATATGGACCTCTCAAGCACCTAAAATCAAAATACCACAAATTGATCACATCAGAGCCATCAAAGATAAGAAAAGTAACTGTCTCTGCAATATTGAACTCATGCCAGTACAGAGCTAAGGCAACATGGAATATGCTTTTGGCTTATCCAGGCAAGGAAAAAAATACACAAAGCCTAGATGTGATTGAAAAATGTACTGGGCTCCTTTGTAAAGTGGTGGATTCCCATGATTACAGGTATATGAAAGCACAGGGCAGTATGGCCACTAATCATGGGTCTGTAGGGATTTCTTCCATGGGGCAGAAGGTTGGACTAGACAGCCACTAGCGTCCCTTCTACAGTATTCCTGGATCTAAGCCACAAGGAAGAGCCTGATTAGCAGAAGAGAAACTGTCAACTCCCCAATTTTCTTGTTCCCTCTGGCATCTGACAGACAGGTGGTAGTGTCACGATGCTACACAAACGCAAGGTGTAGACTTTCAAACTCAGACTCAGTGAATACCAAACACACTGTCACAGTGTCCTGGTCAAAAATTAGAGCTGTGAAAGCTGATTAATTTTGCATCCAACTGAAATTCTATTTCACAGCAAACTAGTTTCACAGCTGTGAAAAGAGCAGCACTATGGCTCCCACGAAATCAATGAGCCCCCTCTAGTACTTAAAACATTCTTATCATTGCTTTTGGGTGACAGACAACTTTACACGAACATGGTTCAGAGAAATCAAACCTAAAGAATTCCAACGGGTGGACAAACAATTGCCTATGAAATTCATGTACTTCTCAGCTATGGGTAGTCACTGGCTCTCTGCCCACAGAGCACACGGAGGTCAAAGTCCTAGGCTTCTGTCTGTTTCTACTTGTGCACCCTATCTGTCTTCAGCTTGCTCCCTTCTCCACTGCAGTCAGTCAGTACTGCATGGATATTATATTATCCAAATGTCTGAAGGGTTCTGATAGGCTCAACAGCAATATGTACACATTCCAGCTCCAACTGTGGAGAACATTTATTTTCAGCCACATTCATAAACAGCCTGAATGATCAAAGTAGATTTTTTTCTGAGAAGGTTTTCAGGAAAACTTACTCTAGGGATAGTTATAACAAATAAGGAAGAAAGAGAACAAAAACAAAAATGAAAAACAAAAGACCACAAACAGGTCTTCAGTGGGGAAAGACTAGGTTAAAGCATTTCCTTTCTCTCCGATGATGCCTCCGACCCTTCAGATATGGTAATGTGAATGCAAATCTTCAAGAGGGAAATTTTGGAAGCTTATTGGACCATGGGAACCTTTATTCCTGGCTTCCATTGAAATTTCATTTCCATAGAGGCATAGTTTAGGAAATGCTGAGTTAAAATCAAACCCAGAGGTCTACAGCATAGGGGAATGCTAATAGAATGGTCCAGAAAGTATCAGAGAACTAAAGCTTTTTACACAACTCAGACTGGTAAAAATAGCATTCAATCTGGAAATGGTTCCTTCTTCGTGAAAAGCTCAGGGAAGCTATAAAATCACCTCTACTTGCATAAATGCCAGGCTAAGAATAAGAGGAGAGAAGGGAACAAGTGAAAGGAGTGGGAGGAGGTGGACACTAACGCATGAACAAAGGGAGACCAGGGCCAACAGGTGTTCCCGGGCACAGGTGGTGATATCAGGGGTTTTGCCATATCTGCTTTGGAACAAAGCTGAATCCCTAGGACAGCAATAAAATAAAATGAGACCAGTTTTAGCGCCATTTAAGAATACAGTCGATTGTGTTATATAAGTCTAATTACAGATACAAAAGCCAAGAGACAACAGAGAGAAGCTTGGGATGATGTTCAGTTAACACCACAGACTGGCCTGGCTCATGGCTGGAGCCAAGATGTTAAATGGAGGGGTGGACAATAGGCTCATTTCCTTAGTCAAATCTGCTGAAGGTCATCACCAATGCTATTTTCAGAGAAAGGTACATTATGCAAAGAATCCTAATGTACATCACTGTATCTCAGATGTTAAGCTGGTATATATTTACACTGATTGCATAAGAAGCCAGATGAATAAACTTGCAACTGTAGTCAAGGACCAGGTGCCCATGACAGGACAACAGATTAGAAGAAGCGTTCTTTATCAAAAGCCATCAAAACGTTTCTCATTTTTAACCTAGTAATTCTAGATGGAGTCTGCCTAGAGAAAAGCATCCTAAATATGGAGAAATGTTTTGTCCAAAGGTATGTGCTGCCATATTAACTATATGAAGAGAAATGTTAAAATCATACATATTTCCAATGATAGAATCATTAAATAAATTTACTGGAGTCACATGCTGGGGTTATGAAGTTATAGATAAGTTATGAAGTTATGATATGTATGAAGTTATGATATGTATGAAGTTATAAGTGATAATTTTGAAATATCTGTTAATATAATTATAATATAATGGTGGATATATTAAAGATAAAAAATAAGTGCATGATGTACTTGTGATCATGAAAAAATTAAGGCAAATATGGTAAAAATGACTGAACATACAGCAGAACACTAACAACAGTGTTCGATCACTGGGTTGGGACGATGTCCTGGAGAAGGAAACAGACACCAATTCCAGTATTCTGGACTGGAGAATTCCATGGCTGTGCAGTCCATGGGGCCCCAAAGAGTCAGAGATGACTGGGCTACTTTCACTTCCACTTTTCAAGGCGTCTTCTCTTTCAATCTGTCCCAAACTAATAATGTGCCCCTAAAATGTAATTTCAAATCATTTCTTAAAAAAAAAAAAAAAAAGTCCATGCAATCACTTACCTTTGCTGTAGGTAACTGAGACAAAAGAAATTTAAAAAAAAAAAATTGCAATAGAAATGTTAATTAAACTCCCAGGAAAGATGAGACTTTCATAAGAGAGTATAATGGATATGGAAATAACATAGACTCCTGGAACCTGAGTAAAGTAAGTCAGAAAGAAAAACACCATTACAGTATATTAATGCATATATATGGAATTTAGAAAGATGGTAACAATGACCCTATATGCAAGACAGCAAAAGAGACACAGATGTAAAGAACAGACTTTTGGACTCTGTAGGAGAAGGCGAGGGTGGGATGATTTGAGAAAATAGCATTGAAACATGTATATTACCATATGTGAAATAGATTACCAGCCCAGGTTCGATGGATGAGACAGGGCACTCAGGGCTGGTGCACTGGGATGACCCTGAGGGATGGGATGGGGAGTGAGGTGGGAGGGGGTTCAGGATGGGGAACACATGTATACCCATGGAGGATTCATGTCAATGTAGGGCAAAAACAACTACAATATTGTAAAGTAATTAGCCTACAATTAAAATAAATAAATTAAATTTTTTAAATAAATAAAACAGAAAAAAAGTAACATAAACTCTGTCTTAATAGAAATAACAGTTTTTTAAAAAAGCTTATATTTTCAGTAGAATTCAGCTTCACAGTAATAAAGCAGCACCCTGACATGAGCCAAGGAGAAAAGAAGCCACTCTAAAAATACCTCTGTAAAAATGGAAAGAGCTGACATTTCCTCCCATGCTCCTGGAACAGCCATTTCTGGGACTGCATGGCCCTCAGCTGTCCAATCATTTTATCCTTCACTGTGCTTTACATCTACCCTGCTTAGGGCAGGGAAGGTATGCAGAAAATGGCTCCAATTTTCAGTCTGCATGAACTTTCTTTGATTTCTTAAAACAGATCGGTTACCAAAAAGTACTACAAACAAAGGAATCTACTAATTTTAAAAATAGGCAGTGCTAAAGCAATCTGCAGAAATAAATAAATTCTAACTTTAAATTCCTGGCTCATCAACCTCTAGCATGCACCCACACATTCTCCTCCAGCATGGGTACTTGAATAGGTGTCATCTGTTCTTTCATTTATTCAAATGGTTTTATTGAGCAATGATGTACCAGGCACCAGGGAAGGTATGTGTGAGAATAAGAGATGACTGGACATAGTGAAGCCTCCTGAAATCTTCCCAAGACAGGTGCAGGCCCCTAACCAACCTCATGCAAAGAGTTGACTCACTGGAAAAGACTCTGATGCTGGGAGGGATTGGGGGCAGGAAGAGAAGGGGACGACAGAGGATGAGATGGCTGGATGCCATCACGGACTCAATGGACATGAGTCTGAGTGAACTCCAGGAGTTGGTGATGGACAGGAAGTCCTGGCGTGCTGCGATTCATGGGGTCGCAAAGAGTCGGACACAACTGAGCGACTGAACTGAATTGAACTGAACTGAAACAGAAATTGAGCAACATTTACTCAATCCATTCACAGACTTGACAAGAGACTGTAGGGGTGGTGGTCTAAAAACCATCTTCCTTTGCATTCGTGGATGGTGGAGACTCTGGCCAAATGTTTTAAGAAAAAAAAAAAAAGGAAAAGAAAAAACATGGATTTAACATTGTGTCTAGAATGCTTCTCTAGCCACTAAGGGGTATGACTGAAGTCACATATTTTGTTACGGAAGCCCATTGTAATCAATATGCCATATGACTGTTTGTATACATTGTCCTATACACTGGTCTATGTAAGGAGACATATACAGTAAATGTTAGCCATCATGTGGACACGAAGAAAGATATACAAGGCAACTGAATTTGTTTTGCCAGCATATCTGAGGCATAACTGCTTTGTGATTAGAAAATGATGGTCTCTAAATCTCCATAATGCATGCATATCTCTACCTCCTCCAAAGCTAACCAATTTGGGGTGCCATTGCTTGGAAAATTATTACAATAGTGAGGGAAAATTGTATTAATGAAGATGAAAGACAGAACAGATTATATTTAATCCCTGCACTTTTCAAACTTTCTCAGTTGTAGCCTGAAGTATCTTCAGATTGAAAGATCAGGCACACCGACTGCTGAGTCAGCCTCTCCCACAGACAAACTAGGAATGAGAAGCAGGTTACCTATGAAGGGCATCCATCTGGTCCCTGTTGCTTCTCCAGTCTTACCACTGATTCTCAGCCCATGTACTGGGTTTTGTAATACCGTATGCTATCCTCACTCCAATTCTGCTTCTGGGATGAGAGTCTAAATGCCCATGAATTGGAGCTCATCAAGAAGAGAAGGACAGAAAAAAATTTTAATAGCCAAATTTTAAAAATTTTGATGAAAACTATAAATCTACAGAGTCATGAAGCTTAATAAATTCCAAGCATAAGAAGATGAAGAATCTTATATAAAGGCACATCATAGTCAACTTTCTACAACAACACAAGGAATAGCGAATCTTAATAATGTCCAGTGAGAAAATGTAAGTTATGTACTGAAGAACAGAGATCCACATGACAGCAGGATTCTTGTCAGAAACAGTGAAATTTCTGTCAGTAGAGGAGGTGGCTCAGTTGATGAAGAATCTGCCTGCAATGCAAGAGATTGCTTGCAATGCAGGAGACCTGGGTTCGATCCCTGGGTCAGGAAGATCCCCTGAAGAAGGAAACGGCAATCCACTCTAGTATTTTTGCCTGTGAAATCCCATGAATAGAGGATCCTGGCAGGCTACAATCCTTGGACCACAAGAGTTAAACAGAATTTAGCAATTAAACGATCATCATTAGAACATATCTCTAAAAAACTGAAAGGAAAAAGCAAAGAGAAACCAACAAAAATAATTAAACTAAAATTCTTTACTCAACAAAAATATATTTTGATAACAGAGGTACAATAAAGCCATGTTCAGACATATAGAAGCTAAGAATTCATCAGCTGCAGAACTGCACCACAAGAAACAATAAAAGATGACCTTCAGGCAAAAGAAAAATACCTGCCAGAAATCTGGGTCTGCACAAAGGAATATGGAGCACTAGAAATAGCAATTATGTGGGTAAATATAAAGACTTCTTTTTTCTTTAAAAAAATACTTCAAAATATAATCAAATGTTTAAAGCAGAAACAATAACAAAGTATTGTGAAGTTTGACATAAATCTAGAAATAAACTATTTGATAATGACAGCATAAAGGTTGAAAGAGGAGAAACGAAAGTCTATTGTGTACAATTCATATACTATGTATTAAGTGGCATAACATCACTTGTAGCTAGATAATGAAAGTTAAAGAAACACCCTACAAACTACAAAATACTAATAAAGACACCATAAAAATAATGAAACAAGGAACTAAAGGTAATGAGACAACAAAGCAAATGCAAATGAATTACAAGGCAGAGATGATCAAATTAGATTAAAGAACAAGACCCAATTACAGGCTGCCTATAAGAAGCTCACTTTAAACATAAAATTTATAGACAGGCTAAAAGTATAAATGAGTAAAAACACATCACACAATAACCAGTGAAACTGGAGTCATTATATTAACTCAGATAGGTAGACTTCAAAAGTGAAAGAAAGTGAAGTCGCTCAGTCGTGTCCAACTCTTTGCAGCCCCATGGACTGCAGCCTATCACACTCCTCCATCCATGGGATTTTCCAGGCAAGAGTACTGGAGTGGGGTGCCATTTCCTTCTCCAGAGGATCTTCCCAACCCAAGGACTGAACCCGGGTCTCTCACATTGTAGGCAGACGCTTTATCATCTGAGCCACCAGGGAAGACTTAAGACTTCAAAAGCAGAAAAAATTAAGGGGTATTACAGAATGACAGAGCTTCCCATGTAGCTCAGTTGGTAAAAATCTGCCTACAGTGCAGGAAACCCAGGTTCTATTCCTGGGTTAGGAAGATCCACTGGAGAAGGTAATGGCAACCCACCCCAGTAACCTTGCCTGGAGAATCCCATGGACAGAGGAGCCAGCAGGTTATAGTCCATGGGGTTGCAAGAGTCAGACACAGTTTAGCGACTAAACCATCACCACCACAGAATGATAAATGGGTGGGACAACTCTCTAAGGACCCATAACAATTGTAAATGTGTATGATAGTACTGTATCAACAAATTCACAATAACTATCCATTCCTCAATTCTTACCCTCAATAATTGAGAGATGAAGACAGCAAATCAAGAAAGATATGCAAGACTTGAAAAACAGCATCAACCATCTTGACAAAATTGAGTTATGGAACACTTCAACCAACAATAGAAGATAAGCACGTTTTTCCCTACTATACATGAGATATTTATCACATATATAACTTATTAGTACCTAAAAATGTCTCAATATATTTACAAGGAGTTGGCTCATAAAATATATATTCTCTGATTACAATGAAATTAGGTTAGAAATTGTTAAAAATGACATTTGGCAAATGCACAAATATTTGGGAATTAAATATACACTTCTAAATAATTCAACAAAGGAAAAAATAAAAATAAATTAGAAAGAATATTAAATTGACTGAAAATGAAAAAGAGCATGTAAAAACTTCATGGAATGTAGCTAAAGAAGAATTTTGAGGGAAATTTATAGCATTAGAAACTTGCATTCAGTTCAGCTCAGTTCAGTTGCTCAGCTGTGTCCGACTCTTTGCAACCCCATGAATCACAGCATGCCAGGCCTCCCTGTACATCACCAACTCCTGGAGTTTACCCAAACCCATGTCCATCGAGTTGGTGATGTTATCCAGCCATCTCATCCTCTGTCGTCCCCTTCTCCTCCTGCCCCCAATCCCTTCCAGCATCAGAGTCTTTTCCAATGAGTCAGCTCTTCGCATGAGATGGCCAAAGTATTGGAGTTTCAGCATCAGTCCTTCCAATGAACACCCAGGAATGATTTCTTTTAGGATGGACTGGTTGGATCTCCTTGCAGTCCAAGGGACTCTCAAGAGTCTCCTCCAACACCACAGCTCAAAAGCATTAATTCTTCGGCTCTCAGCTTTCTTCACAGTCCAACTCTCACATCCATACATGACCACTGGAAAAACCATAGCCTTGACTAGATGGACCTTTGCTGACAAAGTAATATCTCTGCTTTTTAATATGCTGCCTAGGTTGGTCATAACTTTCCTTCCAAGGAGTAAATGTCTTTTAATTGCATGGCTTCAATCAGCATCTACAGTGATTTTGGAGCCCCAAAAAATAAACTCTGTTGCTGTTTCCACTGTTTCCCCATCTATTCCCCATGAAGTGATGGGACTGGATGCCATGATCTTCGTTTTCTGAATGTTGAGCTTTAAGCCAACTTTTTCACTCTCCTCTTTCAGTTTCATCAAGAGGCTTTTTAGTTCCTCTTCACTTGCTGCCATAAGGGTGCTGCCATCTGCCTATCTGAGGTTATTGATATTTCTCCCGACAATCTTGATTCCAGCTTGTGCTTCTTCCAGCCCAGTGTTTCTCATGATGTACTCTGCATATAAGTTAAATAAGCAGGGTGACAATACACAGCACAAGAGAAGACTGTTCACATGGACATCACCAGATGGTCAACACCGAAATTAGATTGATTATATTCTTTGCAGCCAAAGATGGAGAAGCTCTATAAAGTCAGCAAAAACAAGACCGGGAGCTGACTGCAACTCAGATCATGAACTCCTTATTGCCAAATCCAGACTTAAATTGAAGGAAGTAGGGAAAACCACTAGAGCAGTCAGGTATGACCTAAATCAAATCCCTTATGACTATACAGTGCAAGTGAGAAATAGATTTAAGGGACTAGATCTGATAGATAGAGTGCCTGATGATCTATGGATGGAGGTACATGACACTGTACAGGAGATAGGGATCAAGATCATCCCCAGGGAAAATAAATGCAAAAAAAGCAAAATGGCTGTCTGGGGAGGCCTTACAAATAGCTGTGAAAAGGAGAGAAGCTAAAAGCAAAGGAGAAAAAGAAAGATATTCCCATTTGAATACAGAGTTCCAAAGAATAGCAAGGAGAGATAAGAAAGCCTTCCTCAGCGATCAATGCAAAGAAATAGAGGAAAACAACAGAATAGGAAAGACTAGAGATCTCTTCAACAAAATTAGAGATACCAAGGAAACATTTCATGCAAAGATGGGCTCGATAAAGGACAGAAATGGTATGGACCTAACAGAAGCAGAAGATATTAAGAAGAGGTGGCAATAATACACAGAAGAACTGTACAAAAAGAAAAGAAAGAAACTTGCACTAGAAAAGAATAAAGTCCTCATTCTAATGATCTTAGTTTCCATATTAAGAAACAGGAGAGCAAAATCAAATAAAATTTAAAGTAGAGAGAAGAAACAATTATGAGGTCACAAATCAATAAAATAGAAAAAAGGAAGACAAGAAAGAAAAAGCAATGAAACTGAAACTTGTTTACTTCAGAAGATCAATAAATTTCACTAACTTACCTTGAGTTATTAGGAGAAAAATGATAAAAGGAAATGCAAAATGACTAATATCAGAAATGAGAGAGAAGACATCACTATAGAGTCTAGAGCTATCAGAAGGAAACATGTAAATGTATTATGAACTTTATGCTAATAAAATCAAATACTTTGATGAAATGAGTGAATTAATTGAAAGGAAAAAACTATCAGTTAACTCAAGATATAGCTAACTTTAATTACCCTGAAGATAACTAATTATTAAATTTTCTACATCAATAAATTGAATTGTTGTTGAAACTGGCCTACAGAATTTTTCATCCCATTGACTTCAGTAAGCAATTATACCATACATTTTAGAAAGAAATATACCAATTCTATACAAACTTGTCCAAAAAATTGAAGAGGAGGGAATATTCTAGAACTTACTTTATGAGGCCAATATTTCCCTGAAAACAAAACCAGGCAAAAGCATCACTGAGAAGATATGTACAAGTATTCTTTATAAACATAGATGCAAAAATGCATAATAATATTTTAGAAAATTTAATCCAACAATATGTAAAAAAGTATAATAACATGATGGCCAAATGAAATTTATCACAGCTCTACAAGATTTGTTGAACATTCCAAAATCTAGGACTAAGTCCCACCCCAACTGACACTACTGAAGTCCTAGCCTCCCTTGTATCTGAGTCCTCCATTTCAGGCAGTTTTGATTTTTGAAAAGCAGAAGTACATTACAGTTGTTGTTTTTATCATAGCATGATAAAAAGTGATCATGCCAATTGTGTACACGTTTGGAAAGGTGTGTGTGTGTGTTTCAGTCATGTCTGACCCTCATGGCCTGTAGCCCACACGCTCCTCTGTCCACGGGATTTTCCCAGCAAGAATACTGAAGGGGGTTGCCATTCCCTCCACCAGGGGATCTTCATGACTCAGGGACTGAACCCACGTCTCCTGTGTCTCCTGGGCTTCCCTGGTGGCTCAGACAGTAAAGCCTCTGCCTGCAGTGTGGGAGACCCAGGTTCGATTCCTAGGTCAAGAAGATCCCCTGGAGAAGGAAATGGCAACCCAATCCAGTACCACTGCCTGGAAAATCCTATGGACAGAGGAGCCTGGTAGGCTATAGTCTACGGGGTTGCAAAGAGTCAGACACAACTGAGCGACTTCACTCCTCTGTCTCCTGAATTGCAGGTGGATTCTTTACCGCTGAGCCATTGGGGAAGCGTTACATGCTTGCCTGCTGCTGCTGCTGCTGCTGCTGCTGCTAAGTTGCCTCAGTCGTGCCTGACTCTGTGCGACACCATAGACGGCAGCCCACCAGGCTCCCCTGTCCCTGGGATTCTCCAGGCAAGAACACTGGAGTGGGTTGCCATTTCCTTTTCCAATGCATGAAACTGAAAAGTGAAAGTGAAGTCGTTCAGTCGTGTCTGACCCTCAGTGACCCCATGGGCTGCAGCCTACCAGGCTCCTCTGTCCATGGGATTTCCCAGGCAAGAGTACTGGAGTGGGGACATGCTTGCATAAACAATGCTAAACAGTATTTGGAACCAAAGATCATTAAATGTTGAAAGCAACACGGTCAGAATTTAGAGATTGAGAGTAAAATAAACTCTTTAAAAAGCATCCAGAAAATACTTCCCACAGTGATCCTCATTTTAATTATGAAGACATATCACTTTTTTTTCTGCTTCTTATTATACATTATCACTATAATATTAACCAGAAGACTCTGAATAAAAGTGTTCTAGAAGGAAGTGCTTATTTTAGGAACTGGAAGAAGAGACATTTTAAACTAATTTTTTATTTCTACAATTCTGCACATACTACATTCCAAATGTTATCATATCAAATATCATCAAATGACTGTGTACAACTCTGTGACATAAAAGTAAAGAAATATAATCAGCATTTCTCTTTCCTCTACAGGTTGCAATTCACCAAAATATTTGCCTTCCTCACTGAGTCACACAACACATGCTTTCATAGGTAGAAAATATGGATTTTCAAAAATTAATATCTTGTTTCTTACTCGAATGTCTTGAAATTATAAATTAAGTTATATACACTGATGAATATTGGAAGTACTTAACTTTAAATGTCTGCAAAGCAAATGTAAATGCCAATACAGAACCCGATTTCTTCAATAAAATCCTATGAAAACATCTAGAAAGCCAGAACTAACTAAACAATATAGGTCCTTATATTTAAATCTTCCTGTCTTTTTTCTCTAAGATTTTGTTTCATCTCAGATTGTTTGAACTTTATGGAAATCACAATGCCTGCTTACACATTCTTCACCTTCCTAGGCTCAACCACATATCCATCTGGATGTCATACTGAAGTGTGATGATGGGAAGAAAATATTCTAATTTTTAGTCCTAGTATTTTTATCCTTATTGTAAACCAGTACAATGTCTGACATATCATGAGTACTGAATAACTACATCTTCTTATTTCACAACATAGGTGATTCTTGGCAAATCATTCCTATTTGGATTATGACTATATGCATTAGATCATAATGATAAAAGTGAATTCAATTTATAACTCACATTTCTAGAAGAATGAAAGTGGTTCTCTAGTATGCTAGGAGAATACATATTATTACAATATTATATGATGATGGAATTCTTTATCTTTTTGAAATTTTTCTTGCCACTATAGCAACATATCACTGCCACAACTGTCACTGGTATTGTCATGCCATTAATCTCCAACTCAGATAGCACTCAGATGCCCTGGGAGATCCAGCAACAGGAACAAATCTTAGTGACTGCCCCAACAAGGAAACAACTGTCAGTCTTGGGACAAGAAAAGAAGAGCCGCGTTAACTAGACTGAGAAAAAGTTTTACATCATCAGTCAATGGGCATATCTCTGTTGCCTCTCTAATCCTGTCTTTTGATGCATGATGCCACTCTGTTTTAATTAGTGTTCATGTGTGAGCTATGCAAAAATGCTTTCTTCCCAGCATAACACACTATACTCTATTTCAGTGTCTGCTAGCAACATACAACTATGAAAGAGTCAAGAATGTAGCAGGAGGATCCCTGTCTTCTCAAGACCTAACCTTTAGGATCGCTAGCAGGCAAATGGGAGGTTACAGAGGCAGAACAGAGCAGAATTCAAGATGCAGGTTCTACATTCAAATTCCAAGTCTCCCATTTCTCACCTGAAGGAGCTGAAGCAAGTTAATTTGTTATTTCCTAAACTACAAAAGAAGGAAAATAACAACCACTTCATAGTTCTAAGGAATACAAAAGACAATGCACTTAAGGACCTTGATGTAGCTATGGCATAGTAAGAACTCGAAGAATGATAGCTGATTTGGGGCCTGCAGGGACCTTGGATCTCTCTCTTCCCAGGATATGCTATCCTGTTTGTGGCCAATATACACATCCCCACCACCTAAGAAAATAATCACAATTACCTGGTTTAGAGGATAAATTAAAGGTTTCCTGAATGTTAGATTTCGAAGAGGTAATAAATAGTGCAGTCCAACGTATTTATTCTAAAGACTGAAGCAATGACTTGTTCTAGCTCCCCAGCTTAATAGCCAATAAACCCTAAAGCCTGGTTTAGATTTCCTAATTTAAAAACTGATCGGAAATTGATCTCCAGTTTTATCACTGAGCTAAAATGCCATCTCTATGTCTAGCCTTTCTTTTCCTCTTTTTTTCTTCACTCCTTCTCTCTCTTCTCTTTGGTTCCTAGTTGACATTGCTGCGCTGCTGCTGCTAAGTCGCTTCAGTCATGTCCGACTCTGTGCGACCCCACAGACGGCAGCCCACCAGGCTCCCCTGTCCCTGGGATTCTCCAGGCAAGAACACTGGAGCGGGTTGCCATTTCCTTCTCCAATTAGGGATGACATTGGAAATGACTAAGGTTCTGTGCTAAGCACCATGAAGTTTTCCAGTTCTCTGTGAACTGGCCTGGTCAGCAAATACCAAAATTATCCAAAAATGTTATAGTGAACATATTGACAAACCATGTCTCCAAGGTTTATCTTAGTAAAATAAAAACATGTTACCTGGGAGAAATCATTTCTGAAGAGCTAGACTTTACTAACATGTGAGCTTCTATGCATTGTTGGCACAACAGACATTGCCCATCAGATGATAAATGAAATATTAGAAGACAATCAGCAGATTGTTTTCCTGAGCCCTCGATCCATTTACACAAAACTTTACTTTCAAGGCTTTGAAAAATGGAATCAGTACCCATGCCAGCACAGCCACCTTCTCCAGCCCAGAGAAGAGCAAAGCAGTCTGTCACTGGAAGATTCAGCCAAGATGCCAAATTCTTCCTGAGGCAACTCAGACAGACAGTTCTCTAGCCGTCTGTCTCTAAACAGATTGAGAGATTGATCTGCGAAGTCAGCCATGGAGGATCAGCACAGCCCACTCTAGACACAGGCAGGCACGGCTGGTCCTTACCCTCTCCAGGAGGTAGGCAGCAGGCAAAGGAGCCTATTCGTGGTGCAGACTGTCCATGAGTGCTGGAACTAGTCTCTGCTCTGGTCAAAGCAGGCACTGCAGGGCTTCTGCAGCCACTTTTCATTATGGAGACCCTGGTAATCTGGTTACAGTCTCTGAACCTGGCATTCGAAGAACAAGGGAAAATAATTTAGGAGAGAAACAACACCACACCAGGGACAATAGACGTGAGGAGGGCTTGAAATCCCAATGCAAACTGCATGCCTCTAGGTACCAATTTGCCTTGCAGGAAATTTAGGCTTCCTAAAGTTAAATTATGCATACAACAGCCTCATTATCCACAGTGGTATTTTCATATAAGGATCTGAAGACAAAATGTAATAAGCTTGCCTCTCAGAGTCTTTAGAAAAAGCGATTGACTAATCCACAGACCGAACGGCTCCGGTTCCACCTGCTGCTGCCTATACAGATGGGAAAGATGTGACAGAGGGGACTCCCTGTAGCCGCCAGCACCACAGGCTCAGCACTGCAAGCACCGCAGCCCAGGCCTCTCTTTCAGTTGCTGCAATTTTACAAAACATTTAAAAACACTATTCTAAAGTAGCAATGCACACAGCTGGGCTACAGTAAGAGATGTTTCCTATAACAATATTTGGTGGATTTTTTTGTTGTTTTTGTTCTCACAGTAACATATCCTTTCTGGTATTAAACCAAAATAAACATGTGTGAGAGGTCTGTTTTTCCACCCAAGAGAAAGAAGCTGTGTTTATTATTTATAAAGGCATCCTTTAGGAGTTACTTTCCCCAAGAGGAATAATATTGTTGCTGGATAAATTTTTCACTCATTCAACAAATATTATTGAGTTGCCACTCAGCTGAAAACTGAAGTTGATAGACAAACTAGATATTGCCCCGCTTTCAAGGTGTTCACTTTCTGTTTGTGAAGTAAACAGGCCAATTCTGTTACAATACACTGTGTTCTTTGCTGTGGGCACTAAGCAGAAACAACAGTGGGGAGAGCAATGACATTTGAGCAGGTCTTGAAAGAACAGTGAACCTACCAAAAAGACTGAGAAGGCAGAGCTCACTAATTGCAAACGTATGAAGGTTGGGAAGAGGGGGCTCATGTGTGAGAAGCTATCGGAGACAGAATATAAATTCTAAGGCGGTTGGATGCAAGGGAGTTGGGCCACAAAGAATCTTAAATGCCATGTTGAGCCTAGATTTTTTAGCAAGGATCAAAAGATATTATTGACTTCCCTGGTGGCTCAGATGGTAAAGAATCTGCAATTCAGGAGACCCAGGTTCGAAACCTGGGTAGGAAAGCTCCCCTGCAGAAGGGAATGTCTACCCACTCCAGTGTTCTTTCCTGGAGAATTTCATGGACAGAGGAGCCTGAGGGGCTAGAATCCATGGGGTTGCAAACCGTTGACCATGACTGAGTGACTAACACTTTTACTTTAAGACATTATTAAGATTTTTACAGGATGGGGGAATGGGACTTCCCTGCTGGTCCAGTGGTTAAGAATCCATCTGCCAATGCACAGGTCATTTCTTTGGCCTGGGAAGATCCAACATTTTGCAGAGCAACTAAGCCTGTGGGCTACAGCTACTGAAGCCTGCATGCCTACAGCCAATGCTCTGCAACAAGGAAGCCACCGCAATGAGAAGCTCATGCAGTGCAAGAAGAGAGAAGCCCCCACTCACCACACCCAAAGAAAGCCCACACACAGTAACAAAGATGCAGTACGGCCAAGGATAAATAAATAATAAAAATTTTAAACAAGAATTTTAAAGGGAAATGAAAAATGACGATCCTAAAACCTCTTTTCTTTCTTCTGTTGATGCCATTTACATACATAAACCACAAGAAATATGGAAAATCAACTATAAGAACAAAAACCACCTGTAATGCCACAAACATGACTACATGTTTTTATTAAATCAAACATTCTAGAATCAGTGTGGAAAGTCTATTGACCAAAAGAAATTGGAAGTAAGAGACTGAGGAGAAAATTAGTGGTAAAGAACTCTCCTGCAATGCAAGAGATGTGGATTCAATCCCTGGGAAGATCCCCTGGAGGAGGGAATGGCACCTCACTCCAGTGTTCGTGCCTGGGAAACTCTATGGACAGAGGAGCCTGGCAGGCTACAGTCCATGGGATTGGGAAGAGTTGGACATGACTGAGCAACTGAGCACAGCACACAATACAGGAGATAATAAACAGCAGAACCAGGTGAGCAGACAAAAAGAGTGAGAGGAAGGAAGGATTTGCTGGATAAAAAGAAAGGTAACTAACAACAATTCATGGTCATCAGATGTCACCCATTCTTCATAATCTAGAGGAATATTAATTTATTTTTCAACTCACCAAACATTTAATGCTAACTGTATATCAAGATACTTTTCTAGCTGTGGAGAACAGAACCACCAAAAAAAAAAAAAAAAAAAGAGGTAGGTTTTTCTTGTTTTTTTTCTGTTCTGGATCTGACTTTTAGGTGAGGGAAATAAAACAGTTTCCAAATCTCTGGTTTGGCAAACTGGATTATTGCTGTATTCCTGAAACAGGAAATTCAAGTCTGTTGCAGAAAAAAAAATTCTGTTCTGCCTTAGATATACTGAGTTTGAAATTTGTTTCTAAGCTTACTTGGATTACACAACCTACAGGGTATAAAGAGAAGACAGCACACACATTCTGTACCGTTTACCTTTCTGGGATGTACAGGAATGTGATCTCAGAAACAAAACATTTTGATTTCCAGAAGATGATGACAATGAGAGGTCACAGCCAACTAATGAGAAAGGTAAGGTAACTAGCAAAAAATGACCTCATGCTGCACACATGGGTTAGAGTCAAGATAAAATTGACTGAAGGATAACAATTACTTCTAACGATGCTGAGCAAACATCCAGGAATCTGTTCCATTGTTTTATCTGGATTAAGTTCCCTTGTTCATCATGAAAACAGGTTCCATAGGTAAATTCAGCTCTGCTTTGGCTGAAATTGTAGCAAACTGAGCTGAAAACTCTGCTGAAGAAGGATGAAAGTGCCACATTCTCCACGGAGAGACAAGTATGTAAGTCAAATTGGGCAGAGGTTTCAACCTTTTCCCTTTGAGGAGATGAAACTTCTGATGAAATGAAATCTTATCCCATTTATGTCAGATAAAATAAAGCAGATGAGGGAAGTGTGGCTGAGGGAGGGCTGTACTTACAATGCAAGCTACGTCAGGGGCCCAGAGTGAATCATAAAGGGGACTCCTAGCACAACCTCTTCAATACATCCGCGAGAGAAAGAAAAAGGGCCATCAAGGCAATAAATATTTGTTCATCTAAAAACAGCAGTTGAGTTTGGTTTAGAATCCAGGTCAGCTCACTTTTTACTTCCCACTTGGATTTTCAACAGAACTTGCTTTCATATCACCTCACAAAATACTCTGGGAGACAAACCACAATATTTACTTATAATTTTATGACTGGTATTACAGTTATTCCCGTTACAAAGGCCTCCACACTGCTTCAGTTATAAAAGCAGCAAATTAATCTCTGAGTTTTATGATAATCATAGAAGTATGTTGAACAACCTTCGAAGTTCTTAATAATATTTTAAATAATTTCCTCTTAAATGTCTTTCATGTAAAAGTGCAGTGTGTTCGTCTCATTGGAGCTGAGATATTTTAACCAGATGGAGACAGAAGGAAAGGCCTCTGAGTACATATCCCCAAAATGGCTCCAGGTTCTTATATTAATAACATCATTACTTGGGGCCAATACTGAACTTCTTGTGAAAGTGTTAGTCACTCAGTTATGTCCGACTCTTTGTGACCCCAGGGACAGTAGCCCGTCAGGCTCTTCTGTCTATGGAATTCTTCTCCAGGGGATCTTCCTGACCCGGGAATTAAACCCAGGTCTCCTGCATTGCAGGCAAGTCTTTACTCTCTGAGCCACCAGGGTAAAGAAATCTCCTGCAATACAGGACACCCAGGTTTGATCCCTGGGTCAGGAGGATCCCTTGGAGACAGGACTGTCTACCCACTCCATTTTACTTGCCTGGAGAATTCCATGGGCAGAGCTTAGTGGGCTACAGTCCACAGGGTCACAAAGATTCAGACACAACTGAGCGTATTTCCTGTAGAAGGTTATAATTATTCTATGCCCAAATCTCCCTCACTCCTACCACCACTAGGGACACAGTGGTAAAAGCCATAAATATGATTGCTTTGCTTATGACACAGAGGTATGACTATAAAGTAAATAACCACACATATTCAACAGAATCCAGTCATGTATCCAAAATAACATCAGTGTTCAAAGGTGTCACATTAAGGGGCACTATCCCTCCAGGAGCAGTCCCTGCCTTTTCATCTCCTTCCAACTTCAACATCTGATCCAGATAAGCAAATCTTATTACCGGCTAGGCACAGCTGGCTTTTGACTAAATGTGATTTTGCCCATATTGACTACCATGCTCACTTTACTTTAGGCCACTTTAAACACTCAAATCATTCCTCGGAGATGAAGATGACCTCTGCTGTCCACTAACCGGTGCATGACCAGCTGTGCCCCGGGCTCCACAGAGGGCTCCGAAAGCAAGTTTCAGAAGTGCTCAGAGCAGTGAGCGCTTTGGCTCACCAGGCATCTACTTTTAACAGACCTCACATATGGCTAATAACATAATTCTCATTGCTTTTATTTTTAATGAGCTCTGTTATATTAAAACTTCATAAGTATATACATATCTTTTAAAATAGGGACCATATACATGGTAAGGAAATTCCATTATGCTGATGATGTATGGATAAACAACAATTTGTGGGCACCTATTATTTCAACTTGGATAAATACACACACACACATATACAGGCAGGGAGAGAGAGAGTCAAATCCAAACTCATCATTTTATAGTTGAGGAAATTAAATCCCAGAAAGTTGAGAGTGATACACCCAATGACACAAACTTTGGTAGGAACAAAAGAACTAGGACCTCCCTGGTGGTCCAGTGGCTAAGACTGCATGCTCCCAATGCAGAGGGCCCAGGTTCAATCCCTGGTCAGGGAACTATATCCCACTGCTGCAATTAAGACATGGTGCAGCCAAATAAAAAAATAATTTTTTTTTAAATAATACAAAAAACTGGGCATCTTACCTCCCCAAAATTTTGTATTTTCTTGTCTTCCATCTCTTTTTGATATCAGTATCAGAATGTTGGAAATAAATAGGTAAGTCATTTTTCCTACCTTGGCATTTTATACATGTTACATCACTGACTCCTCACCTATATATGTTTTACCAACCTAATTTCACAGAGAAGCTATAAATATTTGTTCCAAATAATACAATCAGAATGCCCTGTAATCATGATGATGAGTCTGGAATAGAACCTATAAAACTGACTTCAGACTATCAAGGAGATTATGATCACCATGACAAATGCCAGGTCTCCTGCTGACTCCTTGAATGACTGTGGATAAGATGATTAACTTCTCCATGCCTTAGTTTCCTGTCTATAAAATGTGGCAGCAATTGGAAATGATAGTACCACCTTCATAGATTTGGTGTGAGTATTAAATGAGATAAGAGAAGGGTATACCTAATACCTGGCACATGGAAAGTACTTGGTAAATTTCTGGTAACTGTTGAGTAGCAAGCCCACACCTGTTCATCTACTTTCCTGATTCAACTTGGCCTTGCCATGTGCATATCCTTCAGTTTGTTTGTTTTAACAGTGATAAAAATAATAATACCCATTTGGGGGCACAGCCAAAGAGTGCTATATCCATCATGAAAGTGCTATCATCTCACAGCTATTTACTTGATCTGTCTCCACTCTGTACACATGCAGAAGAGAGAAAGCCAAGGGGTCACTCCATTATGCCGTGAGGGAGCAGTTAAGTGAAAATTATGGCTATTCAGGACCTACTCAATGGTCCAGTGCTTGGGAATCCTCCTGCCAATGCAGGAGACACGGGTCTGATTGTTGGTCCAGGAGGATCCCACATACCTCAGGGCAACTCAGCTCATGAGCCTAGCGTGCACCACAACAAAGAGTGGCCCCTGCCATTCTCTGAAGCTAGAGAAAACCCCCACACAGCAGCAAAGACCCAGCACAGCCAAAAATAAAATAAATAAATAAATAAAAATTTTAAAGGATAGCTATCTGATGAACTTAAAAAGAAATAATTACCTTAAACAATGAGACCCCACTTCGAATTCATATAATAAAGTCAGATGATCTCACTTCCTTGAAGATATCACACTCTTTCCTACCAGACAGCTCATAGAGTAACATCTGAGCAGTAGTCATGGAAGGAATTACAAAGAAATCTCACCCACATTTGGACCATCTTTAGGGGAAGGAACGCAAAAGTGTCCCCACGTTTGAGATCTGTACTAGCTAAATTCTACTGTTGATGCTTGTCTGAGACTTAACATTTCCTGAAATTAATTCTTTCTTATCTAGATCCTAAGTGAGGGAGGAGTAGAAAATGAATGATCATTTTTATTGTTGGTCAAAGAATGAACATCTTTCTCTCCCATTTTTGTATCCTGCCTCTGCCCAAAAGTGTAGACTTCCCTGGATACACTTCATACAGCCCTTTGCAAGTGGAAAAAAAAGATGATTGAAAGAAATTACTGGCATATTCAACTCAGCTACCCTTATGGCCCTTTCACATACAATAGCCTCAAGTGGTTGATGTGTATATTTTGGAAAATATAATATTATTCTTTTGCGCTCAGTTGTCTCAATGTTACTCATTTTCTTTCAATTTTATTTGAATGAAAGTTGAAATCTCCAGACTGCTTTGATAGCTATATAAAAATAGTTTTATGTTGTAGAGAATTCTTCTATCCCCACAGCATAATAGCACAGTAACATTTGGGGGGTACTCATTATTTGACGGATAATAGGCATAAACCCAGAAATGAACAGCATTCAATCTGGGTCTGCCTGATAGAAAAAAATCCATAATTCGCCTTTTTGACTTACTCAGGAAACATAGACCAAGTAACATCACCGTTTTGGTGCCTGCTCTGGCCTTCTACACACAAAATAGAAAGTATAAAAATGAAGGAGATGAATGATATTCCAGCAATGTCATTCTCAGAATCGGAGGTCTCTCTCATATGAAAAGATTACTCTGACAGCACTGAGGAGGGCTGGATCCATAGGAGAAATTGGAGGCTTCCAAACATTCTAGTGAAGGGACAGTGGCAGTTGTTCAGGAGATACAATGAAGGACTGACCAGGAAGTTATAGCAAGAAGGGAAATTACCTATAATGGTATTACCAAGATAGATAGATAGATAGATAAATGCAATAATGATGATTATTAACCAAAGCTCAAAACTGAGAACAATTTGTGTTGAAAGGTGCTGAAATTATGTGCTAGCACCTTAGGGCCCCCTTCAACTTACCTGTTCAAACCACCACCCTTGGCACTTACCTCTCTGACACTTTCAATAGATGTTTCCATGTTTCTACTCCTAATGAATGCCACCTGTTTGTCCCTTTGTTTTGGTAAATTATTTAGCTCCCCCTTTTCTTACTGACCTTCCTTGGCCCATGACTTTGACTACAGAATGTTTCCTTGGAAGTCAGACCATTGCCTATCTTCCTTCTCTGCAGCAGGACAGCTTGTCTATAGAAACCTGAATTCTCCCATATGCTCAAACTTGGACACTAAAGGGCAACAGAAACCATTATCCAATCACTGTAGGCTTCTTCAAGGACTTCTCACAATTCACTTTTAATTCAATTTGTGAAATGAACCACTGTCACTTTCAATTCAACTAAGACACCTTGGAATATAGCAAGTGGCAACGTGGGAGATGTTTTCTTTTAAAGTTTTTACCCATGGCAGCTTATAAATATAAAGAGACATCTTAAACCCTTGTACCAATTCATTTTTCCCTAGTTTGTCAATCTCATAGAAACATGTACAAAACCTATTCATAAGCAGCACTGGGGAAAAATGGGATATGGTGGCTTAAATGTATCTGGGAGCTCCTTTCAGTTCAGTTCAGTTCAGTCACTCAGTCGTGTCGGACTCTTTGTGACCCTATGAATCACAGCACGCAAGGCCTCCCTGTCCATCACCAACTCCCGGAGTTCACTCAAATTCACGTCCATCAAGTCAGTGATGCCATCCAGCCATCTCATCCTCTGTCATCCCCTTCTCCTCCTGCCCCCAATCCCTCCCAGCATCAGAGTCTTTTCCAATGAGTCAACTCTTCACATGAGGTGGCCAAAGTACTGGAGTTTCAGCTTTAGCATCATTCCTTCCAAAGAAATCCCTGGCCTGAACTCCTTCAGAATGGACTGGTTGGATCTCCTTGCAGTCCAAGGGACTCTCAAGAGTCATCTCCAACACCACAGTTCAAAAGCAATTCTTCAGCGCTCAGCTTTCTTCACAGTCCAACTCTCACATCTATACATGACCACTGGAAAAACTATAGCCTTGACTAGACAGACCTTTGTTGGCAAAGTAATGTCTCTGCTTTTCAATATGCTATCTAGGTTGGTCATAACTTTTCTTCCAAGGAGTAAGCATCTTTTAATTTCATGGCCGAAGTCATCATCTGCAGTAATTTTGAAGCCCAGAAAAATAAAGTCTGACACTGTTTCCACTGTTTCCCCATCTATTTGCCATGAAGTGATGGGAACGGATGCTATGATCTTTGTTTTCTGAATGTTGAGCTTTAAGCCAACTTTTTCACTCTCCTCTTTCACTTTCATCAAGAGGCTTTTCAGTTCCTCTTCACTTTCTGCCATAAGGGTGGTGTCATTTGCATATCTGAGGTTATTGATATTTCTCCCGGCAATCTTGATTCCAGCTTGTGCTTCTTCCAGCCCAGCGTTTCTTATGATGTACTCTGCATATAAGTTTAAAAAGCAGGGTGACAATATACAGCCTTGACGTACTCCTTTTCCTATTTGGAACAATCCCAAAGAAAGGCAGTGCCAAAAAATGCTCAAACTACTGCATAATTGCACTCATCTCACAGGCTAATAAAGTAATGCTCAAAATTCTCCAAGCCAGGCTTCAGCAATACGTGAACCGTGAACTTCCAGATGTTCAAGCTGGTTTTACAAAAGGCAGAGGAACCAGAGATCAAATTGCCAACATCTGCTGCATCATGGAAAAAGCAAGGGAGTTCCAGAAAAACATCTATTTCTGCTTTATTGATTATGCCCAAGCCTTTGACTGTGTGGATCACAATAAACTGTGGAAAATTCTTCAAGAGATGGGAATACCAGACCACCTGACCTGCCTCTTGAGAAATCTGTATGCAGGTCAGGAGGCAATAGATAGAACTGGACATGGAACAACAGACTGATTCCAAATAGGAAAAGGAGCATGTCAAGGGAGCTCCTTTACCCCCAGCAAAAACCCAGACGACATTGGAAGGTGCTGGTGAAGCCGCAGACACTGAAAGGATTCTAAAATCCAGAACTAGCACAGGAGTTTCACTACTCTGAGGCTGATGAGATCTTGAGAGGATCCAGGGGAGGACAGTAGTTGTGGATCCTGACAAGTACATGACCTGCAGAACAGTATGGATTCCAGAAAAAAGGGGTTATGTAAGTCCATGGGAGTAGGCCTGATTCCTCTAGCTCCTGAATAGCTGAGGGAGAGATGAACCAGTAATGAGTCCTGTCTAGACCAGGGTCTGGAACATCTCAAAGAGAAGAGACAAAAAAAAAGGCTCTATTTTTTTTCTTTACTATATTTTTAGTAGAGAACTGACACCATGCTTTTGCTACAAGACTACAGAACTTCCTACCATTCATGACATGGCTTCAAATTAATGTACTACAGACTTCAACCTGAGTCCCAGTGAGTAGATAAAAAGAACTGCTAGCACATATAAGAAATCCTGGAGCCAGAGAAAACGAGCCAAGTGAAATAATCAAGAGAGATCCTAATAAATTATAGCTTCTGAGAGCAATTGATTAATACATGAACTAACAATATAAAGGAAAATATATGGATATGAATATAGCTGTATATGTTACAATTTTGCCTCTATTTCTTCTTATAATTTTAATGAATTAACTATAAAAGACACAACATAAAAACTCCATTTTCAGGGACATTGGGTTATAATATTCAATTCAAAAATATAAACAAGGGCTTGTATAAGTAGCTGAGATCAAGACAAAGACATGAGATACATTGAAGAGCCCAGGAGCAGAAAATTCTCTAAGATCCCAACAAAAACGCCCTTCTTGAAAATAAGAGGCTCTCTTAAAGTTCAAAACTATACTTCTCATTTCGAATAAGAGATGGGAACATGGGGAAGTACCCTCGTAAGCCAAGTTGAGCTCAAGATATTATAAGAAAAACAAGCTCAAGCATAACAACAAAATGCATTCACTCATAAGAAAGAACTATCGCTCTGAAACAGATGAAATATGATCAAATACTTAGCACAGAATTAAAATGAATATGAAGTAATCACACTTATGAAAGGAAAACCAAAAAGAATAAAAATTATTAAAAAAGATAGTATAAATGCAGAAAAAGATAAAATAAAAATTTGAGCTGGTAAAAGTTAGGAAATAAATGGAAGATTAAAATTTACGACAGAAAAAAAGAGTATTTTCCTCTCTTGAAGGAAAAAAATAAAACACAGGGGAAAAAATACAAACTTAAAATGGTTTAGAGAGAAATGAGAAGTGTAGAATATCAATTAAGAAAACTCAATATATATAATTCAAATCTCTGAAGGATAAAACCTAAACAATGATATCACTATTTTTACTAAGTTAAATATTACAGATATATTTTTAAATATTTAAAATAAAGAAATAATTCAAAATTGAAAAAGAAAGTGCTAAGTATCAGAGAAAATGTGTTAATGCAGTCACACCGTGAAATATCCAGGAAAAAGTACTGTAATTTCTTACTGATTTAATAGTTCTTTGCCTCTACACAAAATATTTTGTTCTTAATTTTTAAAAGGGAAAATATCAAACCAGTCTTAGGTGTTTTTCACAACCAACAACTTAGAAGGTAAAAAGTAGGAACAAGGAAATAAATATGACCCAAGATTTCACAGCTCTTACTTAATCATAAAAGTACATATGTTTGAACATGAAAGATTCAAATTAATATTGATATCATTATTGCACATATTATTAATACTCAGTGACAATGGACTTCGTCGCTCAATGATCAAGTAAACAATTAAAATACAGAAAGTCTAAATAACATAATAAATATGACAGATCTTACTGATATATAATACACAACTATATGTATGTATTTACAAGCATATATATGTATGTGTTTATATGTGTAAAATAACACTTTCCTATAAGAGTATAATTTTATGTGCTCATAGAAGAGCCACAAGATTGACCATATAATAACACACGAAATACGTAAATGCACAAAGTATTATGTAAAATATAATATGGTATGAAATTAATGAACAAATAAAAAGACAAAGAACTCTCCCAACTAGAGAAACAAAACTTTCTAACTTTGTGTCAGGGGAAAAAAAAGAGCAAATTTAAAGCACAATTTTTTAAAGATAATATTGAAAACCAGAACCTTCATATCAGTAAAGCTAGATAAAATGAATAAGAATCTAAGAAAACATAACTTACCAAAGTCATTAAAGCAAGACTCAAAATCTAAATGGACGAAATAGATGCAACTGGCAAAGAACACTTCCCCCAGCCAAAAAAGTAACAGGGTCAGAAGTTTGTTTTCACGGCAGACTTCTATCAGATCTTTAAAAGACATAATCCTAGCAGTATTTAAATTGTGCTGGAATATAAAAGAATTATTTTCAAATTAGTTTTAAAGAACAGTATATAACAGTCATTTCAGGACCTGAACAATATGGCACAGAAAATAAATCCCAAAGAAGTTTGACAATGTCATCTATCTTTAAAGCTATAGAAAGGCAGGTATTCCCATATGTTTACAGAAGGAGATCTGATTGTGGGTAGAAACCCTGGAAAACAATTTGGCACTATCTAAGAAGACAAAATGGCAACCCACTCCAGTGCTCTTGCCTGGAGAATCCCAGGGATGGGGGAGCCTGGTGGGCTGCCGTCTACGGGGTCGCACAGAGTCAGACATGACTGAAACGACTTAGCAGCAACAAAACAAACACACTACAACTTTACTGATGCCACAGTGCTACTTCTGGAAATGTATCATAGACACATGACTACATGAGAAAGGGCAATGTTAATTCATTACTTTGTTGCTTGTAATAGCAAACTTTATAACAACCTAAATATTTGTAAGTGGAGACAGTACATTTGTATGCCTCTGCTATTGAAGAGTGTTGAAATGCTTTCCTAATTTTGACATTACAAAGAATATTGGAATGACATAGAAAATTGCAAGTCATATGCCCTACCTGATAACAATATTCAAGGTATGATATGAGACTCCAAATAAATTATAATGATTAGTCATCAGATGAACTGGAGAGGATAAGAGAGGACCATGGTAGATTACCTGTCCTTCTGCACATGTGTATGTGTGCATGTGTGTATACATGGTAAGAAAAATTAGAATTATTCTAAGGTGTATTTTATTAAGTATGGGAGAAAATAGTAGTGCCTTGATAGTGTCGTGATGAAGAAAATACAGTCTAGTATACATCTTACTCATGTCATATGGTAGAGAAATCAATGTTTGATTGTAAATTCTAGAAAAGTGAAATAAAATGTTGAGTCTCCAAATTATTTGATTCAACCTCAGATAAAACTGAACCCAAAGGCCATATGTTTCATTGAAAGTTAATGAATAACCTTAAAAAAACAGAAGGACTGTTGACACAAGTGCTTTGAGAATACATTGCATTAAGTCAGTCATTACAATCCGTTATTGAGATAATGGCAAAAGCTTCAGACTATTTACAAGTCAGATATCTTAAGGACATTAAGTCTATATACATTAGGCACATTGGGGCAAAGATCCTTTCTTGTCAGATATAAACTTATTCGAAATCTTGTCATCATGAAATTGAATCCTGGCTAGTTTGTTTGCAAGAAGCTCTCCTGGGACATCCTGACTTAACTAAAACGATTTATTGTTGAATAACCCTTCACTTAAGACACTGATGTTATTTTAGCTGGTTGGTGGTGTATAGCTGTTCTGCTCTTTTTATGTTTGAGTTAGAAAATTGAATTCATATATCAATTTTAATATTTAACCTAAAAATAACCTCAACAAACTTACTATATATAATTCAAAATGTGTATAAGCAGTATAGAAAATATATACATAATCTATTAACCATTGTGGTCTAGTAGAATTTTCTGTGGTGTTCTCTAAATTTGCAGTCTCCAGTATGGTAGCCGCTAATCACACACAGGGCTTCCCTAGCGGCTCAGTAGTTAAGAAGCTCCCTGCCGATGCAGGAGGCGCGGGCTCTGTACCTGGGATGGGAAGATCCCCTGGAGAAGGAAATGGCAATGCACTCCAGTATTCTTGCCTGGGAAATCCCATGGATGGTGGAGCCTATTGGATTACAGTCCATGGGGTTGCAAAAGAGTCAGACACAACTTAGTAGCTAAACAACAAGAAGCCACATGTGACTCTTGATAAATTGAAATGTGACAAGTGGAACTGAGAAATAGAGTTTTTAATTTTAATTAATTTGAATATAAATAGCCACGTGTAGATGTAAATATGGTATAAATTTTCTTGGAATAACTTTTTTTTCCTTGTATAAGCAACACTAGTAAAATAGGTGTGGTTTATAATAAAGTCATCATTTAAAGTACAACATGGACATTTTCTTCTGCAGAAAGTAACCTTTAATGGAGTTACAAAATAGAACTCCTAAATGATCAAATGGGAAAAAGAAGTAAATAATGACTTGATAATTTTTTAAGAAAAGAAAAAAGGATAAAAATAAACACAATATAAAAAAGTAAATTAAATAGTAAATATAAACATGGAAAGAATAAAATAATACATATTATCACACTCAGGGTAAGTGAAGTCAATTTTCACATTAAAGGATAATGTATCAGATAGGATCATAAAAGAGGCTCAAGCATATGCTATTTACACACACCTCCCTCGCAAAAAAAAGAAAAAAAAAGAATAAATATGTCATCATCAATAGGTGCCAATACTAGAAGGTGGGCAACAAGATGGCAGGCAAAAGCAAATCCCAAATTAATAACAATAACAGTAGTACTTTTAATTAATACTAGTAAAAATAAAATTGTCAATATCAGTGTTAGAGAAGGTGAGATTTAAGCTTACAACTACCAATCAGGATAAACTCGTGCATTAATAAAAATAAAAGCAAACTATTACTACCATAACTACTACTAATACGATGATGCTGTGAAAACACTGCACTCAATATGCCAGCAAATTCGGAAATCTCAGCAGTGGCCACAGGACTGAAAAAGGACAGTTCTCATTCCAATCCCAAAGAAAGGCAATGCCAAAGAATGCTCAAACTACCGCACAATTGCACTTATCTCACACGCTAGTAAAGTAATGCTTAAAATTCTGCAAGCCAGGCTTCAATAGTATGTGAACCACGAACTTCCAGATGTTCAAGCTGGATTTAGAAAAGGTAGAGGACCCAGGGATCAAATTTCCAACATCCGCTGGATCATCAAAAAAGGAAGAGAGTTCCAGAAAAAATCTACTTCTGCTTTATTGACTATGCCAAAGCCTTTGACTATGTGGATCAGAACAAACTGTGGAAAATTCCGAAAGAGATGGGAATACCAGACCACCTGACCTGCCTCTTGAGAAATCTGTAGGCAGGCCAAGAAGCAACGCTAAGAACTGGACGTGGAGCAACAGACTGGTTCCAAATCAGGAAAGGAGTATATCAAGGCTGTATACTGTCACCCTGCTTATTTAATTTCTATGCAGAGTACATCATGCAAAATGCCAGGCTGGATGAAGCACAAGCTGGAATCAAGATTATTGAGAGAAATATCAGTAACCTCAGATATGCAGATGACACCACCCTACCCTTATGGCAGAAAGTGAAGAAGTAAACAGACTCTTGATGAAAGTGAAAGAGGAGGATGAAAAAGTAGGCTTAAAACTCAACATTCAAAAATACTAAGATCATGGCATCCTTTCCCATCACTTCACAGCAAATAGATGGGGAAACAATGGAAACAGTGACAGCCTTTATTTTGGGGGGCTCCAAACTCACTGCAGATGGTAACTGCAGCCATGAAATTAAAAGATGCTTGCTCCTTAGAAGAAAAGCTATGACCAACCTAGACAGCATATTAAAATGCAGAGATATTACTCTGCCAACGAATGTTTGTCTAGTCAAAGTTATGGTTTTTCCAGTAGTCATGTATGGATGTGAGAGTTGGACTACAAAGAAAGCTGAGCACCAAAGAATTGATGCTTTTGAAGTGTTGTGTTGGAGAAGACTCTTGAGAGTCTCTTGGACTACAAGGGGATCCAACCAGTGAATCCTAAAGGAAATCAGTCCTGAATATTCATTGGAAGGACTGATGCTGAAGCTGAAGCTCCAATACTTCGGCCACCTGATGCGAAGAACTGACTCACTGGAAAAGACCCTGACACTGGAAAAGATTTAAGGCAGGAGGAGAAGGGGACAGCAGAGGGTGAGATGGTTGAATGGCATCACCGACTTGATGGACACATGTTTGAGTAAGCTCCAGAAGCTGGTAATGGACAGGGAGGCCTGGCATGCTACAGTCCATGGGGTTGCAAAGAGACAGACATGACTGAGCAACTGAACTGACTGTGTGTGTTTGTGTGTTAGTCACTCAGTCGTGTCTGACTCTCTGTGACCCTGGACTGTAGCCCTCCAGGCTCCTCCGTCCATGGGATTCTCCAGGCAAGAATACTGGAGTGGGTTGCCATTTCCTTCTCCAGGGGATCTTCCCGACCCAGAGATGGAACCCGGTCTCTCGAATTGCAAATAGTGGGGAGTTGACTACTACTACTACTAATAGAAACTAAATGTAGTAAAATTCAAAAATAAAGTTTCAAGGGGACTGTGACAAGATATACAATTATAGAGAGCATTTTAACTTCCTTCTTTCAGAATGTGTAGAATTAGTAGAAAAAAATATGTTAGGGTGTAGATGAATTAAACATAATGATTTTAAACGTCTAGAACGTAAAGTTGGTAAAAGCAGGACTCTTCTATGCTTCTTGCTACTTCTGTCAATGCCTGTAATAATTCCTGGTACAGGGAACTCAGTCGTTATTCAAAACATAAATTAACCTTATTTCCTTCAAACATAAAAATAGAGATTATATATTTTAAAATATGCAAAAATTAAGAAGGCATGAATAGATATAATTTGGGGATCAAACTTGAAATCAAAATGAAAATTATAGTGTCAGGAATGGGTGGAGGAGCACATTAAGGAAAAGTTTTGTGATTCTTTTTCCAGTGTTGTCAGTTTGATTGACATACTGAAACCTTGTTTTTAACAGGTGTCAGATATGATTGCTAAAACTCAACACAGTTACTAAGCTGATGAAATTTAATATTCAAATTAATTTCTATAAAAGCTTTTTTATGCACATGTACCTCCCTTTTTAATAACAGGAAAATTTCTTCAAAAGCTGTTTGTTAAGTCAGAGTGTATCTTCTTGCCTTTTAGAGGAGCTGATTTCATTATCCACTGGGGAAACTGGAGAATCAGGGAGGGAATTAGGTATTCATTTGTGACCATTCTGTGCGGTTTGCCACTCTGATACTTTAGTTCATGCAGGCAGTGATGCCAAGCAGAACAAAACAAAGTTGTCAGATAATTTCTAATTGCCCAACAGTTTTCTTCTCCTCTCTTTTCCTATCAATGTTTCCAGTCAGTTTATCATTATTTTACTGATAGGGCAAAGAAAATAAGGGGAAAATATCATGAGAACCATATGATGCATTCAGCCCATAAGAAAATATGGGATCTGCTTTAATAACTTTAGTAATTTTGTAAAGTTTTATTATGAACATTTTCAAACAAACAAAAGTTAAAAAAAATGGTATAAGAAACCCTCTTATATTCATCACTTAGCTTCAACAACTGTCATTAATCTGGATATTTTCCCCCATACTCCATGCATTTTCTTCTGTAGCATTTAAGGTAAATACAAGCAGCATTCCATTTTACCCATAAATACTTAGCAGGTATCTTGGAAAAAAGACTTTTTACTAACAGAAAACTGAATAGTAACTTCTAATATCTATTAAACCTCAAACTAACAATGTGTAGACTTCTTTATTTGTATGCAACTATTGGGCATTCTTCCAGAGCCCCTAAATAAATGTCTTAATCTGGTTTATAATTTACAGTTTAGGCCAGGCCAATAAATAAAGAGTATTTTCAGGCAGCACAGGGTTTTTCTTCAGTAAAATGCTCCCTTCTGCTTTTTCAGCTAAAATAGAATCTAAATAGGCATTAAAGACAGGTTTTTGTTTTTTTTTTTTATCCTCATGTAGTTGGGGGATTTCCTTCAATCCATATCACTTCTTGGATGCCCTCTGGTTGGAGTTTTGAATACCTTTTGTTCACTGCAGGGGTTGGCAAACTTTTTTCTGCTAATGGCCAGATTGAGGATATTTAAGGTTTTGCATGCCATATGGTCCCTGCCACAGCTCTGGTGTTATCACATCAGAGCAGCCACTGGCCAAAGCAGTCACTGATGGTACATAAACAAATGATCATGACTGCATTCCAATAAAACATTTACAAAAACAACAAACAGGTGGAGAGCCAGATTTGGAGCCCTGATATGTTTGGCCATTTTAAATTATCCTGGCCTCTTTGCTGTAGCCTCTGGTGACTTGCTCACGAACAGCGGGTATAGCATTATCTATGGGTTAGACCTGGAGGAGGGAATAGCAACCCACTCCAGTATTCTTGCCTGGAAAATCCCATGGACAGATGAGCCTGGTAGCTGGCACTCCATGGGGTCGCAAAGAGTCAGACACAACTGAGGGACTAAACAATGGTGGACTAGACTGACTACATCAAATCCTGGCTCTTCATTTATTAGATGCCAAATGCCAAGAAAGTTACATACCCTTTCTGTACTCCCTCATCTGTAAACTGAAGATCATATCAATAATTAACTCATAGGTATTATGTGAAATAAGGATTAAGCTACTAAATGCATGCAAAGTGCTTAGAATAATAATAAATATCAGCAATTACTGCTATTATTATGATGCTAGGGAGTGTCAGCCCTTTGGTCCTCATGGACTCAGGCTTCACTTAAGTCTTAATTGCCAGGTCATTTATCTAGAAACTAGCCATTGGTCTAAACCCAGTCTCCACAATGGGGTTGCCATCTTTAGGTCGTATCACTTGCCACTGGATCTCAACTGGCCTCAAGGCTCAGAAAAAAACAAGGAAGCCTCCATCTGCATGATGATGGCCACTCTCATCCACTTGGGCATCTTTGCGGTGATCCTACCCAGGTAATTCCGAGAAGCCTGTTTATAGTATCCTTGAGAGGTCCATCTGTGCCCTTCCTTATCTAAGGCCTCTCCCACATCCCCAGTGGATGCCCGGATATTGAAAGAAAGAATCCACATATCTCTCACTCTGTCTCAGTATTTCCTTCTCACAGCATCCTAAAACTCAAGTAAAGACAATATTTTTTAGTACACCCATTAGACAATATCCTCAGAGTTAGCCTTGTTACCTTAAGTAGATGGGGCATTTTGCCTACACTATAGAAATACTTTGTGGTTTTAGTATCTTAAAAGGAAAGAGAAAGCAATTCAACAGTGGAGTTGGACAGACACTGATCACAGATCCTGGCTGACAAGGCTTATTATCCTTTTGCATACCCTTACGATGAGTATCAAAAGCTAAATACAAACTTGGGACTTTCTTTTTATATTCCTTCTTAGTGGATTTTAACCTCATTTTATAAATGTCACCAAGGTTAGGCAAAGGTGAGAATTCAAAAAGGAACCTAGCAAAATTATAAATATTAAACATGCTACATATAAGGATGAACTCATATTCAATAGACTTTAAAAGCCATATATTAACATGGTTATGATCCACTCGACTTTAAAAAAAAAAGAAGCATCAAATCACTAATGCTTCACTTTTAGATAGTTAAGAAGTAGATTTAGGAAATAGATTCCAGATTTTTTCTTAGTGTTGGTATGTGTATTGGCTCAACACTTATCAGACTGCGATCTTCTTGAAAGACAAAAATACACACAATAAATAAGTGCAATAGCATACATATTAATATATAAAATGCAATAAATAGCATATATGTGCTATAATATATGTTACAACCATGTGTATTTATGTAATCCAATCCAGTACATATGTACACTTATGCACATATATATTAAAAAGTATTTTCATGTGCATTATTTCAGCAAGCTGAAAGGTCAGAAATGTTTGGGGACTTTTTCATGGGTAACTGTAGTCAGAATAACGGAAAATACTCTTGGTCATCCTGAATTCTCCTTTCCACTAAATGGAAAGAACTGTTAACATGACTCTCATTATGTTAAAAATGTTATCCTCCTCTTTACTGGTTGATGTTCATATTCTAAACAATATTGACATTCATCTTCTGCCTGGTGCTGATGAACACTTGCTCAACTTTCACTTTCCATGTTCTGTTAAATTTATCCTCTAATAATAGCTCACAGCATCTACTTCCCTCCACCATACTCACCCCATCTATGAATGTCTCTCATCTAGACAATTTCAATAGTATTTGACTTGGTCTACCTGCATCCACTGAGTGAGCCCTCTAATCCAGTCTCCACAAAGAAGGTGGAATGGTCTTTTCCAAGCAGATTATACCACCTCACCCACTCTCAACTCTGCTTAATAAACTTAAATGGCTTCTTGTTGATTTGAGGATAAACTCTACAATGCACAAAATGCTAGGCAACATACATGTTCATCACTGCTTCTCTAGACTCTTCCTTCCTTTCCCAACTCCAGCCACAGCGACTCTCCATTATCCCTTCTCCTTCCTAAACACAAGACCGACTTGCAAGTCATTCCCTTCACTTGGAATGCCTCTTGCTACCTTTCATCAAGGTAAGGATGCTCATCCATTAGAAACAAGGTTGATGATAATTTCCTCAAAATAACTTGGTGCACTTCCACGATTAGGTAAAAGCCACCCTTATATGCATCAATTACACACGGTCTCTTCTCCATAGCACTTACTATAGTGATAATTTTATGTTTATCTATGTAATAACTGGAGTTAATTACTTAAGCTCCCTAAAGCCAGGTGGGTATTTTTTTCCCTCTAATTTTGTTCACTTTGGGGTTCTGAATCCCAGCTTAGGATTGCACCTGCCACATAACAAATTCAATAAATATCTGTTGAATAGATGTGGAGAGAAAAATAAATACTAAGATATTCTACTGACTGATAGAAGATGCTAAGAAAATATTGATAGAAGGAATGTGAGAAGAAATTTCTCCAAACTAAGTTAAGAGGCTAAAATAACATAATGAATCTTCTTGCATAAAATAACTGTGTATGGTAACTGGAGAGAGCTGAAAGGTTTCAGAGGAAAGAGAGTCTTTCTTTATTTCTCCTCTGACTTATTTTTAGAGTGTCCATTTCAGGAACTAGGTTGGAGATGCCGTGGCCTACCTCCCAGGATGTGAAAGACAGCGTAAGAGTGACAATCCTTAAGATTCTGTTCGCAAAATTTGTTTGACTTTTTACCACTTTACCTGAGATCCCAGTTGTCTCATCTATTAAAAATGTATCCCTGATAACAAAAACAGACTTCATCAAGGTCACACAGAGATTTTGGCACTAAATTCACTCCACTACAATAATACACCTACCGCTCTTAAACGAAGTTTATAGCCGGCGAACAACCAATTATATTACAGCGTTATCAATCTCTGTTCCCTTCCACAGAATCTCACGTACATGTGTAAATGAAGCTAGTTGCATTTGTTTTTGTTTTTCCTTCCTCCCCATCCCGTCCCTCTGGGTCATCCCAGTGCACCAGCCCCAAGCATCCTGTATCCTGCATCGAACCTAGACTGGTGATTTGTTTCTTATATATTATACACGTTTCAGTGCCATTCTCCCAAATCATCCCACCCTCTCCCTCTCCCTCTGAGTCCAAAAGACTGTTCTATACATCTGTGTCTCTTTTGCTGTCTCGCATACAGGGTTATCATTACCATCTTTCTAAATTCCATATATATGTGTTAGTATACTGTATTGGTGTTTTTCTTTCTGGCTTGCTTCACTCTGTATCATCGGCTCCAGTTTCATCCATCTCATTAGAACTGATTCAAGTGTATTCTTTTTAATGGCTGAGTAATACTCCATTGTGTATATGTACCACAGCTTTCTTATTCATTTGTCTGCTGATGGACATCTAGGTTGCTTCCATGTCCTGGCTATTATAAACAGTGCTGCGATGTACATGTGTCTCTTTCAATTCTGGTTTCCTCGGTGTGTATGCCCAGCAGTGGGATTGCTGGGTCATAAGGCAGTTCTATTTGCAATTTTTAAAGGAATCTCCACACTGTTCTCCATAGTGGCTGAACTAGTTTCCATTCCCACCAACAGTGTAAGAGGGTTCCCTTTTCTCCACACCCTCTCCAGCATTTATTGCTTGTAGACTTTTGGATCGCAGCCATTCTGACTGGCGTGAAATGGTACCTCATTGTGGTTTTGATTTGCATTTCTCTGATAATGAGTGATGTTGAACATCTTTTCATGTTTGTTAGCCATCTGTATGTCTTTTTTGGAGAAATGTCTATTTGTGTTAGGAATTCGACTGCTGATAGTCAATATTGCATTAATTCAACTCTAATAAGTTTGGAAAGGATTAGTCGTATTCTTAGTGAAACAAAATAGTCCAAAGTCATGTACATTTAAGTTAAGTTAGTCATTAATGGGTTAGACATCGCAACATTTTTTATATATATATTAGTCATGGGATAGCACATGATTCATGCTTCCCTGGTGGCTCAGTGGTAAAGAACCTGCTCACCAATGCAGATATAAGAGACGTGGGTTCGATCCCTGTGTCTGGAAGATCCCCTGGAGAAGGAAATGGCAACCCACTCCAGTATACTTGCTGGAGAATTCCAGGGACAGATTAGCCAGGTGGGCTATAGTCCATGGGGTCACAAAGAGTCAGACACGACTTAGCAGCTAAACAACAACAACAGCACATGAATCATGTTTACATTTTATTGTTTAGATTTCACTTTGAAGTTTCTTATTTGTGCACGTTACTTAAACTCATCAGGGATTTATAGCTCCACCTTTCACTGTTTTGTAAAAACCCATGGCTAAGGATTACCCTGTTCAAGAATTGTTAAAAAAGAAAACAGAATAAAAAACCAGAAGGGAACAAATAGCACCACTATTGATTGGTTTATAGCTACCATTCTCAGATATTTTCATTCAAGTGAAAATTCAAACATTTTAAAAGTAGAAAATAAAAAAATATAAGTCAAAAAAATATATATAAGTCAACACGGAAAACCACAGAAGGATCCAAGGAAATGTGTAGGCTTCAGTTTGAGCAAAATTCATGTGGTAAAACAGGAACCCAGGACAGAGCAGACATACTGATGCAGATTTTAAATTTTAAATAAAACATGTAGAACCTCTGAAAACAGATGCCCTTCTTGGCCCAAAGGGAAGCAAAAGGAGTATGTCCCTGTGTGTGTGTCTGTGTGTGTGTGTCCGCGTGTTTATATTAAAAAGTCTTGGAAAATAGTTAAAGATGAGTCTTTGAGCAGTGCTCATTCTAGGGTAGCCCCCAATATGACCGCTTATATCCAAGATGCTGCAATCATTGGGAAATTAACCAGAATTAATATTTTTCAGCAATAATTAAGTTTCAGGTGGTCATAATTCATTGTCTCTGAGCAAACTTTTCATTTCAATACAAATTCACAGGGAAAATAGATAATATAGGCCATACTAGAATGCTCTCCATGATTAAATATGGTGGAAAAAAAATGAAAATTTTACCATTGGAATGCAATAGAAAAACAATCTGAAAACTTGTGGTGTTGAAGTTTAATGTAAGTTTAACAGAAAAATCATAGTTATACAAAGTAATTATAATGTGGTTGCTTTAATGTGACTGTTAGCCATTTATCAGAGCAGTTAAAATGGGCTACATCTGAATACCATTCTCCTGAAACACTGAGTGCAGTTCTGAGAGGAAAATAATAGAAATGCAATAAGAGGAGGAATAGAAGGATTAAAATATCAGGGGGTTAGGACAAAGAGCAACTCTCCAGTCTTCCAGAGGACGCTGTGGCAGCAAAAATGCAGGGGACCCAGTTGGCACAAGCGAGAAAAGTTGAGTTTGCAGTCAAGGAGAATAAAATCAGAGTGACAATTGAGGCAAATTCATTTTGAGTGATCATTTATTCACCAGATGTATATACTTATTTTAAAATGTCAAAATTAGAAAGGCATGAATAGAACCTTTGAAGAAAACAAGGCCACTGGGAACTGGGTGATACTTGTTGTTCCAGTAATGCTTGCAGGCGGACGGCAAGTGGAGCAGTGGTTATTAAAGCCATTATTTCTTTTGCAATTACTAAATGAACTTTCCATTTTGTAAAGATATATGTATACATTAACTGAGGAATCATTCTTTTGAGAACTCTGATTTTAAACATATATTGAGGCAAAGATGTCTTCATTTAATGCTTTCACATATATGAAAAGGACAGAAATGCATAAAGGCATTTATTATGTGAAGTCTCACAGCAAAAAATTAAAAGCCTGGAGGAAATTAGTATTATTTTATTTTCATGTGCAACAAACTCCCATGAATACAGCCAGTGTTATTGCAATTCCAATAAATTAATCTTTTATCCCAACTCAAGAAAGCAAATTTGAATGCAAGGGAGAATCATGTTATTATAAGGATAACCTTGACTCTGTTCTACTATCTTTTTTTTCCTCAATAAATCTTTCACAGAGATCGGAATTTACATTCTTGTTTGTGTATAATGAGTATTGCACCTGTGGTGTGATTAGCTTGCTCTTTTCCTAAACAGATCATAAGAGAACTAGTTAACCGCTGGCCTTCTCTGGTGTCTCTTCTATATTAAAAAGGAAGAAAGAGGTTTTTGTTGGGGAGAAGAAACGGTGCGGACTAGGGAGAGCAAGGCTACTTACCCCCTTTTGCACCCCATCCATCGTGCTCTGTTAGTCCCTAGTGCTGATGGGGTGAAGGATAGAGTCTGAAAATGAGATAGCCAAAGTCCAGGTTGATAGACCCAGAGTTGGAGAAAGAGACACTGCCCCACTTTCCCCTGCACCTCAAGTCACAGAGAAGCTGAGAAATAAAACTACTGGCATGAAATTGGGAGGGTCCACTGCTCCTAGAAAGACTTCCTCAGGGAAGAAGTAACAGCTCTTATTCTAAAGAAACATGTGCCGGCCTTAGGCTGCGTGCACCTCCCCGGTCTACACCGCACACGAAAATAAACTCAAAATGGATTAAAGATCTAAATGTCAGACCAGAAACTATAAAACTCCTAGAGGAGAACATAGGCAAAACACTCTCCGACATAAATCACAGCAGGATCCTCTATGATCCACCTCCCAGAATTCTGGAAATAAAAGCAAAAATAAACAAATGGGATCTAATTAAAATTAAAAGCTTCTGCACAACAAAGGAAAATATAAGCAAGGTGAAAAGACAGCCTTCTGAATGGGAGAAAATAATAGCAAATGAAACAACTGACAAACAACTAATCTCAAAAATATACAAGCAACTTATGCAACTCAATTTCAGAAAAATAAACGACCCAATCAAAAAATGGGCCAAAGAACTAAATAGACATTTCTCCAAAGAAGACATACGGATGGCTAACAAACATATGAAAAGATGCAACGTCACTCATTATTAGAGAAATGCAAATCAAAACCACAATGAGGTACCACTTCACACCAGTCAGAATGTCTGCGATCCAAAAATCTGCAAGCAATAAATGCCGGAGAGGGTGTGGAGAAAAGGGAACCCTCTTACACTGTTGGTGGGAATGCAAACTAATACAACCACTATGGAGAACAGTGTGGAGATTCCTTAAAAAATTGCAAATAGAACTGCCTGATGACCCAGCAATCCCACTGCTGGGCATACACACCGAGGAAACCAGAATTGAAAGAGACACTTGTACCCCAATGTTCATTGCAGCACTGTTTATAATAGCCAGGACATGGAAATAACCTAGATGTCCATCAGCAGATGAATGGATAAGAAAGCGGTGGTACATATACACAATGGAGTATTACTCAGCCATTAAAAAGAATACATTTGAATCAGTTCTAATGAGATGGATGAAACTGGAGCCAATGATACAGAGTGAAGTAAGCCAGAAAGAAAAACACCAATACAGTATACTAACACATATATATGGTATTTAGAAAGATGGCAATGATGACCCTGTATGCAAGACAGCAAAAAAGACACAGATGTGTAGAGCGGACTTTTGGACTCAGAGGGAGAGGGAGAGGGTGGGATGTTTTGGGAGAATGGCATTGAAACATGTATACTATCATGTAAGAATTGAATCACCAGTCTATGTCCGATGCAGGATATAGCAAGCTTGGGGCTGGTGCACGGGGATGACCCAGAGGGATGTTGTGGGGAGGGAGGTGGGAGGGGGATTCATGTTTGGGATCGCATGTACACCCGTGGTGGATTCATGTCAATGTATGGCAAAACCAATACAGTATTGTAAAGTAAAATAAAGTAAAAATAAAAATTGAAAAAAAAAAAAAAAGAAACATGTGCATGTGAGTCACAGTCTGGGGTAGGAAGAGGTGTCCAGGGAACAGTCATGACCATTCTAGTCTGTTAATGCTAATGTCACCAAATATAGACTTTCAGGCTAGCAAGGGGGTTTGGGTCACTGGAAAGTGACAAGTTACCTGTGACCTTCCTGACAACTGTGTTTCACAACACCTTGTGTGAGGACACAAGCATGTCTAGTGTGTCATCCCTCAAAGTGAACCTGAAACACCTCAATGAGGAAGGGTCTGGGTATGACTGCAAGTCACAGCATCACTGCCCCTGTGGCAACGACATTCTACTGGCACTGAGCTCCAGAGAGTAAAGAATTCCTTTTGTACTGTTTTAACCACAGTACTTGGAATACTGCCTGGCATGTTGTAGGCACTCAATCAATGCGCTGACTGAATGAATGCATCCTGCACAGCGTGGCACCTGGGCCTATGTACAGCTGCTTCCTCCTCCCTTCCTAACTCCTTCTGCATGAGCATCAGTGGAAGCACTCCCAGCCTACAGCAGTCCAGCAAAAATAATGTCTCTTACACATATCTGAGCCCTTTCCCCTAACTAAGAGAAGACTACCAGGTAAGTTACTTAACCCCCAAGACCCTCAGTTTCCTCAGAAATAAAATAGGAATGATTACAGAAACTCAAGAGAGTTGAGCATATTCAACGAATTAATGTAAGCAAAATGGGAAGTGTATAACAGTTTTTCAATATTCAGTAAAGATACATGTAATCTATTTGAGTGGAATTGGGCTTCTCAAATAAGATAGTATGGATATTTCTCAATTTTCTAAGGAATCATGAGTCAATGAATGGGAATCTGCTGGGATGCCCCTTATAGAAAATCCCACATATGTACTTTCGCGTTCACAGAAACAAACCAGAATGAAACCTTGGGTATTGACCTTGAATTGGAAAAATAAGCCAAGTCAACCCTATTGGCCTGGAGTTTAGCCCTGAACACCATGACCAATACTCACACCTTACACAATGACCATTGGGTCAACATTAGGGCTGGGGAAAAGTCTCAGGAAACCAGAAGACACAGGTCCTTCCCCAGGTTGTTCATAATGGACCATCCAATGGCCCATTGTTCCTCCATTTCTGGCCTCTCTTCCACCTGCTTCAGTTTTTATCTGTGCCTATGTGAACCCAGTGGAGAAGGCAATGGCACCCCACTCCAGTACTCTTGCATGGAAAATCCCATAGATGGAGGAGCCTGGTAGGCTGCAGTCTGCGGGGTCACTGAGAATTGGACACAACTCAGTGACTTCACTTTCACTTTTTACTTTCATGCACTGGAGAAGGAAATGGCAACCCACTCCAGTGTTTTCGCCTAGAGAATCCCAGGGATGGCGGAGCCTAGTGGGCTGCTGTCTATGGGGTCACACAGAGTCGGACACGACTGAAGCAACTTAGCAGCATGTGAACCCAGAATTCAGTCTGAATTTCAGTCTACCAAGACCAATCTTAATACAAAAGAATATCATGAATAATAAAAGAAGGTATTTTAGAAATTTCAGAGAGGCATGCTCCCCTCATCTCTAAGATGTTGCCCACAGCACTCTGCTTTTCCCCACTTTCAGAAGTTCTTCTCTTGTTTGATTCTCACTCTCTAAGCTCTGTTAGCCAATGCTTTCCCATCCTTCTTCTCAGACTGTCAAATTCTCCTGCTGTTAACTATCAATACTTCTCCTCTGCTCCTTTGGTGCCAGAACTTTGAGCTCCCGAGGTTCAGGATTCCCCTAAAGTGGATCTTTCAAAGTATTTCTCAGTAAGACAATTTGTTACTATAAGAAATATTCTTATGAAGGGATGAAAGAATTAAGTTGTTGCCTTGTGACATAGTTAGGAATATCAGATATATACATTAACATATATTTAGATATAAATATTTATATATATTTATATCTAAAATGATTTAGATATAATTTTACTTGAATTGTTCCTCTGTTCTTTGTGAATAATGATAAAACCTGTGGGCAAAACACCCCCACCTTAAACACACACACGCCATCACCACCACTGCTAACATCACCATCTCCATCATCATTGTAAATTGTTAAATGCAGCTAACCATCTATAACTGCTGCCCTTTCATTATCTTCCTTTGAAACTTACCCCAAACTGAGGTCTTTCAGGATCAGTTCCTTTATAAAACCATTTTGAAACCAAATGTTTATGAGTTTCCAGCACAATTGCTTAGACCCTTTCCCTCCCATCCCCCTCCCTCACACTGGTAATATGAAGGCTACAAAGATATAAAACCTGAATATGGGTGAGCTTAGCTCTTTGTGTATAGAATAAACACTTAACAGACATACTCCCTGGATAGCCATCCTATTTTGAGAATCAGGAGAGTCTACCACCGAGGAAACAGTACTTGATCTCTTTCCCACCCTCAGGAACCTCAAGGACAGATAGTTCCTAATAATTCTTCTCACAGGGGTAGCATGGTTCCTTCTGTGAAAATAAACCTAGGAATTTGGGAAATAAAGAAGCCCTATCCTGAAGGTAAGGGGCTTCCCAAGTGGCACAGTGGTAAAGCATCTGCCTGCCAATACGGGAGATATAAGAGATACGGGTTTGATCCCTGGGTTGGGAAGATCCCCTGGAGGAGAGTGCAGGGCAGCCCACTCCAGTATTCTTGCCTGGAGAACCCCATGGACAAAAAAGCTTGGCAGGCTACAGTTCATAGGGTCATACAGAGTCGGACATGACTGAAGCAACTCACAAGCACAAGCATACATCCTGAAGGCGGAGCAGTTTAGACCTGTGCATGGAAAGCTATGTGAAAAGAAGATGAGTGATTCGGCAGGAAGTCATTGGGATGCCAGGACTGGGAGGCAGACATACTAGCTTCTTTGGGCAGAAAGCACGGTAATCAGAAAAGAGTGGCAATTTGGCTTCAACTATTGAAGCTTCACTCCCTTTGTTCTGGCCACCATCCTTGGCATGTGTCCTGGGGCAGGTACTGTACTTTCTCATGGCAAGAAATTATTGGGAAGACCTCTACTCTGGCCAAACAGTATCTATCATTTCCTTCTTGGGATAATGCTGCATAATGAACTGTAAAATCTACCAGTTTATTAATTAGACCACTATATATGGGGAACTGGTTATAAGAAAAGAAAATAAGGACATTTTAAAAGTCAGATGAGGAGGCGAGTTCCCTTTTCTTATCATGAAGTTGGTGAGTGGGTAGTGCAATCTTTAGCACACAGGCCATATGAAGAAGAAACGAGATTTATCCAGGAATAAAAGTATCCACATTTACGAATTCCTCTTTGTTGGTTAAAGTCAGAAGATCCACTTTGTCTTGTAACAACTAGCTAAATCAAGTTTCCACCCCCAGACCCAGGTGTTCTTTCCCTAACTTTGTGACCCTGTGCCCCTCCAGCGGCAGTATCCACTGACTCAGCGTGGAGCGTTACAGAAAGACGGTGTCTCTCCCACTGAGGACTAAGCTTTGCTGTTCAAGGCGGGTGGAAGGGAACAACTTTTAAGTCCTTTTCAGAACAAAGGGATGGTGTCAACCAACCAAACACAAGATAGAAACAATAGTTTAGACACGTTCTATTTCTGAAATGTCGTCTCCTGGGGGAATTCTTTAGATAGAGCTAAAATATTAAAGCCAAATGGGTTTTAAACATAACGCGCTTTCCTGTGTAACTGCAGGCACCAATTAAGAAAGAAAAATGCATACATTATAGAACTGGGGAACAATGCATTCCTAGGATTTAAATGGAAAGGAGATCTGATATCAAAGTGAGGTTCACAAGAAACACAAGGGTCTCGCTTACACAGCGTATGCCTCTTTGAGAAGGTCAATATCTCCTATGATAAAATGGCAAGAGAATAATTTTTTTAAGCAAAGAACTGAAAAGAAAGAAAATGAAAACTGTCCACTCATGAACCCTGAATTTTCAATGTCATGCATTTTAGAGGTGTTAAAATTAAATTGGTATGTAGAAAACACATGGAAAAAAAAACTCAGGAAAGAAAGGACCTATAAATAAATTGAGATATTACAGAAATGTATTCGGGAAACCATAGAAGGAACAGAAACATTTTTCTATAGAAAAGTTGACCTTTTCAAAGAAAGATTAAATGGAAAATAGGCTAATCTGAATGTAAAGTCTGATAAGCACCATTACTTGTTAATAAAATGTCCACTTTGCAAGGGGAATAAACAGTCCAGTCTCAATGTGGGATGACTCCAGTATCTTCCTTGCTCACTCTTGTGTCTGTGTGAAACATCTTCAAGGTTTTCTATACCGAAGCATAACCTGCTATGAATTTAAATCTATGACAGCCCATGTTTCTGGTTGATTAAACTAAGTTGTTTATGGGGTCTGTGGTGTGAATTCAACTTGAGAACAATTAAACTATCCATCTCTGGAGCAAGGAGCTCACTGGCATAGACATCTGACCATTCATCACTTGCCATGCATCTTTCCACTGTCATCTCTGCAGCTCCTTGATACGCAGATATTGGCTCCAGTTCTGAAGAGGGTTCATTTGTCACTATCATCAAGTGGCATACAGTGGGTTCCAGTTCATTCAAGGTTCTGAGCATGTATTTTGTGTTAGAACAATTCATAATGAAAGTCCATGTTAGGAATGCTGTAATGCTTCTCTGTTTCTCTTTCTCTCTCTCCTCCCTCTCTCTTTCCTTCTCTTGTTTTTCCTCTTAAGCAAACCATATACAAACTATAAGCTACTGCAAAGCCTACTCATAACCCTAGTATCACTTATGCACTCATCTAGGGACCTTTTCCTCAGCAACACTATGAGACATGGCACGCTCTGAGTTGTCAAAAAGGCAAAAATGAAATAAAAATAGTCTCAAGCCAAAAGAGTTTTACAACTGAGAGAGGCACACAAGTGATGTCCCAGGACATGGTTTCCCACAACTCAGTCTGAGGTCCTGGCATCATGGCACATTCCAGATCCATGGCAACAGGAACAACACATTTCTTGGCATGAGAGATTCATAAGCATCAATATATCTAGCACAATGTTAATAGATATTATTGTATCTTCATTATCGAAAAACTGCTGCTGGGTGTAAGTTTACCTAGAATCCAAACAATGTTGTATATTGACTGAGCTAGAGATTTCTTTCTCCCACATCTTTGTTCCTGACTATTTATCTGCCAAACTATATTTGGCAAAAATGAATCAAGGTTGCATGTAGAAAACTTAGGTTGCTGAGTTAAAACAGCTATTTTCCAATGAAAGCTTGACTTTGTGTACTGCCAGAAAGCATCACATGTGAATATGGCTATATATATATATATATATTTTTTTTTTTTTCAAAAAATAATGCAGCCTAAATTCAGGCTGTTCAATCACATTTGTGCAAAGAAATATGAGAGGCCATGGATACAGTCCTGAATAGCATGTGGAACAAATGTACCAGAGGCCAACACAGTAATCATCTAAGCACATGTAGAACCTGATCTTCACCCCTGGAATCCTAGATTCTTCCTTTCTGTTTCCTAAGCAGTATTTCCCATACTTGGTGATAAGACTCACTGGACTGAGACCAGGAGAACTCAGTGTGATGGAGTATGTGTTACACACCATGAGCCATACTGGAGATGTTGGATCCTCACAGAACAAGGCATACTTGGGAACATATGAATAACAAAGAGACTGAGATGAAGAAGGGATAAGACAACAGCTCAAAGTCACACAGCTACTAAACATATGAGTCAGCATCTGAGCCCCGAAACCAAGCTCTCTCTGCTCTACAAGTGGTTCCACACATGTGGAAGCAGCAGGGACATACGCTGCAAACTCAGTCCCCTGGGTCCTACCTTTGGAATCAGAAACTTTGAAAAGTGTTGACGGAAAAGCTCCCAGGGGCCTGGCACAGATGCTCCATAGGCTGTCACTCAAAGGCCACCATATCCCGCCTTGCTCTCTGTGCAAGAAATATTTTTGTGCAAAGAAATACAAGGGGCCATGGATACAGTCCTGAATGGCACATGGAACAGATTCACCAGAGGCCAACACAGAAATCACCTAAGCACACCGAGAACCTCATCTTCTTCCTTGGAGTCCCATATTCTTCTTTTCTGTGTCCCAAGGAGTATTTCCCAAACTTAAGGATAAGACTCACCAGATTGAGACAAGATCTCCTCCTAATGGCAAAGGCAAGTGTCTCTACCACTGATGTGTATTCACAGATTTAAGCATCACAACGTTATGAAGCTCTGCTTGTGTTTTCCCTATGGGGATACATGAGGAAACCAAGGCTAGAATCATTAAGTGACTTGTATGAGGTCACACTGTATGAGCTTCCCTGGTGGCTCAGACAGTAAAGAATCTGCCTGCAATGAGGGAGACCTGAGTTCGATCTCTGGATTGGGAAGATCCTCTGGAGAAGTCAATGGCAACCCACCTTAATATCAATGCCTGGAGAATTCCATGGACAGAGGAGCCTGGCGGGCTACAGTCCATGGGGTCACAAAGAGTCTGTTGACTGAGTGACTTCACTTTCACTTTGACGAGGTCGCACAACTGGTCGGCAGGCCTGCACTGAGCTGTCTTTGTAACCTCCATTACAGAGGTTTTAAGTTCTGTTGCCCCAAATCCTACACAGTGTCCCAGCCTCTTCCTCAACTTCCAGGCCATGGTCCAGTACCTCTTGTCAGATCAGCAGTGGTGTTAGATTAGACATAAAGTGTACAATAAATGTAATGCTCTTGAATCATTCTAAAACCATCCCCTCCCCACCCTCCAGGTCGGTAGAAAAACTCTTCCACAAAATTGGTTCCTGGTGCCAAAAAGGTTAGAAACCACTGCTCTAGGGGACTCATCACTATTGAACCTATGTCAATGACAAGGAAGTGACTTTTCCAAACATGAATCCTCAACTTTCACCAGCTCCCAATCACTTACACCAGCAGTGGAACTGGTAGATTACAGGCCAGCTACATGATCCCAGGGCTTTTATAAAAATTAGTTGTAATTCACAAAATTAAAATTTCTTACCAAAAATCAGTCATCTGCCTAGTATGTATCCATTCTTTGGCTGGCGGGGTGGGGAGGGCGGGGGGCGGGTACGGTTGGAACAACACTGGGAACTTTCATTAGGCTAGGCGTGCTTTCTTCAGCGCATCACAGTCCTCGTGCCCTGCCCTCATCTCTTACATTTCTACTTGTTCCCAGTGGGGAGTTGAGTTTGAGAACCACAGCTATACATGTCTAGGCTTGGCATATAGTACTTGGGATAAGGAAAATAAATGCCCACCCTGCTTGCTACCACAAGACTTTACAAAAAAATACAGAATGAAGCCAATCAACTAACATGACTTCTGCAACAGCCATTTCAAACCTATCTCTAAATGTTTCCAACAGATGAAATAATGCTAGATTAAAAACCAACAGAAGAGCAAGAGAAACCTAATATTCAGTGCTCATGAGATCAGAGCTTGGTTCTCACATCTGCCCCTATTAAAGAACGCACAGAGTGCCCCATCCATACAGTCTCAGCAAAAGACAGAGTTTGTTTATATTTAGTGTTTTGGACTGGATCTTAGTTCCCCAACCAGGGATCAAATCCAGGGCCACAGTAGTAAAAGCACCAAGTCCTAACCACAGGACCACTAGAGAACTCATAGAAGACGGAGTTTAGAATCAGTTTCGGGACTCAGTTCCAGGATTCTCCCGAGTGTCCCAACTTTCCTTCCTACAAACTTTCAGGACTCAGTTCCAGGATTCTCTGGAGTGTCCCAACTTCCCTTCCTACAAACTGCATACAGAGTTAAGTGCCCAGTGGCAACCAGTGTCCCTGTAATCACCCACCCCCACATCTTGCCACCCGCTCCAACCACTGCAGCTCAACTGGGCACCAGAATTCTTTGTTCATTATTTCTGCCTGGCCCTTGCGTCATTCCTAGATCTCCAAATTTTCTCTGAATACTTCCACTCTTAACCTCAACAGGGAATTCTGATGCCCCAACAAGTTCCTCTTAATCTCCTTCCTAGGAATGAAGCCTCCTTTCCTTCCTTCACGCCCTTCAGCAACCATGCTCCATCTAGATTGTTAACTAGATGTCTACTTTCCATCCTCCATCCCAGACAGAGCCTACCTGGGGAGCCTACACTATGAGAATGAAGGTAGTTAAAGAGAAGTAAGCCAGGTGACCTCTCTCCAATGAAAATGCTGATGGAAATCCAATCTAGAACATAAAAGTGAGGTGGGAGTGAGAAAGGACTCTCCCCCATTTCTAGGTCTGTTCCCCCAAGGTATCTCAGGGCACGGTGTGTACACAATACTTGAGGCACTAATGGTCTGAAGGCCAGTGAGCTACAGCATTTGTACACAGATGGCAACCCACTCCAGTATTCTAGCCTGAAATATTTCATGGACAGAGGAGCCTACAGTCCATGGGGTTGTAAGTGTCGGACACGACTGAGTACAGCACCTTCTACCACCCTTATGGGGACCCACATATTCAGACAGGCTTCTCCTTTCTCTATCCAGAGCTTGGTAAGAATACTAGGATGTCACTACAAGTTTTCCAGTTCATAAAGGCACCAATTTAAACTCATAATTATTTCCACAGTTTACTATTTTAGAAAGTTTCCATAAGAGACGTCTTATATAGAAAGAGAAAATAGAATAAAAATAAGAGATACTTAATCAATCTACAATTTTGAGACAATGCTAGTTATTTTTTGTGCTTCTGCTTCCGGGTCCAAGGTTGTCTCCCTGGCAGGCAGGCCTGAGTCTGCTCTGGGTGGCCATGCTAACACAGGATGGATGGTCATTGGAGGGCTGTAAACACGACAACTTCCTTCCACTTAATTGCCCGTGTTTCCCACAAAAGAGCATTTAGAGTATTCCTTGCTAATACAAAGATAAATAACTGCTTTACAGGGAGCCTTATTGGGAGCAGGGGTTATGCAAGAAGAGTGAGTATAGAAGCTATGTTATTACTGCGTAATCTGCAGGTTCAGTTCAGTCCAGTTCAGTCGCTCAGTTGTGTCCAACTCTGCAACCCCATGAACCGCAGCACGCCAGGCCTCCCTGTCCATCAGCAACTCCCGGAGTCCACCCAAACCCATGTCCATTGAGTCGGTGATACCATCCAACCATCTCATCCTCTGTCGTCCCCTTCTCCTCCTGCCCTCGATCTTTCCCAGCATCTGGGTCTTTTCAAATGAGTCAGCTCTTTGCATCAGGTGGCCAGAATACTGGAGTTTCAGCTTCAACATCAGTCCTTCCAATCTGCAGGTAGACCATGCTAAAAGAAGGCTCTGCAGAATTTCCTAAGTGAAACCTCCAAAATGCCCACACCCACAGGTAAAAGCACAGGTAAAAGGGCTATGGTCAGTTGACTGTAAAACGTTGGGTAGTGTTTTTGGTCATCTTCCAAAGCATCTCTTCAAACTTTGCACAGACCAAGAAAAAAAGTCATCATTTGGTATTTGACAATGAATGTTATTGGGTGCAATGAAGATAACACTGGGGGACAAAGACTTCCATGAGGAGATTTTCCTAGATTGCCTCATATTATCAAGGACAATACCCAGAAGAAACTGTCATGTGGCATGCTGAGCCAAAGGGGCCACAACTGATCTATATTATATTAATTTTATATTATATTAAAATTATATTATTTTATATTAATTATTATATTATCTATATCATATTAAATGATCTATATTTCTTGCACTGATTAATATAATTCTATAAAGTTCAGTGTTAATATACACATCAACACATTCATTCATACACACTCAGAAAATAAATCTGCTTTTCTAAACTTTTCCCTTTGAATGGGTGAAAGGGAAGTTCTGACATGCTACCTCTCTCCCTTCTCCTTCCCCTTCCCTTCTGGTGATTTAGCCGCTAAACTGTGTCCAACTCTTTTGTGACCCCATGGACTGTAGCCCACCAGGCTCCTCTATCCATGGGATTTCCCAGGCAAGAACACTGAAGTGGGTTGCCATTTCCTTCTCCAGGGGATCTTCCCGACCCAGGGATTGAACTCATATCTCCTACATTGCAGGCGGTCTCCAACTTTACAGGCAGATTCTTTACCACTGAGCCACCAGGGAAGCCCTTACTTTAATTAGGTACACACTTCAACTGTTAATCACCATTTGCCCCCAATCCCCACTCCAATCCCCAGCTCCTGAGAGAACCACTGTTGTATCAGCCTGGAGACTTCTCTCATTCAAATAAAAGTATTTCAATCTCATTGACCTCTCATTTACTTTCAGAAGTAGATTCAATAGCAAAATATTTGTTCACTATACTTTGAAAAGTCTTCCAGGGAAAGGCCATTACTTATTGCAGTAAGCTGAGAATAGAAGTAATTTTACTGTCTCTCAGGATAACTAATTTCGATTGATCTAGTTAAGCGGCAAACAAGTTGCCAAGGTTAATTATAATTCATCAATCACACAAACAAACAGAGTTTACTGATGGAGACAGCCCCACACATTTGTTTGAGGTATGCAACAATGTTGGGAGAGATCAGTTTTAATAATCTTTCCCTCCATGTTCATTGTCAGGCAAATGTGATTTAAAGAAAATCATTTATGCATTCCCAAATGTATCAATGGAGAACAACCTTACTATTTTTCATTCTTTATAAAGAAAATCAACACAGCCAACAGAAATTAGTTGACAACTATAAAAGGTTTTCAGTCACTTTAATCTCCATGAAATGTTTATTGATGTTGTGTGAAGCCAAAACATTATTTAGATAAATGCTTTTATTGTCTGTGTGAATTTAACAGAAAGTATGGGATGGGTTTCTTTATGGTTTATTTCTAGGTAAACTTTAACAAAGGACTGCAAGCAACTCATCAGTAGCTTCAGTTAGATGGTTCTTTGCAGTAGGTACTGACAGTGATGAAAAATGTGGAGACTTGGAATCAAAATGAGTCGCCTTCTAAGGCCAGGGGATATTTCCCTTAGCACAGTTTGAGTCAGATGACCAGCATGTACACTGCTACCGAAAGGCTTTTTTTTGCTAATAACCTCTCTAAAAAAAAAAAAGTTCCTTTATTCTGAAATGACTGTTTATGAGAACTTCTTTAAAAGGCATTGTAAAGTAATTAACCTCCAATTAAAATAAATAAATTTATATTTTTTTTAAAAAAAGAATTATTCCCTGGGAAATCCCATGGACAGAGGATACTGGCAGGCTGCAGTTAATGGTCACAAAAATAAAATAAAATAAATAAAAGGCATTGAGCTAGGTTCCATCTGACTAGCAATAAACAAGCTAGGTATGGTCTGTCTCCACACAACTGACAGTCTCATGAGGAAGACAACCATTTAAATAAATGACTATAATAAAGTATGTTGTGAATCATCATAGAAGCAGTACAGGGCAGTATATAAGGGACTAAAGAAGACACTTAACTAGGAGGCAAGCAAGATGCTCCGATGGAAGTACTTTTACATATAAAGATAATTCATATGTTGTCAAGGCAAAGAGGAGAGAGGATAACTCTAATCAGAGATGGAAGGGCTTCTTACATTATTTGGCCATGAGACACCCTCAGCTAAATTGTCAATCCATGTGTGGAATACAGAGCAATGCAAACAATCAGGGACATGGGGCTCGATCGGGGGAAAAAAAAAACAAAACAGGCTCAAAATCAAGAATTAATGCTAGTTACTTAAGAACCTGCTTCTTATTTCACACAGGACCAGTGTCAGTTCTTAAATCAATTTGTTAAACAAACCACCATAATACCACTTGCTCATTCCGCTTATATTAATTCAGCTTGCGTGAGAAAAAGCTATTTGCTGTTAGTGGAACCAAGGGTTCTGCCAGAGGACATTTTTAATGGAAGAGAGGAAAGAAGGAAGAAGGGTGGAAGAATCACCAAGGTTTGGTCCCCAGGCACCCGTAAAACTCCCAGAGAGCCCGTCTTTATCTAAAGTCGTAACAATCCCTTCAGCACCACTCATTACAAAAGCAGAAAAGAATGCCTCAGCAAGACGTGTAGGTCTTCAAAATATTCATGAGTGCACCTGCACTTTCTGCAGTCTTAGGATGTGTGATTCTGTATTCCCATTCAGTGAAAATAAAGAAATCAAGAATTAAGTGTATGTATACATTATATGAGAGAGAGTCGCTTGGAACTGTTCAGCGCCTTGGAGATGCAGAGATTTAGAACCTTAGTGCAAATCTTCTTTTCAAAATATGCTCAAGTCCAGGTTTATCCCCAAATCTTCCTAAATCTCCATCCTCTTCATTTCTGCCTTCATATACGTGTGCTGTTCTAACTTCAACCCCTCCTTCTTTGTCTTCAAAGGCATGTGGTGATGCTTGAAGTTTACTGAAGACTTAAAGTAATACGGCAAGAAATCACATTTCAAAACATTGCATTTATCATCGTATTGACTCCCCCAAACCTCTCCAAAGGCTGACAAAGGTAGAGCAACTTGCTTTCCGCTTTGCTTCCCTTGAAAAAAAAAAAAAAGCCAGAATGACACTTCCCAGAATTCTGGTGAAAAAAACATTATTATTGTTATCACACACGGTGGCTAGAAACTGGATAAAGCATAAAAACTGTGTATTTGAAAGCTAAACTGTGAAGATCTTTAGACAGAGATACTGAGAGATCCCTGTAAAGAACACCAATTCCATGATATAAGCATACCATCATGGAGTAACAGATTTCCATGATATAAGCATACCATCATGGAGTAACAGAACACAATTCCTTTTGACAGCAGCTCAGCTTGAGAAATACATTGAGGGTGATGGGCAGGATGCAGGGACATGCACAGAGACCAGCAAGGATGGTCGTTCTAGTGACTACTATTTCTTGAATTTCACCTTACTCCCTAGTGAGAAGAAAATGATTAACATTATTATTATTTATCTCTAACAGAGAGATTCTTAATAATCATTGGCAACTAATATATATATTAGCTATCTATACATACATATGCACACATGTATATCTACACACACACACACACACACACACACACACACACACACACACACACACATACATACACAACCAGGAAGATTCCCTGGAGAAGGGATAGGCTACCCACGCCAATATTCTTGGACTTCCCTGGTGGCTCAGATGGTAAAGAATCCACCTGCAATGTGAGAGACGTGGGTTCAACCCCTGGGTTGGGAAGATTCCTTAGAAGAGGGCATGGCAACCCATTCCAATAACCTTGCCTGGAGAATCCCCATGGACAGAGATGCCTGGCAGGGTATAATCCGTGGGGTCGCAAAGCATAGGACTGAGTGACTAAGCACACACACACAATAACGTGTGAATTATCTGTAAGTAAAATAAGCAAGATTCAAACAGTGATGTAGCTTTTTTCAATTTTTCAAATTACATGGCCTATTCTGCGAAAGAATTATCTGAACTGGGTGGCCTTAACCTCTATTTTCAATTATGTCAAGGGTGGTGTTTCAGTGAGAAATATAAATAGAACTCTTTTCTAAGCTAATGCCTCCCTATTTAAGAATCCATACTTTTCCCATTTATTTTATGGTTCAAAAATGAATTACTAATTACTTCAAGGTTCTTTCTGAATTGAGGGTTTCAAAAGGACATGAAAATAACTCATGTTCCTTTAATAAACATATCTATTAATGCTCAATTTGAATGAAGAAGCAGGACATGCAAGAAAGTTGAAAATAAATATCTGCTATGAAGCAATCTGAAATTTAATTATCTAGACTATATGCTGACTTCATCTTCACTAATGAGGAAGAGAGATTCTTATTAAGAATAAAATGCATTATTGTCTTTGTAATTTTAAAAGTATGTTAGACACTTTAGGAAAATATTTAAAGTTTAAAGTTTAGCCTAGTGTTACCAAAGAAAATGAACCATCTTTTTTAACTTACAAGTTTTAAGGGTTTTAAAATAATGCTTTGTGCTAAACATATATAAAATTCAATTTGAAAATATTTTGAGTGCTTATTAAATGCCAAGCATTACAGATATAAAGAGAAGTAAGTCATTTTTTTTCTGCCCTCAAAGATCCATAGAATAATATTATTTACCTGCCCACCAAATCAACTGATAAAATTATTTTGAGCAAATTATCTATTATTACCTATGTGTTCAGAATAAAGATATAGTATTTATCTCTATTTATTGGTTAGACCTTTTGAACTATTTACTGCAAAAACTTAAAATACTGGTTTTCATTAATCAGTATAATCCTGTATTACATTTATATGTGAGAATACAAAGTGAAATCTTGTTAAAATGTTCTCTGATCAGGTTCTTAACACCTTCCTAGAGAAAGGGATTTACAAAAGCATCCACCAAGTATATAATATAATCTATGGAAATAAATTCATTTCCCTTCAGTATTTAGTAATTTTCATGAACCAGATTTCAAACCAAAAATAAGAAATACATTTCAGAATCACTTTATTCAAATCTAGTAGAGTGCCATTTCATTAAACCAAATGCAAAATACCCTGATGTTTTAAACAAAAGTGGCCATTCTTGAGGTATTTATAGTATATTTCAAGTTTATATTCCCACCTTAAGTTAATAGATTTACATGTGAATTAGGGCAAATTACCTATTTATGTCTATTATGTTCAAATAATATTCAGCCCTGAAACGTGTTTTGAAAACTGAATACTGGATAAAAAAATGAACTTAGTGTTGTCATTAAATAAATTGTTCATCATCTTAGTAAAACTGGGTTTTTTACACAGTATGTATAAAATATTCAGTTCTTGGAGGACTGCTGTATATCATAACTTACTTTTGCAAAATATTTGCATTTTCAAGTCTTAATAACATCACATACTAACTGATCACTTTCTATTCTGGGACATATGTGATTAATAGCATCACTGGAAGGATGAGTTACATTGGGATGTTATTCCTAAATTCAAAATTAAAGCACAGTCACTTCTAGCACACTTTATACAGTCTATCACTTAAATCACTTTTTCTTTATCTAATGGGTATAATGTAATTATATCCTTTGAGATTTCTGAAAGATGATCTTTAAGTGAAAATACCTGAAGGGCTTTATAAGTAACACAAGTCACACATTTTTGTTGCTGTTGTTTTAAAAAAAACTCCTTACCTAAATCTGAAACAGACAGTCCTGAGACTCTGGAGACCCTAACTGCCACCATCTCTCTTGCCTGAAAGTCACACTAATCCAGCCCTCAGTATCTTTCTCTGGCCTTGTGCCTTCAGGGAAGATGGATTCTCATTAAAGAGCACAATCCAACTTCTCAAGTCCTGTCAATGCCTGACCCTTCTAGAAAATCCATATTTTAATATCTTACAGATAAAGTGAAATTCATATAGATACTGTCATCTGCTGAAATTTCAGTCTATGCAGCTGTGCGTGCGTGTGTACTAAGTTTCTTCAGTCGTGTTCAAGGATTGGAGCCTGCCATGGATCTGTCCATGGTGATTCTCCAGGCAGGAGTACTTTAGAGTGGGTTGCCATGCCCTCCTCCAGGGGATCTTCCGGGCCCAGGGATCAAACCAGCGTACTTACAGCTACCTGCATTGGCAGGTGGGTTCTTTACCACTAGCGCTGCCTGGGAAGCCCGTATGGAGCTGTCAGTCAGTCAGGTCAGTTGCTCAGTTGTGTCCAACTCTTAGCGACCCCATGGACTGCAGCATACCAGGCTTCCCTGTCTGTCACCAACTCCCAGAGCCTGCTCAAACTCATGTCCATCAAGTCAGTGATGCCATCCAACCATCTCATCCTCTGTCGTCCCCTTTTCCACCTGCCCTCAATCTTTCCCAGCATCAGGGTCTTTTCCAATGAGTCAGTTCTTCGCATCAGGTGGCCAAGTATTGGAATTTCAGCTTCACCATCAGTCCTTCTAATGAATATTCAGGACAGATTTCCTGTAAGATTCTCTGGTTGGATCTCCTTGCAGTTCAAGGGACTCTCAAGAGTCTGCTCCAACACCACAGATCAAAAGCATCAATTCTACAGCACTCAGCATTCTTTAGAGTTCAAATCTCACATCCATACATGACTACTGGAAAAATCATAGCTTTGACTAGATGGACTTTCATTGGCAGAGTAATGTCTCTGCTTTTTAATATGCTCTCTAGGTTGGTCATAGTTTTTCTTCCAAGGAGCAAGTGTCTTTTAATTTCATGGCTGCAGTCACCATCAGCAGTGGTTCTGGAGCCCCCAAATATAAAGTACCTCACTGTTTCCATAGTTTCCCATCTATTTGCCATGAGGTGATGGGACGTAAAGACATGATCTTAGTTTTTTGAATGTTGAGTTTTAAGCCTACTTTTTCACTCTCCTCTTTCACTTTCATTAAGAGGCTCTTTAGTTCTTTGCTTTCTTCCATAAGTGTGGTGTTATCTGCATATCTGAGGTTATTGATATTTTTCCCAGCAATCTTGATTCCAGCTTGTGCTTCATTTGGCCCAGCATTTCTCATGAGGTACACTGCATACAAATTAAAGAAGCAGGGTTACAATATACAGCCTTGACATACTAATTTCCCAATTTGGAACCAGTCCGTTGTTCCATGTCCAGTTCTATCTGTGGCTTCTTGACCTGTATATAGATTTCTCAGGAGGCAGGTCAGGGAGTCTGGTATCCCATCTCTTGAAGAATTTTCCACAGTCTGTTGTGTTCCACACAGTCAAAGTCTTTAGTGTAGTCAATAAAGTAGATATTTTTTCTGGAACTCTCTTGCTTTTTTGATGATCCAGCAGATGTTGGCAATTTGATCTCTGGTTCCTCTGCCTCCTCTAAATCCAGCTTGAACATTTGGAAGTTCATGGTTCATGTACTGTTGAAGCCTGGCTTGGAGAATTTTGAGCATTACTTTGCTAGTGTGTGAGATGAGTGCAACTGTGCAGTAGTTTGAATATTCATTGGCATTACCTTTCTTTGGGATTGGAATGAAAACTAACCTTTTCTAGTCCTATGGCCACTGCTGAGTTTTCCAAATTTGCTGGCATATTGAGTGAAACACTTTAACAGCATCATCCTTTAGGATTTGAAATGGCTCAGCTGGAAATCCATCACTTCCACTAGCTTTGTTCATAGTGATGCTCCCTAAGGCCCACTTGACTTCACATTCCAGGATGTCTGGCCCTAGGTGAGCAATCACACCATTGCAGCTTTCTGGATCATGAAGATCATTTTTGTATAGTTCTTCTGTGTATTCTATCTTCTGCTTCTGTTAGGTCCATACCATTTCTGTCCTTTATTGTGCCCATCTTTGCATGAAATATTCCCTTGGTTATCTCTAATTTTCTTGAAGAGATCTCTAGTCTTTCCCATTCTATACTTTTCCTCTATTTCTTTGCCTTGATCATTGAGGAAGGCTTTCTTATCTCTCCTTGCTGTTCTTTGGAAGTGAACATTCAAATGGATGTATCTTTTCTTTTCTCCTTTGCCTTTAGCTTCTCTTCTTCTCTCAGCTATTTGTAAGGCCTCCTCAGACAACCATTTTGCCTTTTTGCATTTCTTTTTCTTGGGGATGGTCTTGATCACTGCCTTCTGTACAATGTCATGAACCTCTATCCATATTCTTCAGGTACTCTGTCTATCAGATCTAATCCCTTGAATCTTTGTCACTTCTACTGTATAATCATAAGGGATTTTATTTAGGTCATACCTGAATGGTCTAGTGGTTTTCCCTACTTTCTTCAATTTAAGTCTGAATTTTCCAATACGGAGTTCATGATCTGAGCCACAGTCAACTCCAGGTCTTTTCTTTACTGACTCTATAGAGTTTCTCCATCTTTGGCTGCAAAGAATATAATCAATCTGATTTGGTATTGACCATCTGGTGATGTCTATGTATAAAGTCATCTCCTGTATTGTTGGAAGAAGCTGTTTGCCATGACCAGTGCATTCTCTTGGCAAAACTCTGTTAACCTTTACTCTGCTTCATTCTGTACTCAAAGGCCAAATTTGCCTGTTACTCTAGTCATCTCTTGACTTCCTATTTCTGCATTCCAGTCCCCTATAATGAAAAGGACATCTTTTGGGGGGGATTAGTTTCAGAAGATCTTGTAGGTCTTCATAGAACCATTCAATTTGAGCTTCTTCAGCATTACTGGTTGGGGCATAGACTTGGATTACTGTGATACTGAATAATTTGCCTTGGAAACAAACAGAGATCATTCTGTCATTTGTGAGATTGCACCCAAGTACTGTATTTCAGACTCTTTTGTTGACTATGAGGGCTACTCCATTTCTTCTGAGGGTTTCTTGCCCACGGTAGTAGATATAATGGTCATCTGAGTTACATTCACCCATTACAGTCCATTTTAGTTCACTGATTCCTAAAATTTGATGTTCACTCTTGCCATCTCCTGTTTGACCACTTCCAATTTACCTTGATTCATTGGCCTACCATTCCAGGTTCCTATGCAATCTTGTTCTTTATAGCATCAGACTTTACTTCCATCACCAGTCGCATCCACAACTGGATGTTATTTTAGTTTTGGCTCCACCTCCTCATTCTTTCTGGAGTCATTTCTCCACTCTTCTCCAGTAGCATACTGGGCACCTACCAACCTGGGAAGTTCATCTTTTGGTGTCATATCTTTTTGCTGTTTCATGCTGCTCATGGGGTTCTCAAGGCAAGAATGCTGAAGTGGTTTGCCATTCCCTTCTCCAGTGGACCATGTTTTGTCAGAACACTCCACCATGACCCTTCCATCTTGGGTGGCCCTACATGACATTGACTCATAGCCTCATTGAGTTAGACAAGGCTATGGTCCATGTGATCAGTTTGACTAGTTTTCTGTTGTTGTGTTTTTCAGTCTGTCTGCCCTCTGAGGGATAAGGATAAGAGGCTTATGGAAGTTTCCTGATGGGAGAGACTGACTGAGGGGGAAACTGGGTCTTGTTCTGATGGGCAGGGCCATACTCAGTAAATCTTTAATCCAATTTTCTGTTGATGGGCGGGGCTGCGTTCCCTCTCTGTTGCTTGACCTGAGGCCAAACTATGGTGGAGGTGATGAAGATAATGGCAACCTCCTTCAAAAGGTCCCATGCATGCATTGCTGCACTCAGTGCCCCTGACCCTGCAGCAGGCCGCTGCGACCCACACCTCTGCCAGAGTCTCCTGCACATTCGCAGGCAAGTCTGGGTCAGTCTCTTGTGGGGTCACTGCTCCTCTCTCCTGGGTGCTGATGCACACAAGGTTTTGTCTATGCCCTCCAAGTATCTGTTTTGTGTACTGTGTACATTCTGGCAGCTCTATGGTGGGGTTAATGGGAACCTCCTCCAAGAGGGCTTACATCACACCAGGTCTGCTGCACCCAGAGCCCCTCCCCATGTGTCAGGCCACGGCTGAGCCTTACCTCCCCAGGAGACACTGAAACACTCAAAGGCAGGTCCGGCTCAGTCTCTGTGGGGTTTTCTGGTGTGCACAATGTTTTGCTTGAGCCTTCTGAGTGTTTCTGGTGAGTATGGGATTTGATTATAAACACAATTTCACCCCTCTTACCATCTTGCTGAGGCTTCTTCTTTGCCCTTGGACATGGGGTATCTTTTTCTGGTAGGATCCAACATTTTCCTGTTGATGGTTGTTCAGCAGCGAGTTTTAATTTTGGAGTTCTCGCAGGAGAAGATGAGTGCACATTCTTCAACCCCGCTGTAGTCTAAGATAAAATTTTTTAAATTTCCTATTTCTATGAACATGTGAACTCTGGAGAGATTTCAGTAAGAAAGAAACCCATAACTTTCAACAGAAGATTCAGCATTCATGTAAGCTACACTGAATAGTGTTGATAAGTTAAAAAGCAGATGTACAAGTGTGGTTTTTAAACCACAGAAATAAATCTGACAAGAGTTATGTCTGGGATGTTGGATTAAAGTTTCAGAGAAACTTTTCTTTTATTGTTTGACTTATTTGATTTTTTAAGCCATATAAGTAAGCTGCATTTTTATTTAAATAAAATACTATGCTTGAAATAGAGCATATCAGTGTATATTTGCTTTCAAATAATACGAGAGCTGAGAAGGACCCTGAAAAATCATCTGGTCTATCCAGCATCCATTAACTGGCAGGTGGTTTTTCAGATATTTCTTGAATCTTAATAATGGAGACAAATGAAAATGTTCAGACCCATTGAAATAAGATATGAGTTAGATAAAGCGGAGGCTTCCACTGGAGCCAGTTAAAAGCTTTAAAAGAGAATGAAACACCAATCTTCCAGAAGCATCATGACACTCTAGATGGAGCCAGAGAAAATATTCCATGGAGGAAACTAGACTGGAGTGGAAGAAAGCTGACTGAAGTTCAGAGACAGGCAGTAGAGGCTAGTCTCAGCATAAAGCATGGAGTCTGGAAAAGGACAGACTTAGCCTTCTAAAGAGCTGCATTCCTTTCCAGTTGGGTAGTTTGGACAAGAGGTTTATTTTTCTTTCTTTTCTGATCAAAGAATATAAATAGAAACTGTAGCTGAGGATTGACGAGCAGATCAAATAAGCCTACGAAATGCTAACCATTATGACTTAACAATAACAATGAAGTTCAGTTCAGTCGCTCAGTTGTGTCTGACTCTCTGCAACCCCATGAATTGTAGCATGCCAGGCCTCCCTGTCCATCACAAACTCCCAGAGTTCACTCAGACTCACGTCCATCGAGTCAGTGATGCCATCCAGCCATCTCATCCTCTGTCATCCCCTTCTCCTCCTGTCCCCAATCCCTCCCAGCATCAGAGTCTCTTCCAATGAGTCAACTCTTCGCATGAGGTGGCCAAAGTACTGGAGTTTCAGCTTTAGCATCATTCCTTCCAAAGAAATCCCAGGGCTGATCTCCTTCAGAATGGACTGGTTGGATCTCCTTGCAGTCCAAGGGACTCTCAAGAGTCTTCTCCAACACCACAGTTCAAACGCATCAATTCTTCAGCGCTCTGCCCTCTTCACAGTCCAACTCTCACATCCAGACATGACCACAGGAAAAACCATAGCCTTGACTAGACGGACCTTAGTCGGCAAAGTAATGTCTCTGCTTTTGAATATGCTATCGAGGTTGGTCATAACTTTTCTTCCAAGGAGTAAGCGTCTTTTAATTTCATGGCTGCAGTCACCATCTGCAGTGATTTTGGAGCCCCCAAAAATAAAGTCTGACACTGTTTCCACTGTTTCCCCATCTATTTCCCAAGTAAGCCCCCCTAAATAATTTAAAATTTTAGTGTTTAACATTTTTGCTAATTACCAGGTTAGATTTTGAGGCTTCCCAGGTGGCTCAGTGGTAAAGAATCCACCTGCCAAGCAGGAGATTTGGTTTGATCCCTGAGTCAGGAAGATCCCCTGGAGAAGGAATGGGCAGCCCACTCCAGTATTCTTGCCTGGGAAACCCCATGGACAGAGGAGCCTGGAGGGCTACAGTCTATGGAGAAGCAAAGAGTCGGACACTACTTAGCTACTAAACAACAAGCTTAGATTTAGGGTTAGTTCTCTAAAGAGTGCCAAGTGCTTTATATTAGCATATTCTGTTAGAAAGTGTCTCAAATACCAGAAATGAATGAAATATCTCTTTATTTTTATATTAGCTTATTTTTGTAATCTGTATTTTCTCACCATATTCATATTCTTGTATGTAGTGAAAGAATCAAAATCAGACATACAAAATTAATTTTCATTTATTTTTATTCCTAAACTACTTAATACAAAAATTTTAAGAAGAAAGGCATCAATAAAAATAGGATTCATTCTAATTCTGACAACTAATTTTTTCCCTTGATATAGAATTAAGATTTAGATAAAAATTTGTGGATTTTTCTATAGTACATTTAATCTTCCAGCAAGCCTTGAAATTTTGAAACAGCCTTCTATGATTTGGGAAAGAGACTTTTCTCAACACTTCATCTTTTTTTGCTATACTACTAAATGTCTAATAATACATATATTATTAGAGACAATTTGTCAATGCTCTCTATGACTCTGGAGTCTATTTTATATTCATTGACAATATTTGGGAAATTAAATATTTCTAGAAATTTAAAACTTAATATGGAATTTCTGAAAACTTAATTATTTCTCCTCAAGCTACTCTGAAATAATGGCCATCACACAATCATAAATGGATATTTGGTTTATGAGGAAGCTGTAATAATCTTACCATTTTATTTTTCTGAATAAAAACTTACAAGTTCTTTTTACCTCAAGCATAAGCATTTGGGGTGAATAATATTGGTGGAGAGTGAACAAAAAGAGTGCTTCGGGATTTGTTTGCCTCATTTTATCATCAAGTTTTCTTCTTTGCAGGAGTGAGGGAATGAGCAGAAGACACACTGTTCTTTCAAAGAACTTTTTTCTTTCTCTGCCATGGACTTTATGAGCTGAGTTCCTTCTCCTTTCAGATTACCACTTATTTAAAGGCTTTTCATAGTCACCATTCTTTCAAAGTTCACCCAGTGAATTTACACGAGAAATAGTACGTTTGTAAAATAAACCATATATTATAAACATATTAAGGAAAATGTGTTAAATGGGTTTATAAATGCTAAATGTGTGTTAGGGATTTCAAAAGCTCATTCAAGATATTCTTTGAAATATTTTCTTCAATTGGCTGCACTTTCAAAGGACCACTCAGTTTCTGTGGTTTACAATTAATAAAACTGAATTTCATTCATTTTAAATTTTAAAGATATGTTTTTAAAACCTGAGGCACATTAAAAAATAATTTATTACAAATAAATAATTTAACTAGGTTTTGTGAAGGACAGCAGAAGGTGTGAACAAAACATTATTCTTATGCTTATCTGGAACTATTTGTGCAGAAAGTGAAAGTTTAAGTGTCAGTCACTCAGTTGTGTCCCACTCTTTGCAACCCCATGGACTGTAGCCCTCCAGGCTCCTCTGTTCATGGAATTCTTCGGGCAAGAATAGTGGAGTGGATTGCCATTCCCTTCTCCAGGGGGTTGTCCCGACTCAGGAATCAAACACCAGTTTCTTGCATTGTAGGTGGATTCTTTACCATCTGAGCCACCAGGGAAGCCTTTATAATTGACATCAATGTCTATTCATCAAAAGAATTTTTCTGGTTTGGGGTAAATGTGCTGGAATATGACTAAGTATCCAGGCAGACAGCAATTAATGTGTGTGGATAGAAATCAAGAGGTCAGCCTAAAGGCATACCACTTAAGAACACTTGAGAGTAACATATAATCACAGAAAAATACACAGATGCAATAAATGTAATGAAAGATGGAACACTGCTCAAGAGTTAGAAACATCTATTTAAAATGAAATTTCAAACAGAATTTCAAATGGAATTTCAGAGTTTGTGGGACAAATTCAAAGACAACTCCAACTTAAAAATGTGGAAGCAAGAGGCAAAGGGGCAGCTGTGAAACTATTAGAATCTTCACCCAGATAGTCTAACACACCGGGTATCAGACCTATAATGCATCAGTTCAGCTTTATTAGGGAATTCTATTGATACTTGGCAAGTTGCTGAAAAAGTGCACAAAGTTATGAGAGTTAAAATTCTGCTGCAAACAACTAACCGTTATTCTGTGTCTTATTAAAATATTTGATTGGTTTTGGTTTCTGCATGTTCAGTTGTCCCTGACTCTATGCCATTCTAGGGGCTGTAGCCTGCCAAGCTCCTCAGTCTGTGAGATAATCCCAGCAAGCATACCAGAGCGGGTTGACATTGTCTCCACCAGGGGATCTTTCTGACCCAGTGATCAAACCTGCATCTCCAGGGCTCCGGCATTGGCAGGCAGATTCTTTAGCACTGGAGCCGCCTGGGAAGCCCTTACCAGTTCTGTTAAAAGCAGAATGGAAACTAGATGAACCCAAAGGATCCCTTTGTGAATTCTTTATTCTCTATAGTAGATTGCTATTTATATGAAAGTTTTGTTGCTTATGTGTCATGTCATATTTATTAATATAACTATATACTTTATGTGTAAATCCAAATATATGTGTACATATGTTTGTAAACACATATCTAGATTAGCCACTCAGTCGTGTCTGACTGTAGCCCGCCAGGCCCCTCTGTCCATGGGATTTTCCAGGCAAGAATACTGGAGTGGGTAGCCATTCCCTTCTCCAGGGGATCTTCCTGACCCAGGAATCGAACCCAGGTCTCCTGCATTGCAGGAGGATTCTTTACCATCTAAGCCACCAGGAAAGCCCATAAAGAAATACAATATTAATGTCAGTGGTATATAAATATACTTTACATATCCTGTGAAACATGCTCTCATATGAAATAAGTACACCTGTTTTCACAAAAAGAAAGCTCAGCAGGGCTGGGCCTGGTTAGTACTCCAATGAGAGAATCTTCAACTAGACGATAAATATAGAGGATTACATCGCTCTCCTTAAGTTCTCAAATTGACTCAGAACGTTAAACAGGACAACAGTTCTAAGGTCACAGTAGACCTTCTCAAGTAAAACAAAGGCAACCCCAAAACAACAGATGTAACTTACCAAAAATCATATGTTAATTTTATCTCAGGTTCATGAAACATAGAATACAAAAGTGGGCACAGTACAGTTTTGAGGAAGAGAAAGAAAAAAGTAATTTGGCAGATCAGTATCATGTTAAAAATGGTTGTCAGGATAGGGGAAATCTGTGTAAAGTTATCATAAAAGCCAACTCAAAGGATTTTGAATTTAGGAGCAAAACACTAGAAGCAATTAAATCCTGCATCTTGTCTTCTAAACAAACAAACAACAACAACAAAAAAATCTGAGTCTAGAAAACAGATAAATCACAAATGATTGCCTACTTTATCATATTTAACCATCAAAGTCCTTACATGGTTAGCTCTATAAGCATTCAATGCTCACATACAACTTCAAATAGTCTTTGTCTCATACGATTTTTATAAACTCCAGTGGCTTCCCCCTGTCTCAAACAGAATCCAAACTACTTACCCCAGAAATGGCATTCTCCAAGATTTCCCTGCCAGTATCTCCAGTATGTTTTTTTTTCCCCAGGCACAGGGTACCCACTGCTAGAAACTTGTTTCTATCCTCATGTGAGTTCAGTCACTTGCTCTTCTCTCTGCCTGGAGAACATGGAAATGATTTTTTTGCCTGGCCCATTCTTTATCATCATTCACGCATTGGTAGAAATGTGACCACAGCTTTCCACACAATCCAAAGATGGTCACTCACAACTCACCTTGATCACCTTTGCTTTGTTATCGTATTTCCCTCACAGAAAACACAAGCATCTAAAATTACAGCATGGTTGTTTGTTTGCTGGCTCACTATCCATTGTCTAACTTCCACTTCCAGAAGAAAATTTCCATAAGAACAGTTGGTTTATCTCTTGTGTACACCGTCATGGCTCTAGTGTCTAAAACAGACCTTGGCCCAGAACAAAATGCAAATATTTACTGAATGAATAAATTACTGTGTTTCTGAACTACATGCACTTCAAGGTATTTAATAAGATCATCAGGAAAGGAATAAGATAGATTCAGATACCTAAAGTATAAACTATGTTAATCTAAGAGAATAAATAGCTTTAGAAAAGTACAAAGTTCTAAATAATAGCCATACTCTTTCACTTTTAAATTGGATGCACTAAGCACAATAGAAGCACCAAGTAATGATGCTGTGATGTGTTCACAGCATCAGCTCCTGCTAGTTGGTGGGGAAGAATAATAAATCAGCAGTATTACCTACAGGACTCCAATCAATTAGACTTAATTAGTTAGTAGTTGTGGTGTTATATATAACATTTGGCCAAGGGGTCATTTCATCATCTCATATGTTTGTAAGTAACAGTGGAGACAGAGATTAGGGATAAGAAGCAAAGGAATCTTAACAGCTTTAAAGGGATTGTCTTCTTTGCTATTCCATACAATATTCATAAGAACAGCTACTATTTATTGAGGCAAATACTATCCTAAATCTTCTATATACGCATTCCCCTTTAATTTTTACAGCAGCCCTGAGAGGTAACCTTGTGAACTCTGGCTTTAAGACAATAAGCCAAAGCTCATAGAGGTTAATTAACTGCACCTACAGTTAGTAGGTGGTGGAACTGGGAGGTAAGCATCACTTGTCTGGCTTGCACAAATTAAACCAAGAGTTCTCCATGTTGAAGAGACTCCATGAATATGTATCCTTAAGAACCCTGTGCTCCTGATCTTGTGGGAGAATTCCCTCCTCATCCTTTCATCTGGCACCTGATGCCTCAATTTCTAAGAACTCACTCTAAGCCTGCACCTACCAGTATAAACTAGATTATTTACCCTGATACAGATACTACATTCTCAAATCTAAGTAGTGAAGACTTGTCTTCATTCCTGTTTTGATTTTCTACCTGTTAACATCATTCTCAGATAAGGTTTGGCTTTAGTCTTGGAATGAAGAAGGGGAAAGTGGGCAATATAATCATAATAATATTAAAGTTGATAAATTGAGGTATATCTATTTATTTTGAATTTTCCAAAATGCATCAAACACCTACAGTACCAAAATATACTACATGGCAACAGAGACAATACTCAATATAGATGCTTCCTTATGCACTCACCCTGGACCCATAGCAGAAACTGCTCGTGAATCATGACACTGTTTTCTTCTGAACCCACAGAGCTCTTGGCTTCAGGATCCTTATAACCTCCCCAAGAAGCTGCCATCAGCGATTCAGCACTGTCGTGAGGAATGAAACCAATCTGCCAAAACTTTGGGTGGAGGAAATGAAAGTCAACCAGGATTTGAGAAACAATTAGATTCCAAATTGCAAAACTGGCATATAAATTGTTAGGCAGCCAGCGTAATGTTGAGGACTTGGTTCTGTTTTGTTTTTTTTGTTGTTGTTTTTCTTTTTTTTTCAATTTTAGTTTTTAAGTCCAACTTATTCCCTCACATAAACATCTCACTCCATTAAACTATAGCTATACATGTTTCTGGAAATACAGAGGAATGCTTTCCTGGTATGGAGGGTCATAAAACATCCAGACCAGTGACAAGATAATCAGTAACTGCCATCCAATTCATCAAGGAAAAAAACACCAGGTAGACCAGTAACTCTTAAACATACATTTAGTCCTTAAACAATAGACTGAGGTGATGAGAAAGAGTTGCAGGCTGGTGGCTCAATGTCTAAGAAAACCCAAGGACTAGGGAATCAAAAAAAGCCATAAAAATGACACGCTGAACATTGTGGTATTTAAACTTGATTGTTCAAAAATTACATATATTGGGGCCCCAAGCCATCCAAAATGAACAGATCATTCAGATCAGTTCAGTTCAGTCACTCTGCTGCTACTGCTACTGCTAAGTCACCTCAGTTGTGTCCAACTCTGTGTGACCGCATAGATGGCAGCCCACCAGGCTCCACTGTCCCTGGGATTCTCCAGGCAAGAATGCTGAAGTGGGTTGCCATTTCTTTCTCCAATGCATGAAACTAAAAAGTAAAAGTGAAAGTGAAGTGTCCGATTCCTAGCGACCCCATGGACTGCAGCCTACCAGGCTCCTCCATCCATAGGATTTTCAAGGCAAGAGTACTGGAGTGGGTTGCCATTGCCTTCTCCGGTTAAGGCACTCAGTCAGTTCAGTCACTCAGTCATATCCGACTCTTTGCGACCCCATGAATTGCAGCACACCAGACCTCCCTGTCCATCACCAACTTCCGGAGTTTACTCAAACTCATGTCCATCGAGTCAGTGATGCCATCCAGCCATCTCATCCTCTGTTGTCCCCTTCTCCTCCAGCCCCCAATCCCTCCCAGCATCAGGGTCTTTTCCAATGAATCAACTCTTTGTATGAGGTGGCCAAAGTATTGGAGTTTCAGCTTTAGCATCAGTCCCTCCAATGAACACCCAGGGCTGATCTCCTTCAGAATGGACTGATTGAATCTCCTTGCAGTCCAAGGGACTCTCAAGAGTCTTCTCCAACACCACAGTTCAAAAGCATCAATTCTTTGGCACTCAGCTTTTTTCACAGTCCAATTCTCACATTCATACATGACCACTGGAAAAACCATAGCCTTGACTAGACGGACCTTTGTTGGCAAAGTAATGACTCTGCTTTTTAATATGCTGTCTAGGTTGGTCATAACTTTTCTTCCAAAGTGTAAGCATCTTTTAATTTCATGGCTGAAGTCACCATCTGCAGAGATTTTGGAACCCAAAAGAATAAATCAGCCACTGTTTTCACTGTTTCCCCATCTATTTGCAATGAAGTGATGGGACTGGGGGAGAAGGAACTGGAAACCCACTCCGGTACTCTGGCCTACAGAATTCTGTGGACAGAGGAGTCTGGCAGGCTGCTTGCTGTCCATGGGGTCACACAGAGTCAGACATGACTGAAGCAACTTCACATGCATGCATTGGAGAAAGAAATGGCAACCCACTCCAGTATTCTTGCTTGGAGAATCCCAGGGACAGAAGAGCCTGGTGGGTTGCTGTCTATGGGGTCATACACAGACACAACTGAAGTGACTTAGCAGCAGCAGCAGATGGGACTGGATGCCATGATCTTAGTTTTCTGAATGCTGAGCTTTAAGCCAACTTTCTCACTCTCCTCTTTCACTTTCATGAAGTGGTTCTCTAGTTCTTTTTACTTTCTGCCATAAAGGTGGTGTCATCTGCATATCTGAGGTTACTGACATTTCTCCCAGCAATCTTGATTCCAGCTTGTGCTTCATTCAGCCCAGCGTTTCTCATGAAGTACTCTGCATATAAGTTAAATAAGCAGGGTGACAATATACAGCCTTGACGTACTCCTTTTCCTATTTGGAACCAGTCTGTTGTTCCATGTCCAGTTCTAACTGTTGCTTCCTGACCTGCATACAGATTTCTCAAGAGGCAGGTCAAGTGGTCTGGTATTCCCATCTCTTTCAGAATTTTCCACAGTTTGTTGTGATCCACACAGTCAAAGGCTTTGGCATAGTCAATAAAGCAGAAGCAGATATTTTTCTGGAACTCTCTTGCTTTTTCGATGATTCAGTGGATTGTGGCAATTTGACCTCTGGTTCATCTGCCTTTTCTAAAACCACCTTGAACATCTGGAAGTTCACAGTTCACATATTGCTGAAGCCTGGCTTGGAGAATTTTGAGCTTTACTTTGCTAGCATGTGAGGTGAGTGCAATTGTGTGGTAGTTTGAGCATTCTTTGGCTTTATGATAAAGATATGAAAGTGAAAGTCACTCAGTTGAGTCCTGCTCTTTGCAATCCCATGGACTACACAGTTCATGGAATTCTCCAGGCCAGAATACTGGAGTGGGTAGCCTTTCCCTTCTTCAGGGGATCTTCCAACCCAGGGATCGAACCCAGGTCTCCCACATTGCAGGTGGATTCTTTATCAACTGTGCTATAAGGGAAGCCTTGATATAAACCCTGGTAAAGATATAAACTGTTACTATTCTTGCCTTTATTGGCACTTTACTCCCTCTCTGTGTCTATGCTGAGAGTTTTCTATCTCTATCCTCTAAAATAAAACTCTGCCCGAGTGACAGCTTGTTTGTGAAGTTCATTTTTCGACTCTGCAAACACAAACTCAGTTTCCCATTTCAGCACCATACACAAGATCTAAATGTAAGGCCAAACATGATAAAACTTAGAGGAAAGCATAGGCCCAACGTTCTCTGATATAATCGCTGCAAGATCCCTTCTGACACACCTTCTAGAGTAATGAAAATAAGAACTAAATTAAACAAATGGGATTTAATTAAACTTAAAAGCTTTTTTACAGCACAGGAAACCATAAATAAGATGAAATGACAATCATCAGATTGGAAGTAACTGACAAATTATTAATCTCCAAATTATACAAGCAGCTCATTCAGCTCAATATCAAACAAACAACACAATCAAAAAATGGGAGGAAAACCTAAAACGACATTTCTCCAAAGAAGACATATTGATGGCCATAAAAATATGAGAAGATGCTCGACATCACTCATCATTAGAGAAATGCAAATCAAAACAAGGATACAAGGAGGTGTTACCTCCCCCTGTCAGAATGGCCATTATCAAGAAATCTACAAACAATTTATGCCAGAGCAGTTGTGGAGAAAAGGAAACCCTCTTGCCCTGTTGATGGAAATGTAAATTGATACAGTCACTATGGAGAAAAATACGGAGTTTCCTTAAAAAGCTAAAATAGAACTACCATGTGACCCAGAAATCCCACTACTGGGCATATACCCTGAGAATACCATAATGCAAAAAGACACATGTACTCCAGTGTTCACCGCAACACTATTTACAATAGCCAGGACATGGAAGCAATCTAAATGTGTAGTAAGAGATAAATGGATAAAGACGATATGGTATATATACACAATGGAATATCAGCCATAAAAAGCATCGAAACTGGGACATTTATAGAGATGCGGCTGGACCCAGGGTCTGTCACAGGGAGAAAAAGTAAGTCAGAAAGAGAAAGATAAATATTGTATATTAACACATATATATGGAATCTAGAGAAATGGTACAGTTGAGCCTATTTTCAGGGCAAGAAGAGGGATGCAGATGCAGAGGATGGACACGTGGGCACAGTGAGGGGATGGGAGGAGAGGTGTGATGTACTGGGGGGAACAGCGCTGACACATATGCCCTACCGTGTGTAGGAAGGAAAGCTAGTGGAAGCTAAAGTATAGCACAGGCATCGGTGCTCTGTGATGACCCAGAGGGGCGGGATGGGGCGCGGGAGGGAGGTTACACAAACATATAGCTGATTCACCCTTTTGTATAGTAGAAACTAACGCAACATTAGAATGCAATTATACTAAAACAAAAAAAGAAAAGATTCCACTTTGTGGTCATGAAGAAAAGGATATAGCAGAGGAAATTAATTATATATATATAATTATATTACATATATAATAATATATATAATATGTATAATCAATATTTAATAATAAATATAAATGATATAATAATAAATATATAAAATAAATAATAAATATATTGTACTATATAATATATATTATAAAATATATTATATATATATTAATATATATATTTTTATATATATGAACACAGAATCAGATAAGCAGAATTCAGAAAAATGTACCAGTGAGAGGAAAAGAGTGAACAGGAAAGAGTGGACTGTCAAGATGCCAAGGAAGATACCTGTTAATATATTCAAAATGTGATTTCTGAGCAAGACAGGACCTATTTATAATAGCTGCTTAAAAGTGATTAAGGTAGAACCTAACAACAGGATGAAGTCTGGGGAGAAGGGAGAGAGAAACGGACAGTACGAACCAGTTAAATGGTGATGATTAGTCAGATGAATGACATATGATTGTCCACATGATCACATGGCAATAATGGGAAGGAAACAGGTGAAAGCCAAAACCTGGACTGTTAGAACATGAGAGGTAATCAGCCATGAGGAATGAGGAAAAGAAAAGAGGATAAAAGTCATGCAGTTACAGCATAGAGTTTATAAGGGTCTGCCAAAAACACTGGAGTGGGCACTGAGAGGACTAACTCATGCAGTTGTCACAAGAGTTTGGGGAGGTAGATACTTTAATTACCCTCACTTTACAGAATATGAATCTGAAACTTGGAGACATCAGGTAAAAACTGCAGGATACATGTGTGACGAATATGATTGAGAAACAATTTCAGCCTAATTCAGTCTGGCTGCAGAAGCCCACACAAGGCAGTTCTTCAAGCCAGTAGCATTAGCACCACCTAAGACCTTGTTTTCTAAACCAAATTCTCAGGCCTCAGCCCAGACCAGCAGAATCCAAAACTGTTAGAGAGGGGATCAACCAATGTGTGCTTTCACACAAGACATTTTGCTCTCACTGCTTTTGAACTGTGGTGTTGGAGAAGACTCTTGAGAGTCCCTTGGACTGCAAGGAGATCCAACCAGTCCATTCTAAAGGAGATCAGTCCTGGGTGTTCTTTGGAAGGAATGATGCTAAAGCTGAAACTCCAAAACTTTGGCCACCTCATGCTAAGAGTTGACTCATTGGAAAAGAGTCTGATGCTGGGAGGGATTGGGGGCAGGAGGAGAAGGGGACAACAGAAGATGAGATGGCTGGATGGCATCACTGACTCGATGGACATGAGTTTGGGTGAACTCTGGGAGTTGATGAACAAGGAGGCCTGGCATGCTGCAATTCATGGGGTCGCAAAGAGTCGGACACAACTGAGCAACTGAACTGAACTGAACTGAAAGTCTGAGAAGTGCTGAACTAAGCCGCTCTACGTATAGTTTTACTTGTTTTTCCCCAGCTTTCTTGAGATATAATTGATTCATGACATTGTGTCAGCTTAAGGGGTACAATGTGTTTATCTGATACATTTATGAATCACAAAATGATTGCCACCATAGACTAGTCTATATATTTTACAGCTTGTTTAATCTGAGATGCAATGCTTGGATGATGAAAGGTTGGACAGATTTTACATAAAAGAAAGAGTTGAAAGAACATGAGCTTGTCATCATCCCTGTTGAGTCTGAGACATCAGGGGACTTTCCAGTTAAAGATGATCAATGAGTAGGGAGTGAGCAGTGAAAAGCCAGAACCTGAACAAATATGAAAGAAATACAGTATTGTAAAGTAAAATAAAATAAAATAAAAAAGAAAGTGAAGTCACTAAGTCGTGTCCAACTCTTTGCGATTCCATGAACTATAGCCTGCGAGGTTCCTCCACCCATGGGATTTCCAGGCAAGAGTACTGGAGTGGGTTGCCATTTCCTTCTCCAGGGGAATCTTCCTGACTCAGGGATTGAACACTGGTCTCCTGCATCGAAAGAGTATGAGGCTAGAAATAAAGATAAGTGTACACGCACCCAGTGCATTAGCTGAAATGTCAGAAGCTGATTAACTCTCCAAAGCCTTCCACTGAAAGTCCAAGGACAGTAAACTGTCTGTTGTTTGTTTGTTTACTTAGGGAATAGAATAGAAAGAATATTCAGAACTGGAAAGATGGAGACTTTTAGGAAAAAATCAGCTGTCACCATGCATGTCACCCAGACTCCGTCAGGCACTTATTACAGATTCAAGTGAAACTGGAGAAACAAGGGAGAAGAGATTTTTAGAAAAAGCTGATCAAGCAGCGACTAGCACCAGAGGAAAACTAAGATGACTGAACTTGTAAAAAGCTTCAATTAATTTCTTAGAGAAAATAGGATCAGAAAAATGTAGAGGGAAGGAGGGTTTTGAAGGATTGTCCTGAAAGCACATTGAAGGAAGCAGCAGTAACAAATACAGACAATAGTTTTATGAACTTTTGCAGTAAAAATAAATAATAGGGGGACGTTGACAGCAGGACAAAAGCAGAGATGAGTTAAAGCTGCAAAAGAACCTCCAGTTGTACAACTTCAGGTTCGCTGTTCACGAGAAATATCATACAGTATCACCCATGAAAATGGCACTGTCATCTTCCATGGGGAAAGTCTTGATTATAAAACTGTGACTTATCAGCCCTGTCCCACTGCCCGAAAGAAACACTACAAGCAGCCCTTGCTTCTTAAAGTCTAGTTCTGCTTGGGGTGTTAGACAAGGAAGAAATCCAAACATACCTAAGCACCTCAGCTTTTCAGGGTCTTTCGGTTGGTGATTCTAAGATGAGAGTAAAGAGACATGCACAGTAAGAGACAAAACCAACCAAACCTGGCAACATAAAAATAATTTTATATTTACATTTGCTCAGTGTGCTTGGACTGATTGTTTTAGCCATACAGTCAGAATCTGGAAAAAGGAACCTTCGCAAACTCTACAAAGGGAAGGAAGATCGATTTTTTAAAAATTAAGTGTTGTGAGTTTTTAAAAAGGGGTTCCTTGTAAGTGAAAATGAGCATTTCAGAATGGAAGGATAAGGGGTGATGACAGTTTTGAGATTTAAGGGGCACAGATTTTACCAGGCTGAGAAAATTTTTTTTTTGATACCGTATTAAAAAGGAAATGGGAGACTCAGACCAAGCACTTTGGGGTCTGAGTCTGTATGTGCTGTTTACTACAAATAATGATGTGGGCCAGGTATTAGGTTGTCCAGAGTGTCTGTAAGATCTCACAAAAAAGCCCAAATGGATTTTCTAGCCGATGCAATATTAGGCAGCTGAAGCCTCAGTTTCCTCACCTGAAAATGAGAATGATAATCACACCCTTGTAAAATAATAGGATCTCATAAATGTTACCACAGAAATTAAGCAAGCATTTACTGCAGGTGGGAAACAGGCGTGATGCCATGTCCACTTTTCACTTTCTGTTCTATGAGCTCAGGAAGAAGGCAGTGGGTAGAGGGGAGGTCTTCAAATTCAGTTCCAGAATGAAGAGCAGTTAATGTGCAAGAAAGAAATCACTAATATCCACGTAACAGTTTCAGCCCTGATGTTACACCTTTTCTCCAAAAGTCGCATTTTATAAGTATGACCCTTTTAATCTTTTTGTCAGAGCATACAGCCAATCTGCTATTGAATTTTAAAAAGAATTCTGAAGAGACAGGTGCTCCTTCAATTAGTGTTATCTTGAATGCCTTTTTGCAGAAGGATGCTCTGCCCACCATGACTGCAGAGAGAGAATTCACCTTCTGTCCAGAGAGAATGCAAATTGTCGCCAACTCCTCTCCCTCACTGCACAGAGCTCAGTAATAGGCTTCCACTAGGATACAAATGTAACGACCTCATCCGGCACAGAACTAATTCAATTAAACTAACCCATCAGCGGTAAAGATTGAAATGCTGGGCAAACCATGGCTTGTTTCTGAATTGACAGGCACCAATAATAGTCATTCCATCTGTGGCTTTCTCAGCTATGAAGAATGTGCCTGCAAAGGTTTAGAAGCAGCTGCCAGAGCAGGGGAAGAAGCAAGGGACTGCCTGATGTGTTTAGCTTGTAGGGAGCCTCGGCCTACACACAAGACATCAAGGTCTGTCCCAGCCTCAGCAAGCTTCTTTTTACGGTATGCAGCCCTACTCCTGGATTGGGTCTCACCGGGCCACAAATTTTGTACAAGGGCAGGACATGGTTTTGTGTTTGTGTGTGCACATTCCCAAACACTTGATGGTCAGTCTACAGAAACTCTATGTCACCAAAAAAAATTTCAGAATTCGAGAAAGGAGTTAGGTGTCAGAGGCCTGAAGCAGCAGCCAACCTATTTGTTAAATCAAAGAGGTTGGACGGAATCACAGTCTTAGAATATAGCTCTTAACTAGAGTTATACGTAAGAATCATCTAGGAAACTTGAAAATTACTGACTCCAGGGACTCGGAGATTCTCATTTAACTGATCTGAGATAGACTCTGGATATTTATTATTGATGTTAGAGGTGATTTTCTCTGTAGCCAGGTTTAAGAATCATTCCTCTAGACTCTAGAACAAGGGCGTCATAAGTAGTAAGTTCACAGGATCATTTCAGAATCCCAGACTAAGAGGAATATGAAGTTTCTGGCCCTGCTATTCGATTGCTTAGTATAAGTACCTTTATGGCTGCTGGGAAACAAGACACCCACCTACTCAACACCCTTTTTCTGTGTGAGGACACTGCATCACTCGAGCTTAGCTTCCGTGTGACCACTGCCTACATAGCTGAAATCTTGGCAGGTTACCAGGTGTTTGCTTGGATCACACAGCTGGGATCCTCATCCCTGCTCTACTTGGGGAAAATTGTACTGAATCCTAGATTCTCCCAAGTGATCCTATTTACTATGGTGACTGGGATATACTGTATAAGCCTTATAAGTGAAACCACGACCACTCATAGGAGAGCAAAAGCTCTCAGCTATTTAGAGCTCAGAATCTTAGTCCTGACCCAGACAATTTATTCAGGTGGGTCTTCCACAGTCTTCACCACTGCTCAGATGAGTCCAATGTAGGTTTAACTGGAAGTCAAAGGAACACCTATTATACTCTGAATGCCCTGGGCCCCATGGGACTCATGGAGCTTCTAGCCTTACAGTTACTGTGTACCCCATCCCACAACACTCTCTGCCTCACCTTTAAGAACTGACTAGGAGACAGTTAACCAGCTATGATGAATGTGTCTACAGAGGTTTAGAGGCAGCAGCCAGATCAGGGGAAGAAGCAAGGAGACCTCCTGTTGCTGTGTTTAGCTTGTAGGGAGCCTCAGTCTACACAAGACCTCAAGGTCCGTCCCAGCCTCAGCAAACTTCTTTTTACTGTATGTAGCCCTACTCCTGAATTGGGTCTCACTGGGCCACAAATTTTATACAAGTGCAGGACACAGTTTTGTGTTTGAGGAAAAGGGTCGCAGAGATGAGTGTCCCAGCTGTGTGATCCAAGCAAGCACCCAAAATAGGGTTATATTAAGAAGATATCATCCCCCTCCTGGCCTGATTTCATCAAAACAGGTCCAATCCCAGCAGACTCTATATCTGTTTTCTTCCATCCTGGCAGGGAGCCCGAGTGCCCCAGGTCAACTCTATTCACAGGATTCACATACATACACTGTTCTGAATGTGCCCTAAAGGGACTCAAGCTTCTACTCCTTCTAGATTCTCCAAACCCTCTATCACTCAGAATATGCCCTTCCCTTCCTGAAACAGAAAATTAGGAATTTTCCCCTAGAAATTATTCTCTCAAGTCCTATCAAATGATAATTTTTTTTTCTCTTCCTCTTATATACCAACAATCTAATCTTGGAGTTCATATAGGAATACTCCACATGGCTTACTGCCACTTTCCAGAGTACTCCCCTATACTGTAAAACTAAAATCTTCATCATCAATGAACTCTCCTTACTTTGGTTATCTATAGTCTTCTGATAGCCTCCTCCCATTCATAGATGATACTGGTACCTGACATTGCTTTTATAAGTAAGGTTATTGCCTTACTTATGGTGCAGTGGTAAAGAATCCATCTGCCAATGCAGGAGATAGAAAAGATGTGGGTTTGATCTCCTGGAGTGGGAAATGTCAACCCACTCAGCGATTCCTGCCTGGGAAACTCCAGGGACAGAGCAGCCTGGAGGCCTACAGTCCATGGGGTCACAAAGAGTCAGACAGAACTGAGGGGCTGAGCACACAGAGCAGAGCACAAGGCTGTCGCCCTCAATATTGGTAATATCAGTATGCACACAGACCATCCAGTCACCATAGCGGTCTCTCAGGTTTTCAACCAACTCCCCTCTAATATTTCTGTATTTACTTATTCACACCTTAGATCTCATCATTACCAATTACTGTATACACCTGACATGCAAATCATCAGCATATTCTGTCAACTGTAACGTCAAACTAGGTTTCAAAGTAAACCTCTACTTTGAAAGCAACAACAGTTGCAATAGTTTATTCAGCGGTTTATAGTGTTACCTGTTTTTGATTTGTAGATAATATTGATCTTTAAATTTCTTATTGGAATAGGTGGCTCATATGTCTTCTCTTGGAGGAATAAAAGTAAAATTATACACCCTGGCTTGTTATGGAAGAAATTTCTACAATTTCAGGTAAAGAGGTAAAGTCTAGAAAACAGGTGTAAGTGTGTATGTGTGTATATGAGTGTGTGTATGTAGTGTAAGAAGGAAAGATTATAGGTTATACTTGAGTAGTCAGACTAAAATGCTATGCCAAATGTTATTTTGAACATTTTTACTATATCAGTTCAGCAAAATTAATGCTTATAAATACTGGGAGCATGACAGAGAGAGAAAACCATTAGTTAAAGGCTATAATCTTAGCACATTGGAAGAAAATGATTTGAAGGATAAAAATGTTCAAAATAGAACTTGAAATAAAAGGTTTTAAAATGCCCAGAATTTCATTCAGAGTGCAAAGACTTTGTGGGTTCAGAGACAAAATCCCTAATCTGGTCTATCTGTTCCTGCCCCATCCCATAAAGGATTCAAGACTCAATGTCACTTTGTGTTCATGTCTATTTTACATGCCCATTTTTCCTTCTGATTTTTCCTCTCTTAGCCTCCCTGTCTTTCCCTTAGAAACACCTCCCACTGATGTACACCCACTTCCTGCTACTGCTATTGCAGAACCTTCTTAGTTGCTTTAATAAATCCCCAAACTTACCCTTCTAGAAACCATCTTATGTTTCTTACTTCAGTGAGACGCATCTTGCTCTAGTGACACTTTCATCAAAATACTCCTAACCCATGATTAGTGACTCCATATTTCTTAAAAACAAATATTACAACTTCTATTTGTCTTTTAGATATTTGTTTAATGCTTCTACCATCACCTTTCTCTAACATAAAGTATAACCCTCATCTCTTTCCAAATTCATTTCCCACAACAAATAGCGCCTATGTCCTGGTCCCAGCTGAGAGAGCAGATGGTCCAGTAGAAGTTCCACTGGAGAGTCAATGCCAACAACAAAGCTTACAGAGGCCACATGTGGCTGACAGGAATACAGTCAGCTCTCCATGTCTATGGGTTCCTCATTACTGAGTCAACCAGCTGTGGATCAAAAACACTAAAGAAAAATATTTCAGAAAGTACAAAAAGCAAAATGTGAATTGGCTGCAAGCCAAAAACTTTTTTCATAGCATTTGCATTGTATTTAGAACTATTCTGATAGTATTTAAACTGCATTAGGCATTCATCTAGAGATGACCAAAAGTATAAGGGAGGATGTGCATAGGTTATACACAAGTATCAATACTATGCCATTTAATATAGGGACTTGAGCATCTGCACATTTTGGTATATCCTTGGGAATCCTGGACCCAATAGCCCTCAGTTACTGAGGGACAAACACATTGCCTAAATGCCATGCTGCTGTTGTCGTTCAGTCACCAAATCATGTCCAGCATTTCGTGACTGCAGCACACCAGGCTTCCCTGTTCCTCACCATCTCCCAGAGTTTGCCCAAGTTCATGCCCATTGAATTGGTGATGTCACTCAACCATCGCATCCTCTGTTGACCCCTTCTTCTCCTGCCTTCCATTTTTCCCAGCATCAGGGTCTTTTCCAACAAGTCAGCTGTTCATATCAGGTGTCCAAAGTATTGGAGCTTCAGCTCAGCATCAGTCCTTCCAAAGAGTATTCAGGGTTGATTTCCTTTAAGATTGACTGGCTTGATTTCCTTGCTTTCTAAGGGATTCTCAAGAGTCTCCTCCAGCACCACAGTTTGAAACCATCAATTCTTTAGCGCTCTGCCTTCTTTAATTATCCAGCTCTCACATCCATACATGACTATTGGGAAGACCATAACCTTGACTATATGGACCTTTGTTGGCAAAGTGATGTCTTTGCTTTTTAACACACTGTCTAGGTTTGTTATCTGAGGACAACTCTGAGCCCAAGGAGCTGAATTTGGGCAGTAACTGAATTTTGCATTAACTCAGATGGAACTAACTCCTGAATGTAGGAATTGAGAAGAGACAATGAGAACAAAATGAAAATGATTACATGTTGATTAAAAAAAGAGAGAGAGAGAACTACAACTCTCTAGATAACAAGTGTCAGACAGGATGATTTCTTTTTATTGGACACAGCCATTGTTGTTAACATGGGGCTGAGTACTGCAAGGTTCCAAACCTAGCAGTAATCCAAAGCAAATGAGAATCATCTCTCTCCTGTGACCCACCAGTCAATCCTTGTCTATGAAACAATACATGCTATTCCCTACCCCCATTTAATAGTCAGCTCAAATCTCACCTTGACCTTGCTGTCTCCAGATATCACTGCTCACCTACTTCATAGAACTCGATCAGCACATGAGGAGTGCACAACATCAGATAACACCTAATAAATACTGTTTTTAAAGTCATTTCCGATTACCCCAACTCTGCTGAGACTATTTCTTTTATATTTACTATTTTCCTAATACCATTTGGTGAAAGGGAGAGAACTAAATGGTCTCTCTGCCAATAGTTACCAACTTTCCAGTCCATCCTCACTCTGCTTTCATAGTCATCTTGAAACCAGATATCTGATTCTGTTATATTGCCACTGAAAATACTTAGAAAATTGCTTAGAGATATTGAAAATTGCTTAGAAGCTAAATGTCAGACTTCTTGGAGGCACACTCATTGTCTTCACCCAATCTATCTTTGCAATATTATTTCCCAACATCTATTTCAAAATATAACTATGTTGCCCACTTGAGATTTCCTGAATAGGGGAAAGAAACTGATGTTTGATGTCTCAGACCTCTGCTCAAACCAGTGAACATGTCAATTTAATGACTGTCCAAGAAAGATGTGAATTCATCCTATTCTCATAATGGTTTGCTTACATCTCTAGATGATCTTAGCATTTTCAGTGTGTTCCTTGTGTTAACTTTTCCATTAACATAGGCTCCACAAAAACCAGGGCACTGGGTACAAGTTCCAAACTCAGTGATTTTCTTAGCTTGTTTAAGAGATACATATTTAAACTCTCTGTCCAACTACAGTATTGTTGGGGGAGGGGGTGAGTTAGACATGTAGAATATGGCTAAAATAAAGTATCTATCTTTCTGTTAGAACTAAAAGAAGGAGAAATGAGTTCATCAATCAACAATACCTTCTCAGTCTTGGGAATGTGTATGAACGACGTGAAATAAGAAAGTGAAAATGTAGCATTATAGCAACAAGAAATACTTTGCTGCAGCCTGATTGACTTCAATAGTGAGCTCAGCATTTGCAATCTCAGTCTCTCCAGTCATTCTGCTGCCAATTTATGCTGAGTTTTGAACTTATTCCTTTCCTATGTTTGTCCATTACCATGGTTCACAACAATGCCTATTTTATAGTTAACAAGGAACAGTCCTATGTGTATACTAAGTCATTTCAGTCATGTCCAACTCTTTGCAACCTCATGGACTGTAGCCCTCCAAGCTCCTCTGTCCATGGGATTCTCCAGGCAAGAATACCAGAGTGTGTTGCTGTGCCCTCCTCCAGGGACTCATCCTGACACAGGGGTGGAACCCATGCTTCTTACACCTTCTACACTGGTAGGTAGGTTCTTTACCACTAGCACCATTTGGGAAGCACTAACAAAAAAACAGTGTTGTTCTTACATTTTCATAGAAGTCTTGAATATAAGGTTACCATGCAAAGACTGGGACTCAGGAGCTCTTGGATCTTCTTAGATTAGGTAAACCAGGAATTTATTCTGTTAGTGACCCTGTTACAACCGCTACTGATTTTTCCAACATTAGACAAATATTTCAGCAGCAAAAAGTAGTGCATAACTCCCAGAACACACAAAAACTCTGACATGGATTGATTTTCAGTTTTATATGGAAAGCAACATTAAGTAACAAGAAAAAGTAATTGTTTTGTAAAATCAAACATTGGAATTTTCGTTCACTGATTGTTCCCTCTGTCTGAAATTAATCTGTGGTGATATAAAGGCTCCTTTTCATTCTGGGCAGCACTGATTTCATTGATGATTGATGATTGTCTTACCTATTGATATTGATATTGTCTTTGGTGGTAATATACTCAACTTTAAATGCTGGATCTATCACAGAGGGATTTGTGACCTTGTGAATGGCATTTCACAAGCCTCAATGTTCTTATATCAAATGAGGACCACTCTTCTTTTAGTTTGCAGTAACTGTGAATGAGGCAATAGATACATGTATGGCCTAACACATAGCCCCACTGAAAGCAGGCACTCAACAGATCCTTTTCCTCTAATATAATATTAGGAAAATTTCACATCATTTGGCAAAACACTTAATTAATATCAAATAAGTTCACCATTTACCCTACTGTACTGGCCTTTTTAGTAATGATTATTATTTAGTTTGTGTAATGAAAGTCCATGTGATAGATACAATAAGGATGCCTACTTAATCTGTGAATTCATATTTCCGATTTCTCAAATATACACTTCTCATATCACATACACAAATTCAATTTATATGACATCCCTCTCCCAAACTCTCACAGTAAAATAATGGACTCTAATATGAAAAATAAAATTATCAAATATAGAAATGTTGAATCCCAATTACAAGTCACACAAAACACAGAGGATGCTTTAAAATGATAAGCCATAATTGAGCCTACCTATTATCATCATCTATTCCCTAGGAGCATTCTATTTTCCATCCATGACCAGTATAACTGAGATTATAAATAAACAAGGTTGGAATAATTTTAAACTGCTGCATTTTCTTCTGGTACAGTACCTAGAGGGCTTCCCTGATGGCTCAGATGGTAAAGAATTTGCCTGCAATGCAGAAGACCTGGGTTTGATCTCTGGTTCAGGAAGACTCCCTGGACAAGGGAATGGCTACCCACTCCAGTGTTCTTGCTTGGAAAACCCCATGGATGGAGGGGCCTGGTGGGCTATAGTCCATGGGATCGCAAAGAGTCAGTCACAACTGAGAGACTAATAATTTCACTTTCTTTTTCTTTCATAGTACAGAGAGCACTGCCACATCTGGACAACCATTAAACAGCAAAGCTATTAAGAAGAGAGATGGAGCTTCCCTGGTGGCTCATTGGTAAAGAATCTGCCTGCCAATGCTGGAAACATCTGTTTGATCCCTGGTCCAGGAAGATCCCACATACCTCAGAGCAGCTAAGCCTGTGGTCCACAACTACTGACCTTGTGCTCTATACAGCTCATGCTCTGCAACTAGAGAAGCCACCACAATGAGCAGTCTGTGTACCAGAATGAAGAGTAGTCCCTGCTCCCCACAACATATATAGTTTAAATACATATATATTTAGGGGCTTCCCTGGTGGCTCAGAGGTTAAAGCATCTGCCTGCAATGCGGGAGACCTGGGTTCGATCCCTGGGTCAGGAAGATCCCCTGGAGAAGGAAATGGCAACCCACTCCAGTATTCTTGCCTGAAGAATCCCATGGACAGAGGAACTTGGTGGGCTACAGTCCACAGGGTCACAAAGAGTCAGACACGACTAGCATTAAATAAAAAGGAAAAGAGATGATTACTTAAGTTTGCAGTCCCTTGAAGATTGTGTTTTAGGCACCAGCTAGGTGGGGTGGGGCATGGATCTAAATACTGAGTTAGCATCTTGTTTAGCCAGGGACTTTCAAAAGATGTGGAAACTGGGGTGAAGGAAGTTAACCATTTATATAAGGTCACATAGTCAGAAGGTAATAAATAGGACTGACGTTTCAATTTAGGTTTACTAAACTCAAAAATGTTCACCCCATGTGAATACTCTGCTTCTCACGATGAGGTAGAGACAATAGAGTGGTTTGATTTTGTTAGATACAGACTTTCTAGGAAAAATCAGAACTCTTACTGATTTCTTTTTCTTCAATAGTTACAAATATTTGCTAGTCATTCCAAAAAAGGCATTAAAATTGTTTAAAATATATCCCTTTATTCAATTAACATAAATTGAAGGCCTTTTATGAAAGATATAATAAAGTACTGGTACATTAATTCAGTCTGGACTCTTTGTAGCTGGATTCTTAAAAGAAAAACAGAAGGAGAGACAGACATTTTTCTCCACTCCTCCTTCTCCCCATTCCCTGATATTTTCCTCTCCCTATAACCCTAAACTTACAGAGAAGGAGGTGGTTGCCTTTAGACTGAATCGATCTCTCCACCAGCACTTTTTGGCATTCAGAGTGTCTTAAAAATCAGAAATTTTCACATAGAATTGAGAGTTCTAGCTCCTCTGGGGAATTTAAGACTGTCTTGCAATTGAGCCCACTGTTGGAGCTAAATTCTATGTTATAGGACAAGAGAAAATGGCACCAGAAGTAGTACTGGTTATAAACTATATTGTCTACACATTGTCAACTGAGAGAAATAGCAATTCCATGGGCCACAACCTCTGATTTATCTGGCTATCATTTGCAGAAAGTCATTTCCTAGAGAATAGAAAAAGGTGCCTCTCACTAGAGATAGAGATGTCATGTTCCCTGCTTCTTGTCTCTGTAAGAATTTAGCTAGTGGTCCTCCTGGGATCTGGGGCCCTTCTCTTCCACTGCTGAAAGCATCCCAAACACCATTCTCTTACTAGACCTTATATATCTCTTGTAAATCCAAGAGAATATATTTATCTTTCAAAGTTAGGAAGAGAAAGTAAGGGAAGTTGATATTTACCAATGCATGATGCCACACTGACTATTCTTCCCACAAGAAGTGTTAGAGGAGAGTGGGAGCAAGGGAGGGAAGAGAGGGAAGAGAGACGTAGGAAGAGGGAACCTGGAAAACTGCTTCAGGACTCGGAGGGAGATAAAAGCCTAAGAAGAGTCATAGATGCTGGAGAACATCCAGCGTGATACCTTAAGGGAAAGGCCAGTCACAGAAGACTGTCTATCTGTGCAACACTTTGCAATCTACACAGCATTCAATGCAACATAGTTTCATCACACAGTCACACACGTATGGTGTGATGGGAAGGCCAGGGCAGAGATCTGTTGCAGTGTGAACTACAGTGTAGATCTGTAGTAGCGGCTACATGTTAAGAAGCAAATCACAGCAGAATACAATGGTTAAGAATTTTAGAATCTTCAGGTGTTTTAGAAATACAAAGGAAACAATACAAAAAAATCCACACTAATTGTGGAAAAGAAAGTGGTTGCACCTGAATATTTTTTAAATTAATTTATTTTAATTAGAGGCTAATTACTTTACAATATTGTAGTGGTTTTGCCACATATTGACATGAATGTGTCACAGGTGTACCTCTGTCCCCCCATCCCAAACACCCTCTCCCACCTCCCTCCCTATCCCATCCCTCTGGGTTGTCCCAGTGCACCAGCTTTGAGTGCTCTGTTCCATTCATCAAACTTGGACTGGCAATCTATTTCACATATGGTAATATACATGTTTCAATGCTATTCTCTCAAATCATTCCACCCTCGCCTTCTCCCACAGAGTCCAAGTGTCTGTTCTTTATATCTGAGTCTCTTTTGCTGTCTCGCATATACAGTCATTGTTATCATCTTTCTAAATTCCATATATTTGTGTTAATATACTGTGTTGGTGTTTTTCTTTCTGACTTACTTCATTCTGTATAATAGGCTCCAGTTTCATTCACCTCATTAGAACTGATTCAAATGTGTTCTTTTCAATAGCTGAGTAATACTCCATTGTGCATATGTAACACAACTTTCTTGTCCATTCGTCTGCTGATGGACATCTAGGTTGCTTCCATGTCCTAACTATAGTGAACAGAGCTGTCATGAACACTGCAGTACACATGTCTTTTTCAATTCTGGTTTCCTCAGTATGTATGCACAACAGTGGAATTGCTGGGTCATGGTGCGGTTCTATTTTCATTAGTTTTGTAAGGAATCTCCACACTGTTCTCCATAGTGGCTGTACTAGTTTGCATTCCCACCAACAGTGTAAGAGGGTTCCCTTTTCTTCACACCCTCTCCAGCATTTATTGCTTGTAGACTTTTGGATAGTAGCCATTCTGACTGGTGTGAGATGGTACCTCATTGTGGTTTTGACTTGCATTTCTCTGATAATGAGTGATGTTGAGCATTTTTTCATGTGTTTGTTAGCCATCTATATGCCTTCTTTGGAGAAACGTCTGTTAGCTCTTTGGCCTGTTTTTTCATTGGGTTGTTTACGTTTCTGGTATTGAGCTGCATGAGATGCTTGTATAATTTTTTTCAGTTGCTTCATTTGCTATTATTTTCTCCCACTCTGAAGGCTGTCTTTTCACCTTGCTTATAGTTTCCTTCGTTGTGCAAAAGCTTTTAATTTTAATTAGGTCCCATTTGTTTATTTTTGTTTTCATTTCCATTACTCTGGGAGATGAGTCATAGAGGATCGTATTGTGATTTATGTCAGAGAATGTTTTGCCTATGTTTTCCTCTAGGAGTTTTATAGTTTCTGGTCTTACATTTAGATCTTTAATCCATTTTGAGTTTATTTTTGTGAATGGTGTTAGAAAGTGTTCCAGTTTCAGTCTTTCACTGGTTGACCAGTTTTCCCAGCACCACTTGTTAAAGAGATTGTCTTTAATCCATTGAATATTTTTGCCTCCTTTGTCAAAAGTTAGGTGTCCATAGGTGCATGGATTTATCCTGGGCTTTCCATTTTGCTCTATTGATCTATATTTCTGTCTTTGTGCCAGAACCATACTGTCTTGAAGACTGTAGCTTTGTAGTATAGTCTGAAGTCAGGCAGGTTGATCCCTCCAGTTCCATACTTCTTTCTCAAGATTGCTTTGGCTATTCGAGGTTTTTCATATTTGCATACAAATTGTGAAAATATTTGTTCTAGTTCTATGGAAAATACCATTGGTAGCTTGATAGGGATTGCATTGAATCTATAGACTGCTTTGGGTAGTATACTCATCTTCACTATATTGATTCTTCTGATCTATGAACATGGTACATTTCTCCATCTCTTTGTATTGTCTTTGATTTATTTCATCAGTGTTTTGTAGTTTTCTATATATAGGTCTTTTGCTTCTTAAGGTAGATTTATTCCTAGGCATTTTATTCTTTTCGTCACAATGGTGAATGGGATTGTTTCCTTAATATCTTTTTTCTGTTCAAGGGATCTCTGTGTATTAATTTTATATCCTGTAACATTACTATATTCATTGATTAGCTCTAGTAATTTTCTGGTAATGTCTTTAGGGTTTTCTATGTAGAGGACCATGTCTCTGCAAACAGTGAGAATTTTATTTCTTCTTTTAAAATCTTGATTCATTTACTTCTTTTCTTCTCTGATTGCTGTGGCTAAAACTTCCAAAACTATGTTTAATAGTAGTGGTGAGAGTGGACACACTTGTCTTATTCTTGACTTTAGAAGAAGTGCTTTCAGTTTTTTGCCATTGAGGATAATGTTTGTTGTGGGTTTATCATATATAGCTTTTATTATGTTGAGGTATATTCCTTCTCTGCATGCTTTCTGGAGAGGTTTTATCATAAATGGTTGTTGAATTTTGTCAAAGGCTTTCTCTACATCTATTGAGATAATCATATGGTTTTTATCTTTCAATTTGTTAATGTGGTGTATCAAACCAATTGATTTGTGAATATCTAATTACTTTGATTTTGTGTGGAAATAAAAAGGAAAGGAGGCAAGGCCAAATTTAGACACACCAATTAGGAAAATATTTTGGCATTCAAGATGATGGTACCTTAGTCAGAATGTTTGAAGTGAGAGTGAAAAGAAAGGATGGGATTAGAGAGCAATCTATATGACAGAGTAATTTAAAAAATGGGTGGAAAAAATGTAGTGAGATTGATGGGCAGTGCTAGGAGCTAATAATGATAACCTGTACATAAATATCATAAGAAATACAACTCAGCTCTCCAATTGTGTGATTATTGGATTGATTGTGTGCAACACACTCCAGTATTCTTGCCTGGAGAATCCCATGGACAGAGGAGCCTGGTGGGCTACAGTCCATAGGGTTGCAAAAAGCCAAACATGACTGAAGCAACTTAGCAGGCATGCATAGTAGGCTAATTGGTAAGGGAAATGGAGAGTTTGGTGGAGTAAAAGAATTTTGGAGGTGCTTAAACTAAACACCTTGTGAGAGAGAGGGGTTGACACATAAATGGAGCATTTTAACACATAATGTTAGATGTGATGTAGTTCTTGGTGAGGACAAGTGCCCAGGTGTGATGATGAATGAAGAAATGAGTGGTCCAGATGAACAGGAGATAAGATGAAGGGACTGAGAGAAATCAGGGTGTTGGATGAAGTGTCTCTGTGGATGCTGAAGCCGTTTAGGCCAGTAATCCCCAATCTTTTTGGTACCAAGGACCAATTTCATGGAAGACAATTTTTGCATAGACGAGGAGTTGGGAGAGGGGGGGCGGTGATTTCCCAATGAATCAAACACATTACATTTATCATGCACTTTATTTCTAATCTAAAATCACAGAAAACCTGACAGGAGGTATGGGTCCGAGGCCCAAAGTTTGGGGACCCCTGCCTTATGCTAATAATAATATGTGTATTAAAGAACAAGGCTTTGGGCTGGGCTCTGGTCTTTAATGCATGAGGGGGAACATTCAAGTGTTGGTTGTTGGGAGAAATCAGGAGGAAGAAAGTAGCACAGCCAAACCTAAATCTGAATGGAGAAAGAGAGGCATTCTCCTGTACCACTATTTCAAGATCACTGTTAGTATCTGGTACTTATTATTCTCTCCATTCCAGGAACCTTGAACAGAATATCTGAAGGATCATAAGTAAATCTCAAGAAGGAATTTTAAATCTCTCACCTCACCCTGAGCAATCAGTTATTCTAATCAGTTATTTTGGAAACAGAAAGAAGAGAATTCAAATCCTTCTTTTTATCACTTATCAGCATGTCCCAGACATGTCCTGGAAATGTTCTGAATCTCAGTGTCCTCATTTGTTATATGGAGCTACAATGTCCACTGCACAGAGAATTTTTACGAGAATCACAAAGAAGTGTGCATGAAAAATATCTACCGCAGAGCGCTATGCTTCAACTGCCTCTGTTTTCTCATCTATAAATAAGGTTGATAATAGCACTCACTTCATTAGAGATTTTGTAAAGTTTGACTGGGTCAATATAAGAAAGGGTTAAAACAGTGTTTGGTACACATTGGAGGTTATAGAAGCACTGGCTATTTTTTATTCCTAAAAGAAGAGCAAGGTAAAACACCTGGTCCCCACACGAACAGTGTTGGTGTTGACATCGTTTGCCTTCATCCATTGATTTGTTTACATAAATTTTCTACAAGGAGTCAGTGGTTTTTCCCTTCTAATCCATTTGTTACATGGATGGCAAAATAGGACATTGAGAGTATGAATCTCTTTTGGGCCCCTTGGTCAGTTGGGGACCATAGGAGACTCCAGGCTCTCAGCATTGATTCTCTGTCCACAGTGGCTTTCGGGCAGTACCCTCCCGGGAGGAGCTGGAGTAAGGGAGGGTAACACAAAGGGCAGAGGGCAGGACTCACCTGCCTTGCCCTCTGCCTCATGGCTCCGGGCCCATTTAGGGGAGCCAGTCCTCCTTGCCTCTGCCAGATGGATGCCTCAAACATCCTCCTTCATGAGGAGAATGAACTGCCAGAGAACACCCAGGCCACAGTGATTGCAGTTAATAGGTCTTTATTTTGTGTCAGGACTGCTCTGATATGCCTCGTTAACCCTGGACCACATGGTGCTTTTTAATGAAGATCCTAACTTGCCCAATTCTCAATTTAAACAAAGGCACCTTTGAAAAAAATCTCTAAATCCCACACTGATCAATTTGTACTTAGGAAAAATCAAATTCTTCTCTGCTGGGTGGTCAGGAACAGCACCAGGATCTGCCACCTTCATGCTTCTTAGACCACAGCATGGCTCAGACTGGGGCCAGGGACAAGGGGCAACTCCCAAGGCAACCCAGGGTGCAGGTCTGAAGCCCTGTAGGTCTGTGAAGAAATCCCAATCATGATCTTTCCCCTCCAGAGTCTACCAATGTGGAGCCACCTGTTGTTGTATAGGAGGGTGGACTGGAAGAGCAGCCTTCTTGAGAAGCACCATGGGTTCTCCTTTTCCCTTTTATAGAGTCAGTAGGAGGAGGGAGAGGAAAGGCTTGGGATCAGCCCTCCCCAGTGCTGAAGGAAGGTATTTTGCAGCTCAGTGGAACAAACTCAAATGCTTGCAGGCCTGCTGGGTCAGAGAAAGATGAGAACGAGCCTATGTGTGTGTGAACTTTGAACAAAATCTGTACTTTACTTATTAATACTGCGCTGTGCTATGCTTTGTTGCTCAGTCGTGTCCAACTCTCTGTGACCCCATGGACTGCAGCCGGCCAGGCTCCTTTGTCCATGGGGATTCTTCAGGAAAGAATACTGGAGTGGGTTGCCATATCCTCCTCCAGGGGATCTTACTGACCCAGGAATTGAACCAGGGTCTCCTGCATTGCAGGAGGATTCTTTACCAGCTCAGCTACCAGGGAAGCCCTAATAATACTGTATCATTTGTTAATTTCCATTTTTTTAAACAACATAGTATTTCTTTGTATATTCAGAATTGGATTCGAAGTTTCAAGGCTCATTCAAAAAAAATGTTTTTAAACATTAAGATAATACATTTTCTAGACCTTTAGTAGCGATACTAGATGCCAAAATACTATGAATAGAATGCTAGATTTCTAATTCATATTCACTTAAAACCATGATAGAGACTCAGCTAGCTTTAAGCAGAGGTGTTGGAGAATCCTTCCACTTACCATTAAATTCTGCTCATTTGTATAACAACAGGAGCTCTGTGTTGTCTGATCTTCAGCTACCTCAAGAAAAGCAGGAAATATGGATGGATAATATCTACGTGTGTCAAGGGCTTCCCTGATGGCTCAGTGGTAAAGAATTGCCTGAAATGCACGAGACCTGGGTTTGATTCCTGGGTCAGGAAGATTCCCTGGAGAAGGGAATGGCATCTCACTCCAGTATTCCTGCCCGGGAAATCCCAAGGATGGAGGAGCCTGGTGGGCTACAGGTCAGTGTGTTAAGTCACTTCAGTTGTCTATAACTCTTTGCAACCCAGTGGACTCTACCCCACCGGGCTCCTCTGTCCATGAGCTCCACTTTATGGGGTCGCAAAGAGTCTGGCACAACTTAGTGACTATAAACAATAACAGATGTGTCAAACCTTTCAGTGTCTAAACATTTATTAGTGACTAAAGCTAGTGGCTGTTCTTAAAAACTTGTGCGCCAAAACTTTTTCAGTCAAATATGCAAGACTGTGGGTGAAATGCAGCCTGTAAGTTGTCCAATTGCAACTTCTGAGCTACAGCATCATACCTGGAGCAATGAATGGCCGTGCCTTAGATTCCTCCCTTCCAGTATACTGTCCACCAAATATGTTGCAACAGATACTGGCAAGTTGCTGGAGAAGTGTGACTTGCCTTCAGTATGTCTTATATTGTAAGTGGGGAGTATGGATAATGAAATGAGCAAGCACTGCTGTGTAATTTGTACAATGCAGGCAAATACAATGTCTTATGGGACAATATTAAATTCAACCATGGACAGTCAGGTAAGGCTTCCTAGAAACAGTGGCCAAGATAAACGTGGTCTTGACATCTTAGCAAAACTCTTCTTATGTTTACACTGTCTTCTGATGTGTCAACGTTTGCTTTAATGTTTAGCCGGATACACCGAGGCTACTTGACTTAGTATTCTTGGCCTCACTCCATCCCTCCCAGAAGGGTTCCCAATAATCTCAGATTAACACACTAAAGGCTGAAAATCACAATTTCCCCATATTGCTAAATACACCACATGAAAGTGTAAACAAAAGAAAAAGGAAAGCTGTGGTATAAATAAAGCAATCCACAATTCTTATGATACATTTTAATTTCCCTTTTTTGTGAATAATCTTTTCAATTCCCAAATCTGTATTTCTGAAGTTGCCTCTGCAAAGAATCAAAAGTCACAAACGACTCCACCCCTTGGACCAGGGGGTTTGCTTCTTTCACCCTGTAGCCCCTGGCATGCTCAGGAGATGAGCACACAGCCCAGAACCTTTGAAGAAGAGGAATAAGCTGATCTGTTCTGGCAGGTCACCTGAGAGCACTTTCTACCCTCATCCCTGAGCATCTGTTCACATTACATTGAGCTTGTGGGCGTCTTACAGCAAGTTTTTTTTCTTTTTTTTTTTTTAATGCAGTTATACTGTTTATGAGGTTATCACACTGACATGAACGAATAAAGTGAAGGATACATAGATTTGGATTTTAATCAATGCTCACTGCCATACAGAAACAAGGTTGATTTTAAAAAGATTAAAGAATGTATTACAAAAGTCAGTATTTTGATAGTTTTGTCTAGTGTACTTAGTAAACATAAGCATGCCTTTCACACTTGAGACTTGACCTGTGTTCTCTATTCAGAAGCAAGTGTGGATGTGTGCTTTATGTCCAAAAAAATATTTGCCTGCATTTTTTTTCCATTCTTGGAATAAGGTGTGGATCATTCATTGTTTATTTTTTCTTTCTCATTCAGCAAATATTAACTATTTATTTTCTTCATCATCCAACAGATATTTACTACAATGAATCAAGTACTATACTTCTCAGTTTATGACCAACTCTAAAACCCAAAAAGATGAAGAAAAAAAAGAGAGCACCTCTGTAAGTCTCCTCCATTCATCCAAGTTAACCAGGCCAGTGGCCTGTGTAAACAGAGCAGGACAGGGCAGGAAGATTCATTCTATTTTGATGTTGAAATCAACATGAATTTAGCAGCCCTTCATTGAATGTTACTGGATGTAATGTCCTGTGCTGGGAGCTGGAAGGCTGTACAAAAGCAAAAGCTCTTGCCCAGGGAGTTATAATCTAAGAGGAAAGATAACAACATGTACATGAATAACTAAAATATCAGATACAGAGATACAGGGGCAAATGAGACCTAAAAATAAAGAGCTTTGCTTAACGGCTTCAGAAAGGATAGACTTATTCTTGATCTAGAGGATTACAAAAGGTGTCAAGGGATGGGTAGCCTTTGTTCTGAGTCTTGTGAATGGCAGGTAGGATTTTAAATGCGTGGAGGTAGAAGGAAAATAAGGAAAATACAGTGGAGAAAGGAGATGCCAGGAGTGAACATTATACTGTGAGTTTTGGAAGATAAGGCTAGACAGACAAACAAGCACCACCGAGAGGCTTCGCGTAACAGACTGGAGCTGATTAAACCTTTTAGACAATGTAAATATAAAACAGCTTAATGACACTGACTACATTTTGATTTAGCTTCCCTGTACGGGACCTACTGAAAGCAACAGATCCAATGATAGGGAAAACTATTTAAAATGATGACAATAATAGCTAATATGAAAGCAATAACAATAATTGTAACACTTAACCACTTAGCATGGGCCAAAAATTATTTTAAGCCTTCTTGCATATAGTAAGATATTGGAGAAGGCAGTGGCAACCCACTCCAGTGTTCTTGCCTGGAGAATCCCAGGGACGGGGGAGCCTGGTGGGCTGCCGTGTATGGGGTCGCACAGAGTTGGACACGACTGAAGCGACTTAGCAGCAGCAGCAGCAAGATATTGATCCCTCTCAACCACCTCATAAAGTAGGTGTTCTTATCAATATCGTCTCCACTTTACCACTAAGAGAGCTAAAACTGACTTTGCATACACATGATCACTCAGCTTGGAAGGAGAGAGAGCGGTTTTGAGCCACAAAGGCAGGCACCAGATTCTCCCTTAACCTCTGCACTCTGCTCCTTCTCAGAGACTCCAGCTCATCATCTTCAAGAGAACTGCTGAGAGCGGAGAGCTGAGAAACTGCAGTGGGGATGAAGGGAGAGAACTGACACACAGGACAGGACGAACAGACACAGGAGACCACGGAGCAGCTCTCAGAGAAACAGCAGAGGTTACAGATGCCAAAACACGGAAGATTTCAAAAAGAGGAGCTTTTGCAGGGAGTCAAATGGTACAAAAACATCAAAGCATATTAGGATTCTGAAAAAGTTAGGGAATTGAGTCACTGCAGAGTGTTTCTCTGGGCAGCAGTTTTAATGCCGGGGTGAAAGAGTAGATTGCAAGGGGCTCAGACTGAATGAGTAATAAGGAAGACCTACCTGATAGAGATGCTGCTGCTAACATTTTCATGGTAAAGTAAACCACAAAATCAGAAAAAAATTAGTGTGTGGAACAATGATGGAACTAAATAAATGATAGCTTTGCAACCGTTACTACTACTATCATTGCTACTGTTTTTGTTATTATTCAAAGAGAAAAAATCTTTGGGGGGAGGTTGCAGAGTGACAAAGTCAACAATAAGTAGTGATGAAAAAGAAAACACATTTAGATATTTGAACTCAGTTCAAGTATCAGGATATACCTGAATAAGCAGTTTTTAATTGAATCATTATAAATATCCAAGTAAAACAGAATCCAGCATTTAGATTCTGGTGTGAATATTGCAGGGATTCCCAGGTGGCTCAGTGGTAAAGAATCCACCTGTCAATGCAGGAGATGCTGAAGACCCAGGTTCAATCCATGGGTCAAGAAGATCCCTTGGAGAAGGAAATGGCAACACACTCCAGTATTCTTGCCTGGAAAATTCCCCGGACAGAGGAGCCTGGCGTGCTACAGTCCATGGGGTCACAAAGAATGGGACATGATTGAGCAACTGAGCATGCATGCACTTGAACGTCCCAGAATTCAACTTAAGTTTTCGTTCAGGTACAGCCCTTTTCTGTGTGTTCCATTTTTAAATGAAACAGATGTCTGAGATTCTAACATTTCTCTGGACGTAGGTGTATCAAGCATGAAATTTTGGAAGCTTGGGGATCGTGAAGCAACTTGGGCCCTAAAGTATATTTGGACAGCCCTTCATTGGGTGCACAACACAGGCAGATGCTAAATATCATTGACTGAATGGAGCAGATGTGGAAGAGCAGATTCTCTGAGAAATAACAATGTTATCAAGATGCTTTCCTTCTCTTCTGAAGGCACCATCAGACCTTCCTCAGCCTTTTCCTAATCCCCAGCAGCTGGCACTGCAGCTGAATGGCAAACAGCATTATCACAGCACCTGATATACTGTATTCAACAGTTTACTTCAGACTTCCCTGGTATATTTTACAGCAATTCTCTGAGGTAGCCAAGGCTACAGATGTGATCCTGTCCTACAGGCTGTGTGTCCAAGTATCTTGCTCAAGGTCATGTAGTTAGTAAGCGGGGTCATCATTCACATCTAGATACTCTGAACCCTTTTCTCTTCTACAAAATCCTTGTCAATATCAACGCCCTCTTTTTTTCACTAAATGCAATACAAAGCATGTCATGATTTGGACTAAGATAATTTTCCTTTATTTTTTTTCTTGCTACAACTGTGTTTGACCTGTATTTTTGTTAGACATCAATTATTGATATTTATTTTCAATTTTTCATGCCAAAGCATTAGCATAACCTAGTTTGGTAACCAGGGAAGCGATAATTGTACTGTTTGCCAAATGAGTAGATGCCGTTGTCATCCATCTTCAGCAAAAAAAGTTTGTTCAGACTTTTCATCCCTTGTGTTTTCTCTTTAATAAATAGTTATCCGGTTAAATTATTCATTGTGGAGTGCTTCCTGGAGAAGATAAATTCAAAAACATGCTGTAACACCCTCCAGAAACGCATGTCAAAGCCTGAGTGATTGCTGAGGCATACAAGTGGGGCATGTGAGAAGCTGTGCAGTATGTGAGAGCAACACAGGGCAGAGTCTGGGAATGGACCAATATCACTGTCTTCAGAAAAGGAAGATGGACACTAAGCCAACTATTTCCTTTTAAAGTTAACCAATTAGCATAGGGACTGCCTTTCAAATTACAACTGCAGACTCCAAAGAATTAAGTGCTCATATGTGAAAACTGAAAGGATATAAAGTCACCAATTTAAAAAATAATCACTATCACAAGGACTATCCTATAGTGCTCATGCATATTTCATGCTTTCCTCAGCAATAAATCCCTGAGTGAGTCACAGGATATGTTGAATAGCAGGAGGATGGGCAAAATCAGGTGGATATTGTGATCACTGGTATCTGAACAGTTTTCAAAATGTGAATCCAAGTAGATGAACATATTCTATCTATCCATGAGAAAATGCCCCTCTTAATACCACACTTCTAAAAATATTAAGCCCTTTATATCACTACCCATATATAGAGCCCCACCAAAGTGAAATATATGGGAATACATGTGACTCTGGAACGTGAGTCACAGTCACAGAATCAAAGACTTTAACTTGAGTACACATATTAAAGACAATCTATTCCACTGCCTTTATTTTTCCAATTAAGTGACAGTGTATCCCAAAGGGATGTTTTGCAGAGATTGTGCTACAACCTGGGTCCTCAGACGTCTAATCCAGTACTCACTTTACTCATTGCTCCATCTTCCTAAACTCTAAATCTCTCTTACAATCTAGAGAGTTGATACCATACATCTCATAAGTGCAATGAAGAATTTAGCAGATAGATTAAGATAATAATCTTCTTAAAGAGCTTTGAGGTTACCTGAGCTTCAGATAAAGAATCATAATTAGGTTCTCAGTCAGTTTAACAGCATGAATGCTATTGTCAATGACCAAACCATGAGAAAGTATTAAAGGAGAAAAGGAAAAATTCTCAATGGGGGTCTTTCTATGCTTTTAGGTTAAAAGGCTGTTGATGATGAAAAGACCATGAGAATCTAAGTTTTCTTCTTAAGACCTGATTAGGAATGTATTTGCACCCCTTCTATCTTATCTATTAATTTCATCCAGCAAATTCGGAAAGAATACAGTAGCGTAATTAACATTAAAAAATCTACTTGCTTAATGGGGCTTTTCAGGCAGACATTTATTTGAAATTGAAATTTCTCCTGTTAAATGTTACCTTTGAAAATGCTATTCGACCTCTCATAAAAACTTCTCTTCCTGTCCATAAACAGCACAAATATTATATGCAAAATAAATAAATATAAATTTTACCCACAATAACAGTTGAGTTTGCAGCTTCTTCAAACTCAAAAATCTAGTATAGTAGCTTAAATCAAGTCTTTAAAGATCTAAACTTAAAAAAAATAAATTTTAGGAAAATAAGAGTATAGTTTATCCACTTTAACCCTAATGTGACAGTGACAATTCAAACTAAGTTATTTTCCTTCAGAATTTTAAGTGCATTGGCATCTATTAAAAGTCTAAAGTCATTCTGAGTGGTGATCATCAGGATGTGACTCTATTTTCCTTTGAGATGATTTTATGGTTTTCTTTTAACCCTAGTATTGTGAATTTTCATCACAATGTATCTTGGATACATTTTTTTTATTGTGCTGGAACACTCAGTTGTAAATGTGGGGGAAGTTTTCTTTTATTACTTCTTTGATTAAGTCTCCATTTTCTCTTTCTCTTTTCTGCCATTTTAGAGGTATATCTAGAGTTATCAGTGACAACTACTTGTGACCAGTAATACATTGAGTTTTCTAGAAAGCTGCTTTTTCATGTATTGTGATTTTCATTCTGGTTGGATTTTATGTTCTGCCAACATATCACTTTAACTTTGAAAAGGACTGCTCTACTGTGAAGCAAAAGCTGAACAAAGAATATATGTAATACTTCATAAAAACTCTCATAGTAAGGGTTTGTTCCTTACTGTTACATCTTGAGGATCAAATACATTTAGCCAAAGGTTTAAGCACAGGGATTAACGAAAGACCTTTAACATTTCTTGCTCAGAAAGCTCAAGCACAGATTAAAAACTCAGAGAAGAAGCATCAGCTAAGGGGTAGAGTCTGCATTTGTCATTAGAGCCCCTTTCCAGTAAAATCAGACATTACAAATGAGGCAGGACTGCCTAAAGGGGTGGGGAATGGGTCTTTGGCTGACATGTGCAGAAATTCAATATTTAGATAGCACACTCCTGCTCTCATTCACAGTCCCATCTTCTCTTTATACCTAATCTCCTCCATGAGAACTCCAAAGGCACCTTCTATCGCACAAATAATCAGTTCTTTCCAAATATGTTCTCAACTTTGAATATATAAGCATGTCCATGTTCTCAGCAGAATGATACCTTTGAGATCTACACACCTTAGAAAGAAGCTGTGAATTTTCATCACAATGTATCTTGGATACATTTTTTTGTGTGTGCTGGAACACTCAGTTCCATTTCTCTTTTAATTTTATTTTATAAATAAATCATGCTTAATCCAGATTAGCACTTAAAATTGCTCAAAAGAAAAAGAAAAGGCCTACATGGGGTAAATATTCTTGTCTATTCTGTTCATGGAAATGTTCTTAGCATTTACTGCTATTTCTGGTCTGTGATGAGCTCTCAATAAATGTTTCTGGAACATTTCTTACTTCCCTGTTGTTGTTGTTGTTGTTGTTAAGTTGCTAAGTTGTGTCTAATTTTTTGCAGCCCCATGGATTGCAGCACACAGGCTTCCCTGTCCCTCACTATCTCCAGGAGTTTGCTCAAACTCATGTCCACTGAGTTGGTGATGCCATCCAACCACCTCATCCTCTGTCACTAGCTTCTCCTCCTGTACTCAATTTTTCCCAGTAGGGTCTTTTTCAAAGAATAAGCTCTTTGCATCAGGTGGCCAAAGTTTTGGAGCTTCAGCATCAGTCCTTCCAATGATTTTTTCCTATCCCATTATGACTTGCAACAATTATTTAAGAGAACATCATTTATGATGCACATGCTGTCCTTTTTGTTTTAAACAGGTAAGACTACTTTTCCTAATTGAAAACAAATAAAACTTCTTTTCCTTTTGTTTGAATAAACGTGCTGATACAAGCTTTATCAACCAGATTTGTACTGTGAATTTATTAATCATTCTAAAGGAGATCAGTACTGGATGTTCTTTGGAAGGAATGATACTAAAGCTGAAACTCCAGTACTTTGGCCACCTCATGAGAAGAGTTGACTCATTGGAAAAGACTCTGATGCTGGGAGGGATTGGGGGCAAGAGGAGAAGGGGATGACAGAGGAGGAGATGGCTGGATGGCATCACGGACTCGATGGACGTGAGTCTGAGTGAACTCCGGGAGTTGGTGATGGACAGGGAGGCCTGGCGTGCTGCAATTCATGGGGTCGCAAAGAGTAGGACATGACTGAGCGACTGAACTGACCTGAACTGACCTGAAACTTCAATTCTGTGATACTCTAACTTGTTTGAAAGCAGCATGGTAAGAGAAATCCTTCCATTCCACTCAGCAGAATGCTACAGTGGAACTGTTGGGGTTTTTTCTTTTGTTTTGTTTTGTTTTTTTTTTTTTACACAGATGGTAATTCACAAATATATATATCCTGGAGACTTCATGATGTATTTTGAAAAGAACAACCATTCTGTAATGCTTACAAAATTTTCCATTCTTCTGTTTTAAATCACTGGGGGAATTTAACTTCCTTACTTAAGATAATTAGTTTGACACTGATATAATTATCAACCAGCACAAAAGAACAAAGATTGCAAGATCAATGCAAATAAAGGCAAATTATTTCACTTTTCTAAAGAAATATGGGCTTTCCCCTTTTGCCATTAATCAAAGACAGACAATTAAAAACGTATTAAGTGCTAGACTAGCTTAAATAAACAATGCGTCTTCCAATAGATAAAGTTCAGCTTAGTGTTTTAATGTAAGAATCTGGGAATGAAAGTTGGTAAAGACAAAGAAAGGCAAACCAACTGAGGCCCAAGGTACAAAAGATATCCTCTCGTTTGGTATCAAATATGGACATTTTACTGATAATGGTAAAAGCTTAGAATTGTAACTTGCCTAATGGTCTCAGAATAGGAATGTCACAGCTGCAATTTGATCATCTGTGTGTCACACTCTTACACAGAATTGTTCCCACTGAATCTCAAATTGTAACAAAGAATTTATATTTTCAAGGGATGTATTTAAATATTTTTACAATTTGGATTTCATCCATAATTCAAATGCAACATTGTCTTTTTTATGAGTTTTTTGCACCTACTTCTTAGAGGAGATCATTTCTAATGGTGCTGTAATACTTACAGAAAGCATCAACTATTCTAGCTCAGAAAATCAGCAGATCACATATTTTCTACCAAAAATTCAAAGTATGTCATCTCCAAACATTTGTGTATCCTTAACAAAACCTTTCCTCTTGCAACTTCCTTCTCCACCACTTGCTTAGGAGAGTTACAAGGTTATAGGAGTGAAATGCTTTCATTATAAAATTAAATGAATACACTTGCCCACCTCAGCATGTTGTAAAAATTCAGAAGATCTCTACAAAATTGGAGCACTGAGCAAATGAGACAGAGGAAAATTCAACCAATAAGTACATTAGTAGCAATAATTCATAGAAGCCCTCTCCAAACATACTTATATCAACCTTAATAAAGGAAGATCTAATGCCATTCCATGTCACCAAAATCTAAATCTATTGAACTTTCAGACAAAGTAAATAGCCTATTTATTCTTGAATGAACTACATAATCAGCTACATTCTTCACTCCAGTCCATCTTCCTTCACTAGATTATCCTCTAAAATACTGTCAGAGATCTCCATGGACTAAAAGTCTATTTCCCTAAATGGAATTTCGAACATGCTTTCAACTTTTCATCTTTGCCCTTCAATTCTAGTTCATGCTTCAAAAATTCCAACTGGAGTAGTCATCATTTAGAGATAAAGAAATCTATTAAATTAATGTAATGCTATTATCAAACTTATTTTAAACTGATCTTAAATCTACATCCTCATCTTTGTGTGCTTAGAGATGAAATAAAGGCCTGCGAATGATCACCATTTGTTTCAAATGCATATAATTTACCAATTCAAATAAATTATCTTTAATCAGTGAGAACTTCTTTTAATGTTTGTCCATTTAAACTGACATAGTCATGTACAATTATATTGATAATGATAAGTAAATTGCTAGGAACAAAGAAGAGTTTTTTGAAATAGTCAACTTAAAATTCTATTTCAGTTCTACTGAGAACTCTAGCCCAAAGCAGGAAGAACAAAAGGAATTATGCCTTTATAAATTCACACACATACCAGAAGCATTTTTGATTGGATCCAAAACAGACATTGAATGTGATCTGCATCCTTAAGGCAAAAACGTTGATTGAATTTCTATCATATGAAAGGCATTTTGATAGTAAAGATGCCTTTCTCCAAAAGTAAAAATGTCTTTTTACATTAATGAATGTATCTGAAAACATATTAGATATTCTATTGTTTAATAGATGATATTGGAAATACTGGTTCATTCTGTGGCAAAAGATAAATCTAGGAATAAGCTAGCACCACATGCAAAGGTGGATTAAAAATCTAAATATAAGACGTAAGACCACAGTTTTCAGGAAAGACGATAGGAGAATATTTTTGTGACATGGGGAAAGCAAAAGACCTAAAGCAAAAGCACCAAAAAATATATGCTGAAAAATTTAGTAAATGACAAATTGGGAGATGACACTTGTAATATTTAAGACTGACAAACAAGAAACTCTCACTGAGCAATAAGAAGAGAGAATAGCCAAAACAGAAAGCTAGTCAACAAAATGAATAGAGGATTTACAGAGGAGGAAACCCTGATGCTAATAAGTAAACAAAGATGTTTAAATTTATTAGTAATCAAATAAAACAATTACAAAGTATCACTGTACACCAATTAAATTGGCAAAAACTGGTGTAAGACACTGGGAAACCATTAGATAAGATAATGTAACCCAGGACTAATGAGCCAAATTAAGTGGCATAAATTTGGAATTTATTCTTAACATATATCTCAATAGTAACATAGTTATATAACTGTATGAAAATATTCATGCTATCTACAGAGTCACTTACAATGGCAGGGAATTGGAAGAAAACTAGCTTTCCATGGCTGGGATATAGGATAACTAAAATGCGGTGGATGCACATCAAGGAAGTATCTTGCAACAGTGAGATCAAAAGGCTTAGGATGCCCATACAGAGGAATGCTTATATGGAGGAATCTTTAAAAATATAGGGTTTAATCAAAAAAGCAAGAAATAGCATTAAGGAAATAAAAAATGCATGTATACAAAATAATACGCCTTCTGCAAGAATACACACTTACCAAAACATACACATCACACAAATTTGAAGGGTTGCTTCCGGGAGATAGAGGAGATGGAACGGCAAATGACATCAAGTGAACAAAGTGAGGGAGACAGAAGAAACAAAAAAGATAAGACTGGATGATAAAAAAAAAAAAGAAGAAGGCAGCCAGCGATGGAAAGGATATTGCCATGAAGTGCAGAGAGTTTGAGTTCAAATGCTAACAGCCATATACTCTCTAAGTGACTTCAATCAAGGTCTTTTCTATAAGATTCTTTCCTCTGGCAAAATTGGGATAACAGTTCTCACTACATGGTACAACAATTAATATAATATATACTTCAAAAGGATTTTTTCTCTTTGTTAAGCTTTTTCTAAAAAGGCATTCATATATGCATGTTTTCTATGGGTATTAATGTTACCTGGGGCTTCCCAGGTGGTACTAGTGGTAAAGAACCTGCCTGCCAGTGCAAGAGACAATAGAGACGTAGTTTCGATCCCTGGGCCGGGAAGATCCCCTGGAGGAGGGCATGACAACCCATGACTACTATTCTTGCCTGGAGATCCCCATGGACAGAGGAGTCTGGTGGACTATAGTCCATAGGGTCACAAAGAGTCGGACACGACAGAAGCAACTGAGCACAAATGTGATCAGCGATACTTAGAATTTAGTCTAAATTCAACTTTCTTTTGCTCAACTCTGAAATGTGAAACAATACTACAATGAGAATATTCATGAGTTTTGGAAAACGCAGCCTTTGTAAAAAAGTCATAAAACATTTTATAATTCCACTTAAAATCAAAACCCTTGTTATTTTTAAATCATCCTGAGATATGTATCTAATGTGGAATCTTAGTTTTATGACTACTTTCAATATTTTAGAATCAATATCTCCACATTTAAGGTTACAGAGAATACATTGTGAGATTGCTGAAAGATATTTAAAAACATTCCTTATCCATTGAAACCTGGTATGAATACTAAATTTTATTACACTTTTTGGTGCACTAAACCTCAAAAAGAATTCTCCAAGCCCTTGGAAAATTGAAATGCTGAAGAGCAAAGCAACAAAATGCATTTATTTTTCCTTGTTCCGGATTTGAGAAAACTATCATCTTGAAAGAGGCTTGTCTTAGAGTAAAAGTCATGTGAGGACTTCCATTCATTTTTTAAAATCACTGGTATAATCACAACCTTCTTAGAAAAGATATATTTCAATATGCAGGGCAGAATTTCACCCAGCCATTTATATTCAGAAGGAAATATACTGGAGAAGGGTAAATCTCCTTAAAGTCATTGTTCCTTCATTGATTCACTCATTCAAAAACAACTTATTAAGCACTGCTATATATCCACTGGGCCGGGCAGAAACTAATGACCCAAGCATACATATATAAAGAAGTAGGATCACCAAAGAAACACAGAAGTAAATACTTTTTTTAATGGAGAATTACAAATTGTGATAAGAAGAAGTAGAGAGACGAGATTCTAAGAAAAGAAATAATAATAGGAAGCACAGGCTACTCAGAGGTTTTTGACAGTAAAAATTTAACTGATTCCCAATAGATAGAGTGACCCATGCAAAAAGAAGAAAGGTTTACAAGCAGAAGGAATAGAAGGTACAGGAAGAAGCTTGGGCAGGAAGTTTGGTTTTCAAAGCCACTGACATCAGTCCGAGGGGCCTTGAGCCTGGTACACTGTGAAACATTTCCAGGATATGAAACTGAGTTAGGGACATCATCCTGAGGGCTCTGTAGACCGTGACAGACATCAAGGAAAATCATTAGGAGTTTTAGAGAAGATACTGCCTGATACATGTGTTTGAAAGATCACCAGGCTTTTATTTGGAGAAAGAGGAAGAAGATCCATAGGAAGTTCTTTTTTGTTTGTTTTTTTTTTCCCTACCAGATCAGGGAAAAAATGATAGTGGTTTCAGCTAAATAGATGACTGGGAAATGAATAGACTAAAAATATATTTAGGGAGGTTTGCTAAAGGACTGGAAGGAGGAAATAGCAATAATGACTCAGAATTTTGGCTTCAGCAGTATGGCAGCTTGTAAGATAATGTGCCGTGTGGGAAAGAGTGAATGAGGAGATCAGGAATCACATGGAGCAGGAAATGCACCTCAGTGGAGAATAGTGGCCTCCACGTCCCAGGAGACTCTAAGTTCATGGGGGCACATGGGTGGGAGGCAGGACTTCCCTTGATGGCTTAGTGTAGAAGCTATAAGCCTCTGGGACACAACTGACCTCTGCTGCTGCTCAGTCGCTTCAGTCGTGTCCGACTCTGTGCAACCCCATAGACGGCAGCCCACCAGGGTCCTCTGTCCCTGAGATTCTCCAGGCAAGAACACTGGAGTGGGTTGCCAGTTCCTTCTCCAATGCATGAAAGTAAAAAGTGAAAGTGAAGTCGCTCAGTCGTGCCCGACTCTTAGCGACCCCGCAGACTGCAGCCTACCAAGCTCCTCCATCTATGGGATTTTCCAGGCAGGAGTACTGGAGTGGGGTGCCATTGTCTTCTTCCAACTGACCTCTACTGACCCTTTATGATAGAACTAGAGGCTTGCAGGATTGTTCCAGATACCTCATTTACTTCCTTCTACAGATCTGGGAGGTGGCTAGAAAGATATGAAAAATGATGAAATCAAACATCGTATTTTGTATCTCCTCCAATATTTCTTGATAAATGATAGAGCAATGACTATTAAAGTACAGTGCCCAAAATTTATCTTCAAGTTCTTGCAATGTGTGTGTGTGTGTGTTTCAGGGCTAGGGATGTATGTCCTGCAGTAGGGGATGCTGAATAAAGCTTGGTTTCATCCAGTTATATCATCACCAACAGAAAGCAAGAAGGCAAGTCCTTATTAATCTAGAGGTGCATTGCAGACTCATTCGTGCATTATACAATGTCTACCACGTGGCAGGTACTGGGCCAGTTTCTGGGTCAGCATAAGAGGCACAGCACCTACCACAATGTAGCTCAGAGCCTAACAGTCTGTCATGTTCACAGTGCAATTTTCTTTGCAGAACGCCACACCCATAGGCCAGCAGTATGCACATACATGATTCACATACAAGGTCAAAATGCTGACAGCCACAGAAGATAAAGCCCCAGGTGAGCTCCAGCACTATGGGAGATAAAGTGCTATATGAGGCAAAACACCATAGATGCTTAAAGCAGCAGGAAACTACCTGGGATGGAAAGGTCACAAAAAGCTTTACTTATTGATTAAGTAAATGCCTGGAACATCATAGGGTCTGAATTAGGTGATACTGGGAGGTCTAAACAAAATCTGATTTCCCTTTAATTATTAACATATAAATGGAGGTATCAAAAAAACAGTTAAACTCTTCTAACACTATATGAAAGGCTCAGAATAAAGGAGATTATGTCCTTGTTCAGAGATTAGTAATCTTTTCCTATAAACAGACAGACAGTAAATATTGTTGGCTTTGGACCACAAAATCTCAACAGCATCTGTTCCATGCTGCTGTTATAGCCAGAAAGCAGCCACGGGCAACACATAAATGAATGGGTGTGGCTGTGTTCCAATGAAATTTTGTCTATAAAAAACAGGCTAGATATGGCCTGCAGACCATCGTTTGCTAACCCCTGACCTAGTCTCATATCGCTCCCAGAATTTAATAGAATTATTGTCACTCAAGTTGCTGAGAATGCAGGGAAGAAACTGAGCCTAATTAGGGTATGTCAGAAAAACAATCTGGGAAAGAATCAATATAAGGTGAGACCAAGTCAAAGTCCCTTTCTCTTGAGGGTTCTTGCCAGCAGAAGAAATATAAACAATTCCAATTACAGAGCAAGGTGGCAGGCAAAGTCACAGGAAGAAGGCTGTGTTTAGAGACCCAGTGCATGGCACGGTAATAAGCACCACAAGTGACAAGGTGAGGTGGCCAGGAGTGCTGTGCGGGCTACCTTGTCAGCATTAGGCTCCTCAGCCCTCCCTCTCTCTGTCTGGCCTCTCATCTCTTGCCTTAGTGGAAAGAACTAGGTCAAACGGAAGTTCGATAATTGAAACCCAAATCCTGGTGGACTTTTCCAATGCCTTGCATGCTCTGGCTCTGGCTTGCCTCTCTTTTCCTCATATTTCCTTTTGTTAATAATGATTCTGTTAATAGTGATTAATCTTTAAGAAAATAAAGATTACACCTATTATAATGATTAATCTTTAAGAAAAGCTTTAACAACACTGAACTTACACCATTCTTTCAACAATTATGTACTGGGTACCTACTACGTACCTACTCTTGAGTGTCTACTATGTTACTGCACTGGGCTGGTAACCGGAGCTCAGAGAGCGAGGAAGCCAGTCACATTGTCCCTACCCTCCTGGAACTTATAGTCCAGATGAGGGGACTGAAGACAAGGCCACAGTCACAAATAAACATAACCACAGCCTGTGATTAGCTATGCTGGAGGAAATGAAGAAGCTGCTGAGATGGAGAAGCCCCTGGGAAAGAATTCAAGCAGACAAACAACACAGAAAGTTTTCTTTTTTTTTTTTTTTAATAGAGATCTTTATGTAATTAAATTTCCTTTAAATCAAGACCGGAAACACTTCTAGAAACAGTTTAACAAACCAGTGGGTTTGAGCATAGTGGGATAGTGGGGGTGGGGAAGAGGAAGAAGAATGAAACATCAGAGTGGAGAAACCAAAGAAGTGACCACCTTATGTGGAGAGGGCCTTTGGATCGCAGGTAGAAACCAGTGAGAATGTTTGCACTAGGGAGTGATGTATTTTGTTTCATAAAGATCACTCAAATTGCCCTTGAAAAAGGGTTAGAGAAAGGGGAAGAGTGTAGGAATCACTGAAACAGACAAGAGGTAAAATAATGGAACAATGGACTGGTTCCAAACTGGGAAAGGAGTATGTCAAGGCTGTATATTGTCACCCTGCTTATTAAACTTATATACAGAGTACATCGTGTGAAATGTTGGGCTGGATGTAGCACAAGCTGGAATCAAGATTGCTGGGAGAAATATCAACAGCCTCAGATATGCAGATGACACCATCCTTATGGCAGAAAGCGAAGAGGAACTGAAGTCTCTTCAGTTGATGAAAGTGAAAGATAAGAGTGAAAAAGCTGGCTTAAAACTCAACATTCCAAATAAAATGAAGATCATGGCATCTGGTTCCATCACTTCATGGCAAATAGATGAGGAAACAATGGAAACAGTGAGAGATTTTATTTTCTTGGGCTCCAAAATCACTGCAGATGGTGACTGCAGCCATGAAATTAAAAGACGCTTGCTCTATAACCAGAAAAGTTATGACCAATCTAGATGGCATATTAAAAAGCAGAGACATTACTTTGCTAACAAACATCCATCTAGTCAAATCTATGGTTTTTCCAGAAGTCATGTATGGATGTGAGAGTTGGACAATAAAGAAAGCTGAGTGCCAAAGAACTGATGCTTTTGAACTGTGGTGTTGGAGAAGACTCTTGAAAGTCCCTTGGACTGCAAGGAGATCAAGTCAGTCAGTCCTACAGGAAATAAGTCCTGAATATTCATTGGAAGGCTGAAGCTGAATCTCCAATACTTTGGCCACCTGATGCAAAGAACTGACTCTTTGGAAAAGACCCTGATGCTGGGAGAGATTGAAGGCAGGAGGAGAAGGGGATGGCAGAGGATGAGACAGTTGGATGGCATCATTGACTCAATGGACTCCCAGTCATGCTCTGGGAGTTGGTGATGGACAGGGAAGCCTGGTGTACTGCAGTCCATGGGGTCACAAAGAGTCGGACATGACCGAACGATTGAACTGAACTGAACTAAAAATAATGATGGTTTGCCTTGTATCAGTCAGTGGTTGCAGAAATGGAGGGAAGGCAGAACAAACAAGTTTCATGGTTGATAGGTCGAAAGATTTAGAAGTGAAGGTGAGTAGGTGGTGGTGGCACAGACAAGGAAGGGCAGTGGAGGCATCAAGAGGAAACACAAGGTTTCTGGTGTGACCACTTGATCGGATGATGGTACCGTTTATCATGAACAGAAAGAATGAGAGAGGAGTGTGGGGAGAAGACCAAAGAACTGTGTTGCAGACATATCTGAAAATCACCTGGTGGACAGTGCGGCAGTTTAATATACAAACCTGTGTCTCAGGAGAGTCATTGGAATATAGATAGTATTAAGCCATTGGAATGAATGATATCCTAGGGAAGAAGGGCCAACAAAACATGCAGAACAAGTTTCTGAGAAATCATGTCTATAAATTCAGGGAAAGGGAAAAACCAAAAATGCCTGTATATTCGTAACTAGAGGAAGAGTCATAATGCAGAGACTCCTGAGCAAAGTCTGGAACGAAAGGAAATGTCTCTTAGGAGAAGACCCAGCTCCACTATAAACACAGGCAACAGAGTGGACAAAAAGGATGTCAGGAGGGTGTCCCAAGGAAAGGAGGCAGATTTTTATCACAACTTTGTTCAAAAGATCACAGAAAACTACTTACTCACACCAGTCATTACTGTTCTAGAGCTCTAAAAAGTGGGTCACCCAATCCATGTCGCATCATAAGATTGGAATTTATGTTTTTAAAAGATTCTGATGGCAGCTGCGGCCACCAAAGTCCCCCTCCCCTATACACCCTAGGACTTATCTTAAGTATTCAGTTTATTATAATATAAAATATCTGTTTTCTCCACTGGACTAGAATTTTTCCAAGAGAGGATTCTACTGTCCCTTTCTATCTCTTCCAGTTGAGCATCTAATTTTTTTTCATAATTGAGAGAATTATTATTATTCTAACATTTATTGTAATAATTACCAATCACTACTACAGTAATAACAGTAGTATTTTCTTTAAAAAATTATTTGTTTGGCTACATTGGATCTTAGTTGCGTTGCATGGGAACGTTGGTCCATGGTGCAGCATCTCTCACTGGGGTGTACCGACTCTCTGTGGAACACAGGCTTAGTTGCTCAACGGCATGTGGGCCCTTAGTTCACTTACCAGGGATTGAGCCTATGTCCCCTGCACTGCAAGGCAGATTCTTAACCACTGGACCACTAGGGAAGTCCCTACACCAGTCTTTTTGCCATAGTTCCCTCATTCATTTTTGTTAGGAGAATACATTTAAAGGAACCTAGAAACCAGACTCCCAGAATCATTCCATGTCAGAAAACGTTTGCCAGTTGCCTTTAGTTTGAACAATGTGTTGGCTAAGTTGAAGAAGCTGGGACAGAAGGTTTTCCCTAAAGACACAGGAGTCATTTATCTGCTCTCCTCTAATACAGAACATTGGTGAGGGGAATTCTGAAGTCACCCCTTACATGGGACTTGATATTGTTCTAATCTTTCCAAAGGACTCTTTTATTTCATTAAGTCAAGCCAATTAGGATATTGATGCTAATCATTGTGCATCTACTTTTCCAGAGTGCTCTCTTCCAAACCACAGATTCAAGTCAAAAATGTTCTTCTCAAAATGTCTTCATATCTGGAAAAATAACTCTCAATCGATTTTTCTCCCCATTTTCATTTCTCCTTTTCAGGGACATTATTCAGACATGCTGAAACTTTTAAATTCATTTTTGTCTTCCAGATTAGTTATTTTCTTCTAATCTTATGATCATTTTAACTCACTGTTTATTAAAAATTTTGGTTCACTCACTGTTTATTAAAAATTTTGTTTCACTTTATTCAATTTCCATGTCTTTTAGGATACATTTCATCAGTTTCTATTCTTCTTTGTATTATTTCAAACATAACTTTATGTTGTTAGTTTTAATATTCTTTTCTATTTTCCTTATCTGCTTATATGCCATCTCTTTTTTTTTTTCTTTTCTTTTTTTTGTTTAGTTTGGTTTTTTGTTTCCTTTTATTTTTTCTTCTATGCTTTTCCTGAATTTCTGTGCTCAGGATCTCTGCTTTGACACTTTAAAAAGGTCATTGCTTTAATAAGGTATGTTGTTCAGGGACTTCCCTGGTCGTCCCGTGGTTAAGACTCTGTGCCCACAATGCAGGGGACCATGTTTTGACCCCTGGTCAGGGAACTAGATCCCACATCCATAACTAAGGGTTCGTATACCACAGCTAAAGATCCAACACACCGCAAGAAGACTGAAGATCCCACAGGCTGCAACTAAGACAAGGCACAGTCAAATTAATTTTAAAAAATACATAAAATAAATAGTTTTAAAAGATACATTATTTAATTATGGTAATATTTGACCATCAGTTTCATTTTCTCTGTGGCAAATTCTTCCTGGTGAGTATGTTTCATCTTTTTTCTATTCTGTCCCACTTATTCTTTCAGAAGCTTTGTATTGACCCTATAATGGTTCCCTCCTTCTCACCACCTTGAAATAGGATGAATCTTCCCATAGGGTGAAATAGGGTGAATCTTCTCATAGGGTGAAATAGGGTGAATCTTCCCATAGGGTGAAATAGGGTGAATCTTCCCAAAGGGTGAAATAGGGTGAATCTTTTCTAATATGGGGAGTATCTGGAATTCCTGCTGGGAGGGGTCAAGGTAAGATCCAGTACAGAAGCAATTGTTCCAGTTGACCGTGAAATGCATTAAAATGAGCTTCTGTGTTTAGGTTTGTCAAGTCTTTATTTCTCCCAGCCAAGAGAGATGAGCCACTCAGGACTGTTCCCACGGGAGTTTCTCCTCCAGCCAGGCCCACCACCTGATTCTTCCTATGCAATAGGGGGTCTCAATGTGTCCTGTTTCAGCCTCAAGTTCCCCGATTTTTCCGTTATGTTCAGTGGGTTACAGGGACAACCCAACTTACTCTTATTGTACCAAATAAGAGATTGTCTGCTCAGAAAGATATACTATCTACTTTTGAAACTGCATACTAGAATCTGGAGTTATACCAGTTATATATTTGACTGAAGCTTAGTTTCACTAAAGATCTCTGCTTCTTTTAAGCTTCGCATGGAGAAGGGGCTTTATTATCTTTCTTCTCCCATTTTAAACTCAAAAGTCTTTGACATTTCAAAAATACTTTTTAAATTAATCTGTACCTTAAACTTATCCATTTATGTGTAATCTGGTAAGCAGTATTATCCACAAAAAGAAAAAAAATAAAGAAAATGATGTTCAGAGTTGTGTGATTTATCTATGGCCACATGGCAAATTAGCGTCAAATTTGAAAGAATGGGATGGAAACATACACAGTACCATATGTAACATAGATAGTAAATGGGAATTTGCTGCATGAAAGAGGGAGCTCAACTCAGTGCTTTGTGACAGTTGCCCAGAGGGGCAGGATGAAGAGGGAGATGGGAGGGGGGTTCAGGAGGAAGGAGACTTATGTACACTTGTGGCTAGTTCATGTTGATATATCGCAGAAACCACACAATACTGTAAAGTAATTATCCTCCAGTTAAAGAAACTTTGAATGAAAAATCATTGTATTTGCGTCCAGGTTAAGTTTCCTTTCCATTAAGAACATACTCACTTTATTTAGGCATTTTCCCTCTGAAATTTCTCAAAATGTTGGGCCAAGGATAAAAGACAATGTCGATGTAACCTGTGCCTCAATATTTACAAAAAGCCTCAAGTTTGCACTTAGGTTTAATTATACAATGCACACTAAATTTATGTGTTTATAAATATTTTACTCTCTTGTTTATCACTCAGGTATATTATATTGTTTTACATCAAAAATAATTTTTAAAACCTTTTTTCAAACTGCATTCATAAATTTAAAATGTTCCAGTTCTCTCTGGAACCCTGTGGGGATCTGAGTGTGCCCCTGTTCTAGAGTTATGCAAGGAAGGTCCCACTAACAGTCCCATCTGGACATCCACATGGGGGCCTCTAGAACAACAGGGAACATCACCAGGTATCTTAGTATACAGGTGGTTTCTGGTCCAAAAAAGAGAAATGAGCTGAATTCCCAGCCTGACAGTCATATTCAAAGACAATTAAGATACAAGTCCCTTGAATTGAAATGAAAATGAACGCTGTCCCCAAAATCAGGGCTCAAGGATAGGGATTAATAAAGGAACACAGTGTGATGTCCCAGAAATACAAGACGTTATAGAGAAGTGGAAAGAATAAAAGGCCCAACAGTCTTTCTTGGAATAACATTTCTTACAAGGTCATCTGCCAGTGCCATGCTTTTTATATTCAAGAGGAGTTTTTATTTAAGAACCTTTCATTGAATCTTCTCCATTTCAGCATCCCCTTTCATTATAAAAATCATTTTCAGAGTCCATCAACATTATTTGAGTGCTTCTAATCAAAACAGTGAAAAAGCAATATTCAGAAGAAAACATTAGTGTACTACCTCAAACACGATTTCAAATCTCTTCTTTGTCATGGAATGAAATTAGATGTATGGTAAAGGAACAATCAAAACGAGAAAGGACAATCCTTTCAGCTTTTTTTTTTTCCTCAATCAAATCCAATACTGAAGCATTCCTCAGAAGCCTTATAAGAACTTCACTTAGTTCTTACTGCACTCTCAATTACCACTGTCATTTATGAGTTATTTCAAAGGCATAAGAATTTTAACACTCATTGCTATGCTAGCATAGTCACAGATCACCCAGGAAAATGACAAAATAAATAGAATCTCAGGTCACCACTTCCTGATTGGATCTAGCAGTCAAAAAAAGAAATGTGAGAAATAATAACTATATTCAATAAGCAAGTATCAAGTTCAAAATCACTCAGTGGTGAAATGAAAAAAATAAAAATGACCTGTCACCAAATACAAAGGTGAGTCAGTTGGCAAGAACTATTCTGGCAGTGTGTCTCTATAAAGATGGGAAAAGCAAAGAACAGCCAAGGCAGAAAAGACAGTTCCCAATTTAAAGTCATTAATTCAAGATCCAGTGGTTAGAAAAAAGAAAAAGCAGCAGTGATGATAGACTGAGGCACTCTTGCACTTGCTGAGAAACTAAAAGTCCAGGTAGAATTTACAAAGGGCAGAACTGATGGAAAGGAAAAGGGAAGAAGACATTCTCACATCTGAACAAGGAGACAGGTGGCAAAGGAGTCAGATAAGAACCTATCAGTTGTGCCTCCAACAACTGGCTCTCCACGGATTCATGGGAATGTAAGCAATAGGTTATAGCACATTCATTGAAAATAAAAGAACAGTTACTTATCTTTCAAAGAGATCAATCTCCATGTTTGTCAATTGAGAATGTCTAGGAAAACGTGTTTCAAAGTTTTCCCAATAAAAGCTAACAACTATTGACCACTGAATCATATGTGAGCTTCAATCTAGAAATACAGACACTAAGGGTCCAGGAGCTCAGGGTTTGAAATCTGATTGAACCAACTGTGGGACTTTGGACAAATTAGGTCCGTGAACATTTTGAGTCTGTTTCCTACATATAAATGGAGATAAAATGACTACACTATAGAATGAAAGAAAGTGAAAGTCGCTCAGTCGTGTCCCTCTTTTCAACCTCATGGACTATACAGTCCATGGAATTCTCCAGGCCAGAATACTGGAGTGGGTAGCCTCTCCCTCCTCCAGGGGATCTGGCCTAAAAACAGCACTCTGTAGAATGTGCCTCTCAACAAAGCATTTCTAAAATCCTGTATGCCTGAAGATGGCTTTAGCTCTATCTGTTTTTCTGAGGTACAGTTCAGAACAGAGAAGTCTTACACATGACTAAATGTCCCCAGCTTCTAGAAGTGGTTATAAAACTAAGAATTCCTTATCATACACATGAATAAGTCTTCCTTGGCGAGGAAGACTGACCTCACAGAGGAGACACAAGATCTGTTAGTATTCCAGAAGCAATTGTTTCTCTTCCTGGGAAAACTGGATACTGAAGTGTGATTACTTTCTTGATCCTATAAAGTTCAAATGTTTTCACCTTTTTTAAATTGTTTTGAGTATTATATGGATAGATTATGGTGATAAAAATATAAAAATTTAGAAATATTATTGAGGATACAAACAAGGCCCCACTGAAAAGACTCAAGTTAAAGAGCCAACAAAAATAAAATTGCAATCTCAATAAGGCAATAACATATAACAGAGGTAAGCCGAGAGCTCACAAAATGATATGTGGCAGTGACATGCCACATGCTCACAACATCTTTCAACAAAAGAGAAAGAAATGCTAAAATAGACTTAAATGACATTAAAGAAATCTATACAAACTCTCAAATATTTCACCTTAAACATGACACACTGATCATACAAGTGGGAATGTGGATGGAGATTTCAATTCTAAGGAATATCCTCAGGACCTTACTCACTGTTTTGCAGTTAGTATTACATGCATATAATCATGCAATCATATCACACATGATTATGTGTATATGTATGGTGCATTAAGGATTGACAACACTCAGAATGATATTGATTTACACATATGGTGCTTTTTGTGCCTGTCATGTTCAGTTACTGCATTCCAGATAAAGTTAACTTGGACAAGAATTGATTGCCATCCCCACGCCCACTTTATTTATAAAAATGTTTCCTTTAGAAAGTGTCTATTCCTAGACATGGAAGAAATTCCCCAGGTATCACAGGTAGGCAGGTTATCATCAAAAGGGACAATTTTCCTTTAATTCTTCCTTACCGCTGTCACTAACCATTGTCCTTTGTCACTAACTGCTGTTCATTGTCAGTTTTGCTGTTATGTTTTGGAATAGGTTTGATTCCTTTCTTAAGGCCATACTGATCATGACTTTTTAGCTTGTGTATACACTCATAGTGTTTTACTACTATTTGTATTTTCTCAGCCCTGCTGTTGTATTGTAAAGGAGCCCTTAGTTAGGGACCAAACCACCTGATCTAGCCTAGGGTATTTATTCTACCTACTGAGCCAAGATGTCACCCTGTTTCTGACTGGTAAAAAAAAAAAAAGACAATAGTTCCTACAATTCAAGGTGTTACGTTTATGAGAAATAATTTAAGCTTATAGTCCATCCTATCATGTATCAGTGTCTAATACAATTTCTAGTGGTAATAACAGAAACAGCAGCTATTTGGGGGTTATCCATGTTCTTTTCTTTGAAATTACAGTCTACAGATTTTAGGTTTTAATATTATAGTTGTAACTCCCCATTTTTTTCACTTGCTACTTCTTTGTCTATTTTCCCATACTAGCATTTAGTGTGTTATTTTACTTACCTGTTAGATTTCTCAGTCATGATCCAAAAGAAACAACTGTATTTCTTTTTGTTGCTAGTAGACATATTTAAAGCAAGGTTTCACCTGTTAGTTTATCCTTACTATCATCCCAGGAGCAAACTAAAGATTTTGAGTTTAGTAATCATATTTTTAGCATTCTTTTCCATTATTATTAAAACAATGTTAGCAGCAACAATGAGGCATGCTTGTTTTATTCCTGTTTGTTATAGAAATTCTCTTGTATTTCTGCATTAAAGGTAATGCTTACTGACAGATAGTTTTGCCTTATGAAAAGAGCAGCATTCTTTCTTTTTTCAGAATGCTTATGTCAAACAGATGTTGATTTTTTAACAGATACTTTCTTGGCTTTGGAGATAATTACATAGATTTTAAACAATGTTTTCTTCTGATGTGTTCTGTTAATTTTCCTGGTGTGATATCAGCTAAGCATTCTAGGGTTAAGTCCTGCAGTTTTAATAAAAAGCTCTTTTCATATCTTACATCCTATTTGCTAATATTATTGCAGATGTTTTCATTCATTTGCTTATTCAACCAAATAATTAGTAAGCAAGCACTTACTGAAAAGGATTGTGCTGGGCTCTACAGAGGTTCAAATGTGAATGAGAGGAACAATGGTCCAGAAACCCAGTCTACTGCAGGGGGCGGACATGAACACAGTCACACTGCAAGGCCTCCTGCTTTGTGCATCTTAAGAGTGTAATTTTATTCGTGGACAAATATTTATTGATCTTCTTGTATGTGCTAAACACTGTAGTCAAAACAGAGGATAATCTGACAAAGAAAATAGCCCAAGACTAATTTCCAGGAACTCATAATCTAGGTGAAGACAGCCAATGATCACATGATCACACTAATCAAATATCTGACCAAAAAAAATACTTGTTGCCTCAAAGAATCTAGGCTTTAAGTGCTGAGGCCACAACAATAAACAGAACAGTCTAAACTCTGCTGCTTTGGTGCTCACTTTCTTGTGTCATGTTAAGTGTGTTACTCATCTGCACTGAGGCCAGACAGTATAGATGATAGCGACCCTTGACCTCACTCAGAAATCTTATCTGGGATGGTGACACAACTAATGTTTCAAAGAATATTGAGTATTGCAAGGCCCAAAGGTAGCAAAATGAAACAGCATCAGAAAAAAGAGCCCAAAAGCTTAGAGCCCAGAGGAGAAGGGAGTAGAGGGATCTGAGGCAAAGATGCAGAAAACACAGCTGGGAGGTGTAGGGGTATACAGACAATGCAAACTGGTAATTTTAATTTTTACTTTAAAGCAAAGGGAATCACAGGAAAAAAAAAAAAAACTGTTATACGCGTGGAGTGAAATAATCAGAGGTAGGTGTAAATAGTATTTTCTTCCAGTTCACTAATTTCTTCTTTAACTGCTAGTGTACTTTTCATATCCAAGATCCTTAATTGATTCACTTAATAATTATCTTTTCTTACATCAACTCTGCATGTCATTATCCCATAATTAGTAGCTAATTTTATATTAATGTAAATACCTTCAGTTATCTCTTTGAATGTCCTAGGCACACTAAGCTTAAATGATCAGAATGCTCTGTTTTATAAACAGGTTCATCTATATCGTTTTCTAAATTCAATCCCACATGTGAGTGACATCACATGAATCTGTTTCCCTCTCTCTGGATCACCCTACCCAGCATGACAATCTACAGGTTCATCCATTTTGCCACACATGGCATCATTTTGGGGCTCTCTCTTCCATTCTAGTGGATTGCTTCTAGTTATTTTATATATTTTGTCATTTTCATATACTATCTTTACACTTGATAATGCAGATACCATACTGTCTTAAATATTGACACTTTAATAAATCTGTATAACCCATAAGGAAAAAAATTATCAGAATGTTCAGTAAAATTTTCCATTTGGAGAAAGTTTATTGATTGGTTTAGCATTGCATTTCTTCATGTGTTTTGGAGTATCAGGGTATAAGCTCATCATTATGTGTGCATTTTTGTGGGTGTGGGCTTGGGTGACTATCTCCTGTGCACAAATGCCATTCTTAGTGGTTTCCACTTGGTTTGCTGAGCACCTAATAGTGAATCAATTCTTAAAATGGCTTTGGGATCTTCTTTTTCACTGTGATGTCAGGACTACCACAAATTCAGTCCTCAAGTCTGCCACTGTTCCTCAGTTAGAAAATATATTTTCTGTATAAAAAGTCAAAGGAATAATTTTAAAATTCAACTAGTCAATACTGCGTCATATTGTAGTATTTTATAATTCCATAAGACTGGAGCATCTCCTTTTAGATATTAATATTGGAAAAGCAGAACAAATAAATACATCTACTGGCATACCTCAGAGAAATTGCCGCTTTGGTTCCAGACCACAGCAATAAGGGAAATATCTCAACAAAGCCAGTCACAAAAATTTTCTGGTTTTCCAGAGCATATAAAAGTTATGTTTATTTATAGGGATTAAGGGGCAAAGGAAAGTTATGTTTACACTATACAGCCAGTCTACTAAGTGTGCAATAACATTATGTCTAAAATACAACATATGTACATTGATTTTCAAAGACTTTATTGCTAAAATATGCTAACCATCATCTGAGCCTTCAGCAAGCCATAATCTTTTGCTGGTGGAGGTTTTGCTTCAATGTTATGGCTGCTGACTCTTCAGAGTGTTGGTTGCTGAAGGTTTGGCTTCAAATTGGCTGTGGCAATTTCTTAAAATAAAACAATAATGAAGCTTGCTGCATCTACTGATTCTTGGTTTATTCCTTTTGATAGAGTCTTCCTTTAGACTTCTCTATGGTGGTGCTAGTGGTAAAGAACCCGCTAGCCAATGCAGAAAACATGGGTTCAATCCCTGGGTCTGAAAGATCCCCTGGAGAAGGGCTTGGCAACCCACTCCAGTATTCTTGCCTGGAGAATCCCATAGATAGAGGAGCCTGGCAGACTACAGTCCATAGGATCACAGAGTCAGATGTGACTGAAGTGACTTAGCCTGACATTAGGATGCATAACATGCAATGCTGTTTGATAGTATTTTACCCACAGTAGAATATCTTTCAAAATTAGACTCAGTCCTGGCACATCCTACCCCTAATTTATCAACTAAGTTTATGTAGTATTCTAAATCCCTTGTTATCATTTCAATGATCTTCACAGCATCTTCACCAGGAGAAGATCTATCTCAAAAAACCACTTTCTCCATTCAACCACAGGAAGTAAACCTCATCCCTGAAATCTGCCATGACATTGCAGAAATTCAGTTGCATCTTCAGGCTCCACTTTCGATTCTAGCTCTCTTGCTAGTCCCACATCTGTATCTTTTCTCCTCCACTGAAGTTTTGAATCCCTACATATCACTCATGAGGGATGGAATTAACTTCTTCCAAATGCCTATTAATGTTGACAATTTGACCTCTTCCCACAAATCTCTAACATTCTTAATGGCATATAAAAAATGGAATCTTTACCAACAGTTTTTTACTTTGCCTAGGACCATCAGTGGAATCATTATCTATGGTTGTTATAGCCTTTACAAAATATATTTCTTAAATAATATAACTTGAAAGTAGAAATTATTACTTAACCCATGGGCTGCAGAATAGATGTGGTGTTACTAAGTATGAAAATGACATCAGTCTTATTGTACATCTCTATCAGAGGTCTTGAGTGACCAGATCCATTGCCAATGAGCAGTAATATTTAGAAAAGATTTTTTTTTTTTTTTTTTCTGAGCAGTAGGTCTCAACAGCAGCCTTAAAACATTTAGCAAGCCATGTTGTAAAAAGATGTGCCATCATCCAGGCTTTGTTTAGAGAGCACAAGCAGAGTAGATTTAGCACAATTCTTAAGGATCATAAGATTTTTAGAATGGCAAATGAGCATTGAATTCAACTGAAAGTCACCAGCTGTATTAACCCCTAGTGAGAGCATCAGCCTGTCCCTTGAAGCTTTGATGCCAGGCATTAACTTCTCTTCTCTAGCTATAAAATTCCTAGATGGCATCTTCTTCTAATGCAAGGCTGTTTCATCTATATGGAAAACCTCTTCTTAATGTAGCTACCTTCATTAATAATCTTAACTAGATTGGCTGGATAACTTGCTGCAGCTTCTACATCAGCATTTACTGCTTCAACTTGCCCTTTTATGTTATAGAAATGGCTTCTTTCTTTCAACCACGTGATCAAACCTCTGCTAGCTTCAGCCTTTCCTTCTACAGCTTCCTCACTACTCAGCCACCATAGACTTGAAGAGAAGTAGAGCCTTGCTCTAGATTGGGCTTTGGATTAAGGGAATGTTGTAGCTGATTTGATCTATCCAGATCACTAAAACTTTCTTCAATTCAGCAGTAAGGCTCACTTCTAATCATTCATGTATCCACTGAAGTAACACTTTTCATTTTCTTCAAGAACTTTTCCACTGCATTCCCAACTAGTCTAACTGTTCGGCAGATGGTAAAGAACTTGCCTGAAATGCAGAAGACCCAGGTTCAACTCCTGTGTTGGGAAGATTCCCTGGAGAAAGGAAAGGCTACCCACTCCAGTATTCTTGCTTGGAGAATTCCATAGACAGAGGAACCTTGTAGGCTACAGTCCACGGGGTTGCAAAGTGTAGGACTGCTGCTGCTACTGCTGCTACGTCGCTTCAGTCGTGTCCGACTCTGTGCGACCCCACAGATGGGGCCCACTGTCTCTGGGATTCTCCAGGCAAGAACACTGGAGTGGGTTGCCATTTCCTTCTCCAATGCATGAAAGTGAAGTCGTTCAGTCATGCCCGACTCTTAGAGACCCCATGGACTGCAGCCTACCAGGCTCCTCCATCCATGGGATTTTCCAGGCAAGAGTAGTGAAGTGGGCTGCCATTGCCTTTTCACAACTGAACAACTAACACTTTCACTTTTCAAGAGGCATATAACTCCTCCTCTGGCTTGAGTACTTAGGGGCCACTGTAGTGCTATTAAACTGGCCTAATTTAAATATTGCAGTGTCTCAGGGAAGCGGGAGATCTGAAGAGAGTGAGAAAGGGGGAAACAGCTGGTTGATAGAGCAGTCAGAACACACACTACTTTTATTAATTAAGTTCACCATGTTATGGGCAAAGTTTGCCCCAAACAATTTCAACAGTAATAGGACCACAAATCACCATAATAAATATAATAACAAAACGCTGTGACTACTGTGAGAATTACCAAATGGGACACCAAGACATAAAATGAGCAAATAATATTGAAAAAATGACATCAATACACTTGCACAAAACTTTAATGTGTGAAAAAAGCAGTATCTGAGAAGCATCATTAAGTAAAGTGCAACAAAATGAGGTATACCTATATAGGGACTTTGTGGGGGAAAGGAGGCAAAAGAAAAAAACAAGCAAAATAAATCTGAACTTACCTAGCAGCCTCACAGCAACACAGAGAATAAAAAGAGGAAAGCTCACAACTATTAAAACCCAGCTGTATCATCAACCTAATACCAGAATCCTGGAGCCCTTTGTGACTGTCAGCGTGAGACAGGGACCATTAGAAAAGAAGAGGGAGTGGCTCTGTAGCTCTCTCAGTGCATTCTGGAGTCAGAAAAGCACAGTTGTGCCTATAGCCTTAGGGTCCTGCTTTCTCTGAGTGTTGGGATTCTGGTTCTCTTCCCTTACCATTCCTGCCCTCCTGCTAGTTGACTACTTTTAGATCAGAAACAACATAACAGAAAATAAGTCAGACTATATGGGATGTATACATGTGAAGTAGGTGTCAGAGGGGCAGAGCATGTATAGAAACACGAGTGGCATGTGTGATGAGGCATGTGTGTGGAGTGGTGTGTGTGTACGTGCAGGCACACCTGTGTGAGGGGATGGCCGCTATACTATTTCATTGTATTCTGAGTAGGCAGGGCAGGAAAAAAAACCCCAGTAGTTATTTGTCCATGGAATTCTTCCCAGGCAAGAATACTGGAGAAGCTTGCCATTCCCTTCTCAAGGGAATCTTTCTGACCCAAGGATCGAACCTGAGTCTCCCTCATTGCAGGCAGACTCTTCACCATCTGAGCCACCAAGTAGGCCCAGTATATCTAATAGGTAAAGATATTCCACAGTGCAAGAGCTCCCAGTTCTGATCGCCTGAGAATTAAGCAGTAGGGCAGGGGGACACGTTGCCAAAGCAGCCAAGAAGTGAATCAGTAAACGCCACTACAAATAGCTTGAGTGAGCAAACTCCGGGAGATGGTGAGGGGCAGGGAGGTCTGGCATGCTGCAGTACACGGGGTTGCAAATAGACGTACACCACTTAGAGGCTGAACAACAAGAAGTAGAAATAGAAATGGGCCTGGAGTTTTGAAAAAGTTTCTTCTAACTATAGCTCTAGGGTATAGAACATGACATAAATGTGGACAGACAGCCTGACTTTTGACTTATCATTTGAGAAAATTTGTCCTCTGATCAATTAAGAGTAAAACACACACACACACACATACTCACTCACTCAAAGTCTCTGAATTTCATTCATGATCCCACCCCTTTATTTCTCTCCACATCTCAGCTATAGCTGCTCTGACTGACCATGGGGGTATCCAGCCATCCTGCCCTTTAGAGAAGAAAAGCCTGCTCTGGCTGTCCTGGGAGGCACCTCCCAACAAAGTATCAGCACTAAGTATTGTTTGGGGTTATGTTTTCCAGTGAACTCTTACCTAAACACACCTGAGAGGAACTACTTCAGATTCTCAAAAAGATGACCTATCCCAGTGATTTCTGGAAAAAGATTATTTTTGTGGAAATGATCTATTAGAGCACCCAGAAGAAAATCTCCACGTTATTACAAATCAGAGACAACCTAGCTCCCATCCAAGTGCAAAAACAGCATGATTTTCATAAAACTTGGCCAAAAGCAAAGCAGAAAGAACAGGAAACCACAAAACAGAGATACAACAGGTTACGAAAGGAACCTGGGAACAGAAAGACAATTATAATGGGGAAAAAATAATTCTAAAAATCCACACAGGAGGCATTGAAGAGCAGGATTAAATGCTAAGGATATGGAAGACAAAGTTTAAAAGTTTGTTTACAATGTAGAAGAAAAGAATCAAGACACAAAAATAAGAGAAAAAAAATGGTGCATATGTAGGACAGAAAATGGAAAGCTTACATCCGATTATTCATTATTCTTAAAGAAGAACCCAAACATTCAAGAACTATTACAGGAGAAAATTTTCTTGGTCAAAAGGTCTTAAGGTTTTAGGCATGCCCTTGGAAAAGCCACCAAACCCAAATACTCAGGGCCTGATCTGATCTGAGTCACATCCGCAACAGGAGTATCCCAAGGAACTGATAAACCAGATCCTGTCAGTTCCAGAAATCCAACCTTGGGACAACCTTTGGGAAAACTCAACCCTTCCTTGAAGACTGGCTGAAATGACTATACCTCACGGAATGTTTGCCTAAATCCCTCATTCAAGTCATACTTTCTGCTTCCAAAGTAACTTTCACTTCTTAGTTCTTATCACAATTAATTATTGATTCATGTAAGAAACTGCTTTATCCCGTTATTCAAACAAATCACACTCTTGAAGGAGGACCCTGTTTCCACCTGCATCTTCAGCTAATTTTGAAGTGTAGAAAAAAATTTAAAACAAAGGAAAGAGATTATTAGTCTTTTGCTGATAAAGTTGAAAGGAAATATCACTTGCCATAAAATGCACTGGGCTAAATGACATGACATTCGATGTTAACTCACTTACCTGACATAATTTTAAATACTTCCCACTCTATTTTAGACACTGTAAGAAACTGACAAAGGTAAAGATTAAGAGAAAAAAATGGGTAAGCAATGTCACATCAGGCAACTACATGAAACAGAAGAGAGCAAGACACGATGTGCCCCATGGATGGTTTGGGAATGGGAAGCCACTCACGGGAGTGATCTCATTTGCAAGTGTCCATTCCAATGAAACCATGGAAAATGGATTTGTGTTTCTCTTGCGATCTGACAAGAAGCAAGATGACTTCAAAATGACAAAAGTGAGCAGCTCAGCAAAACAGCTGGCTTTTGCCCTAGACATAATTTCCGTGATACTTCTGTGTCTCAGGTAAAATGGATCATCGATCAGAAGCTCACAGTTTGGTTAACTAGAGATTTCCTGGCATATACATTGACTCAATTCCTTCATTTTCATCCACTTTTGTTTCTTCGGTATATGTTACTTACATTTGTTTTCAATCTAAAACTCTGCCCAAATTTTTCTTTGTCTTTACTCGTTGGTTAGTTTGCGTTTTCTTCTGTCCTTATGAGCCTCATGAAGAATTATCTCTCAATTCCTATTTGTTTGCCTCTAGAATTAATAAAATGGGCTCTAGGTTTTAGAGAATCTTAATTTGCATAGCCAGAAGATTTGGTTGAAGGCATTTAAATTCTGGGATCAAATATCTGCATTATTGTGGGGCCTAGAAAGCTGTATCTTGATGGCACTATTTGAAAGATGCTGAGTCATAAAGAAGAAAGCAAAATCTAAGGTAACATCTAAAACACAAGTTTGGAAGGAATATTTTTGACTTTTATATTTTGTGACCTAATGTTTTTCTTCTTCTGTCTTGCCAATTTTTTGGCATCAAGTGGATCTCAAGTTAGAATATATGTCTAGAAAAAACCTAGAGTTCCAAATCAAATCTATTCTATAATCAAGAGCTATAATCACTTTATAAATATTAAAGATGTTGCAAAGTGAAAGTGTCTTCCCTTGGCACAGTTGCAGTATTTCATCACCTCATCATATGTGTAGGAAAGAGAAGGAAGCAGAGGCACCAGAACAAAAATGCTACTTTGGGATTTTCCCTATGTGAGCTTTAAATATTTTTAAATGGCAACTTATGAAAAGATGTGGAATAAATATGTCCCTAAAGATCTTGAAAAATTATAACTTGAAAACAGTATTAGATCAAAATAAAGCATGGGAATCAAATATGGTTACATGGCATATACCAAGCATGCGGTATTGAGAAACAGGTGCGATGTTTAGGATCTTTTTTCTTCTTAAGATAAGAAAGCACATTTCTAATAAAAGCCCTACACAAGCTCTCCAACTCCCACCCTCAGCTATTCCCTCCCAACTCAAGGAGTATCTTCTGAATCTTCTTCCTTCACAAGATCCTTAATGTAACACCCTTGATTTAAATTGCCTACCATAATTATGGAAAGATGGCGGAGGAATAGGATGGGAAGACCACTTTCTCCCTCACAAATTCCTCAAAAGAACATTTCAACGCTGAGCAAACTCCACAGAACAACTTCTGTAGGCTGGCAGAGGACATCAGGCAACCAGAAAAGCAGACCATTGTCTTCAAAAACAGATTTTTAATCTTTGCTCTTAGGTTTTTGTTGTCAATTTTGTACATTTAAAAACCCAAACTTCACTACCCAAGTTTACCTGAGAGCGAGATTACTGGCTTGACCACTCTCTTCTCCTTTGGACTCTCCTTTTTCTCCACCAGGTGGCCTCTGTCTCTTTTCTCCCCCATCTCTTCTCTATCCAACTCTGTGAATCTCTGTGTGTTCCAGACGGTGGAGAACACCTACGGAACTGGTTACTGGCAGGATTTGTCTCTCTCCTTCTCATTCCTCTCTCTTATCCTCCTGGCCACCTCTGTCTACTTCCTCCCTCTCCTCTTCCCCGTATAACTCCGTAAATAACTCTGAGCGGTCCAGACTATAGAGTGCACATAAGGAAGTGACTACTGGCTAGCCTGCTCTCTCCTCTTTTGATCTCACTGCATCTCATTCCAGTCACCTCTAACTACCCCCTCCCTCTTCTCTTCTCCTTGTAACTCAGTGAACCTCTCTGAGTGTCCCTCAATGTGGAGAAACTTTTCATCTTTAACCTAGATGTTTTATCATTGGTGCTGTATAGATGGAGAAGTCTAGAGGCTACTGTAAAAATAAAACTGAAGACCAGAAGCAGGAGGCTTAAATCCAAAGCCTGAAAACATTAGAGAACTCTTGAATTCAGGGAACATTAAGCAATAGGAGCTCATCAAATGCCTTCATACCTACACTGAAACCAAGCTCCACCCAAGGGCCAACAAGTTCCAGAGCAAGACATACCACTCAAATTCTCCAGCAACACAGGAACACTCCCCTGAGCTTCAATATACAGGCAGCTCAAAATTATTCCAAAACCTTTGATGTCTCATAACCCATTACTGGTCACTCCACTGCACTCCAGAGAGAAGAAACCCAGCTCCACCCACCAGAACTCCAACACAAGCCTCCCTAACCAGGAAACCTTGACAAGCCACTGATAGAACCCCACCCACAGTGAGGAAGCTCCATAATAAAGAGAACTCCACAAATTACCAGAATATAAAAAGACCACCCCAAACGCAGCAATATAACCAAGATGAAGAGACAGAGGAATACTCAGCAGGTAAAGGAACAGGAGAGTGGCCCACCAAACCAAACAAAAGAGGAAGAAGTAGGGAATCTACCTGAGAAGGAATTCCGAATATTGATAGTGAAAATGATCCAAAATCTTGAAATCAAAATGGAATCACAGATAAATAGCCTAGAGACAAGGATTGAGAAGATGCAAGAAAGGTTTAACAAGGACCTAGAAGAAATAAAAAAGAGTCAAAATATAATGAATAATGCAATAAATGAGATCAGAAACACTCTGGAGGCAACAAATAGTAGAATAACGGAGGCAGAAGATAGGATTAGTGAAATTGAAGATAGAATGGTAGAAATAAATGAATCAGAGAGGAAACAAGAAAAACGAATTAAAAGAAACGAGGATAATCTCAGAGACCTCCAGGACAATATGAAACGCTCCAACATTCGAATTATAGGAGTCCCAGAAGAAGAAGACAGAAAGAAAGATCATGAGAAAATCCTTGAGGAGATAATAGTTGAAAACTTTCCTAAAATGGGGAAGGAAATAATCACCCAAGTCCAAGAAACACAGAGAGTTCCAAATAGGATAAACCCAAGGTGAAACACCCCAAGACACATATTAATTAAATTAACAAAGATCAAACACAAAGAAGAAATATTAAAAGCAGCAAGGGAAAAACAACAAATAACACACAAGGGATTTCCCATAAGGATCACAGCTGATCTTTCAATAGAAACTCTTCAGGCCAGGAGGGAATGGCAAGACATACTTCAAGTGATGAAAGACAATAACCTATAGCCTAGATTACTGTACCCAGCAAGGATCTCATTCAAATACAAAGGAGAAATCAAAAGCTTTACAGACAAGCAAAAGCTGAGAGAATTCAGCACCACCAAACCAGCTCTCCAACAAATTCTAAAGGATATTCTCTAGACAGCAAACACAAAAAGGGTGTATAAACCCGAACCCAAAACAATAAAGTAAATGGTAACTGGATCATACTTATCAATAATTACCTTAAACGTAAATGGGTTGAATGCCCCAACCAAAAGACAAAGACTGGCCGAATGGATACAAAAACAAGACCCCTCTATATGCTGCTTACAAGAGACCCACCTCAAAACAAGGGACACATACAGACTGAAAGTGAAGGGCTGGAAAAAGATATACCACACAAATAGAGACCAAAAGAAAGCAGGAGTGGCAATACTCATATCTGATAATATAGACTTTAAAACAAAGGCTGTGAAAAGAGACAAAGAAGGCCACTACATAATGATCAAAGGATCAATCCAAGAAGAAGATATAACAATTATAAATATATATGCACCCAATATAGGAGCACCGCAATATGTAAGACAAATGCTAACAAGTATGAAAGGGGAAATCAACGATAACACAATAATAGTGGGAGACTTTAATACCCCACTCACACCTATGGACAGATCAACTAAACAGAAAATTAACAAAGAAACGCAAACTTTAAATGATACATTAGATCAATTAGACCTAATTGATATCTATAGGACATTTCACCCCAAAACAATGAATTTCACCTTTTTTTCAAGTGCTCATGGAACCTTCTCCAGGATAGATCACATCCTCGGCCATAAATCTAAACTTGATAAATTCAAAAAAATCGAGATCATTCCAAGCATCTTTTCTGACCATAATGCATTAAGATTAGATCTCAATTACAGGAGAAAAACTATTAAAAATTCCAACACATGGAGGTTGAACAACACACTTCTGAATAACCAACAAATCACAGAAAAAATCAAAAAAGAAATCAAAATATGCATAGAAACTAATGAAAATGAAAACACAACAACCCAAAACCTGTGGGACACTATAAAAGCAGTGCTAAGAGGAAAGTTCATAGCAATACAGGCATACCTCAAGAAATAAGAAAAAAGTCAAATAAATAACCTAACTCTACAACTAAAGCAACTAGAAAAGGAAGAATTGGAGAACCCCAGAGTTAGTAGAAGGAAAGAAATCTTAAAAATGAGGGCAGAAATAAATGCAAAAGAAACAAAAGAGACCATAGCAAAAATCAACAAGGCCAAAAACTGGTTCTTTGAAAGGATAAATAAAATTGACAAACCACTAGCCAGACTCATCAAGAAGCAAAGAGAGAAAAATCAAATCAATAAAATTAGAAATGAAAATGGAGAGATCACAACAGACAACACAGAAATACAAAGGATCATAAGAGACTACTATCAGCAGTTGTATGCCAATAAAATGGACAACGTGGAAGAAATGGACAAATTCTTAGAAAAGTACAATTTTCCAAAACTGAACCAGGAAGAAATAGAAAATCTTAACAGACCCATCACAAGCACGGAAATTGAAACTGTAATCAGAAATCTTCCAGCAAACAAAAGCCCAGGTCCAGACGGCTTCACAGCTGAATTCTACCAAAAGTTTCGAGAAGAGCTAACACCTATCCTACTCAAACTCTTCCAGAAAATTGCAGAGGAAGGTAAACTTCCAAACTCATTCTATGAGGCCACCATCACCCTAATACCAAAACCTGACAAAGATGTCACAAAAAAAGAAAACTACAGGCCAATATCACTGATGAACATAGATGCAAAAATCCTCAACAAAATTCTAGCAATCAGAATCCAACAACACATTAAAAAGATCATACACCATGACCAAGTGGGCTTTATCCCAGGGATGCAAGGATTCTTCAATATCCGCAAATCAGTCAATGTAATTCACCACATTAACAAACTGAAAAATAAAAACCATATGATTATCTCAATAGATGCAGAGAAGGCCTTTGACAAAATTCAACATCCATTTATGATAAAAACTCTCCAGAAAGCAGGAATAGAAGGAACATACCTCAACATAATAAAAGCTATATATGACAAACCCACAGCAAACGTTATCCTCAATGGTGAAAAGTTGAAAGCATTTCCCTTAAAGTCAGGAACAAGACAAGGGTGTCCACTTTCACCACTACTATTCAACATAGTTCTGGAAGTTTTGGCCACAGCAATCAGAGCAGAAAAAGGAATAAAAGGAATCCAAATTGGAAAAGAAGAAGTAAAACTCTCACTGTTTGCAGATGACATGATCCTCTACATGGAAAACCCTAAAGACTCCACCAGAAAATTACTAGAGCTCATCAATGAATATAGTAAAGTTGCAGGATATAAAATCAACACACAGAAATCCCTTGCATTCCTATACACTAATAATGAGAAAGTAGAAAAAGAAATTAAGGAAACAATTCCATTCACCATTGCAACGAAAAGAATAAAATACTTAGGAATATATCTACCCAAAGAAACTAAAGACCTATATATAGAAAACTATAAAACACTGATGAAAGAAATCAAAGAGGACACTAATAGATGGAGAAATATACCATGTTCATGGATCGGAAGAATCAATATAGTGAAAATGAGTATACTACCCAAAGCAATTTACAAATTCAATGCAATCCCTATCAAGCTACCAGCCATATTTTTCACAGAACTAGAACAAATCATTTCAAGATTTGTATGGAAATACAAAAAACCTCGAATTGCCAAAGCAATCTTGAGAAAGAAGAATGGAACTGGAGGAATCAACTTGCCTGACTTCAGGCTCTACTACAAAGCCACAGTCATCAAGACTGCATGGTACTGGCACAAAGACAGACATATAGATCAATGCAACAAAATAGAAAGCCCAGAGATAAATCCACACACATATGGACACCTTATCTTTGACAAAGGAGGCAAGAAATACAATGGAGTAAAGACAATCTCTTTAACAAGTGGTGCTGGGAAAACTGGTCAACCACTTGTAAAAGAATGAAACTAGATCACTTTCTAACACCACACACAAAAATAAACTCAAAATGGATTAAAGATCTAAATGTAAGACCAGAAACTATAAAACTCCTAGAGGAGAACATAGGCAAAACACTCTCCAACATAAATCACAGCAGGATCCTCTATGATCCACCTCCCAGAATTCTGGAAATAAAAGCAAAAATAAACAAATGGGATCTAATTAAAATTAAAAGCTTCTGCACAACAAAGGAAAATATAAGCAAGGTGAAAAGACAGCCTTCTGAATGGGAGAAAATAATAGCAAATGAAGCAACTGACAAACAACTAATCTCAAAAATATACAAGCAACTTATGCAGCTCAATTCCAGAAAAATAAACGACCCAATCAAAAAATGGGCCAAAGAACGAAATAGACATTTCTCCAAAGAAGACATACGGATGGCTAACAAACACATGAAAAGATGCTCAACATCACTCATTACTAGAGAAATGCAAATCAAAACCACAATGAGGTACCACTTCACACCAGTCAGAATGGCTGCGATCCAAAAATCTGCAAGCAATAAATGCTGGAGAGGGTGTGGAGAAAAGGGAACCCTCCTACACTGTTGGTGGGAATGCAAACTAGTACAGCCACTATGGAGAACAGTGTGGAGATTCCTTAAAAAATTGCAAATAGAACTCCCTTATGACCCAGCAATCCCACTGCTGGGCATACACACTGAGGAAACCAGAATTGAAAGAGACACATGTACCCCAATGTTCATCGCAGCACTGTTGATAATAGCCAGGACATGGAAACAACCTAGATGTCCATCAGCAGATGAATGGATAAGAAAGCGGTGGTACATATACACAATGGAGTATTACTCAGCCGTTAAAAAGAATTCATTTGAATCAGTTCTGATGAGATGGATGAAACTGGAGCCTATTATACAGAGTGAAGTAAGCCAGAAAGAAAAACACCAATACAGTATACTAACACATATATATGGAATTTAGAAAGATGGCAATGACGACCCTGTATGCAAGACAGCAAAAAAGACACAGCTGTGTATAACGGACTTTTGGACTCAGAGGGAGAGGGAGAGGGTGGGATGATTTGGGAGAATGGCATTCTATCATGTATACTATCATGTAAGGATTGAATCGCCAGTCTATGTCTGACGCAGGATACAGCATGCTTGGGGCTGGTGCATGGGGATGACCCACAGAGACATTATGGGGAGGGATGTGGGAGGGGGGTTCATGTTTGGGAACACATGTAAGAATTAAAGATTTTAAAATAAAAAAAAAATAAAAAAATAAATAAAAAATAAAATTTTAAAAAATAAATAATGAGAAAAAAATAAAACAGTATTATGAATAAATTTAAGTCAAAACATTTGAAAATTTAGATAAAAATAAATTCATCTTAAATAAAAAATAAATAAATAAATAAATTGCCTACCATAAATATGAACTTGACAGTTTCTTGAAGCTGTTCTTCACTCTGCACCTCCATTTGTAAGAAATCCACTTCTACCTCCAGCTGGAATTTCCCAGCGTGGAATGGAACTCACATTCTTAAAACCTTTTCACCTACTTGCTGTTGTTGTTCAGTTGCTAAGTCAGGTCCAACTCTTTGCGACTCTATGGACTGTAATCCACTAGGCTCCTCTATCCATGGGATTTCCCAGGCAAGAATACTGGAGTAGGTTGCCATTTCCTTCTCAAGGGGATCTTCCAGAATCCAGGCATCAAACTGCTGTCTCCTGCTTTGGCTTTCCTCTCTATTGCTTTCGCCTACTATATCCCTGAGAATACAGTCTGGATAGTTCAGAGCCTTAAAAGCTGTATGTCACTATATCCTGGGCAGAGAAAGATTATTCAAAGGCCTTCAGCAGGCTTGGGTATGTATATTCAATGATACCAGAAATACAGGTGCATGTCCAAGTTACTGAAGAATCATAAGGTCTTCCCATTCTCATATTTTTCCTCCTACTTTAATAGTAAAATGACCACCTCATTTCAACTCATATGTACTTGCTGTTTTTCTATTTTTCTCTATGCATTTCTTCTACTGTCTTGGTCACTGTGAATTTTTTTGCTACGATCCTCATACATTTATGTATTATCCTATTTGGTTTTTAATCCTTTTGAGTTAAAGTTGTGTATGGGCTTATGTGTGTGTTTATCTTATTGTTGTATTTCTAATTTTTTCCTCTCAGTATCATGATACAATATTTTTCCCTTCTTTCTTTAAATTCACATCACTGGAGTGAAATTTGGCAAGGAAGATGTTCTTATTCATGTGATAGCATTAAAAACAAGTTATTTTAATTCATTCGAATCTTGCGTACCCATTACTATGAAAACAATTGAGGTTTCAGAACTAATTCCCTATGTTAAATAATTTGTGCTAGATAAAGACATCTAAAAATCAAGGAAACAGAATTAACAAATTAACCTACGGAGGGCTCAAGAGGTAATCATTTGGAAAGAAACACAAAATTGGGTCAAAATTGCTGCAGTTCAACGGATGTTCATGTCATCAGTTTGCATGCACACATTAAAACATTCAGCTTTCACAGCTGCAGAAGTAAAGCAGTAGAATAGTAGCCCAAGGATTTAATTTCTTTACAAAAAATGTTTACAGTCTGGATAAGTGAATCTTACGTCAGGATGATTTTTCCTCAGAGGAGACATTTGACACTGTCTGCAGACATTTTTGGAGAAGGCAATGGCAACCCACTCCAGCACTGTTGCCTGGAGAATCCCAGGGACGGCGGAGCCTGGTAGGCTACAGTCCATGGGGTCACAAAGAGTCGGAGATGACTGAGCAACTTCACTTTCACTTTCATGCATTGGAGAAGGCAGTGGCAGCCCATTCCAGTGTTCTTGCCTGGAGAATCCCAGGGACGGGGGAGCCTGGTGGGCTGCCATCTATGGGGTCGCACAGAGTCGGACACGACTGAAGCGACTTAGCAGCAGCAGCAGCAGACATTTTTGATTGTCACAGTTTGATGGAGAGGAGGGGCATGTTACTCCAGGCATCTAGTTTGCAGAGGTCAGAGGAGCTGCTTCCAACACAGGGCAGCCCCATGCTCCAACAAAGAAGCATCCAAATCCTGCATTTAGTAGTTTTGAGGTTAAGAAACTTGTATTGAGATTAACATCACTCTACTAAGCACATATTTGCTACTGATTATTCAAGATGAGATGTTCTTTGATAAAGCACATTTCATTAACATATGCAGGACAATTTGTAAGTTTTTCTCACACCTCAAACATTTCTTTGATCATTTCAAAAAGCACTTAGATAAAGAATTCTAACAATGGGAAAACTCAGATATTCAAGCCAAATAGTTTTTTTTTTTGTTTTTTTTTTTTAGTGCTATATCCAATGGGTTCTTTTCTTAGTTATTCTTTGCAATGCAAGTCCAGGTCCTCGCTTCCCTAGCTGTGCCTGTGTGTGTGCTGTGCATGCTCAGTTACCCAATCATGTCTGATCTTTTACAACCCTATGGACTATAACCCACCAGGCTCCTCTGTCCATTGGATTTCCTAGGCAAGAATACTGGAGTGGGTTGTCATTTCTCATTTCCTCCTCCAGGGGATCTTTCTGACCCAGGGATTGAACCCACGTCCCAGGGATAAACAATGTGTCTCCTGCTTTGGCAGGCAGATTCTTTACCACTGAGCACTTAGCCCATAAATCACCAAATCTCCATTTCTAGTCCTTTATTTCTAATCTTAGCGTCCATAATACAAAGCTTCAGGAAACCTTTGAATTAAACTCAGATTAAAAATACAAAAAATAGACAAGACTATGGAAATGACATAAAAAAAGCTAGAAGATGGATTTGTAGGTAAAGAAGAAAGCATAAGTAAAGATATACAAGAGGAAAAACACAAGAGCGAATCAGAGAATACCAATCACAGCAAAGAAGTCAGGTCAAGAAAGAGTAAGAGTCACATACAGAGGTTAGATGTGCTAGACTGGGTAGTGATTTGGATGAAGATGGCACAGGGTGGTGCTAAGTCTGCAGACGAAAGCATCCTTCAGTAAGGAGGATGCCAGAGATGCCATGTTTTCCACAGTGTGAAACAGAGTGTGTTTTCATTGACTGAACTGAACTGTATCCCAGCGTACATACACGTACGTCATTCACTCATTCATGTCCAACTCTTTGCAACTCCATGAACTGTGGCCCACCAGAATCCTCTGTCCATGAAATTCTCCAGGCAAGAATACTCGAGTTGAGTGCTATTCTCTTCTTCAGATGACTTTCCTGACCCTGGGCTCAAGCCCGCGTCTCCTGCATTGCAGGAAGATTCTTTACCATCTGAGCCACCAGGGAAGCCCAGGGATCTCAAATCTCCCTGTGAATATATCTAAGACAATAAAAATGTTGCTTCATGGATTAGAAACACAATTAAACAGTAACTGGAATAGGTCCTTATTCTAATCTGGACTGAATTTTTGCAGTGAATTTTCATGCAGTTGTTAAAAAGAATAAATAGAAAATGTTTATACCAAGAAGACTCCTTATATACTTTTACCTTATTAAAATGTATGACACAACCTAATGCTTATACAAAATGGCATTATTTCATTATTATTAATAACCATGTTGTATTTACCTTCCCATTTGCATGACAGAGAAATGGTGGTATCTTACTTATGTGTTAAACACAGGATACTCATTCATATTCATTAACTTTAGCTGATCAATCTTTCCAAAAGTGTGTTTTCTTTGGGTATTTGATCTACATTATTAGAATACTGAAAAGATGTTCAAGGAAATATCCAGACCAAAAAGAAAATGAAAAAAGTGAGAAATGAGGATGAGAGCTGAGGGAAAAAAAAATTGTATCTGTACTGAAAGAAAAATGAATTTCATTTAGAAAGTAAAATAAGATAGGCATTTTAAGGAATATAAAACTAATGAAAGACATTATGAAATGAAATTTTTATAACCTTTCACTTTTTAAAATGTGCGTTAGTGTTCAGTATCTGCAGCCTTACTTCTGCAGTGACTGACTGAAGAAATAAATGTGATATTAGGCTTTGGATTTTCAACAGTGTTCAGATGTTGGGGTACATAGAAGCCACGTATCTGTGTGTTTAAGGATGACTCACTATACATCAGGCACTTCTGCAGAATCACTGCATGATTTTCTTTAATTATCACAATAACCCTATGAGATAAACACTATTATTATCTGCATTTACTGTGAAAAGTGAAGCACAAAGGCATTAAGCAATTTGTGTACTGCAGGGTCTAGGACAGTGGTTCTCAAGCTTTAAGCAACATCAGAATCACCTGGAGGGCATGTGAGAATGCAGATTCTGGGCCCAACCCACAGACAATCTGATTATTACATCCAGAGTAGGGCCTGAGAATCTGCATTTGTAGCAGTTCCCAGGCGTCCTAATGCTGCTGATCCCAGAACGGCACTTGAGAACATCTGACCTAGGATCTGGCTAAGAGTGCTGGAGCCCAAGCCATCAGGACACAAAGTCCCTGGTCCTGAGCACATTATGCTGGGCTGTGCTTAGCTGCTCAGTCATGTCTGACTCTTTGTGAGCCCATGGACTGTAGCCCGACAGGCTCCTCTGTCCACGGGGATTCTCCAGGCAAGAATACTGGAGTGGGTTGCCACATCCTCCTCCAGGGTATCTTCCCAACCCAGGGATAGAACTTAGGTCTCCCGCATTGCAGGTGGATTCTTCACCTTCTGAGCCACCAGAATACTGGAGTGGGTTGCCTATTCCTTCTCCAGGGGATCTTCCCGACAGGAATCAAACAGGGTCTCCTGCATTGCAGGCGGATTCTTTACCAGCTGAGCCACTAGGGAAGCTCCTTAACCACATTACGAGCCACCCAGAAACGTGGCCATATTACACGTGTGACAAAGGTCAGCACCCCGGCAGACACTCACCAAAACCCTGCCATGGCAGGCTGGAAGCGGTTTCCAAGTTCTATTTTTAATCTCACCCTAGGCCTTCCTGGAAGACGAACAATTTTAGGAAAGAAATTTAATAAAGAAAAACTTTAATTGAAAAAAATCCTGTCTATTAATTTCTCTCTTTGAATTGTGAAGGCTATCTTCATTCACGATCAGCAGCAGAATTGCTTTGTCTAGGTTTGCTCAGTGTGAGTGATCCGCAGAAACACACTGTGAGAATCCTTTTTATGCTAAACGGTAGATTGGACAGAGATTAGAAAATCTGATTTCTGGGGTCTAGTTTTTCATTAATTTTCTGGTGAAGAAAAGCATGTCACTCTCTATAACTATAATCATTAAGCTGAAACAAACTCTTTGAGTCCAAAAAGGCAAGCATTCTGGATAAAACATTTAGAAAGATGCAGTGTTAAAAGTATGTGAAAGAATTTTCTGTAAACCATCACTGATATTTCAGACTGAGCCAGAGTAGACATTAAATTACAAGATAATTGATTTTCAACACTTTCTAAGTGTTTCTTTTCCATGGTTCTAAAGGAAATCATGTGGCCTCGTGCAGGAAACATAAAACACACAGAAATAACCAACATTTTCCTTACAAACCACACACAAAGTCAGATGGTTTGCAGTAAGGAATTGGCACATTTTCTGTAAGTGATCAAGTATTAATTTAATTGTTCATAGCACACCAAACCTAGATAATTATCAAATTTCTTTAAAATACAAGACATACTGCCTGAGAAAACTAGACCAACAGAATATTAGAAATACCACACTTTTTAAAATGTAAAACAGAGTTTCAACATTCCATGTATAAGTCAGATGGCATAACTAGAAGTTTATCTGTCTGGCACAAGTTGAGGTGTATGAAAATTGTTGAAAAACAAATGCTTGCTAAAGTCATGAACAATATAATTTATTCAGACGACTTTGGCTGGTCATGATAATAACTTGAAAAATAGAAGATGATTCTGCATAAAATTGTCTTAAAATTCATGTGACACACACTCGTCCACACACAGATATACTCATATTAATCATGGTGTTAGCATGGATAATTACTGAGAAAATATAAATAGATTTTGAATTGGAGATGAACAAAGAGTAGTTGGAAGCAAGACCTCTAACATATGAAATTTAAAAGAATGTTGAAAAAATGACAAGAGGTCTCTCCTAGTTTCTCGTGAAATGAAACTAGAAGAATGAATCTTGAATATTTTAAATGATCTGAAGTCAAAATATTACCAATAAGCCATATTGTCCCATTTGTTATCACCTGAGAAATCCTGCATTCAAACTTGATTTATAGTCATTTTACTCATCTGACCTATTATTAAATGCATCTGTTCCAGAAATACAGCCAATTATTTCTCATAATTCTTCACGTCTTATTATAAGAGGTAAAAGCTTTCTGCTTAATGAAATTTCACTGGACTTGAAAAAATTAATTTCTTCTCACTGTAATGATAAGTGTTGGAGACACACATGTTCTTAATTAACTTCACATTAATAAAGGAAGGCTTCCCTAGACATAAGTGCTCATATTTGAGCACTTCCCTAGACATAAGTGCTGATATTTGCCATGGAGGGGAGGTCATGAGCAAGAATCCATGAACTTCAGTTCAGTTCAGTTCAGTTCAGTCGCTCAGTCATGTCCGACTCTTTGCGACCCCATGAATCGCAGCACACCAAGCCTCCCTGTCCATCACCAACTTCAGTAAGATGAAAAAAAAAGAAACCAGAGTGTCACCCTAGCTGATGAAACAGAAAGCATGCGTTTTCACTTCCCTGTTTTTATTAGTATCGGAAGAAACTCGTGACAAAGTCATTGTGAAATAAGGTATTTGTTAAAAATGAAAATTAAAAAGCATGATAGGGTATGATCTGGTACCTTATGCACTCCTTGGGTGGTCACACACTCCAGGAGAGACAGTGGGCTGCCTGCAAGGAAAAGCACCAGGCCAAGGACGGGCTAGTGGAGCAATGTTGTTGACTGATGACCTAATCAATGCCCAGAGCTGCTTCTCCTTGGTCATAGGATGATGCAGGTTCAATCCCTGGTTGGGAGTTGGAATCCTATATGCCTTGTGGCCAAAAAAGCAGAACATAAACAACAGAAGCCAGTGTGGTCGAAAATTAATGAAGACTTGAAAGAAAGAAATTCTACCAGCATCATTACTCTCATCCTGAAAGAATGGGCCTATGGCATGACACCCATCACTGAGCCTATGGACACTGCCATCTCCCTAGCTGCTCAGAACTGTGGCAGCATCTTGGAAACTGAGTAGATCAAGTCAAAGATAGTCAACTGTTCAAAACAGCTCGGTGAGTTCTTTCCAATGGCTGTGAGCTATTAAATTCAATAATTCTGGAGTCAATTTATCCCTGGAGTTTCATCATTTGAAATCAATCAAAGAAACAAACAAAACCCCCAAAACCTTGATATGATAATATATTTTCATGCATTTTCTGTTTCTGGAAACATCCTTAGTCATATAACAAGATAGTGTGCTATTTCATTAATTAATTTCTTTTCTCACTCATCCATTCAACAAACCTATACTGTGTTGCCTACATTACCCAAGATGCTGGCATTTTAGAAAACAAAAATAAGCATATTGATAGTGCCTTATCCTTTAGAATATAGATTGGAAAGTACTTTCCATAGAATATTTCATTATTTTCCTTTCCCAAATTAAACCCACGTTTAGGAAATTGAAGCTGAAGGAGCTTGCACCCTGCAGAAAATTAGAGTGTTGAGCAATCAGACTTCTGATTTTAAGTAAGGCTGTCAAAACCTCCATACCTGCTTCATCCCTTATGAGTCACATGTTCAGGCCCTAGCTTCACTACGCTCAGAAGTCATTCTGACCTGGTTACAAATCCCAAAGCTTTCTCTGTCGTGGAGGCATCAGCAGAACTTGGGAGTCACAGAATTCATAGAAATCAACCAGCATGGTCACGTAAGCTTTAATTGTACAATCCTTTGGGATGTAAGAAGAAAATAATAGAACTTGTAATATATTCATTTCTAAATCTTTTCTTTAAATTATTTAATGTTTATGTATATTTTATAATAGTCACAAGATGTTACTTCTGTCATGCATAGACAATTCATAGACAAGCACACAAGTATTGATGTTACATACTGGTAGCATTTTTACTTATGGGGTTGTGTAATCAAAATATTTGAAAATCACTGACCTAATTGCTTCTGAGTGCAGATTGGAGAGTGGCACCCCTACATGATGGCTTTGCTTTCCGGGATGAATGTTTTACTAATTCTGAGACATCAGTATTCGGCTATGACCTGCAACGTGCAGTATCCCACTACCTACCCTGCATTATCCAGCTCAAGTTCACAACTTCTTTGGAAAACCATCTCCTTATCATTGGGTGGCTATAAAAAACAAATAATTTATGTGAAAGCTTCTAAGTTGCAAAACATTATAAAATGTGTTAAGTTTAAGCCAGTGGCTGAAATGAAAGTGCTTGGAATCACAGTGAAGGGAACTGATTCTTATTGAACACTACTATTTGCTTTTCAGAGACTGCCTCACTGAGTCTCCACAAAATGTTGACTATGGCAGGACAAGTACGCTTTTGCATTTGTGTGCTTATGCACAAGGTGCTTTTCATTTGATCCTTAGGACAAATCTCAAAAGTATCAGTTTGAACTGTAAGAAACTGCTGCTTTCCTAGGTCAGTCAAACATTAGCAATTTTATATGGTTATAACTTATAGGAAAATGATCATTTTACACACGAGGAAATGGGAACCAAGCAAACTGAAGTGACTTGCCCAAGAGTGAAGACCCAGCAAGTGGAAGACCTAACATGAGAACTCATGTCTTCTACCTGTCTCTACACGCCCCTTCTGCATGCTGACCACATGATGATCTTGCAATTTCAGGGACCTAAAAAGTAGACACCAAACATTCTGACAAACTCGGCACTCTTTGTCACCCCTTAGGTCCTCGCTGAAGGGGCACACTGTTCTGCATTTCAGAGGAAGAGGCGTTTTAACAGTTCCTCCAAAATATGCTCTGTGTAGCCAACCTGCTGTTCTGTCTCCAAAATCTATATTAAGTAAGTAAGAAAAGTTAAATACTATGTCATACCAGGTGCCACCACAATAGCTAAGTGCATTTTAGAAGGCTGGGCACACTCAGCTGAATTTTACACTGGATTGCTGATGGCCTCCTGGATTTAGATAAGTATTATTTCCAGCCAGTCCTAAAGAATAGTGTCTCATCAGCCCCATACAAGAGTGAAAACCGCTAAGCAAAAGCCCTCATCTCTGCCAGGAGGTGATTTTCAGAAACCCTGCTCAGTCTCAGAAGACTCTCTTGGCTACCTGAAAGCAGGCAGAATGCACATTCTTATTCACCCACTCATGGGATGCCATTTTTCTGCCAAGGATGCCTTCCTACTCTCTGGAGCCAAATTAGACTTTTCCTTAGAAAACAAAACAAACAAAATGAGAGAAGAAAGATTTCACTTCAAACATCTTCGTTATCTTAACATCCTGCATTTACTGAGAAGCTGTTTGAAATTCTTATGTGCTGCGTGCATGCATACTAAATCACTTCAGTTGTGTCCGACTCTTTGCAACCCCATGGACCATAGCCTGCTAGGCTCCTCTGTCCACGGGATTCTCCAGGCAAGAATACTGGAGTGGGTTGCCATGCCCTCCTTCAGGGGATCTTTCCAACCCAGGGATTGAACCGGTGTCTCTTATGTCTCCTGCATTGGCAGCGGGTTCTTTACCACTAGCGCCACTTGAGAATCCCTTGAACTCCTTATATCACTCATTAAAGAAAAGGAAATGAAGGACCAAATTTCTAAATTGTGTTACATTTGAGCAAAAAGTCCTATAGTTTAAAGCTTGGTTTAATGGCTTAAACTTGAATCATTGGTTTGCTTTTAGAAATATTCATAATTCATTCCCATCATTAAAGAAAAGAATTAAAAGTACAGGTGATAGACAGGATGCTCAACATTGTGTTTTAGAAGTATTCTTATTTAATTTCATCCACTAAGGAAACTGGAAGGAAGACCATCTGGATTTTAGGAATATAATAAATAATAACATTTATCAAGTTCCATATTTATGGCAGTTTGTTAATTAACTCAAAAGGTCATTTCTGGAACTCCTATGATTGTCTAAGTAAAAAATGATGATGGATCCATTACCCTATACCAAGACATGCAGTTTGTCTTTACCAAGTACCAATGAACACCACAAATACTTCGTTTCTTACTGGAAGTCTCTGTATTAATACCAAGGAGCTATTTTTGAAGACAATTATAAAATATTTGCCTCTTATTGCAGACAAATCAGTATGTGCATAAATCTGAATGCTCAATTTTAGGGAAGGCTTAAAATGTGTATTCATGTGTTTTGACAATACTTGCAACCTTAAACAGGTTGCCAATTTGATATTGTGTTGATTCTTGGTGTTTTCTCCCCTTGCATTTAGCTTCCTCTTTGATTTTTGGTCTCACTGCCTAGCTTTTGGCACAGTGAGAAAGCAATTTTCTCCAGAGTCAAAATTAGTACTGCATCATGAATTATTCAGCTCGACACATTGCCTCTTGCAGCGCCTTGTGCTCTTCCAACCACAAAGTTTGAAGTCTTCCCTTTCACACATTCCAGTCTCCATTCAATCCCCTGCCCTTTACTTCTCCCCCCTCCCCAAATGGCCACCCAGCAGGCTGGCACCCTGGCACCCAGCTGAATTTGTTGTATATTTAAATTTCAAGTCACATAGCCGCCTTCTAGCTGGAGTGCTTCAGAGCGCAATCACATGAGGCAGGCTGTTTCCATGTAAAACAACTTCAAATAATTTCTGAGATGGAAGTCAGCCTTCAATAACTTCACCTTAAAATAGACTCATTGAGAAGAGTCTGATCAAGCTTTGGATGCTTAAATAAATGTAATATTAACTCTATCTTTAAAATCTTTATATTTGGTAAATTCAATGTTCTTTTTCTCTATACCAGGACTCCTACTTGGATATGTTGTAGTCATATTTCAGTTTTCCCCCTGTTACTTCTCCATTTTCTCAGGAAAATTTTCTTTATACATATATTAAATATATATTTATCAGTATACATATTGTATACATGCATGTACATATATACCTGTATGTATACATATACATACATATACATATTGTATATATATACATATATACATGATACATATTATATATCAATATATATTGTACTTCTTTTCCTCCTTGAAGTAATCCAAATCTTATTATGTTTATATATTTTAAGTATATATTCCCGCTGTTCTCATCAACTACATTTACTTATGAAATTGTCATAAAGCCACACTTTTCAAGTAACCCAAGGTTGACTTTGCCTGGGGCAAGGTTCAGAGCTTCAGCCTACCTAGACACATGAAATAATGTGAAACTAAAAGGATTTTAGGCCAAATTAAAACAAAAGAACACAAGCATAAAAGTGATAAAATAACTGTCCTTTAGTCACTGCTATGTCCAACTCTTTGCAACCCCATGGATCATAGCCTGCTAGGCTCCTTTGTCCATGGGATTTCCATGGCAAAAATACTGGAGCGGGTTGCCATTTCCCACTCCAGGGTATCTTCCTGACCCAGGGATCAAACCTGTGTCTCCTGCAGCTCCTGCATGGCAGGCAGATTCTTTACCACTGAGCCACCTGGGAAGCCTATTGAACTGTCTTAAAAATGTACTCCTGAGATAATGACTCCATTAAAAGATGCTCCAGAATGTAAAGTGCTAATCTATACTTTATTGTTCCAACCAATAGACAGGGCTTATACTTCACTGATAGAGTTATTCAAAATTCAGTTGTTATATTGTACCTTTGAGTGAAACAATTTTCTGATCACCCAATTCCAGGGAGTAAGGATGATTTATTAAATAAACATAATTATTAAAGTATATAAGTCTACTTATACATAAATGATCACTGACAGATGTTGTTAACAGTTTTCTATTCAAACAGATTTAACTGGGATAAGACAGGCCTCTTTAAATTAGAAAATATATCATATTCCTTTTAAGAGAGATGGTTTAATATGTATGCAAACTTCAGAATTTAAAACACTGAAAATATGTTCAGAGGAATATTGATTTTGATAAATAGATGGCATTTGACTCAATTATGTTGGCCAGTGGCTTGCTATATGCAGCATTTTACTGTGGTTGCTGAAATGATTAATTTAACTGTGTGCCAAGATTCAGAATTGATATCCTAAAATTTCCAATGCTGCAATGTTCAAATTGCATTTTAACAGATTCCTTGAAGATGTTAACTCTGTATTTCTTGATTTACACTTCCAAGTGTGATTTTACAGTTTAAGTAATCAGTGTTTCTCAGCCCACCGCCCTTCTCCCCCTATCTTATCTCCATCTCTGCTCTCAATGTCATGGAGCTGTAAGAAGAGAAATTCTGGTGCAGTCCCTGAGGGTTAGCTGATGAGCAGGGACCATATGTTCCTGACTTTCTTCAGAGATTACTGTGTGTATTACATTGACAGACCAACTTCCCCAAACAATTCTGGAAAACTCTGTATTACAGAAACAGCTTGCTAATGAGTCGTGGTGGCAGTTGCCATATTTTAGTAATATTTATTAAATTGTTATGAGGCATGAAACTGTATTGCTTTGTCTCTGGGATGAATTAGTTAAGAGCTAGAAGGTTTTGTTTTTGAAAATAATCTTTCTCTTTTTCCCAAATATGTATTTTAAATATTTTTCCTCCTATTACTGATATTCATTTAGGGAAGACCAAAGAACAAAGATTCTCAAACGTAGTTTTGAATGTTCTTTTATCTAATTGACAAGACGAAGAGCAAGATGGGAAAGTATGATAGTTAAGGGCGTGGCGTACCTTTCCGTGCTCCAGCCTCTTCTGAGAGTCTTAGGTGACAGAATGAAAGTAAATGAAATGAAAGCGCTTCATAGTAAACACTCGTGGCAAGGATCCATTTTCATAATTTACAATTTTGTGGTTCGTGCCAATCACTTATCAAGGTATACAATTATAAATATCTGACTATAGTAGGAATAGAATACAGGTGTAATTCTATGATACCATTCCCAATTGTATTTAAAAGGCTTTCAATTTTATTCAAGCATTGTCTAATCTAAAACAGACCAGAAAGGCTTAGCATATTAGTTAGTATCACCTCTCTTCAGATGAAACTGTTTGATTCTTTCTTATGTAACTCATATCTATGAAACTAAAGTAAGTTAAATAAGTTCCTATGGCTGCTTCCTCATCTATTAAATGATAATGATAATTGTCACTCTCTGATTGTGTGCATGCTCAGTCACTCAGTTGTGTCTGACTCTTTGAGATCCCATGGACTATTTAGCCCACCAGTCTCCTCCATCCATGGAATTTTCTAGGCAAGAATACTGGAGTGAGTTGCCATTTCCCATACTCTTATAGTTTGGGTGAAATGAGATAATGCATATAAGGTGTTCTGCAAAAACTCAGTGACCAAAAAATTAAAGCAATTTTAAGCCATAAATCAATAGATGTTAACTATTCTTTAAAGTGATAATTTCCTTAAACATCTTTTCTATTTTTACAAAAATTAAAGCCAGCTGGTGTTTACTGAGAACTTCCTACATGCCAGGGACCATTCTAAGCATTTTATTTGTATACAGTCATTTGAACCTCACAAAATCTCTACAGGTAGGTATGTTATACAGCCCATATTATGAATAAGAGGCCAAGAGGCAGAGAAGAGATATTAACTTTCTCAAGCTCACCCACTAGCAAGCGGCCCATTCTCTATACTACTAGAGTAGTAGCCATTCGCTTCTCCAGGGCATCTTCCTGACCCGGCAATTGAACCTGGGTCCACGGCATTGCAGGCAGATTCTTTACTATCTGAGTCTACAATAAAGCCTCCCCTCTCATTCTACTGAACTTTACGTGCAAGTCAATATACATTTTCTCTTGGAGATCTTGGGATTTCTTTCCTAATTAATAAAAACAGAAACCAATAATTCACTCAGTCAGCTATTCTCTCTTTCAGCTAGGACAAGTACATTGTTTGCCCAATGCTGTCACACTATCATCAGGAGAGAACCAGAAACATCCATATTGGAGCAATCCTTAAAGGTCATTTAGTCCAGCAACTCATCTGGAAAGCCTATTGCTTCTTCAACATGTTCCCTCCTTCCTTTTGTCCAAAGCAATTAGGTAAGCAGAAATGTAGATCAAAGGAGTTAGCATCCAGGACCAGCAACTACAAAGCACATGAGCCAACTAGTCAAGGGCATGAACCTCTCCCAGCCATAATTTCTTTCTTTTTAAAATGCAATTAATAATGACAATGTCACAGTTTGGTTTGAGGCCTAAACTAGACAAAGTATGGGAATATATCTTGCAAATGTGTTATGTGATTAGTTTTCGAATATTCTATTTTGGGCATAAAAATGAGCATGAATTTATAGATGAAGAAGAAATTTAGACTACATAAAAAGTAGGCAAAAATATTTTAATATGTATCTCGGTGTAAAGGTCACTGAAATGGCTACAAAACAGAGCACACATTCCAAGCATCTGGACACTGGGAGGCAAACTACAATTTCAGCCAGCCCAAAAGGAAAGCCAAACGGAAAGCAGTGAACGGTCTTCAAGGGGGGGATCAGTCTGTACATAATAACCCTGGTATTGGGGAGATCAGAGGAGACGGGAGACTCTATCTCAGGAGACAGGACCATTATTCCTGCAACATGTTCATTTCTAGACATGCTGCCTGTGGATTATCAAGGCCATATCTTCTAGCCATATCTTCTGCCTGCCATTGTCCATTTCTGCAGTTTACTAGCAATTTCAGCAGAGGGTCAGCTGGCGAAAATGAAAATAACTGGCTATTACACCAATGATGATCATTTGTTTAGCAAACTGTCAGGCTCTGGTGGGGAAGAGGCCAAAGTATTGTCTAAAGGTGGTCATGCAGATTTTATTTCTTCTAAATTTGTTCTTCATTCTTGAAGCAAAGAGTGAGCAATAATGGAGAAACTGAATATTTGAACATGCAAATTCAACCAGAGAAACTAAGGTGTCTTAGAAGTACAAAGAGCAAACAGCAACATATTCCTCAGGAAGGAAGGTCTTTACTTTCTTAGAAATACCAAGGTGTCAAAGAAACAAAGAGGTTTTAGGTAGCAGGAAGAAAAGTGCAGACCTTCATTGAATGGTATGTGTGTGGTTAACAGAAGCTTAATCAGTAGGATTTAGAATAGAACAGTGCAATGAGAGAATCACTAAGAATAAAAATATTACTGAGTAATGTCTGAGACCCAGTGTGATTACAGAACACAAGTAAGGTGTGATTGATTCAAAGGCAGAAAGAGCAAAGAAAGTATTTCTGGAGTTGAAAACCAGATGTAGTAGAAAGGAAGGAAAGAAAGTAGAAACTAAAGATTTGTAGGGAAGGAACCAGTTAAACGGTTGTGCTGAGGTTGGAAAGGAAAGAAGTATAATATAGTGATGAGCAGGAACACATTGCTCTAAAACATCCTTCTCTTCCTTCTCTTCATAGTGGCCGTGCAGCATCCGGTGCCTCCTGGTAACCTCAGTCCAATCCTCCAAGATTGGTAGACACATGAGCATGAATGCCTCAACTTTATTTCTTCATGACCTCTCACACCTGCCTAAATTTGTCACCTCTGACCATGCCCCTCTTGCAAATTTCATTCCTGAGCTGTCTTTGATGATACTGTGTTAATTCTTACTAAGCCTTCTTGGTCTGCCATTATGACTTTTTGTTTTTGTTTCCATGTTTGTGGACATACCTAAGAGTCTGCCGTATGCTGTCTTTTTTTCCACAGAACATCTTTCCAACAATTCTTACTTACTTGTTCCTCTACGCCTGGCGCATTAAACCAGGTCACTGTTAGTTAAAATGAAAAGGATCAGGTGGAATGCAGAAGAATGACAGGACTGAAATCTGCAGGATTAGACCTAACTTCATATGTAGAGGAAGAGAGAGACTCCAAAATGATACTTAAGCTCAGAGTCTGAGCAAACTGGAAAATGATGATGTTACCTGTAAATGTAAGCGCATCTGGTTGAGAGGTGAAGTGACGCACATGGCTGCATTTGACATAATGTAAAGTATCCTCCAAGCTTCTCATATATACATCTTTAATATCATCCTTATGAGTTAATGCCCACATCACATCGACCTAATTCATACCTCCATCTCTGACACAGACAATGCTGTGCTCAGCAAATCTCATTTCTTTCCCACCTCTAGGTCCTCAAGAAGATACATTTCAGTTATGTTGGGGCCATGTGACTAGGTTCCAGTACCTGCCCATACAGGACTGACCACAAAACACTATTCAAGTGTCCACAGCCTGCCTTTACTTCTGCAGCAATCTCAGAGTCCACAGCTTTCAGATGGTAGCATCACAAGATGGAAGGAGCTTGAATTACCAGCCTGCTTTGAGAATATACATCAGAATCCTAGTGGATAACATGTGACTCGCACAGACTGAAAAACTGAAAAGGCGGCAGAGGATCAAACTACAGAGGTGAGAACGCTCTACTGAGAGCAGCAAAGGATGATGCAGGGCCAAAGGGCTTCGACAGCGAGGAGGCCTTCCCACTCTCAGGCCTGAAGGGCAAATGCAGGGGAGAGGCTCCAGAGCCCAGAGACAGAGTCGCATGAAGAATGCCACAAGAGGGTAGAATTTCTCTTTAAAAGGAGCACACTACCAGCAGAGGGGGCAGGGCAGAAATAAACACTCCAGCCTACTCCCTTCAGCTCCTCAGTCGTCTCGGGCTGCTGGAGAGAGCTCAAAATTGCGTTTCATATCAGCAGAGCCATGTCTGTGAGCAGGTGAATGCACCCCCCGCCCCGGTTGTTGAATGTTTGACCCATTCAATCTGCATTGTTCTTAGTCCTAATTGCCCACCAAGGAATCTTCAACTTTTGATTCTCATGATTGGATTTTCCATGGTGGTACAACCTCCAGTAAGAAAGGGGGCTAAACATAACCATATTAATATATTTGTTTATTTTATATTCTAATTTATTAATTCTGCCTACTGATTCTATATATTTCTTAAAATCATTGTTAACGTTAGACCACTTGTGAAAGATTATTCTTTATTTGCAGACAAAGTCGTATGTCTAAGCAGTGCTACCATAAAAAGTATATCCAAAGACAGTGACATGACCTTCCAAAGTGTCCATATATTGCCATTACTACACAGAAGAGAGTAACTTACTTTCATCTTTAAACCCACATGTCTATCAAAAGGCTAATAGTTAAAGAACAGTTAAGGAAAATGTCACCATACACACACACACACACACACACACACACACACAGGAATACTATTCAGCCATAAAAAATGAAATTTTTGCCATCTGTAACAACATGGATGGCCCTGGAGAGTATTATGTAAGATGAAATAAGCCAGACAGAGAAGGACAAATACTGCACAGTATCCTTTATACTTGGAATCTAAAACATACAATAAACTAGTGGATATAAGAAAAAAGAAGCATATTCACACATACAGAGAACAAACTAATGGTTACCAGTGGGGAAAGGAACTGGGGGATTAAGAGGCTGAAACTAAATAAGCTACAAAGATATATTACACAATACAGGGAATAGAGTCAATATTTTATACTATAAATGGAATTGTTGTTTAGTTGCTAAATCATGTCCAACTCTTTTGGGACCCCATGGACTATAGACTGCCAGGCTCCTCTGTCCATGTGATTTCCCAGGCAAGAATACTGGAGTAGGTTGCCATTTCCTTCTCCAGTGGATCTTCCTGACCCAGAGAAAGAATCTGCATCTCCTGCTTGGCAGGTGGATTCTTTACCACTGAGCCACTTGGGAAGCCCATAAATGGATTTAACATTTTAAAAATGTACTGTATTTCACTATATTTTCAATCACTATACTGTACACCTGTAGCTAATATAATATTGTACATCATCTATACTTTAATAACAAACATAATACAAATGTTAATTACTATATCCAAACCCAAACCAAGCTGAATTTCTAAACCTAAAATATCGAAAGGCATTTTTTAATGTTTTCTTCTGACTTATCATCTACTTCCAATCTCCTGACCCCTTCTGTGGAAACAGAATTCTCATTAGAATCCAAATTCAGCTCTTCTTTTCCATTACCACTGACTTTATCTGAAGTCCTTCTAGCTTTGCTTGAACTTTTCCAAAGCCTTCTGGCCAGTGTCTGTCTTCACTCTTCTCTTTATTAATCCTCCCTACAGAAGACTCACAGATGGTCTTTCAAAAACACAGCTGCAATGACTATTTTCTCTTTCCCAAATAATCAAATCATCTCCTATTAATCCAACTTCTTCATTCTGACATTCAGGTCCTCTCCAATGTGCCTTCATTTAATCTAAAACATTGACCTGTGTGCGAATCACACATCAATCAAAATGAATAGCTTATTGCCCATAACTGTGATTTTGACTAAAGGACATTTAGGGATGTTTGTATATAGTCAAACAGCATTCAGTAACTATTCTGACATCTGTTTTTCTTCTAGTCACCTCAATCCATGTCCATCCCTCTTATAAGACTATGCCTTCTTTATTTGTCAAAGGGACTTCAGTAAAAGACAGGAATCTATCAATCAGCCCCTTCAGTATGGACTTTGACATTTAAACCACTAATCTTGATTCAACAAATGATGCACATGGATTCAATGAGGACATCCTAACCAGAAGACAGGCTCAATTCCATCTACCATATGTAGATGATATGGTTTCAAAGTAATTATGTTATGATTTGTAAAA